>NC_138874.1:59444728-60066603 GCF_965194805.1 Balaenoptera borealis
CAAGTGAATAAGGAAAAACTATTACGCTATTAGGCTGTTCTCTGATAGACCAACTTCTCTTCCTACAAATTTGCTTTTAATGATTATATAATCTGATAAAATAGAATAGAGTGCAAATAGAATGAGAATTCGTTTAATGAATTAAGTTTGGGTACAAAACTCAGTAAAGACAAATTGCTTTAAAAAGTTGTTCTTGAATTAGGTGTGGGCATGAAAAGTTTTAAAGATTAAAGGAAGAAGAAACTAAATATCTGCACTCAGGAGTACTCCATAGAAGTCTTCAAGTTTTGACTCTCCTTTAAAGAAACTAAAAGTGAAATTCATAAACCATGAATTATGGATCTGATTCTATAAGAAAGGCTCTAGAATATCAGTCAGCATACACACATTAAAAGTCTTGACCCTACTTTAAATATTAGCAAATGATATATCATTATATATTAATAAAATGTTTATAGACTTTTTAAACTAAATTTTTTAAAATTTAATCAATTTGCTGATTTATTAGCTAACTACTGTTCCTTCCATTTCCTCATATGTAAAATGAAGGATTTGTGTAGAAATACTAGAAGATCTTTTAAATTTTTTCTTAGAGCCTAAAAATGTTTTTTACAAAAACCGTGGATTCATTTTTCTCAGATGTTCTAATAGTAACACTGACGAATTTTACTATAAATCAGCAAGTCCTTGTTCTGAAATCTAGAATAATATAATCCCAAACATTAATTTTAGATAGTTATTCTTTTCATTGTTAACAGGCTCAACTGTAATGCCTTACAAGCTAGATTTTTTTTTCTCTTCTTTCACCCCTACTGTTTCTTTTCTCTGTTTGATTTGCCCAAGGAAAAGGGTGTTCTTCTCTAAGGAATGTCTGAAAATATTTGGTTGAGCTCATTCTGAAACAAAATAGAAGTATTCACAGGAATACCGATACTCCATTAATATGATAAAAACAAAGTATAAATTATTAACTGACGTGATTTACTTTTTTTCTTTCTTTTATCACGATAAAAAAAAAAAGAACAAAATTTACTACTTTTGAGTGTATGATTCATCGGCTTTAAGTACACTGACAGTGTTGTGCAACCATCACCACTGTCTATTCACAGAACTTTTTTATCTTTCCAAAAGAGTAGCTTTGTACCCATTCAACAATAACTGCTAATTCCCCTTTTCCCCCAGTGCCTGATAACCACTATTTTACTGGATTTCTCTATGAATTTGCCTATTCTACGTACCTCAAAAAGTAGCATCACACAATAGTTGTCTGTCTGGCTTATTTCACTGAAAATAATGTTTTCAAGGTTCATCCATGTTGTAGCATGTATCAGAGTTTCCCCTTTGTTTATCCATTCATCCATTGATGGATATTCAGTTTATTTTTACCTTTGACTTTTGTTAATAATGCTGCTGCTGCTGGTATACAAGTATCTGTTCAAGTCCCTGCTTTCAGGTTTTTTGGGTATGTAGAAGTGGAATTGCTGGATCATATGGTAATAATCCTCTTTTTAACTTTTTGAGGAACCACCAAATTGTTTTCCACAGCAGCTGCACCATTTTACAGTTCCCACCAGCAATGCACAAGGGTTCCTATTTCTCTACATCCTTGCTAACACTTGCTATTTTCCATTTTTTTGGCAATAACCATCCTAAGGGGTGTAATATAGCATCTCATTCTGATTTTGATTTGTGTGACTTAACTTTTAACTGAGATTCAGAAATGCATAGCAATAAATTTTTATGTTGGCTCAATTAAAAATTCTTGGTAACCTGGTAAATTGCATTTTATACTTTTAAACTACACATCTGAATTTATTGGTTGTCCTTGTTAAGGTAGTTTTGAAACTACCATAATATATAAATTATTTAAATGTTACATTGTATTTTTAATTTGTTTCTGACATCTTCAAAGTTTAAAGCATTTCCCTTCTGCGACAACCATTTGTTACCTAGACAACCATTTGTTACCTAGACTCAGCTTAAAAAAGGACATTCTACATGCAGGTAATTATATTCATTGATGCCTGCTAATGCAGTCTGCTTTGTAGTCATAATCTAGCAGTACATGACTAAAGAACTTGATTATTCTTGTTTTTCATTTTTATTAAATTAAGAACTTTTTTTGAATAGTGTCATCTTGCAAATGGTTCTTAAGAGTAATACTTTTCAAGGCTCCATAATGACTAGATAATTAACCTGCCAGGATTAAGTACACTCAACTTTGCTTCAGGATACTTAACTCTCAAACAAGGTCAATTATCTCATGATAATAACTGCTTTGTCAAGAGTTACCACTTAATTCCACAGTGAAACGTCACATTACCCGTACAATGCGCTTTAAGATAGAGTTTAAACAGTAAAATACAACTTGAAAATTGGGCAGAATTCAGTTTAATTATTTCATACATATTAAGAATGCTACATTTTAGATAAAACTATCCCACATAGACCTAGTGTTTTGAATCTCACAGATGATTTCTGTTTATAAAGATTATGTGTTACTCTGTTTCATCCATCCTTCTGCTGGCATTATTCCCACACTGTACATTTTCTTTCAGGGAAATCCATTTTAAACCTATTGATCCTACAGAGGATTCAGTATGTTAAAAACCTCTAGTGCAGACTAGGAAAATTGAAATTACTGTCTCTTTCCTAAGTGATGATTTAACTTTTTAAAAAAATATCCCTTATCAATGAATGAATTACAAAGCAATATACAAAATTCTGCAGTTTTTTTGTTGTTGTTTCTGTTGTGGCTGAGTAGCTCTTAAATCATATTAGGATAGTGATGTATAGCCAAAAACAGGAATGCTACATGATGCATCGGGACATTCTGAAAGAAATGAATAATTGGCTTTAATTACTTGAATCCATGTTTTCTAAACCTGAGTAATGGCTGTGTCTCCTTATAAGTAAACCCTGATCATCTTTTTACTAAAGCAGATGGATTAGGTTAACTTTTTCTTCTTTTACGTAGTTTGCTGGGAGAGGAGGGGGACATTTATTGATATTTATTGTTTACACTGTTAAATCCTTAATCTTTCTAATAGCCATTGATTCTTTTTAAAATAACAATATAAAAATTAATAATTGGAAAACAGCAATAGTGCTTTAATTGTAAATAACCTTTGGTAAACTCTGTCTTATCTGAAGTAGTCTGTCAGCGTCTATAGAAAGATGTCATTTGCTGTTTCACTATGAAAATCTGTGTAAATCTTTAAATTATGTGCACCAAATATAATAAGTGCTATGAATGCATACATCTTCATCCAGATAGTCTCTCTTTGGTTAGGAGACTTACTGTTCTTCATAAAGGTATTATTTTTAATTATGGGAAAAACTTCCTTTCTCTCTAAGTCTGTACATTTTATCCTCAGGGAATTCCTTTTTGAATTGTTACATCTTTTTGTTAAATCTAATTCCTTAAGATACATGATTTCCAGACATTTTCAGAGAGGCAGGCTGTCACCAGATCCATATTCTGACGGGAGAAGAGATGGTCTTTTCTTTCCTCATATGAAGGTGTTTCCAACATGAATGTGGGGAATAGGGCTATACCTAAAATGGTAATTCTACCCTTGTAATTATACAAAAGTGCCTAGTTTCTTCCAAGGAAAGATGGAAGTCACCTTCCTGAGACTCTTCTTATAGATCTTTCCATTCCTCTCTCTTTACTATAAGCAAACAAAGTGAGAGGAGCCTATGATACAGATAAAAATCTAAGGTTGTTATAAGATCAATCCAGGGAAGTGGGAAATGATGTTTCAGAGAAGATACGTAACCCCTTCAAAAAAATTAAAACTTATGGTGCTCATATAAAATTCTGATGTATTTTCTGCTAAGGATAATGAAATTTCAATTAAGATAGGGCTGTGGCATTGTAAGATTGCTGCTTAGCTCCTGGATTCAACTTTCTCCTTTGGGTGTTTCTGATATATTTTACTCACCTGGAAAAAAAAAAAAAATGAGATTCACTGTAGCACAAGGGAGTCTTCTAATGTCAGTGGCATGTTGTAAAGATGTGCTGTGGGAAGGATTTGGAAAGAGCCAAAGGCTATTTAACTGTAAGCTTTGTGTGTCTCTTCCTTCCTTTCTACTTAACTCTCTCCTTTTCTCTTCCAGTCCCCACCAACATACCCTTCCTTGCTTACTCCCTTCATCTCCCTCCCCTTACCAAGCTACACTGCCTCTCTAATGATGAAAGGTTTTCAAATCATTCCCAAACTCATCATTGGCTTAAAAAAAAAAAACAAAACCCTGTAATTTGAAATGGTTTGAATTGCTGTGGAGATAATCATATTTTATGCAGATGTCTTTCTGTGTTATTCAGTATTTCAATTACTCTTTTTATTTGAATGTTTTAGATACTGTACTATAAATTTGTGACTATTTTAGTATTATTTGTCTAGTATGCCATGATATAAAGGTAATGAGTTAATATTTAAACTTTCTATTTAATGAATTTAAAAATTTTCTTATTACTAAAATTATAATGAAATTGACTTATGCTTGTAAATAAAAACTAAATTTATATCACAGAAGAAGGAGCCCAGGACTATATTTAGAAAATCCGTTTTTTGACTCAGCTTGAATTTTTCTGTGCCTTTCTTCTTTGACATTAGGAGGATAATTGGCAAATTTTAAATAGGTTTTATAGATTAGTTAATAGTATTTTATCAACAGTAATTTCTTAGCTTTGATGATTCTAAAATAGTTATGTAAATGTCCACATTTGAAATACTCCTAACCTCCTTTTTCTGATCCAGATCCAATCCAGGATCTCAGTTATCATTTACTTACCATGTTTCCTTAGTTTCTTTAATCTGGAGCAATTTCTTCATATTTCTTTGTCTTTTATGACTATTACACTTTTGAAAAGTACAGGCCAGTTATTTTGTATTGTATGGAAGGTCCTTCGAGGTAGGATTAACTGATATTTTTTCATAATTCTTTTTGACAAGAATACCTCAAAATGCTGTTGTCTTTTTTCATACATTATATCAAGATTTCAGCTTGTCTCATTACTGATGATATTGACTTTGATCACTTGGTTAAGAAGATGTTGATCCAGTGTACGCACTTTAAAGTTACCATTTTTCCCTTTTAATTTAAATAATAATTATCTTGGGAAATATTTACAAGAGATTATGTACATATTTTGTGTTTTCAATGTACTTTCACCCACTACTTTTAGCATTCATTGATAATTCTTGCCTCCAGCACTTACTGCCTCCAGCACTTACTGCGTGTTTACCAAATGGTGATTTTTCTATTCCCATCGTTTCTTCTACATTTTTTAAAATATTTATTTATTTTTTATTATTATTTTCTCTTTTTTTGGCTGCATTGGGTCTTAGTTGCAGCACACGGCCTCTTTGTTGCAGTGCACAGGCTTCTCTCTAGTTGTGGTGCTTGGGCTCCAGAGTGTGTGGGCTCTGTAGTTGCAGCACGTGGGCTCTCTGGTTGTGGCGCAGGGCTCAGTAGTTGTGGTGTGTGGGCTTAGTTGCCCCGCAGCATGTGGGATCTTAGTTCCCCAACCAGGGATCGAACCGGCGTCCCCTGCATTGCAAGACGGATTCTTAACCACCAGACCACCAGGGAAGTCCCTCTTAAATTTATTAATTGGAATTCTGTGTAAGGAAGAAATGCTCCCTCTCCACTTATTAATTTATTTGTTTATATCAGTATAATTTATGGATATTTATTCTATGGGCTATAATCCTTTTAAAATCATTAATTGTTTCTCCATTTATCTCAGTTTTGGCCATTAGGAGCTCCCTCATCTTGGCTCCTCTGTTCTTTTGACACGCCCTGATTAATTTTTTAGCACTTCTTTACTTCCTGGCACCACAAGTTGTTCCAAGTTCATCTTGTATTTTTGCCTGTCTCAGCCCTGGAATCATCTGTTTCTTCGTAGAGTTCTGGTTCCTTGAAGACTGGTTTATTAGAAATTGTACTTAGAAACCAAGAGCTGGGAACTAGGTGTGCTCAGTGCTACTGGGTATCTTCTGGGCCCTCTAAGCAAACAGACCTAAGAAATATATGTGTGTGTGTGTGTGTGTGTGTGTGTGTATACACACTTTTATATTTGTCTGTCTACCTACCTACCTACCTGGCTATATTTGTATTAAAAATCATGAGGCTGAAAGGAAAACTCAGATTGCAATCCAGCATCACAAGGTTAAATCTAAACTTCCTTCTTTCCTTATTCATATTTCCTTTCCTTGGCAGTAAGACCTGGCTTTCATTATCTGCAATTTAATGACTAATTTGCTCAAATCTAAAATACCTATAGTTTCAGAATTGCAAAACCACCCTTAGGAGAAGGTGAGTGTATTTTGTATGCAGGAGGGACATGAATTAGGGGCTAGAAGACGGACTATGATAGACATCCTATAAAATATTCCCCTTTGATCCCTTTCTACTGGTATTTATGATCTCATGTAGTTCTCTCTTTTTGACTGTGGGGCTGGGAGCTAGTAACTTATAACAAATAGAATATGGCAAAAGTGATGACATGTCATTTCCAAAGCTAGATTACAAAAGTTCTATGACTTCTGTCTCATTTTCCCTCTCTTGCTCACTTTCTCTTGGAGCCCCCATTCTTTTTTTTTTTAAGATTTTTTTGATGGTGGACCATTTTTAAAGTGTTTATTGAATTTGTTACAATATTGATTCTGTTTTATGTTTTGGTTTTTTGGCCCCGAGGCATGTGGGATCTTAGCTCCCTGACCAGGGATCAAACCCACACCCCTTGCATTGGAAGGTGAAGTCTTAACCACTGGACCACCAGGGAAGTCCCTGGAGCCTTCACTCTTGGGAAGGCAAGCTGCCATGCTTTGAGTTGCCCTTAAAGAGAGACTCATATGTCAAGAACTGATATCCCCAAATCAGTAGCCAATGAGGACCTGAGAGTTACATGAATGAGCATAAATGAACTCGGAAGCAAATGTTCCCTTAATCAAACATAAGATGACTGCAGCCCTGGCCTATACTTTGTTAGCAGCCTTGTGAAAGACCTTGATTAAGAGGCACCTAGCAAAACCATGCCTAAATTCCTGATGTGTAGAAACTATGAGATAACGTGTTTGTTGTTTTAACTCACCAAGTTTTGGAGTAATTTGTCATGCAATAATAGATAACTAATACTTGCTGAGAAAAACATATTTATGAACTAGAATTCAGTATTTGTGTACAGTTTTTTTTTTTAAGCATGCGACACATTTACATGGTTCTAAACATAAGAACTATACCAAAAAATTTCCTCAGAAGTGTCCCAGGACCTCTTCTCTCTCTGCTTCTTTCTTCCTTTGTTTCTTCCCACCTACCCTGTGCATAATCTGACTCACATTCCTATATTTCTCTTAGCACGGATAACCAGCAGAATGTATATTTTTTCATATCTCCTTCTTTGTTACATGAAATATAGCACACTGTAGGTTCTCTTTGCACTTTGTTTTTGTTTTTTGGGTTTTTTGTTTGTTTGCTTAAATATATCTTAGAAATGTTTGTTTGTTGATTTTGCTTAAATATATCTTAGAAGTCATTCCATAAAAACTCATAGAGATCTTTCTCATCTTTTTCATAGTTGTATTTACCCAACTATGTGAATGTACTATAGTTTATTCAATCACCCTCTTGTTATGGACATGTAGGTTCTTTACAGTATTTTGCAGTTAAAAACAATCTTTCAATAAATAATCTTGTGCATGCATGTTTTTATGTTGTTAGAGGTATTTCTTCAGAGTAACTTCCTAGAGGTGGGATTGTTGGGTCACAGAATAAGTGCATGTGTAGTTTTGTTAGATACTGCCAAATTCCTCTCCACGAAAGATACAACAGCAGTATATGTGAATATTTTCATTCCCAACAGCAGTATATGTGAATTTTTTTTCTAATGGGGTTATTTTAATGTTTGAATATTAACTATTCTTAAGGCACTGCCATCAAATAGAATTCATTAGAAGTGTCCGATTCTAGCCTTATTTCAAAAACTTGGTTGCTGCAAGAATTAAACTGAATTAAGACTATAACTTGATTCAGCACCTATCAGCCAATTCATTTTAGCACAGGAAAAATAATCTAAAAAATAAAAAAGTGATAATTTTTTAAGGTATAGACTGTAAAGACTTCCATCTCATTTTTCCTTGTTTGTCTAAAATCATTCAATGAATATGAATGAATCCTCATCATATAGTTTTATTTTCTGATCCTATATTTTTATCTTCATTTTCTTTTCTCCTACAAATCCCTCTTTCTCCTGCACTACCTAACTACTCATGTTTTCCAGAATGCACCATATTTATTTTTGCCTTCATGTCTTTTCATATTCTAATCCTTCTATCTTTATCCTTACCCCTCTCCAACTCTGTATGACTAACTTCTACTTATCCATTAAAACTCAGTTCATATATTACTTCCCTCACCTTCTCCTCTCCTTCTCCTCCCCCCTCCACCCTCATTCACTTAGTCATTTTATAAATTTGATTTTTTGATATTTTGTGTGTAATTATAAGACATTTTTTTCTTAATACTTACATTGTTTAGTAATTACTTGTTAATGTATTTTCTCTTACACTAATGTATTCCTTTACAGCAGACTTCTGTTCATTATTATAGTCCTACTGCCTAACAAATAATATGTATTTATTAAACATTCAATAAATGAATGAATGAGTTTTTTCCTTTGCTGGGAGAGTTTGAACCTTTGAAAATTACAGAGAATAGTTGTCTTTTTAAATATGATTGTCCTGCTTGATCACCACTTTTGATCTTAGAAAGATTTAGGATTTAAAATTTGATCTTAAATCTGAATCCACCAAACTAAAATTTGTAACTATTTTAGACTGTATCTAACACATTTAAAATATTTTTAGGTAATATAATATTGTCCTTCAGTTTGACCACGATTTATTGAGAGCATATTCTACATCAGGCACTGTGTTCTACATCTGTATTCTAAAATCTTTTTAGAATGTTAACACTGCTGTTACACAGTCACTCACTTATCACCATCTTTTTCCTCTCAACTTTTTTCAAAATAAGAATCTGCAATGTGTTTTCACGTATGGAGTTCAGGTCCAGCTTAGAGGTCCCAGTCCATGTGAATCGTTTTAAGAGCCTCAATTTTGTGGTAACCCTGTACTAATTTCACAAGCCCAGGGGACCCTGGTTTCCACCAAAAGTATTTTGTCAGCCCTCTTACTCTCTGGTTTCAATCCATACTGTAGAGAAGGGAGACCAGGGAACTGAAACTTCAGCTCCCTCTTTTCACATTTCGCTATCTAAAAAACAGAAGATTTAAACCTATCATCTTTTCCTATAGTCAAGAAATGATTGGTTCCTCCTATTTTCAATTCCTTTTCCTTGGAAGGGTGTCCTAACATTCTTTCTAAAATATGACTGCTCATAGGATTGATATTAGATATTTTTAAGCCAAATAGGTATGCTGTCCCCATGACTGTTGTTATAATGTTAAATTACTATTCCTTTTGAACATTATATAATGAATAATACATTTTGAGAGGAGATGTGTGTTTTCAGTAACTGACCTGAATAAAACTAAATATTAAGTATGGAGATATTAGTTAATAGAGTGGATATTAGTACTAATTTATTCATATTAGTACTAATTATTCATATTAAGTTAGAATTCTTAATTTCACAAATAGAGTTCTTTTATTACAGCATCAAGCCAACTAGGGTTGATAGTTTGTACAAAATTAATTTTTTACAACATGGGGAAACACACGTTTTTCTCTCAGCATGGTATTAATTTAAAAATGACCTCTTCGAGCAGAAGCAAGATGAACTACAATCCTGCAGCCTGTGGAACAAAAACCACATTCACAGAAAGATAGACAAGATGAAAAGGCAGAGGGCTATGTACCAGATGAAGGAACAAGATAAAACCCCAGAAAAACAACTAAATGAAGTGGAGATAGGCAACCTTCCAAAAAACAATTCAGAATAATGATAGTGAAGATGATCCAGGACCTCGGAAAAAGAATAGAAGCAAAGATCAAGAAGATGCAAGAAATGTTTAACAAAGATCTAGAAGAATTAAACAACAAACAAACAGAGATGAACAATACAATAGCTGAAATGAAAACTACACTAGAAGAAATCAGTAGCAGAATAACTGAGGCAGAAGAATGGATAAGTGACCTGGAAAACAGCATGGTGGAATTCACTGCTACAGAACAGAATAAAGAAAAAAGAATGAAAAGAAATGAAGACAGCCTAAGAGACCTCTGGGACAACATTAAATGCAACAACATTCACATTATAGTGGTCTGAGAAGGAGAAGAGAGAGAGAAAGGAACCGAGAAAATATTTGAAGAGATTATAGTCAAAAACTTCCCTAACGTGGGAAAGGAAATAGGCAGCCAAGTCCAGGAAGCGCAGCGAGTCCCATACAGGATAAACCCAAGGAGAAACATGCTGAGACAGATAGTAATCAAATTGGCAAAAAGTAAAGACAAAGAAACATTATTGAAAGCAGCAACGAAAAAAACGACAAATAACATGCAAGGGAACTCCCATATGTTAACAGCTGATTTCTCAACAGAAACTCTACAAGCCAGAAGGGAGTGGCATGACATATCTAAAGTGACGAAAGGGTGGAACCTACAACCAAGACTACTCTACCCGGCAAGGATCTCATTCAGATTCGATGGAGAAATCAAAAGCTTTACAGACAAGCAAAAGCTAAGAGAATTCGGCACCACCAAACCAGCTCTACAACAAATGCTAAAGGAACTTCACTAAGTGGGAAACACAAGAGAAGAAAAGGACCTGCAAAACCAAACCCAAAACAATTAAGAAAATGGTCATGGGAACATGCATATCAATAATTACCTTAAACGTGAATGGATTAAATGCTCCAACCAAAAGACACAGGCTCGCTGAATGGATACAAAAACAAGACCCATCTATATGCTGTCTACAAGAGACCCACTTCAGACCTAGGGACACATACATACTGAAAGTGAGGGGATGGAAAAAGATATTCCATGCAAATGGAAATCAAAAGAAAACTGGAGTAGCAATACTCATATCAGATAAAATAGACTTTAAAATAAAGAATGTTACAAGAGACAAGGAAGGACATTACGTAATGATCAAGGGATCAATCCAAGAAGAATATATAACAATTATAAATACTTATGCACCCAACATAGAAGCACCTCAATACATAAGGCAGCTGCTAACAGCTATAAAAGAGGAAATCGACAGTAACACAATAATAGTGGGGGACTTTAACACCCCACTTACACCAATGGACAGATCATCCAAACAGAAAATTACTAAGGAAACAAAAGCTTTAAATGACACAATAGACCAGATAGATTTAATTGATATTTATAGGACATTCCATCCAAAACAGCAGATTACACTTTCTTCTCAAGTGCACATGGAACATTCTCCAGGAGAGATCACATCTTAGGTCACAAATCAAGCCTCAGTAAATTTAAGAAAATTGAAATCATATCAGGCAACTTTTCTGACCACAGTGCTATGAGATTAGAAATGAATTACAGGAAAAAAAACGTAAAAAACACAACCACATGGAGGCTAAACAATACATTACTAAATAACCAAGAGATCACTGAAGAAATCAAAGAGGAAATCAAAAAATACCTAGAGACAAATGACAATGAAAATATGACGACCCAAGACCTATGGGATGCAGCAAAAGCAGTTCTAAGAGGGAAGTTTATAAGCTATACAAGCTTACCTCAAGAAACAAGAAAAATCTCTAATAAACAATCTAACCTTAAACCTAAAGGAACTAGAGAAAGAAGAACAAACAAAACCCAAAGTTAGCAGAAGGAGAGAAATCATAAAGATCAGAGCAGAAATAAATGAAATAGAAACAAAGAAAACAATAGCAAAGATCAATAAAACTAAAAGCTGGTTCTTTGAGAAGATAAACAAAATTGATAAACCTTTAGCCAGACTCATCAAGAAAAAGAGGGAGAGGACTCAAATCAATAAAATTAGAAATGAAAAAGGAGAAGTTACAACCGACACTGCAGAAATACAAAGCATCCTAAGAGACTACTACAAGCAACTCTATGCCAATAAAATGGACAACCTGGAAGAAATGGACAAATTCTTAGAAAGGTATAACCTTCCAAGACTGAACCAGAAAGAAATAGAAAATATGAACAGACCAATCACAAGTAATGAAATTGAAACTGTGATTAAAAATCTTGCAACAAACAAAAGTCCAGGACCAGATGGCTTTACAGGTGAATTCTATCAAACATTTAGAGAAGAGCTAACACCCATCCTTCTCAAACTCCACCAAAAAATTGCAGAGGAAGGAACACTCCCAAACTCATTCTATGAGGCCACCATCACCCTGATACCAAAACCAGACAAAGATACTACAAAAAAGAAAATTACAGACCACTATCACTGATGAATATAGACGGAAAAATCCTCAACAAAATACTAGCAAACAGAATCCAACAGCACACTGAAAGGATCATACACCATGATCAAGTGGGATTCATCCCAGTGATGCAAGGATTCTTCAATATACACAAATCAATCAATGTGATACACCATATTAACAAACTGAAGAATAAAAACCATATGATCATCTCAATAGATGCAGAAAAAGCTTTTGACAAATTTCAACACCCATTTATGATAAAAAACTCTCCAGAAAGTGTGCATAGAGGGAACCTACCTCAACATAATAAAGGCCTTATACGACCAACCCACAGCAAATATCATTCTCAATGGTGAAAAACTGAAAGCATTTCCTCTAAGATCAGGAACAACACAAGGAGGCCCACTCTCACCACTATTATTCAACATACTTTTGGAAGTCCTAGCTGCAGCAATCAGAGAAGAAAAAGAAATAAAAGGAATACAAATTGGAAAAGAAGAAGTAAAATAGTCACTGTTTGCAGATGACATGATACTATACATAGAGAATCCTAAAGATGCCACCAGAAAACTACTAGAGCTAATCAATGAATTTGGTAAAGTTGCAGGATGCAAAATTAATGAACAGAAATCTCTTGCATTCCTATGCACTAATGATGAAAAATCTGAAAGATAAATTAAGGAAACACTCCCATTTACCATTGCAACAAAAAGAATAAAATGCCTAGGCCTACCTAGGGAGATAAAAGATCTTTGTGCAGAAAACTATAAGACACTGATGAAAGAAATTAAAGATGATACCAACAGATGGAGAGATATACGATGTTCTTGGATTGGAAGAATCAATATTGTGAAAATGACTATACTACCCAAAGCAATCTACAGATTCAATGCAATCCCTATCAACTTACCAATGACATTTTTTACAGAACTAGAAGAAAAAATCTTAAAATTTATGTGGAGACACAAAAGACCCCAAATAGCCAAAGCAGTCTTGAGGGGAAAAAACGGAGCTGGAGGAATCAGACTCCCTGACTTCAGACTATACTTGATTACTACAGTAATCAAGACAATATGGTACTGGCACAGAAAAAGAAATATAGATCAATGGAACAAGATGGAAAGCCTGGGGATAAACCCACACACCTATGGTCAACTAATCTATGACAAAGGAGGCAATATACAGTGGAGAAAAGACAGTCTCTTCGATAAGTGGTGCTGGGAAAACAGGACAGCTACATGTAAAAGAATGAAATTAGAACACTCCCTAACACCATACACAAAAATAAACTCAAAATGGATTAAGACCTAAATGTAAGACCAGACACTATGAAACTCTTAGAGGAAAGTATAGGCAGAACACTCTCTGACATAAATCACAGCAAGATCTTTTTTGATCCACCTCCTAGAGTAATGGAAATAAAACCAAAAATAAACAAATGGGACCTAATGAAACTTAAAAGCTTTTGCACAGCAAAGGAAACCATAAACAAGATGAAAAGACAACCGACAGAATGCGAGAAAATATTTGCAAACGAATCAACAAAGGATTAATCTCCAAAATACATAAACAGCTCATGCAGCTCAATATTAAAAACACAAACAACCCAATCCAAAAATGGGCAGAAGACCTAAATAGACATTTCTCCAAAGAAGATATACAGATTGCCAACAGACACATGAAAGAATGCTCAACATCATTAATCATTAGAGAAATGCAAATCAAAACTACAATGAGATATCATCTCACACCGGTCAGAATGGCCATCATCAAAAAATCTAGAAACAATAAATGCTGGAGAGGGTGTGGAGGAAAGGGAACCCTCTTGCACTGTTGGTGGGAATGTAAATTGATACAGCCACTATGGAGAACAGTATGGAGGTTCCTTTAAAAACTACAAATAGAACTACCATACGACCCAGCAATCCCACTACTGGGCTTATACCCTGAGAAAAACATAGTTCAAAAAGAATCATGTACCAAAATGTTCATTGCAGCTCTATTTACAATAGCCAGGACATGGAAGCAACCTAAGTGTCCATCATCGGATGAATGGATAAAGAAGATGTGGCACATATATACAATGGAATATTACTCAGCCATAAAAAGAAATGAAATGGAGGTATTTGTAATGAGGTGGATGGAGTTAGAGTCTGTCATACAGAGTGAAGTAAGTCAGAAAGAGAAAAACAAATACAGTATGCTAACACATATATATGGAATCTAAGGAAAAAAAGAAAAGAGCCATGAAGAACCTAGTGGCAAGATGGGAATAAAGACACAGACCTACTAGAGAATGGACTTGAGGATATGGGGAGGGGGAGGGGTGAAATGTGACAGGGTGAGAGAGTGTCATGGACATATATACACTACCAAATGTAAAATAGATAGCTAGTGGGAAGCAGCCGCATAGCACAGGGAGATCAGCTCAGTGCTTTGTGACCACCTAGAGTGGTGGGATGGGGAGGGTGGGAGGGAGGGAGATGCAAGAGGGAAGAGAAATGGGAACATATTGTATATGTATAACTGATTCACTTTGTTATAAAGCAGAAACTAACACACCATTGTAAAGCAATTATACTTCAATAAAGACGTTTAAAAAAAAAAAAAAAACTAAAAATAGAATTACCATATGACCCAGCAATCCCACTACCGGGCATATACCCAGAGAAAACCATAATTCAAAAAGACACATGCACCCCAGTGTTCATTGCAGCACTGTTTACAATAGCCAGGTCATGGAAGCAACCTACATGCCCATTGACAGACGAATGGATAAAGAAGATGTGGTACATATATACAATGGAATATTCCTCAGCCATAAAAGGAACAAAATTGGGTCATTTGTAGAGACGTGGATGGATCTAGAGACTGTCATACAGAGTCAAGTAAGTCAGAAAGAGAAAAACAAATATCGTATATTAACGCGTATATGTGGAACCTAGAATAATGGTAGAGATGAACCAGTTTGCAGGGCAGAAGTTGAGACACTGATGTAGAGAACAAACGTATGGACCCCAAGGGGGAAAAGCGGCAGCAGGTAGGGGTGGGGGTGTGATGAATTGGGAGATTGTGATTGACATGTATACACCAGTATGTATAAAATGGATGACTAATAAGAACCTGCTGTATAAAAAAAAAAGAAAAAAAAATAAAGCAACATGACTGCTAAAAATAAGTAAATAAATAAAATAAAAATGACCTATTCAGTTTTTGCCTCTTCCAGGAGGGAAATTCTGGTTAGGAGGTAAATTCAGTTTACTCCTTCATAATCAAATTTTCCTTTTGTTATGCTAAACTGAGAGTTTACATTTCTTGATATGCTGAACCCCGAAATGCACCATAAGGAATACCACAAAATGAATTAGTAGAACTTTTGTTTGTTGCTCAGGATGTTTAGATCAGCTACAAAATGGGTGAAAAGACACAAACCTATCAAGCAGTGTTGTCACAACTGAACGGTACTTGGTACTGTTTTTCAAATAACAAGTGGAAGAAGTGGAATATTTAGGAAAGGGGAGGATTTAGGAGGGGCCTTTTAAACTGTGATTTTAATGCATTAATTACTGTGTGGCAAAAGCATGGGAAGAGTTAGGCCTTTTCTAGAAATATTTTAATCTCTATTTGTCTAGCTACTCTCAGTTAGATTTATACTGAGTTCTGGATTTTGTTTCTTTTTCTTTTATTCTAAGCAATCAGAAAAATACTCCTAAGATGTCACTGATTTAGTTATCAGATTCCCTTTATCTCTTTGTATAGTAGGTAACATGAGTACAGGGAATGTTTCTAGAAAGATTGCTCATGCCTAGATCAATTTCAAGGTAGAGCCTTTAAAAATTACCTGTGTTGTGAGAAAATAGAACATCCTGGATAGTAGAGAGAAGAGTAGAAATAGAAGTGGAAAAGAAGATGGACAAACTTCCAGATGATTTGATACCTTTTGGGACCCCCTCATTCTTAAGACAGTAATTGAGGATGTATTCAGTTTTCTAATTTATTTTATAATGATCTTTAATATAATGTTAAAAATAAATTTTTATTCTGGAAATTTATAAATATGATGAATTTACAAGTCAAAATTATATATTTCATCAAAGTACCTTTAAGTGATTTTTAACAATTTTCCAACTATAATAATAATACATGCTCATTTTAGAGAATGAAAAATATAGAAACATGCTAAGAAAAAAATTAAAATCAACATTCATTATATCATCCAGCATTAATTATTCCAAAACATTTTTGTGTTTCCTTGCAGTGTTTTTTTCCATACATATATTTAAACTTTTTATTTTGAAATGATTTCAAATTAGAGAAGAGTTGTAAGAAGAGTACAAATTAATTTCTACCATATGCTTTAAGCATTCTCTCTTTCTGCCTTTGATACACAGCATATATTCAAATTTTTCTTGTCTTCCAGGAATGTCCTTTCTAGTAATTTTGTTCTTCTACTTCAAGATCCAATCCAAGATTGTGCGTTGCCTTTATTTGTCATATCTCTTTGTTTTCCTTTAATCTGGAACAGTTCCTTGGTCTTTCTCTGTCATGACATTGGCATTTTCAAAGAGTATAGCCAACTTTTGATATATGCAAAGTTTTAACAAATTGACATTATTTCCATTATTATAATTTTATTTCTCCTTTTCTACTTGCATTATATTTTCGTCATTTTCCAACATCATTAATTGTCCTTCAAGTATCATTTGGGGTTGCTGTATAATACCATTTATTTTTATTAGTCTTGTATTGTTGAATGTTTTTAATGTTTCTGATTTTTTCAGTATTCAAATACAGTTTGGAAGAACATCTTTGTAAATAAATTTTCAATGTAATTTTGATTTCTGAATTCATCTATCAAGTATTTGTTAAGTGCTTACAACATGGAGCAACAAAACAAAAATCCTACAGAAGACAACAATTAAATTAATCTCTATGGTTAATCTCTATGTTAATCTCTATGATTCTGAATATAATTAAAATGGAAATTTGGAAAGGGGGAAAAGTACCAGATAATGAGTGTGCCAGATTCAGCGTAGAGAAATACAGGATTTCCATTTAAATTTGAATTTCAGATGGGATTCACAATATTTGAGGCATAATTACACTAAAAAATTATTAATTACATATATGAAATTCACGTTTAACGGGGCATCTAGTATTTCATCTGGCAGCCATACCAGAAGATTGAGTGTTCAGGAAACCTTCATGGTAGAGGTGATGGAAGGGAGTAAAGAAGATGTTTTACACAAAAGGAATGGCTTCAGAAAGCCACTGAATGTAAGAATGGAGTATGCTCCATAAGGATAAAAACTTTGTGTCTCATTCACATTAGGGATACTTAGGTGAATAAGAACAGTTATGGTCCCTACCCTTATGGATTTTACAGTCAAGCAGGAGTGACAGACATTATTTAATTAAGGTACTTCTTAATTTATAAGTATCAACACAATCAAATATTATGAGGGGAAGGTACTTTGTTCTGAAATTATATAAAATAAGGATGTAGTCTTAAAAACCTGACCAGGTTCGACATGGAGTTATGTTGTGTCTTGAGGGAGTGACACAATTTCTTTTATGAAGTTTTCCTTCGTTCATTAATTTTCCCCCTGAGTTTATAGAATTCTCTTTGGGCTGTCACACTTGGTTTTTTATCTTTTTATGTGGGTGATTTCCTTTACATAGTAGATTGAATATTCTTTGAGAAAGGAGAGATTAGGATAGGCAAAAAAGTATTTAGATTTACTTTTATCCCATATAGTTTCATGTGTATAGTATCAATAGGTATAAATTATTTATATGTTGATTCATTGAAGTTATAATGGAGCTTCTGATAGCTGTAGATATGCCGTGTACATTAGGATTGAGACTATTTCTGGATTCTTTGAACATCTTAAAGAAGGTTGTGATGCCTAGTTGTCATTGTTAGTTTGTAGACCTTGAGTGGCAATTTTAGGTCGGAGCATCTATCCAGGGACTTGCCGTCAAAGGAGCTTTGATAACCATTGTCACATTAATCAAAATAGTTGTTTTGAATCTACCTTCAATATATATTGAAAATCTGACTACTTCATACCACGTCTGCTATCTTCCTCCTAGTTCAAGATGGTATTATCACTTCCTGGATTATTTCAAAATACTCGTAATTGCTCCCCCCTGGATCTTGTCCCCCTTGCAACAATAGGAAGATATTAGAGCTTTTTAGGCAGTGGTGGTAACATTAGATCTGTGCTTTGACATGGCTACATTGTGCTTAATAGATTGGAATAGGAATAGGGTAAATGTGGGTTGATTTGGAGAACACTAATAACAACCTTAGTCTTTTTAATTAATTTGCATCTTTTTACTTATTAATATCCATTTGAACCTTAGTTTATAATGTGCTATACTCAAATATAATTGCATTACTTATTAAGTAAACTTTTTTCTTACGGTTTTTTTTTTTTTTTTTTTTTTAAACTTTGGGTTTATTTATTTTATTCATTTATCTATTTTATGGCTGTGCTGGGTCTTCGTTTCCGCGCGAGGGCCCTCTCTAGTTGCGGCAAGTGGGGGCCACTCTTCATCGCCGTGCGCGGGCCTCTCACTGTTGCAGCCCCTCTTGTTGCGGAGCACAGGCTCCAGACGCGCGGGCTCAGTAGTTGTGGTGCACAGGCTTAGCTGCTCCGTGGCATGTGGGATCTTCCCAGCCCAGGGCTCGAACCCGTGTCCTCTGCATTGGCAGGCAGACTCTCAACCACTGCGCCACCAGGGAAGCCCTTTCTTACGGTTTTATTGAGATATAATTGACGTACAGCACTATGTAAGTTTAAGGTATACAGCATGATGATTTGACTTATATACCTCATGAAATGATTATCACAATAAGTTTAGTGAATATCTGTCACAAACTGGGAGATTAGGATTGTCATATATACACTACCATATATAAAATAGATAGCTAGCGGGAACATGCTATAAGCACAGGAAGCTCAGCTCGGTGCTCTGTGACGACCTAGATAGGTGGGATGGTGGGGATTGAGAGGGAGGTCCAAGAGGGAGGGGATATAGGTATACATATAGCTGTTTCACTTCACTGTACAGCAGAAACTAACACAACATTGTAAAGCATTTATACTCCAATTAAAAAAAAAATAGAAAAAAATTTTTACGATGAGAACTCTTAGGAATTACTCTCTTAACAACTTTTGTGTATGATATACAGCAGTATTCATTATATTTATCATGTTGTATTCATATTTATTATTACATCCCTAGTACTTATTTATCTTATAACTGAAAGTTTGTAGTACCTTTTGACTACCTTCATCCAATTCCCCCTCTCTCCCCACCCACCCCACCACCTGCCTCTGTAAATGTAAATCTGGTCTCTTTTTCTATGAGTTTGTCTGTATGTTTGTTTTTGAAGTATAATAGACCTACAAGACTATGTTAGTTCCTGTTACACACCTAGTGATTTTAGGTAAATTTTTTTTTATATTAAGACAATCCTATATAACAAGAGTAATTAAGCCAGTGTGGCATTGACTTAAGGATAAGCTAACAGACAAAGGATAGAAATAGACCCATACATGTACAGTCACCTAATTTACAACAGAGGTGCCACTGGCGAATAGAGAGCAAAAGATGGTGCTGGGGGTCACTTGAATGTTCATGTCGAACAAAATTAACTTTGATCCCTACCTTACACCAAAAATTGGTTCTATATGGATTGTACATAAATATAAAATGTAAAACAATAAAGCTTCCAGAAGAACTCAGGAAAATATCATCATGGTCTTGAGTAGGCAAAAATGACTTATGAAGGACACAAAATGCTAACAATAAAGAAAAATAAATTAGAATCATTAAAATTAAGGAATTCTTTTCCTCAAAATACATCATTATGAAAGTGAAAAGATAAGATACAAAGTGGACTTAAGAATCATGAGAAGTTCAGCAGGGGAGACTAGTGAAAGGAAATATGGTCATGCGTGATTTTTTTCCCTATATAAGAAATATGAAAAGTAGAGAATCCTGCATTTAACTAAAGCCAGAAAACATTTTGAATCCTTACTTGTTCTGATTTTATGCCTTTTACTTAGTAAATGTACATACCTTAGGCTTATAAATTCAGGCATATGTTATATACATCTTTTAGGGTCTTTTTAATGGTTAGAAAACTTGGGTTTTCTTTCCCCAAC
The DNA here is from genome assembly GCF_965194805.1 of Balaenoptera borealis. Taxonomy (NCBI): domain Eukaryota; kingdom Metazoa; phylum Chordata; class Mammalia; order Artiodactyla; family Balaenopteridae; genus Balaenoptera; species Balaenoptera borealis. Next base: position 59,465,315 of record NC_138874.1, read on the forward strand.
TCTTTTTAATTCCCAGCCAACTATGAAATATGCCACATTTATCCTCATTAAATAGTGAGATATCTTAGCCCTTTCCACTAATTTGTTACATTGATAGAAAGGATTTAGTTAGGTGGTAATGTTAGATAAACCTAATAAAAAATTGTTTTCATAAGCCACTGCTATCAGCTATTATTTGATATTTTAAAACATTTTGTACTTCTTATTTTTACTTTACATTATTACCTTACATTTTTAAAATGGCTCATTAATTCAAAATGTCTTTTATGTCTAAAGCAGTTCAAATAGTAGACTGGGAGTAGAAAGAGATTGACTATTAACGGGCATGGAGATATCTTTTTGGGCTGACGGCAGTGTTCTAAAACTGGATTGTGGTGATGTTTGCAAAAATCATTGAATTGAGGGACTTCCCTGGTGGCACAGTGGTTAAGAATCGGCCTTCCAGTGCAGGAGACACGGGTTCAATCCCTGGTCCGGGGAGATCCCACAAACCGTGGAGCAACTAAGCCTGTGTGCCACAACTACTGAGCCTGTGCTCTAGAGCCCACAAGCTACAGCTACTGAACCTGCATGCCGCAGTTACTGAAGCCCATGTGCCAGAGCCAACGCTCTGCAGCAAGAGAAGCCTGCGCACTGCAACAAAGAGTAGCCCTCGCTCACTGCAACTAGAGGAAGCCTGCGCGAAGCATCGAAGACCCAACACAGCCAAAAGTTAATTAATTAATGTTTAAAAATTTAAAAAAAAAATCATTGAATTGTGCACTGAAAACATGTCTTTTATAGTATGTAAATTGATACCCTAATAAAACTACTTTTTCTCGTTTTAAGGACACCATTAATACAATGAGTAGGCCAACAGCAAGTTAGGTGAAAACATTTACAATTCATGTATCTGATAAAGATTTGTATATAGTATATATAAAGATATATGCTACAAATTAAACAGCACAACAACAACAACAAAAAGTGGGCAAAAGACTTGGACACGTCACAAAGAGAAATAATATAGTGGCCAATAAGCACATGAAAAGGGGCTTAGTGTCATACATCATTAGGGAAATATAAATCAACACAATGAGATAACATTCCCCACCAACTTTAGTGGTTAAAATGAAAAGAACTACCAAGTGTTGGAAAGGATATGGAACAACTAGAGCTCCCATTCTTTGCTGGTAGGACCACAAATTTAGAAAACTATTTGATAAGGTTTTTAAAAAATATATGTAAGCTTAATCACGCATCTACCCTATTACCCAGCAAGTCATTTATCTAAGAGGAGCAAAAATATATGTCCACAAAAATACTTGTGCACATTCACAGCAGGAAACAGGTGTCCATCAAAAGGATAATTTTTCAACAAGTTGTGGTATACTCATACAATAATACATTACTAGACAATAAAAAGAAATCAACTACTGTTACCCGCAACCACGGGGATAAATCTCAAAGAAGTCAGACACAAAATAATATTTGTGTTCTGTATTAATCCATTCAAATAGGCAAAAGCTATCTATGATAAAAATCAGTAAATAGTTTCCTTTTTGTTAAGCAGGCATGGAAATTGACTGGTAAAGGGCAATAGAGACCTTTCTGGGATTATGGAAATGTTCTACACCTTGTTTTGAGTGAACATTTGAGACCTGTGCATCCTGTTGTTTGCAAAGTGTACTTCAATTATAAGAAAATACAAAATGCTATAAATAACAGCCAATTGCAAGCCAACCAAGCATCTCTCATAATAAATCTCATCAGTTTTTATAAGAAAAATAAATCCTGTTTCTAAAAAAAGGAAACAGTTTTATTTAATGCTATTTTACATATGCTTATATATGACAGCTTATAAAAAGATTATCTAAACAAATGGAATAAAGATCCTCTATGAAGAAGGGTGAGTTTTTTGCCTTATTGTATATGCTCTTATATTTAGTAAAACAAGGTGGTTTCCTGTGGTAGCCTCTTATACTCTGTTTTCTTATGCTTTCTTGTGGTAAAATGTGAACTGTGATGTTCTGCCCAAGAAAGGGTAATTATACATCTGTGTACTCTTTTTCTCTTCTCTTGTCCTTTTTCTTTTTTCTCTTATTATGAAATTGTTAATATGTATCAAAGAACGTACAGAACACATATGTTACAAAGCAGATGCGTCTGCCTCTCTCCCCATTTGATTCATTTAAAACTCTTGCCAATCCCCTGCAAAGCTAATACCTATTTTGACTTCTACATTTTTATTTTCTGAAATATATGTGTGTGTATATACATATGTATATATATCTTTATACAGTATATTGTTTTGCTTCTCTTTTAGCTTTATAGAAATGGTATAATATGGAATGTAGTGTCCTGAGTTTTGCTCTTTTCATTCAATAATAGGGTTCTAAGATTCATCCATGTTGCTATATATAGCTGAAGTTTATTAATTTATGTTGCTATATGATATTGTTGAAAAAAATTTTGGTCCTTTTTCCTTTGCCGTCTTTCACATCATTTGACTACACCTGTAGCAGTAGTTAAATCAGCAAAATCATGAGTGACTTCACATGTAAGGAACACTTCTAACATTATGACTTGGAAATATAGATACCATTAGAAGTCCCTTCTATTTCTACAAGTATAGTAAGCTATATGATTTGCATTTTTATAGTAGGATATAAATTATATAGTTATACTGACAGCTGCAGGGTAGAAAGTTTTAACACACTAGAATGAAGTGTATCTTGGAGACATTTTTTGGTATCTGAAGATCAACATGCTCCATATGGTGCCACTGAACCAATGAGCTTGAAGAAAATATTCCTATTGCTCAAACAGCACAACGTATGGATTACTCTTTTGTACACAAGTTTGTCTTTCTATATGATAGTTGTATGTATAAAGTATATTGATTATAAATATAACCTGCTTTATTTAACCTGTATGTTTCCTCCGAGTTCTAATAAAATGATACTGTATTTTCTAGGTTAGAAAGTTTATTACAATTAAGAAAAATAACAACCTCCAGATCAAAGTTAATAGCAAGTTATTCAATATAGGATATGGTAAAGCTTATAACATTGTCATTTACTATGAATAATAAACATAATTCTGATGGGTTTTTTCAGTAGTCCATCTTGATGTTAGTATTTGTTGTATTTAGTAGTGTTTTATTTCCCACAGAATATGGTTCTTTATAAAAGAACCCCAAAATGTTTATTATATAAAAACATAATTTAAGTCATTATGTGAGATCCCTTTAGCTGTCTCATAAGTCAGAATAATGGATTGAAAGAGAGGGAGGGAGGGGTGAGGTGAGGGAGAGAGAATTGGCAGAGAAACTTGTTAAGATTTATACTCCTAAGCGGCATCATACAGAAAGTTTAAAATTAAATATAGAATATTATAAACATATCATTAAAATACAGGACAATCAGAAACTGTTCTAAAAGTAATCAGAGTCTTAGGAGGATCGTGTTTCTAGGTTGCTCTGGCAAGAAAGCACTTAGAAGATTGAAATAACACTGGTGCCAAATCAGAGATTTCTCCCGCTGTAATCAACCTAAAAATCTGACTTAGTTGGTCCTAACAGTAGACTCAGACCCCTAGAGAAGATAAGCAGAGCATTTTTCCTGTTGACCAAGGCTGAGACTTCATTCATCCTTAAATCACATGGGACATTGCACATACTTTTTTAGAAGCCTAGATCAATAATAATAATAATAGTAGTAGTAGTAGTAGTAGTAGTAGTAGTAGTAGTAGTAGTAGTAGTAGCAGTAGCAGTAGTAGTAGTTCTTTAGGAAGCAACTAAAACCCTGTGATGAAAGACACTATTCATTTGTTTTCTTGAATGGAGGAGGCATTATAGGGAGTGAAGGCTTATTAAACCTCATTTTTTAAAAAGAAGGTGTAGAATTTTATTCTAATAAGTCATGCAACAAGGAAATTTACATTACTGCAGCTCCAGGGCAGCAATTACTTATATATTGACAACTTATACATGTTTTACATGCCCGTTTGCTCTCCTGTTCACTACTGAAATGTAGTTACCATAGCAATGAACACATCACATGGTTCCTGTGCTAGTTCTAAAATAGAGAACAGCAATATGCCATATGAGCCATGCTTATTTTCTACATAAGGACTGCATATACAACTTGAGGATATTCCATGCCCTTCTCAGTGCAGATAGCTTATCATTGATTTAGAAAGCTTTCAAAGTAAAAAGCAATTGGCAGGAGTATATTTCAAGTCTCCAACCTCTCTTGTATTATATAGTGTGTATTCTTTGCCACTGAGCTAAAAGAACGGCTTCACTAGCTTTGACCAGCGGGGACTCTGCTATTGTGTATTCAACCAAATATCTTCTGTTGGAATATCTCTACTACTCAGGAGATTTGGCAGGAGGGGCATATGTAGCATTCACGGAAACATTTTCTCAGTCTTATTGACCAGTCCTTATCCAATCTTAGCTTTTCTCCTACTGCCTTCTTTTATGTATCAAGTTAAAAAAAAATATAGGAGTCTGTTCTAGAATTTGAGAAGAAGAGGATGCCAGGCACAGCTGGAGGCATGCTGTTAGTTCCCTTTTAGGACCACTATTGCTCTGTAAGATTTAAGCATAGGTTACACAGCAGTGTATCTGTAAAAAAAAGGACTTCAGATTTCTGTGATTGGTGCTGTCAGGTCCTCACTTCTGCCTCTTGCATTCTTTAGAGTAGGTAGTAGGGTGTCAGACCTCAGAAATAAAATACGAGCACACCCCTGTTACTGTGGATCTTAATCAAGATATCTATTTGAAACAGTCCAAGAACCGTGACAGATGAGAGAGTGGTGCTACGCTGTAACTATTTCTAATGTGTATAAAATAAAAATAAATTTCTACTTGAGCTGCCAGCTATGTTACACCTATTGTCATTGGAGCTGTGAATTAAAATTTTTAAATGTTTTTATTGAAACTACTAGAAACAACTATACCGTAGATAGTAGAGGAATCTGGTGCTTTATTTTCCTCATATTTTACCTTATACTCTGGACTGCAGTTTGTGAGAGGTGAATTGTAGGTCTTCAAACACAAATAAGTAAATTTAAGAAGCTAAATAGGCATATATTTGACAGGCTATTACTGATGGGATATATGTTGAGTGTATAATATTTGTGTTTGCCCTTTCATCCCCTTTGTAATTTAAAAACCATGTAACTTAGTATTACATAAATTATATAGTATCAGATACTTCTGTATCCAAATAGTATAGAACAAATGACTGAAGATGTCATTGTTACATTGTACTTGAACTTTATTTCTTTTTTCGTGGTCATTGTTAAAAACTTGGCCTTTACAAAACTAGATAAAGGAAACGCTTTCATAATCCCACCACATCTCATAGTCAGATAATCTCTGTTACTAGTTTTGGGTATGCCCTTCCAGATTATTTTTTGTCATAAAAGTATTTAAAATATTCACTTTAATGAGATTGTACTATAATTCTGCTTTGAAGCTTTTTACCTAACAAAATACATAGGCCTCTTTTCTTGTTAGTACAGACTTATCTTCCTTACTTTTTATAATAGTTATATTATTGTGTGAATACACCATAGTTTGTTCTCTTGAAAGCTGTTGGGGTGTCTTCTGTTTTTTTATTATTATAAATAGCGCTATAGTGAATATATATGTCTATGTACTTTAGTGTAAATTTTTCTATAGGATAAATCTCTAGAAGTAGAGCTGCCAATTCTGAGGAAATAAATATTTTAAGTTTTGATAAACTTTTCCAGTTGCCCTCCTGAGTGTTTCTACCAATTCGTATTCCCAATTTAAGTGTGTTTTTAAAGTTTGCCAAAATGATCAATTTAAAGTGACATCTCATTGTTTTAATTTGCATTTCTAAAGTTATTGTTGAAGTTCATAAGTTGACAAGCTATTTGTATTTTCATCTGTTATCTCCCAAATTCTTTGCTCATCTTGCTTTTGGATGGTTCATTTTTTTTACTACTAACTTTTTTCTCCCCATTCCCCCGCTTTGTTTATAAGGGAAATAAATCCCAGGTGACTTGTAAGTATTTCTTGCAGTTTGTCTTTTGACTTTATTTTTGGTGCTTTTTGTATGTGGAAGGAAGTTTTTCATTTATTTGTAGTCACATTTGTTAGTGTTGTCCTTTGTAGCTTCTGACCTTTATTAATACCAAATTGTATGTTTCATCTGGGTCTAAGGTACTCATTTTATTCACTTATTTACAGAATCTAATCATTTGAGTCCTATAGTATACCAAGTGTCTGGAGATGATAGGTCAGTACTGCATGTACAGTCTAGGAGTATAATCATATTTGCAACAGTGATGTTTTAGCCTAGCAGTAGGCCAAATTCTCTAGAATGGCTAGTAGCTGCTTCTGAATATTGCTGTAAAGCAAAGTAACTTGTAACATGACCAAGTTCTCTAGAATTATTAACAATTACTTCTGAATATTGTCATAAAGTAAAGGTAACGTGTAACATGTAAAGCCAAAGTAAAAAGCTACATCTAACAAACAATCTGTCCTTTTCTGAAATTTAGTTAATTTAGTCTCTTCTGTGTCTTTATATTTACTATTAGGTTTGTGGCTAATATATGGACATCTTTCCAAGTTAATGGTGTTATTATGAAAGGCATGACTACTGGCATTTCACACAGAACAGAAGAAAATTCCTTTAGATAAAAGCCAAACTGCAGTTATCCTCATTTTACATACTATTCTGCAAATTATCAAATTAATAAATACTTACTGAGTGCCTGTTTTATTGCTAGGTTCTTACAAGAAAAAGCACTGGTGAGTTGTTTTTTTGTTTTTTTTTGTTTTTTTCAAGGTGCGAGTTGTAAGTCTCTCTTCAAAGAGTTCGTGATCTAGTTTGGTATACATGGCATAAGTACATCAAAAGTTAAATAATAAAAAAATGATAATTGCCCAATAATATACGAAGACTCCTCCCCAAACCAAAATAAAACAGAAAAAAAAAAGTATCAGTTTCTTCCGTAGCAGTATTACGTGCTAAGGAAATGTTACTGGTGTGGAAGCTTTGGCTGCAATCATTTCTAGAATGTAAAGTGAATAAATCATTAAAAAAAAAACTGAAAGTAGCCAGTTTACAGGTAGGCAGAATAAGTGGTCATTTAAGAGTTTGTGAATTTAAGTATGCCAGAATATACTTATTTTCTTGCTTATTTCACCATTTGCCAGTTACTCCTTTGTGTTCAGGCTTTCACTTTTATTAAAGTACCTTGGGAAATTTTAGCATACTAAGTATAGGCAAATATTAATACTACAGCATGAGTAACTTTAACATCCTCTCCTCATCTCAGTTTTGGATAGGGAAGAAGAGAGACAATGAGAATACTAGAAGTCTGAGGTAAGGGGAGAGGATGAACAGTATGAATCTGGGGAAAGGGAATTTTTGCACACCTCAAAGTTTCATCTGAATATACACTTCATCTGCCCAATATACATGTGTCTACTCCTCATATCCACACGTTTTATTGAAATTGATGGGAACAGTTAAAATATTTTAAGGTGTTCACTGTTTATAGCTTATATAGCATCACTATATGATGTCATTATATGAGTCAGTTGAAGCAGAGGAGCAGAAACAGTAGAACCATACAGATGCAGATATAGGGACTTGTTACAAGGAATTGGCTTATAGAGTTTTGGAGGCCGGCTGAGTTCAGAGTCCATTCAGGAAGGGAAGATCATGAGCAGGTTGAAGCCCTGTGGGTAGGGGCTTCCCTGGTGGTCCAGTGGTAAAGAACCCGCCTTCCAATGCAGGGGACTCGGGTTCGATCCCTGGTCGGGGAACTAAGATCCCACATGCTTCGGGCAGCTAAGCCTCCGCGCCTCAACAAGAGAGCCCACGTGCCACAAACTACAGAGCCCATGCTTCCCGGAGCCTGCATGCCACAACTAGAGAGAGAAAAAACCTGCACACCACAACTAGAGAGAAGCCCACGTGCCGCAACTAGAGAGAAGCCTGCGTACCACAGCGAAGACCCAATATAGCCAAAAAAGTAAAAAAGAAAAAAAATGGTATATAAGAAAAACCCTATGGGTGTATGTGTGATAGAGTCTCAGGTCAGGGAAGGCCTAGGCTCTCTTTTATAGGGGTCACCTAATTAAGTCAGGCCCACCTGGGATAATCTCCCTTTGATTAACTTAAAGTCAACTGATTAGGGACTCTAATTTCATTTGCAGAATTCCATCCCAGCAGAAGCTAGAATAGGACTTGGTTGAATACCTGGGGAAGATAGCTCAGCCTAACCAAGCTGATATGTCAAAAAAAAAAAGCCACCTTAATCCTTTAGACATAATTTAAACAATAATTCTTATCTCGGCTGTAATTCACAAAAAATAGTTTCCCTACAACTGGTAACCCTAATAATCATTTACAGTAGTGCCATTCACACTCAGAAAATAAGCTTTGTTGCTGGTCATAAAATAGAAGGGTCTCCTCAAGAGGCTATCTGACTCTATCCCTTCATTTTGCAGGTGTAAAATCTAAAGCCTAGAAAGGCTGTGAAATTTTTTTTTTTTTTAATACTTGGAATATCTCATTTAGGGATATAATATTTTAGTTGAGTTAGTCTTTCACCTAAAGCCCTGCAAGGTTTATCTAAGAATATAGGTAGAACACTGAAAGTACTCCATTTTTAGTTCAATTAAACTAATTGCCACTTTGTAATGTTATTATGTATGAGAGATCCTGGTATGTAGAAATATGTTTCGTAGGATGCACAACTGAAAATCTGGATATTTAACGAACTTTGTAGAGGTGGCTTTTATGAGAATGAATTTTGTCCTCTTTGGAGGATTAAAAACATGTTCTAAGAGATCTCAAAAGGATTAGTGACACAGTTTTACTGTTTCTCCATTGCCTTGTCTCCTACCTTTACCTTGTAATTTTTTATAAAGGAACCCTAGAATTTAGCCTTTGATATTATGGTCTATAGCTTAGTTTAACTGAAATTTGGTTGTGAGTTTTTTTGTGCTTAATTGTTTATATTTGATGTTCTTGAGCATTTCCATAACCTTCTCACCACTAAAGGTTTGTAAAAACCATTTAGTAATTCAAAAAAGATTTACATGTCTGCTGTGTGCCTAACACTTCTCTTGATACAATGGTGAGCAAGATTGACAGTCTAGTAGGAAAGTGAGACAGGGAAACACCAGCATTAATTATGGAAAGTATCAGTACTGGGGAAATACAAGGACGTGATTCATGGTGGGGGAGGGTTTGTTTGTTTGTTTTTAATGGCCCACTGCCTGACGCATAATAGATGCTTAATAAATGCTTTTTGAATAAATAAGTCCAAATGGCGTTTTTAAAGGAATATAGACCTTTTTTTTTAAAGTGTATGTCTGTAGGGTACTTGACAAAGAACTAGGGTAATTGGAGCAGGTAGAAAAACAATGAAGGGTTCTGATTTGGGGATGATTCAAGGACTAGAGTATATTGGAATGCGTATAAATACACTTTCACTGATTAGCAATTTGTTTCGTTTTCATAGTCCTAGTCTCCTTGTTCCTGACCTTTAACCTTTGTTTTGAAATCAGTGCATCGGTTTGAACTAGTTGGAATTGCCAGTGACCAAGTGCATATAACATAACTATAAAAGAACACAAAAATTGAAGTCCTTGTTATGTTGCTGCATCACTAATCCAGGCTTCTAGCTAAATGCCAGAATATAAATTAGATCTCTTATCAAATGTGGCACATAAAATTTTAGGATCCTTTTTAGTGTGGTACATGTGCTTTCAATAAATGCCTGCTTTGGCAAGAAATTAAATCAGCATTCTTTGTGTCAAGTACACTTGCATTATATTTTATGCTCTATAACTTTAAAACTGTCCTTACAAACCAGGTCAAGGGCAGAATTAAATTTGGTTTCTGGATTTTTTCTTTGTTTGGTTACGTTGTGTCGTGGGCATTTGCTTTATTCTGTTTTTTTACATCGAAGAAAATTCAGAATTCATAATACTGTCTCTCCAAAAACCGATCTCCTGCCGGTGCTGGCCCATTTCCAGTTTAAAAACCATTGAACTCTTTCTCCTCGCAGAGTCTTTGCACGTGCTCTTACCTCTGTCTTGACCTATTTTTACCCCGTTATTTAGTATTATTCACCCAGCTAACTATTATTCATTCTTTAGGTGTCAACTTAAATATCATTTTCTTTAGAGATTCCTTCCACCAAATCTCAGTTAGGTCCCCCTTAATAGTCTCTTCTATATTACTAGTTCCTAATAGTTCCTGGTACATAGTGAGTGCTTGGTAAGTGAAAGGATGGATTAATATATTGAGCACTTACTATATACTACTCACTGTATAAAATGCCCTCAAAGGGGACTTCCCTGGTGGTCCAGTGGCTAAGACTCCAAGCTCCCAATGCAGGGGGCCCAGGTTCAATCCCTGGTCAGGGAACTAGATCCCACATGCTGCAACTAAAAGATCCCGCACGGGGCAACGAAGATCCCGTGTGCCGCAACTAAGACTCGGCGCAGCCAAATAAATACTTTTTTTTTTTTTAATGCCCTCAAGAAACTTTCTTAAGTCTGAGTTCCAAAGGGCCATGTTATTTTGTAAATGATATTCTTAGTTTCACTTCAGGGGACAAAATTAGCAATTCTGAATGAAATAAGTATAAAAGATATAAGAATGTACATTTATAATAAATGCATGTATACATATGTCTGTGTATGGCATGTTGCAAAGTAAAGTGAATATTTTACTGTGGTTGCTGTCAAGAAAACTTGAAAGCTACTACTTTAGTGGATACTGTTGTATAATAATTTCCTAACAATTACTTCTAGAAAAACCACCCATTTCACTTATCAACTTCCCCAAGCATCTCTCTGCTTCTGCATCTTTGGCTTCTAACAGTTCTTTGCTTAGAGTCAAAAGCCAGAATCTCAGAAATCTCCCAGAAAAGGCTATTTAAATTAAATGAGCCCATCAAGATTTGGAGGAAAGCCACTTGAAAAAAGAAAACACTATATTACATTTTACCTTTAATTTTCAAAACCTGAAAACCTTCTCAAGCCCAGGAAAACTAATGGTGTTTCATCTATTCTCTTTGATGGCCCATGTGCCCCAGTCCTGTGATTCTCTTAGAATTCTGTAATACTTTATACTTTTATGCTTTTGCTTTGTTTTTCTTCTCAGGATGCTCTTTCAAGGTCCAACACAGAAATCCTTTTTCTCTAACAAACCTTTCTGACTAACCTTATTCCATTTTTTTATAGCTCTTTGAATTTTCTCACCATTTTGGTATATTATTTCTCAACTTTTATATATTATACTATCATGTACTTGGTTATATGTACATTATTTTGTATTGGAAGTAGGCTTTTGTGTGTGTGTTTGTTTTGTTTTAGATCCCCAACCCTTAGCCCTTAAAGTTCAGTGGCTCTGCTCCTTCCTCGGCGTGAAAGTTCTGGCTAAGGCTGGTGACTTTAGTAGCTTAGATCTAATTTTCTGTGTTGAATATTTTCTGTTGACCCTTCAAGATTGACTTTTTACACTCTTCCTTCCCTGTTTTGTGCCCAAGGGCCCTTAGAAAATTGCTGAGTATGAATAGCATGGAGAGAAAAGGTCCTTGTGAGGCCCTAAATTATTTAAAATATGGTTTTAAAAGGTCAGGTGAAAGTAAACAGGTTCAAAAAGGGGGAGTTAGAGCCTGGAAGGTCAAATCATGGGTCTTAGAATTCAGCCTAGCTCCAGTACCGTAGAGCTCCAGGAACATTACTGGGTCCTTCATATGGGTTTGTTGAGTTGTCTCAACTAACTGAATGAGACAGTTAAAGATTTTAACAATTCAAGATTATGATACTGCTTATAATACTGATGATTTTTAAACAAGTGGTCATATCAACAATAAAGCAAAACTCTTGTCTTAGGAAGGGGAACAGTGTAATAAGACCCCACTTGCAATTCTATTTTTCAGATAAATGAATGTGATTAAAAATAAGATAGAATAAAAATTTTAGAAAACAGTTAAATAAAATCCAAATTGGATGTGGAATAAAGGCCAAAATGTTATTTTTCACTCATGTGGTGCATATTTCCATATTTCTAAAAATGTGGAAGAAAAACTTGGCATAAAGTTCTGCTGTAATAATTTCTGCTTCTTAAATGACAGGTGCCTCATCTTTTATTGTATTAATTCAGAATCCTATCAAGTATGAAAATGCATAGTACAAAAGATAAATTTGTAAGCATTTGCCTCAGAATCATTACTGTACTGCGTTCACTTTCAGCCTATTTCTATATCCTTCCTCTCTTTCACCTTCTGGCCTCCTTATGTCTTTATTTTCTCCTTTTCGTTTTAACCACAATCACTTCTCTGTCAGATGGTTCTTGTTTCTACTTCTGAATACATTTAAATGCCATTTATAAAATCATAAATTCTTATTGAATTTATGTTTAAACCTAATGGGATTCAGCAGTAGTTTGAAATTGCAACATAATTATCAAATGTTGGTTTTAATACCAGTGATGATTCACATTTTCCAACCTCCATATTTTGCAGTTTGTTTTTCTTGGCAAGGGTTTGTTTTAAGTATACATGAATAACGCAAAAGGTTTCTTGAATTTTGGCTTTTAGCAAGAAGGAATGAATCTTTTACTGTCTTCTGAAAAGTTACTTTACCTTTTACAAAAAGGTATGAGCAGTAAATGACAGATATTTAAATCTCACTGATTTAGGCCAGTCATTTCTTAATAGAGTCTCTGGACTTTTTGCTTAAGGAACCCTCCCTGTGGTTGTTAGAGACCTTCCAAAAACTCATTTTTATGGTCACTGAATTTTAGACTTAGAAGGACTTTAGAAAGTGTTATAAGCCTCTCATTTGCAAGATGAGGAACCTGAGAAAGAGAGTTTATGTCTTGCCCAGAGTCACACTAGAGGTAAAGTAAGAGGCAAAGTAAGAACTAGAATCCAAGTTTCTTCATTTTAAGTGCAGGATTCTTTGATTTTATTTCATTATTTTATGGAACATGGAAGGAAAGCCTAAAAAAGATTGCTTGCCTAAAATTCATTATATTGGGTTTATCTTATAACTTGTCATTTCTGTACTTTGCTCTTTGAGTTAAAATATTTTGTATTTATCACCTGTTTTCTGATCTGCCATCTAAAAATCTTCACTTGTCTTCCCTTTTACATGCAGTCTGTATATTGCTGCTAGAAAAATTAATCTTTCTGAAATGTAGTCCTAATAAGGGTACCTACCCGCTCAGAAACCTTAATATCTCTCACCTTCTCCATCTACCTACCACATAGTTAAATGAATTAAATCCAGTCTCCTAACTCATTACAGAGTAAATCTACCTTTAAAATCTTAGTGTTTTCCTGTCCTCTATTCATCCCTTATTGGACCACTTGCTAGTCTCAGGACACACCTCTCATTTTCCATACCTCCCTGTCCTTCCTTATATACACCTTCACCTAAAATTTTACCTATCCTTATATTGATAGATTTATATCAAATTCTGCTTCTGCCATAAAGCCTTTTCTTTTGTTTTCTTTCCTTTTAACTTCCATTGCAGCATACTGTACTCTGACTTTAATTTTTGCTTTCATCTTAATTCTTCTTTCCTTATTTTTGATTAATCAGATGAGTCTAGCACAGTGCCATATAACTACGGAAATAAATGGTATCTAATATGTTCATTGGTTGCTAAAATTCTTGAAGCAGATGTACAATGGTTATTGCTACCGCCTCCCTTTATTCCTACAACAGATAATCAAAAATCTGTCCAGGTCATTACAACCAAGAGAAGTCCAACAACTCCCATGCCTATCCAGCTCTCAATAGTATCTGACTAACATTATCATGGTGTTTACATTGAGGCTGGAGATATTCATCAATTATGAAATGCCTGTTCTGAACCTATTACAGTTACCAAATTTCACATTTTAGGCAATATCTATAGAATATCCAATGTATATGTTTTGCTTTGGGGATACTAAAGAGAGGGCTTATTTTTCTTACACAATTACACAGAAAATTATGCCATGTTCTGTGGCAACTATGTTCTCAGATGCTGTGTCCGATAATACACTGAGTAATTTAGGATGCTCCTGAAAAACCTTAAATAGAACTTGAGTATGTTAGTGTTTTTTCATATGTGCAGTTTTTGTAGTTTCTTTCTCAAGAATGTAGTGTTGCTTTTTCGTGACTCTTGACTTCCCTTGCCATCCTTTCCAAAAAAGAGAAATAGAATGCCATCACCTATTGATAAGCAGAGGATAATGTAAAGGTAGCAGAGCAGGAAGAGAAGTTATTGATAACTGAAAATCTCTATAATAACAAAACCATTGTTAAGTGTTGGTTGTCCAGGTGAAGGTTAACCATGATAGTGATACAGTGAATTATTCTCTTTGAAGTGGAAGTGGGAGATACAGCAACACACTCCTAAATCCAGGCTCCTTGCCTTCATCCCTGCTACTGCTAATCCAATACTGCCTAATTACCAGACTCTGCTGGGTTGGTGAGCACGTCTCAGGCAGGCCCCTGTTGTGTCTAAACCATCTCTAATCCACTCTGGCTAATGAAGAATTGACTTTCCTTGTTTGTGAGGTGTAGTGCATGTTAATTAGAGATGTAACTCAGATCATTCCTTTCACAACAAGATTTTTAAGATTGTTACCATTGCTCCTAGCTTTGTGTACAAGGGATTTGCTATCTGACTCAGATCTTGTCCTTCAAACACTTAACACATAAGATCAATTTATGTATATAATCTCTTCTTTTGAAACAAGAAAATTTAGCATTGGGTCTTGAGCTACACATGTATGGAGTAGTGTCTATAAGGATATGTGCACTGGCAGTGAAAAAATGACATATATTACAATGGAGGTATTAGCATTTATTTGCTAAAGAAAAAAAAAGTGTCATTTTGAAGTTGTGAAATGTACTGTAATGGGTTGTTGCTGTTTATAAGCTAATTTGACCTGTGTTTCTATCCCACATGCTATAAATTTTCTAATTACCATGCATTTCAGCAAAATAAAATAGTAGCTTGTCATAAAATTGCTTAGTTGATAACTTACGAAGTCCTCAAACTGAGTTGAGACTTGCTATTTACCCATTATTTAATCTGTATGTAGGGGATTGTTTTGTGGGTTTTGTTTAGTTATTTTTGTTGATTTTTCGCTCTTCTTGCTAATTCTATCATAAATATTGGTGCTTATCTTTGTTGAGCTATATTATACCCTTTAATATCCAGTATCTGCCAGTGATGTCTAGAATGTATATATCTTTGAAAATATAGTTTAATATTTCAGAGTCAATTATTCTTCCAGGAAAAACTATTTCCCTGATTATTTGTGTGATCCTTGGAAAAGAGACAAATGCCAAAATCCTTTATGGTAACTTCCCAAAACAGGAGAACTGCAGAAATGGCACGATATACGTATTGCGTGAATACTCTCACGGAACACATCAGGCTAGCAATTTACTAAATTTTTAGCCAAATCTTAGATCCTATTCTAGAAAAGCTCAATACACATGAGTAGAAAGATCTTTTACCTTTTAAAATAAGATTCTTTTAAATCAGTATAACTCATTTCAGCGCTCATGTATTTAATTCATACTATGTGTGAGGCACAATTCTAAGATATGATATAAAACTTAGTTCTTATGAAACTCATAAGCTAGGGGAGAAAATAGACCATGTAAGTAAATTATAATTCAGTGGAAGAAATACGTAATAGAAGAATATACAGAGCACTGAGATCCCTAAAATAAGAGTATGAAGCACAACAAATCAAGTCATTGCTGATCTAATGCAGGGGTATTTCTTCTTTGCTTAATGTAGGTGAGTGCTTTGTCCTTATCATTTGGTAAATCAACAAGGATTTATTATCTCTTCTGGGCAGAGCAGTATGTTAGATGTTTTGAGGATACAAAGTGAAAAAGAGTTTCTTCACTAAGAGTTTATAATCTAGTAGGAGAGATAAGCTGTCTATACAAATAACTATGTTTCCAGTCTGTACCTAACTGCCATAAAAGAAGCCTTTACAAATTTAGCAAAACTTCTGCAATGCATAAAGCCACTTCTGAAGGTGGGAAAGGAGAGACCATGAACAATTTAAGAAGGCTTCCATTAAGCGGAAGATGGCTGAACTAACCCTGGAGGGACTGGTAGTATTTTGACAAGGGTGGTTGAAGGGTATTCTAATTCATTTAGTGCCTACATGTGCAAGGTAGCATGAAGGCAAAAAAGCCTGGGGCATGTTCAGAGAATAGCAAGTATTCTAGTTTGAGTGGCATCTGGTACATGTATAAGGGAATAGTAAGAGATCAGGCTAGAAATGAAAAGTAGGGGCACTTTATGGAGGACCTTTGAAAGTCAGGCTATGGAATTGGGACTTTTCTCAGGAAGTAGTATGTAGCTTTTTTTTTTTTTTTTTTTTTTTTTTTTTTTTTTTTTTATTAATGTCTGAAACATTTATATTAACATATTTCCATACATATTTCCATACAAATACAAATATAAGATTTTTAGAAATTTCATGTAATGTCTGAAACATTTATATTAACATGTTTCCATACAAATAACCCAATGAAAGTTTAGTATTAGTTGTTTTGTTAGTAGGTAGCTTTTTGAACAAAGGCTAATCAGAGTTGATATTTAGGAAGGTGGATCTAATGGTCGGAATGTAAGGATACATTCAAACTGAGTGTGATTGGTACTAGAGACTGATTAAGACACTATAGCAATAATCTAGGCAAGAGGTAGTACAGGCCTGACCTAGGTTTCTGTCAGTAAGAATGGAAACAAGACTAGATATTATAGGCCTTGTGCTTGTAAAATATACTTGGCAGAATTTGGAAGCTGTCAAGTGCAAAGCGACTCTGGAAGTGAGGCAGGATATCTGAGAATGATACCAAAGGAAAGGAATAAAGGAAATTACCCCTAAAAACTATAAAGAGAGAAAAGATTGAAAAGTTGATAGCTGAATTTCTAGATAAGACTATATAGGGCAGGTAATGAATGAGAAAGAAGGTAAGCAACAGAAAGGTGAGAGAGAAAGGGAAAATGATATGCAACAGAAAAGTAGGGAGGAGTGTTTCTAGGAGAGGATGGCAAAACTTAAACCCTAAAGCATCAAAAAGTGTCTCATTTTTTCACCTATTAAATTATCCAGTGGAATTGGAAAAATCCAAACAAAAGGGCTTAAATGTGCAGGAGTAAGTGAGGGAAACTGACCAAAGACTTGAAGGAGGGAAAATATTTACTCAGGAAATAAACAGTAATTTGTGATGCAGAGAAATTTAGAGAGAGATTGAAATTACACCTCTGAAGGGATAGAAGAAAACGAGTACCCATTTTATTTCTTAAAATAATTATTCCTAAATTTTACACTATGCAGAAACCCTTCATCCCTCTAGAAAAGTCATCAAGTCCTATTCGAAAAAGTCAAAAAGAAAGGCCAAGATTGGTGACCAATGGGAAAAGTTTCTGAAATGGATATAGGCAGAAGCCAATTTGTAATACTACGTGCAATAAGTCAAAAATGCTTTTAACAAAATCCCATCTGTTAGCCCAATCACTTTATAATGTTCAGTGCAGTAAAAATGCCGGCACTGACCAGAGGGCAGACAGCAGAAGCAAGAAGAACTACAATCCTGCAGCCTGTGGAACAAAAACCACATTCACAGAAATATAGACAAGATGAAAAGGCAGAGGTACGTCTATGTACCAGATGAAGGAACAAGATAAAACCCGAGGAAAACAGCTAAATGAAGTGGAGATAGGAAACTTTCCAGAAAAAGAATTCAGAATAATGATAGTGAAGATGATCCAGGACCTCAGAAAAAGAATGGAGCAGAGATCGAGAAGATGCAAGAAATGTTTAACAAAGACCTAGAAGAATTAGAGAACAAACACCTAGAAGAATAAAAGAACAAACAGAGATGAACAATACAATAACTGAAATGAAAACTACACTAGAAGGAATCAATAGCAGAATAACTGAGGCAAAAGAATGGATAAGTGACCTGCAAGACAGAATGGTGGAATTCACTGCTGCTGAACAGAATAAAGAACAAAGAATGAAAAGAAATGCAGACAACCTAAGAGACCTCTGGGACAATATTAAGCGCAACAACATTCTCATTATACGGGTCCGAGAAGGAGAAGAGAAAGAGAAAGGACCCAAGAAAATATTTGAAGAGATTATAGTCGAAAACTTCCCTAACATGGGAAAGGAAATAGCCACCCAAGTCCAGGAAGTGCAGAGAGTCCCATACAGGATAAACCCAAGGAGAAACACACCGAGACACATAGCAATCAAATTGACGAAAAGTAAAGACAAAGAAAAATTACTGAAAGCAACAAGGGAAAAATGACAAATAACATACAAGGGAACTCCCATAAGGTTAACAGCTGATTTCTCAGCAGAAACTCTACAAGCCAGAAAAGAGTGGCATGATATATTTAAAGTGATGAAAGGGAAGAACCTACAACCAAGATTACTCTACCCGGCAAGGATCTCATTCAGATTCGACGGAGAAATCAAAAGCTTTACAGGCAAGCAAAAGCTAAGAGAATTCAGTACCACCAAACCAGCTTTACAAATGCTAAAGGAACTTCTCTAAGTGGGAAACACAAGAGAAGAAAAGGACCTACAAAAACAAACCCATAACAATTAAGAAAATGGTCATGGGAACATACATATCGACAATTACCTTAAACATGAATGGATTAAATGCTCCAACCAAAAGGCACAGACTCACTGAAGGGATACAAAAACAAGACCCATATATATGCTGTCTACAAGAGACCCACTTCAGACCTAGGGACACATACAGACTGAAAGTGAGGGGATGGAAAAAGATATTCCATGGAAATGGAAATCAAAAGAAAGCTGGAGTAGCAATACTCATATCAGATAAAATAAACTTTAAAATAAAGAATGTTACAAGAGACAAGGAAGGACATTACATAATGATCAAGGGAACAATCCAAGAAGAGGATATAACAATTATAAATATATATTCACCCAACATAGCACCTCAAACATAAGGCAACTGCTAACAGCTATAAAAGAGGAAATCGACGGTAACACAATAATAGTGGGGGACTTTAACACCTCACTTACACCAATGGACAGATCATGCAAACAGAAAATTACTAAGGAAACACAAGCTTTAAATGACACAATAGACCAGATAGATTTAATTGATATTTATAGGACATTCCATCCAAAAACAGCAGATTACACTTTCTTCTCAAGTGCGCATGGAACATTCTCCAGGATAGATCACATCTTGGGTCACAAATCAAGCCTCAGTAAATTTAAGAATATTGAAATCATATCAAGCATCTTATCTGACCACAATGCTATGAGATTAGAAATCAATTACAGGGAAAAAAACGTAAAAAAGACAAACACATGGAGGCTAAACAATATGTTACTAAATAACCAAGAGATCACTGAAGAAATCAAAGAGGAAATCAAAAAATACCTAGAGACAAAAGACAACGAAAAGACGACAATCCAAAACCTATGGGATGCAGCAAAAGCAGTTCTAAGAGGGAAGGGTATAGCATACAAGCCTACCTCAAGAAACAAGAAAAATCTCTAATAAACAATCTAACCTTACGTCTAAAGGAACTAGAGAAAGAAGAACAAACGAAACCCAAAGTTAGTAGAAGGAAAGAAATCATAAAGATCAGAGCAGAATTAAATGAAATAGAAACAAAGAAAACAATAGCAAAGATCAATAAAACTAAAAGCTGGTTCTTTGAGAAGATAAAAAAAATTGATAAACCATTAACCAGACTCATCAAGAAAAAGAGGGAGAGGACTCAAATCAATAAAATTAGAAATGAAAAAGGAGAAGTTACAAATGACACCGCAGAAATGCAAAGCATCCTAAGAGACTACTACAAGCAACTCTATGCCAATAAAATGGACAACCTGGAAGAAATGGACAAATTCTTAGAAAGGTATAACCTTCCAAGACTGAACCAGAAAGAAATAGAAAATATGAACAGACCAATCACAAGTAATTAACTTGAAACTGTGATTAAAAATCTTGCAACAAACAAAAGTCCAGGACCAGATGGCTTCACAGGTGAATTCTATCAAACATTTAGAGAAGAGCTAACACCCATCCTTCTCAAACTCTTCCAAAAAATTGCAGAGAAAGGAACACTGCCAAACTCATTCTGTGAGGCCACCATCACCCTGATACCAAAACCAGACAAAGATACTACAAAAAAAGAAAATTACAGACCAATATCACTGATGAATATAGATGGAAAAATCCTCAACAAAATACTAGCAAACAGAATCCAACAACACATTAAAAGGATCATACACCATGATCAAGTAAGATTCATCCCAGGGATGCAAGGATTCTTCAATATACACAAATCAATCAATGTGATACACCATATTAACAAATTGAAGAATAAAAACCATATGATCATCTCAATAGATACAGAAAAACCTTTTGACAAAATTCAACACCCATTTATGATAAAGACTCCAGAAAGTGTGCATAGAGGGAACCTACCTCAACATAATAAAGGCCATATACGACCAACCCACAGCAAACATCATTCTCAATGGTGAAAAACTGAAAGCATTTCCTCTAAGATCA
Organism: Balaenoptera borealis; assembly: GCF_965194805.1. Taxonomy (NCBI): domain Eukaryota; kingdom Metazoa; phylum Chordata; class Mammalia; order Artiodactyla; family Balaenopteridae; genus Balaenoptera; species Balaenoptera borealis. Next base: position 59,485,926 of record NC_138874.1, read on the forward strand.
GGAACAACACAAGGAGGCCCACTCTCACCACTATTATTCAACATACTTTTGGAAGTCCTAGCCACAACAGTCAGAGAAGAAAAAGAAATAAAAGGAATACAAATTGGAAAAGAAGTAAAACTGTCCCTGTTTGCAGATGACATGATACTATACGTAGAGAATCCTAAACATGCCACCAGAAAACTACTAGAGCTAATCAATGAATTTGGTAAAGTAGCAGGATACAAAATTAATGCACAGAAATCTCTTGCATTCCTATACACTAATGGTGAGAAATCTGAAAGAGAAATTAAGGATACACTCCCATTTACCATTGCAACAAAAAGAATAAAATACCTAGGAATAAGCCTACCTAGGGAGACAAAAGACCTGTGTGCAGAAAACTATAAGACACTGATGGAAGAAATTAAAGATGATACCAACAGATAGAGATACGATGTTCTTGGATTGGAAGAATCAATATTGTGAAAATGACTATACTACCCAAAGCAATCTACAGATTCAGTGCAATCCCTGTCAAATTCCCAGTGGCATTTTTTACAGAACTAGAACAAAAAATCTTAAAAATTGTATGGAGACAAAAAAGACCCTGAATAGCCAAAGCAGTCTTGAGGGGAATAAATGGAGCTGGAGGAATCAGATTCCCTGACTTCAGACTATACTACAAAGCTGCAGTAATCAAGATAGTATGGTACTGGCAGAAAAACAGAAATATAGATCAATGGAACAGGATAGAAAGCCCAGAGATAAACCCATGCACCTATGGTCAACTAATCTATAACAAAGGAGGAAAGGATATACAATGGAGAAAAGGCGGCCTCTTCAATAAGTGGTGCTGGGAAAACTGGACAGCTACAGATAAAAGAATGAAATTAGAACATTCCCTAACACGATACACAAAAATAAACTCAAAATGGATTAGAGACCTAAATGTAAGACTGGACACTATAAAACTCTTAGAGGAAAGCATAGGCAGAACATTCTCTGACATAAATCACAGCAAGATCTTTTTTGATCCACCTCCTAGAGTAATGGAAATAAAAACAAAAATAAACAAATGGGACCTAATGAAACTTAAAAGCTTTTGCACAGCAAAGGAAACTACAAACAAGACTAAAAGACAACCCTTAGAATAGGAGAAAATATCCGCAAACGAATCAATGGACAAAGGATTAATCTCCAAAATATGTAAACAGCTCATGCAGCTCAATATTAAAAAAACAAACAACCCAATCCAAAAATGGGCAGAAGACCTAAATAGACATTTCTCCAAGGAAGACATACAGATGGCCAGGAAGCACATGGAAAGCTGCTCAACATCAGTAATTATTAGAGAAATGCAAATCAAACTACAATGAGGTATCACCTCACACCAGTTAGAATGGACATCATCAGAAAATCTACAAACAACAAATTCTGGAGAGGGTGTGGAGAAAGGAGAACCCTCTTTCACTGTTGGTAGGAATGTAAATTGATGCAGCCACTATGGAGAACAGCATGGCGGTTCCTTAAAAAACTAAAAATAGAATTACCATATGACCCAGCAACCCCACTACTGGGCATATACCCAGAGAAAAGCATAATTCAAAAAGACACATGCACCCCAATGTTCATTGCAGCACTATTTACAATAGCCAGGTCATGGAAGCAACCTAAATGCCCATCGACAGACGAATGGGTAAAGAAGATGTGGTACATATATACAATGGAATATTACTCATCCATAAAAAGGAACGAAATTGAATCATTTGTAGAGACGTGGATGGATCTAGAGACTGTCATACAGTGTGAAGTAAGTCAGAAAGAGAAAAACAAATATCGTATATTAACGCACATATGTGGAACCTAGAAAAATGGTACAGATGAACCAGTTTGCAGGGCAGAAATAGAGAAACAGATGTAGAAAACAAACGTATGGACACCAAGGAGGGAAATGACGGGGGGGGGGATGGGTGATGAATTGGGAGATTGGGATTGATAAATATACACTAATATATATAAAATGGATAACTAATAACCTGCTGTATAAAAAAAATAAAATTGAATTTAAAAATTTTAAAAAAAATGTCAGCACTTCATTACTACCTCTGTGCTGAATTACCTTCATTTTCCAGCATTTTGTTAATATGTAATAAAAACTCATACTTTGTTACAGAGACAGCAAAACACACAGGGAAGCACTAGGATTAGAAAATGTATTATCTCAGATTCTGACAAAAGGTTTGTGAGGAAAAAGGGTGGGGGGCGATATTCCCTGGCGGTTCAGTTGTTAGGACTCCGCGCTTCCACTACAGGGGGCCTGGGTTTGATTCCTGGGCAGGGAACTAATCCTGCAAGCTGTGTGGTGCGGGCAAAAGAAAAAGAAAACAAAAAAATGTTTGTGAGGTAGAAAGATAGACATTTCTTGATTCTAGTTTGTAGACTAATGATTGGCTCCCACTTCATTATCAAATGCAGTACTGGCATTTCAAAAGTATCTTTTTAAACCTATTTATCATAGAGGAAGGATAGGTGAATTATGCTTTCAATTGATCATTTATGGAGTGCCTGCTACATACTCTGTTGGGTGTTTTCTATTGTCTTTCTGTGATTATTTTTTTAATAGCCTGACATTTGTCTGATTTGTTTTTCATGCACATTAGATTTTTTTTCCTTTGACTTCTTTGTAGTTTCATTTTTGGGGTAGGTTTTGTTTTTTTTTCCTTTCCTTGAGAGAGCTGTATTCATTGTTACTGCCATGGCTATCTTTGTTACTTCCCACTGACCATTGTGAAAATTCTAAGTTTGTCTATGTTGAACTTGTTTCTAAGACATAAGTATTACAATACACTCTGTGCATAATTATTGTGAGTCACCTAGTAAGAAGGAGGAAAATAATACTGGTTATTGGTGATACTTGAACGGAATGTGTTATGTACATATCCATAGGTTAAAAATTCTGACCTGGGGAGGAAAAGGAACTGCCTTTCCTGCCCCCAGCCCCCCTTCCCCACTAGAGGTAGGAAACTAGAGGCTTCTCTGTTTTTTACTATATTTTGTTATGCTAATAAGTCACAGTGTAGTCCTATAAGTTTCTTTCTTAATTTAATTCAGTAATATTTTGGGTTGTGAATGTTACTGTGATTTCCAATTCTATTTCGTCTTCTTCCTCAAAAGACCAAGAGACTCAAAGAGTAGAGGAGCTTTTATGACAGGTTCTGCTGTTAGTGTCATCAGAGTGGCCACAGAAGGTCGCATTGATAGGCAGTGATTATCACACCTTGACACTTTAGGAAGCTTCGTGCATGGAATATGGAAAATGCAAAAGACACTGGTGCACATTTGAGAGAGAAGAATTATTAAAAAGACACTTAGTAAGAATGCCAGTTTCTCCCCATCATGAGGCCTTCCTTTCCGTTTTTGGTCTAATGTTTAGCACTGATCAGTAATACCTTTCTCATTGCCCCATGTAAACATGTGTCTAAACTTGTAAGAATTGGTTATTTGTCTTGTCTTTTACTGTCTTTTTATTAATATAAGTGATTTAGGTTTTAGGGGTTTTTTTGGCCAGTGAATGAAGGAAACAAGACCTGTCTAAAGATATACATTTTACTTAAGGCTAACAAGCTGTAGCCTGCTCTCCATAGGGCCTTCAGTTCCTCACTGGTAATTCAGTAAAGAAGAAAAATGTCTGTTTTAAAACTTATAAATATTCTACTAATAGCATAATACAGGGGTTGGCCAACTTCAAGTGACCTAACATACATACTTGGAGTCCTGGAGAGGAGAAACAGAACAATATTTGAAGTAATAAAGAGTGAAAATGTTCCAAATTTGAAGAAAACTATAAACCCACAAATCCAAGAAACTCAACAAACTGCAAAAGAAACAATGAAAAAACTACACGAAGGAACATCATAATCAAATTGCATAAAATCAGTGATAAAAAAAATCTTAAAAGCAGACAGGTTGGTTTTTTTTTAAGACATATTCTGTACAGAGAAACAAAGATGAGAACGCATCTGAAACAATGCAAGCTGGACCTTAGAGCACTGAGACAAAAAATTGTCAACCTAGAATTCTATAGCCAGCAAAAATATCTTTCAAAAATGAAAACGAGATAAAGACTTTTTCAGACATAAAACAGCTAAAAGAGTTCATCAGTAGCAGACCAGCACAAACCACTTGGAAAGCCTCAGATCCAAATGCCAGCTATTACGATTACTTGTTATTTGGTCTTGGACATATTTAAATGTTTCTGAACCTTCAGATTTTCATCTGTGAAAGGAGAAGAATACCTATTTTACGGGATTTTCATGAGGATCAAATGAAATACGGAAAATAATTGACATTTGTTGAGTGCCTTCATTATGCCAAGCACATGTTATCTCATTAAAAATGGAAATAAAATACCCAATAAGAGGCCTGCTACCCTGATGATTTTCTTATGCTAGCATCTCTTTTTTCTTTCTTCAGCAACTGAAAAACTTGGATTATTCTATAAGTTAGCCAAATAGCTAGTCAGTCAAATTTTGATGAAGCACTTTTCCTAAACTTGTTTTCCTTTAGTTACCACCATTAAATATGCTTAACAGTGGGAATTAACAACTTTCCTTAGTAGAATAGACACATCTAGTAAATCATTTTGTGAAAGGGTTAAGTATGTTCTAAACTAAACCTAATTTTTTTTGGCTTGTAATTTGTCTGAGTAATTTTTTTTCAGTCATGTTTATAAAGTTATAATTTATATACTGTTTATCTGATTTTTATTATAAACCTAATGGATAGGGGCCATGTGTGCCTTTATAGTTTATACATTGCCCCACGGAGTTTTTGGCACTCAGTAAATGTTAAATAATATTTCTATTCAGCATTCTGCAGACAGGAAGCATATGGTAATAAATGTCAGAGTACAGGTTGAAAATCTCCCAAAAGTTGTATGTTATATTCTTTGGAAAAACCAGTACAGATATTTTCATAAATGAAACATTTTAAAAGGGGTTTCCCAGATTTATATTTTCTTTAACAAATTTCTCTAGGCTTTGTTTACTTTATTTACAAATTAAAACTTTTCCTCTTCAGAAATAGTTTAATATTAAAAGTAGTATAACATTAATGCAGTTTCATGAGAAAATATATAAATGATTTTGTAGATAGCATAAAGAAGAAGTAATTCATAGTCTGAAGGATAGCATGAAGAAATATTTAGAGGCTTAAGCAACATAAGTCTTTATAATATATTGCAGGAAAAAAATAAACAGCAGGTAGTTCTTTATCATTAAATGTCAGCATGATTTAGAGGTATATCACCGCTACAGCTAAGAAATGGTTAATCATAATCAGGTATATAAAACCATTTAGATAGTATGTATCTAAATTATCTTTCCATAATTTGCTCACCTACGATTGATTTGTTAGCCACGCTTGTTTGATTTGATTTTTGTGACCTTTTTTTAAGGATTAGCATAATCTGAATGGAAAGTATCTGAATTGGGCCATGTTAGTTAACCTCTCTAAGGCTTAGGTTCCTCGTGTATAAAATGTGGATAGGGAATCCAGGCACAGCTTAGTTTGGTGCCTCTGAATCAGATTCTCTTACAAGGCTGAAATCAGGATGTCAACCAGGGCTGTAGTCATATCTCTGCTTGGGAAGTATTCACTACCAAGCTCACTCACATGGCTATTAGCAAGCCCTAGATCCTCTCTGGTTGTTAGTCATGGGCCGCTCCATAGGAGTCCTCACAACATGACAGCTTATTTCCCCTAGAGCAAGAGCTGAGAGAGAGCGTGTGAGCAAGAGGATGGACAAACAAGACATCCCATCACTTTTGTCAGATATTTGTTAGAAGCAAGTCACTAGGTCCAGCCCGCATTCAAAGGGGAGGGAATTTTACAAGAATTTGAACATCACCAGTTAGGGATCAATGTAGTAGGCAACCAATTCAGAGGCTTCTCTACTACACATATGATCCACAGATAGGACAAATCATTGAATGTACTCTGGATGCTCTGAAATTCATTTGTTTAAATTATCCTAAGATCTTACCAAGAGCTTGAATTCAATAGGCAAAATGATTTTACAGTTCACATTAAATATTTTATTTATTCCTAGCAACAATCTAGTATGTTTTGTTGACCTCAGATGTGTTGATATAAACTGATATACTGAGTGACTTGCTCAAGATTACATATCAAATGAGCTGTAAAACAACAACCTTAGTGTAGGTCTTCTGATTCTAAGCCCTGTACTCTTTCCATTTGGCTGTAACTGCCCCCTGAAGCAAAAAAGGGAGAAGACCCAACTTAGGACCAAAGAAAGGTAACTTGTGACTATCCACCGAAAGCAGCCCATCCATTCAAAACAAACTATTCTGTTACCCCAATGCAAAAAGGAAGCATCTTGCATTTAAAGCCCTTCGAAAAAGGCATTATACATCTAAATGTATATACAAATTTAAGAATTTTATTTATATAGAGAGATTTTTATACATAGATTTATACAGAGAAAGGCAGACATAGATAACATTCCATCTTAGACTCTCATGTACACCACACCATTAGGATTTACAGTATTGTTTCAAATATTATCAAGTCAAAGTCTAATACTATTGTAAGGTCTACAACAGCTGTAGCACTGATATACCTCTAGCATAATAGTATCTGTTAGCCTAAAACTATCCCTGCTGGGTAAATTCTATTTGGATGGAGAGATGAACAAACAAAACAGCAGAACTGTTTTGGTGGCTCGGTTCTCCCTTGGCTTCTCCTAAAGCCCTGGACTCCTATGACTTGAGTGAAGACCATGGGAACTCCAGTGAACTTTCTGCTTCCTGTTTGCATTGGGGTAACAGAATAGTTTGTTTTGAATGGATGGGCTGCTTTCGGTGGATAGTCACAAGTTACCTTTCTTTGGTCCTAAGTTGGGTCTTCTCCCTTTTTTGCTTCAGTCCATGAAGTTTCAGCCTACACCCAAGACCCCTCATGTCCACTATCAGAAAGTAGAGTGGTAACGTAAGCAAGCAGATAATAGCTCTAACTGGGTTCAGTGCCTTGAAGTGTAGAGCAGGAAGTGGGAGAGCAAGGGTTATGAGCTATGGTAGTGGTGGTAGTTAGTAGTTATACCCTTCAGATCACCCTGGAGAAAAGAGAGGTAATTTTTTTTAAGGCATTTGCTAAATTCTTAAAATAACTTTGTTGTATGGTTAGTAGGAACATCTTTCTTTACAGGAGCAAAAGAATAGTTCCTACAGCTAATAAGCGAATTTGGCAAAGTGTCAGGATATAAGGCCAATACACAGAAATCATTTGTATTTCTATATAACTAGTAAGAAATAATTGGAATTAGAATAACAATATGGACTAGTTATGGTTTTAGTTTGTGATTACAGATAATTCTCTATAAAATAAAATCAGGGTATTATCAGACAAAATGCAGAGAAAACAGTTTTCTTCTCAATTGAATATAAAGGAAATTGTTGTCTTTCATACACACAGACACACACTTGAGTTTTTCCTTCCTTTCCTGTATAATCTGAGGATTGTGCTTTTTGGTAGTGGTTTGCTAATCCCTTTAAATAACTCATAATGTAAGTATTCCATAGTTTTCATTAACCGCGAATTTCAGCTTTTTTTTAAACCTCTACTCAAAAAACCATACTTGGTTGTTGTTTCATCCTTTTAGCCTGGTTGGTGAAGCAGCAAGCCTAATGCAAATCCTAAATAGCGTGGTGTAGATGAGAGCCTAAGACTTTAATTATGTGTCATTTTATTCACAACACTCAATTCCAGGAAGGAAAAAATGGCTTTGTTGTTGTAAAAGACATATTATGTGAGTATCATTCATTGTAAACCAAAACTGATACTGTATTATAGCATAGACAACAATGGGAACTGATTTTGAAAATGTGACCTGTATGAGAAACTGAATAATAGTGAAAGTTATCAAAATGGAAAGAAGTGTTAATGTGAAATCCAGCCTTCTCAGAAATACTCTTTCCTGGCCTTTTGCTTTTGTTGCTTGTCATGCATGAATGAAAGTGCTGCACTCTCAGGGGAGCAGGAAAGCCTCTGTGTCGGTTGTTTATTTCCTTAATCCCTCCTCCTTTGTGATTTTTGATGTCAGATCTAAAATGGAAAGCCTGTAAATATAATGATTATCACATGGATAATCACCTGCATTAGGAACCGCTCTGCTTCTCTATTCTAACCCTAGCTGTTCTCCACATGTCACATTCACTCTGTGGTTGGATTTTAACTTGACTGCTTCATTAGATTTGTGAAACTCAGTACGTGGCGCCCTGGGGCAGCACAGATGGGGACTTGCTTGTTTTCTTTTCTCACTTTTACTGCGAAGGCACGCTAAAAAGTCCTTTTCAATTTAGTGTGATCAGTTCACTTGGAATTACCCTTGATATTTGGAACCTGCCTTACTATTCTGCCTACCATTTATGCCCCTTTTTTCTTCCCTGATTTCTGACCTAATGCCTTTTCCTTCTGTCCCTCCATGCAGTGAATCTGAAGACGAAAATTCTGCTTAAAATTCTTACTGGGTCAAACTGTTCCCCTGTGTTGTTTTATTTGTTTTGCTGAGAGGGAAAAATAAATGTTGTTCCATCATTGTATCTACAAACACCTTCAGATCAGAGGTTAGCTGTGGGAAAGTCTGCAGTGATGTGAGCCAGCTGCCTTCTCTAATGGAGTGACCGGGGGCACCAGCCCAAGATCAAAAGAAGGTGGGAGGAAGTCAGGAGATAAGATCTTTTTAAGCCATAGAACAAGTGCTTAGCTTTTCAATGATAGGGCACAGCTCTGCAAACCTGTGTGAGGGGGCGCTAAGATAGAAAATTGAGTTGACTTTTCTTCAGCATGTCCTTCCTCAGTCAGAAATATGTTGGTGCTTGGAATAGTTTACAGATGTGGAAGTGTCCTAGGGCCCAGTTTCCTTAAAGAATAATGATCTGACATTTATAAATGTGCCTTCTTGCAATTAGTCAGTTCTACTATACCGTAACAGATCACAGCCGATAGCTTCTTACATTTGTGGGAGCAGAACTGGACATTAAAAAGGTAACTTAACTACTGTATGTGAATTTTAAGTTTTTACGTCTTAGTGCAACTTCAGTCATACAGATTCTTCATATTAACTTTGTCTTACAGTCCTCTAGGTTTCTTTTGTGCCGCTGATAAAGTTCCATGTAAATAAGTAGTTCTCGCAGGGTTTCTTAGTTGTCTTTTCCATATAAGAATTAGCTTGGTTAGTTCTTGAGTTGGACAGCTTGGAAAAGTTCTACGTTGATATCTTTTGAACTTTATCCTTTTCCTTGACATCCAGGCTAGCAAATGTTATTGACTGTGTGGTATACAAGATTCTAGTGTAAGTAAATTGTCAGAGAGGCCAGCCTTGCTTGCAACAATTGTCAAGATCATAATTCCATTTTTTTAAAAATCTATATCAAGTAAGGTTAACTCAATCAGCCTTATGCTTCTGTAGTCAACAGCCTAAGGAGTTGTACTTTCAGCTTATCACTTTCTATTAACTTCAGTGTTCAGCTGTAATGGTCTATTTCGACCTTTTCAAACCCTCAAAGTGGTTCTTTAAATTTATATGCTATTAGTATATTGGACCATAAGTGCATACATACTTTTCTTCCCTGTGTTTTCCTTAACATGTAGATAGTACCCAGATTTGTGCTGGAGACATTAACTGTAGTTTCTGCCTTACATGGTTTGGTGCAGCAGTCGTTTTAGTTGGATCTGCTCACTACTCAGGCTCACATCCCATCCTTCTATTAATATCTCTTGGCAAAGATAATTTTGGAGGAATGTAAGTTAAGATGTAGAGGCTCTTGACAGTTGTCTGCAGTTTTTTTTTTTTTTCCATTTTCAAGGGGGAAGTGGAATGGAAAAGTAATATTGCCTCCATTTTCTGTATCAGTATAAAATGAAAATATATATGCAAAGCAGAGTGAAGAAAGGGAAAGGATTTGGTTACACAGATGTGTTCTTTGTCATTTGATAACCTATTATAAGGGCATTAGAGTATATAATAAGGTTCATCAGATTGTGCCCTTAAGATATATTTAATATCCAGAAAAACATTGTTTTAACATTTTTAACTGTATTTTTAAAATGATGTTCAACTTCTGTTACCCTGTCATCTTATATCAAAGAGAAATGGGGGGTGGGGACTTTTTATTACAAAAATTTTCAAACAGGCCAAAAAAATAGTAATACTGAATACATCTAGATTCAGTCATTAACATTTTACCATTTTTGCTTTACTTTATTTTTTTTAAGTTTTCTAAAATAAATTACATATAGCATGCCATTTTATCCCAGAATACTTCAGGATACACCTCTAAAAATCTAGAACATTTTCCTTATCAAATCGATAATTCTTAATATTATCTAATTCCCATTTCTCCACTTGTCCCAAAATGTATTTTATAGCTGGTTTCTTCAAAACAGTTTCCAATTAAAATCTGTATATTGCTTCTGGTCATTTTTCCCCTCCCCACTTTATCATAACATTGACTTATTGAAGAGACCAAGCTACTTGTCCTGTATAATGTCCTGCATTATGGATTTGTTCATATGCTTTCTCAGTGTATCATTTAACTTGTTCTCCTATCCTCTATATTTCCTGTAGACTGCAAGTTATTGAATAAAATTTTTATTAATTCATGTTAAAAACTTTATAGCTGATGCTGTGTACCTTATACTGCATCATAACAGAAGACACGCTATTTTTGGTGATCCCATTATTAATGATAAGTGATAGGATCGATCACTGGGTTAAAGTGATGACAGCTTGATCCTTCCATTATAAAGTTATACTTTGCTCCCTGTGACCAGCATGTGATCTTTGATACTTTGATTCCATGAAATACCCAGTTCCCCATCATCCTTTCACCTAATGAATTTAATATCCATTGATGATCCTTGCCTGAATAAATTTCATCAGGGATTGCAAAGTGGTGGGTTTTCTGAATCTATACATTTTTTAGCAGACGTTTTTCTCTACAGAAGAGTTTTCGGAAAGGTGTTGTTTTAATTAAAAACATAACCATCAGCATCTTCCTTAGGTTTCAAATGATTTTCCTTGCTGGGGTCAAAACACCTGAACTCACAGTGACAGCTACAGTAAAAACATGTACTATATCTTATTTCAACTTGTGAAGTGTGTTGACATTATGCTGCCTTTTTTTTTATGCCAAGGTAAAAAGAAATCTTTTTTTTTTTTTTTTTTGGTGTAAGAATAAAAATTGAACTATGTGGATATATTGAGATAATTGTGTAAAAAGAAGACTGAATGAGTTTCAGAATGGATTATTTCTTCATTACCTAGCACTTTATAATTAACTGTTCTTTTTTTTTTTTTATTTCAGGAAGCTGCCACTTTTGCTAGAGAGCAAGGCTTTGAGGTGAGTTAACCCACAATTGTACACTAAACAGATCCTAAAGGTTTCTTCTAGCTGATAATGAAGTTCTTTTGGACAGTGATTGATGTGCTATTATACTCTCAGAGCCTCGCAGCAGTTGCCATGGAAACTTGGCAGTCGTCATGGTTTCTTTGTTCTGCCAGCACAGTGTTATGACGCACTCTGCTAGGTCTGCACCCAACATCGCCTACAGATGTTATTTATTGAATTTTGAAAAGCCTCTTGGGAAGCCAAGAGGTTGGGCACGGTTTCAAGCTGCCTCTGCAGATATGGGGCCTGTCAGTTTGTTCAGTTAAAAAGCTACCTCATTAGCTGCATTACATTTCATAAGGATTCACTGCTAAAGCAGTGGTGGAGCAAGACTAAATAGTGAAATATAATGTCATTTAAATAATTTCAACCCTACCACATGTAGATTATCATTATGTAAATTAATTTCCAAAAGTTGTACTTAACAGTTGTTAGGAACTGATTATTTTAAATACTGCTCATGTAAACTTCCTGTTTGAATCTCTTTTTTTCTTCTCTTTTTCTTCTTTTTTTTTGATAGCATAAAACATATACATTTTCTGAAACAAAATATTGATACTTGCTTTACTTTCCAGATAATTGATTCTGTTTTCCTCATAGAAATATTATCTTGTCAAGATTCCAAACTCCATGTGGTTGTTGTTGGCAAAATTAAGATAATAGACAAGACTATGTTTTTACCTACGTAATATCTACCTTCCAGTCTATCGTTAGGAAACACTGACTAATCTCAGCGCAGGTTAATTGACAGAGAATTCACTGAGTTTGTGAGTTTTATGACTATCATATTTATTTAGCTAGAACTACATAGAATACTGTGTTCCATACAGCAACTTGGAATGTTTCATGGTAGTAATTTTTTAACATTTAATCTGACTAGAGCTGGAACATACAGAAACTCTCTCCTTATTTGCATACTCAGTATTGTCTACCATCTACAGAAGCTGTGAGCATTGATTGGATGTATTAGTAAGCTCACTTTGAACTCTTTAGAGAAAGGTGTTGTATGAAATTGTGATGGAAATGTTATTTAAATGTACTAAAGACAGATTCATTATCAAGCAACAAAGTGATACATGTGTATGTTATCCATGTCATAGGACTTGACAACCAGGCATAGGGCTTCCTTTTCTTGGAGGAAGATAGTGAGCATGTGGTATAAGTATTCTACTCTCAAGATCTTATGAAAAAAACTGTATCAGGGTATGAAACTCTGCCTCATAATGCTCAATTAATGGCAACTTTGATAGTTTCTTGGGAGTTTGCTTTTTTTGTTTTAACATATTCTCATGAATATGGGGTTGAGTCACATGAAGAAGAAGGAATAAAGATTTCCAAGTAATTTTTGTCTAATTTAAGTTTCACTTTGTCATTTCCCAAACTGGCAATTGATATACAGGGCTAAGTGTAATGAAGGGAATATTCAATTTAAAAGTCAAATGTTTTGATCATGAGACTATACGTAAACGTTTTCAGTCATGTTTTAGTTTCACTGATGTGAAATTTCAGTATTAACAATTAATACTCTCTGTTGTTACATCAAAATTCTCCAAAGATAAAAGCCTGCAGAGTATAAATTTGTGTCCTGTTTTCTATGCTAACATTTAAAAATGTACTTTGGTTCTAGAAAATAACCAATTTTGTAGATGCTTAGAAATATAACATGTTGTATAACAAATGATCATGATTCAGTAGTACCTTGATAGTAATTTTTAATAGTTTATTAAACCTTACTAATTCATAGTTTTATTGCCCCCTTGAGCTACATGCTTTGTATATGCCTGGTTTAAATACAGTCTTAGCAACAAACTACTTTTTCTATTTTCTACTAACCAGCACCATATTAACCTTTCCGTTAGTTCTTACTCATTGATTCTAGAGTTGTTTCTTTTTACCATAAATCTGCCATAAATGATTACAGCATATAAACGAAGTGATGATGATTATAGTAGGATACCTTATTACCTCCTGACATAGCAAAATGACTCAGTTGTTGATTTGACAATGATGTGTTAGATTGGTTAAAGCACACAGTGTCTTGACGTGTCCCTTCATGGGTTCCCTAAAATATTATACGCATCGCAGAATCTGTAAGAGCCATGAGTAGAATACCCTGAAGTAAGTATTGTTAATAAAATATAATCCATGTATGGAGTGCTATCTGGAGAAACTGAATGATTTTAAAATGTCATGAAAGTTTCCTTAGTCCATTAGATAGGAATATGAAAGCATAGGTTTGAAACTTGGTATTTTTAAAGACTCAAACAAGAATAAATCACTTAACAGTTTAATGTCTATGGAAATGTGTCAGTGCTCTCAAGTCTAGTGTGACAAACTAGACAAAATCTGTGTCTTATTCTTCCCAACTTTAATTTTACCTCTTAATTTGGGGCATGAATGAGAGGAGAGAAATGAAAAAATTAAAAAAGAAAGGAAAGGTGGGCATTTTTTTCTTCCCACAAATCCACTGTCCTACCCTCATTTTCTATTATAAATCCCAGTCAGTTCCCAAAGCCACTGAGTGTTGCCACTAGTGATCTGTCTGCTAAGAGACCAATCTAAATGCCTCTAAAAATAACCAGTGTTTATTCATCAGGAAATATCCTCAGCAGCATTGTTTATGATATTCTGATTAACTCCTCTGCAAATTTTAGATAATCTTTCTTTAAGAAAAAAATCTTTAATCTTTAAAATGAATTGGGCAATTTTCAGTAAGAAGAGGCAGCTTAGGAGGGCACTGGAGAATGAGATAAAAACTGGAGCTGGGCAGAGCACAAAGCAGAAGAGAGAAGATTTTTTTATATATATATAGGTTGATGGAAAATTGCATAGTGCCCTGATTTAAATGACAGACCTGCTAAGAATTTAAAATGACAATTCTTGGGGTAAAAAGTTTCGTGAGGCCTTTTATTATTTTGGAAAATCGGTTCAGACTGCAGTGTGTTTTTAAATCAACCTTATCTTGAACTGAACTGATTAAAGGTTTGTATTTTTAGAACCTAAATAAAAATAAGGTACTTAGTAACATGTTTCATTATGAAACCTTTTTAAAGCAGTATTGAAAATTGATTTAAAGTGAAGGACATACCTCCAAAACCTAAATAAAAATATTTTTTATATTTTCATTCTCAGTGAAATAGAGTATATGCCAAATGATGACGAGAACTCATCCCTTTTCTATTGGATCAGTTATTCAGTTTTACTCCAAGCAACAAATTTTACTTTTCTTACTTTAGATCTCTAAAATACAATACTTCTAACCATAGAGGAAATAAAGCAATCTTTTAACATTTTCCTACTTTCCCTACAGCCCTTGACTCTACCCAGAGGCTTCCAGGCTTGTAGTCTTTCTCTGACCAGTGACAACTCTATCATCTTATACCACTGAGAGAGGAAAGTATTGAATTGTGCTATCCAATACGCATCTACTAGCCACGTGTGGCTATTTAAATTAAAATTAAATAAAATTTAAAATTCAGTTCCTCAGTCTCTTGGCACATTTGAAGTGCATGCATATGTAGATAGGGACTACCATATTGGACAGAGCAGATATAAACATATACATCATGACAGAAAGTTCCACTGATCAGCACTGGATAGCAAGTCCAGAGAGTTTCAGGAGGTATTGATTCCCAAAGAATTCTCCAAGATTTTTCTAAGGTTCCTGTGTTCCTTACAGATACAAAGAATGCAGTGAATGATCACCAAGAGTTTCTGGAAATAAGACACTAAGTCAGGTCATGCTGGCCAAGAGAGTACAATGCTGCTTCCCTAGGTGACTGAGTCCCAAATGACAACAGTTTTAAAACACTAGATTAACAGAAAGAGATACGATAGTCTTCAAATTCTCTTCATTTAATCACTTACTCATTCAACAAATATTTGCTGAGCACTAACTTTCTGCCTAACACTTTGAAAACTTGAAAAATACAAATATCTAGCTATGACAGAAAAAAGCAAAACAAATAAACAATAGGGAAACAAATTTCAAACAGAGGGAACAAGAGTACACAGGCCCTCAGACACGAAAGAGCATAATATACTGTGTACTCCAGGAACTGACAGGAGGCCAGTGTGACTGGAATGGAGTGAGTGAGGAGGAAGTAGTATGAGACAGGACGGAGGCTGACACATCATATGAACCCCATAATTATTATAGGAGTTCCTATTTCGGAAACAAAGCAGAATACGCTGTGGTTAAGTGAGGCAATGTATGCGGACACCACAATTGGTATTCTACAAGAGTAGGTAGATTGTGACAGTATTGTTTAACATTTGTATCATCAGCTTGTTAAAAATGGAATGAAGAGAATATATTCTGTTTTGTTTTGTTTTTTTTTAGTTTTGGCTGTGTTGGGTCTTTGTTGCTGCGCACAGGCTTTGTCTAGTTGCAGAAGGCAGGGGCTACTCTTCGTTGTGGTGTGCAGGTTTCTCATTGCGGTGGCTTCTCTTGTGGCGGAGCATGGGCTCTAGGCGTGAGGGCTTCAGTAGCTGTGGCTCATGGGCTCTAGAGTGCAGGCTCAGTAGTTGTGGCGCATGGGCTTAGTAGCTCCGCAACCTGTGGGATCTTCCCAGACCAGGGCTCAAACCCGTGTCCCCTGCATTGGCAGGCAGATTCTTAACCACTGCACCACCAGGGAAGTCCCGAGAATATATTCTTTAATTTGGAAAACAATGCTAAATTTAAGGTGTGTGATCACCAGTGACAATAAAAGCATAATTTAACATTTATGAAATGATTCACAGTTTATAAAACCTTTTCTAACATATCATCGATACATTTAATATTCATACAAACCTGGTGGGTCGGGTAGGTAGGGCATGTATTGCCATATCAGTTGAACAGAAAAAATAAGCTGCATGACTTGTTCAAGGTCATGTAGGTAACAGACAATAGAGCCAGAATCAGAGCTCAGCTCTCTGAGTCTGGTACTCTTTACTATATAAACTACACTTCTTTCCTTCTCACACTCTAACATACTGGAGGAGGAAATTAGATTTCCAATGACCTTGGAAAATGAGAAATAGCTGGACATTCAGAAGATGAAATTCACTAGGGTAAAATACAAGCCAGAATAATTAAGAAAAAATATCATATTTAAATGCAAGATCAGCAATGACTTGTGAATGTGGCATAAAATGATTTAGGATAAAGATGCTCTAGTTTTTTGGTTACAACAACAGAAGGCACATTGCCAGAATTCATAGAAGCAGTATAATCTGTGGATAACATGGAAGAGTATAATCCCTGGAGTTAGACTTTGTGGGTGCTAGTCCTGACTCCACCTCTTAGTATGTTTATGACCTTAGGAAGTTACTTAATCTCTCTGTGACTCAATTTCCTCATCTATAAAATGGGGATATAGTAATAGTGCCTATTGCCTAGAGCGGTTAAGATTTAATGAGTACTTTAGATCTACATACATGGCTCTTGGTTTCTACATCTATGAAATAGGGATATAGTAATAATACCTACTGCCTAGAGTGGTTAAGATTTAATGAGTACTTCAGAGTGCTCATAGCTATTTATACATGGCTCATAGCTAAATTGTGTGAGCTTTCTTCTACTTCTCCTTCCTTTTTTCTCTTTGTCCTCCCTTATTAGATACCATAATTGAATTCTCGATACTCAAAACTCTTGAGGCCCTTTCTGGAGATTTTGAGGCAACTTAGGATTTGACAATTTTGGAAAGTATTAAAATGACAGTAAATAGAGGAAATAAATTAATATTTATTAAGTACTTGGCGTATGCTAAATATTGCATTAAGCTCTTTCACTTACCTTATCTTCTTTCATCCTCACAAAAAACCATTTTTAACTTTTTATTTTGAAACAATTTTAGATTTAGAACATTTGCAAAAATAGTACAGAGAATTTCCAGATACCTTCACTCAGCTTCCCCTAATGTTAACATCTTACATAACCAGGATGTAATAATCAAAGTCAGGAAATTAACATTTGTACAGTGTCAGTAACTGAACTACAGAATTTATTCTGATTTTACCAGTTTCCTCTAATTTCCTTTTTCTGTTCCACAATCTAATCCAGGGTTACACGTTGCATTTATTTGTCATATTGTCTTAGTCTCTTCCTATCAGACAGTTTCTCACTTGTTCCTTGTTCATGAACTTGATACTTTTGAAGAGTACCTGTCAGTCATTTTGTAGAATGTCCCTCAATTTAGGTTTGTCTGATGTTTTCTCATAATTAAATTGAGGTCATGCATTTTTGGCAGAAATACCACAGAGATCACCCTTCTCAGTGCATCACATCAGGGATGTACATGATAGCCCAGTGTCTTACTGTTTGCCAGGTTAACTTTGATCACTGGGTTAAGGTGGTACTTATCCTCTGTGAAGTTACTGTTTTCCCACTGTAGTTAATAAATATCTTGGGGGCAATATTTTGAGACTGTGCAAATATCCTATTTTACCCACTAATTTTAGCATCGCTAAATTTGATCACTGGGGTTTGTGATGTCTGTCAACTTTCTCCACTGTAACATTTCTGTTTTTCCTTTTGTAATGAATAAGTATCTTAGGAGGAGATACTATGAGCCTATGCAAATATCCTGATTCTCTTTAGACTTTTGCCCACTGATTTTAGCATACTTCACTCCCAACATCTTTTAACACAAATATTATTGTCTTAGTTTTGTCGGGAGGTTTATTTACCTGCTTGAGAGGTTTATTTACCTCCTTGAGGTCACACAAATAGTAAATCCAGCTGTGTCATACTCCCTTGTAATTTCATCATTCTGTTAAGATATGTTAACCCAGGTATATGGGAGAAGAATCTACCAGGGGATAGGGGAGGAGAGGCTACAGAACTCGAAATATATATATTGTTGGGAAGACAAAATTGAGATTTTAAGAAAAGTTTTTATACTAGATGGGAATCAGCTGTTGAGGGCGAAGCAATGACTCCTCAAAGCATAGTGAGAAATTTAGATTTGGTGCACACTGACAGTGCTCCAAGAGGGACAAAGGGGTTTTGCACGAACTGTGGATATCGATACAAATATCAACAGAAAATATAGCTTAACCTTTCTGTAAAGATTTATCTTTTGTATTTGAAAAGTTTGTTTCCATCTTGAATTGCCATTTTTATAAGATTTAATCTGAGACATTAAAAAAAATATTTCTTTGATTAGGATACCAAAACTACCACAAAAAATATATCTTCTCACAGGGTTGGTATAAGACAACCGAATCTCACTCTTAATTCATTCCTTATACCACCTAAAGAAGGACCTCTACTTAGAAAACATCCAGTACATGCATAAGATTCCGCTCCCAAGATGGTAAAGTGAATCTTTCTGGAGTTTGCCTCTTACCTTTACTTAAGATGAACTGTGCTCAATCATAAGCAAAAATCCTACAGCAGTAAAATACGTGTTTGATAAGGAGACTGAGAGAATATATGTAATTTTTTTAATGTATACATTTATTTGGGAGAGTAAAGACATTATTATTATAAGACATTGGGAATAACTAATAATAAGGACCCATTGTATAGCACAGGGAACTCTACTCAATACTCTGTAATGACCTGTATGGGAAAAGAATTTTAAAAAGATATGTGTATGTATATATAACTGATTGACTTTGCTGTACACCTGAAACTAACACAACATTGTAAATCAACTATACTCCAGTAAAAATTTAAAAAACAAACAAACAAACAGAAAAAAGACATTGGCATTTTGAGGGGTCCTTTCAACTGTTGTCAGTCATTTCTAATAGTCTTTCCCCTCAAACTGAGGGAATTTCTTCTCATGTTATCAGAGTTCAGGCTTAGTTCTCTTCTAAAATAAGCAACCAGAAGTGGAATAGTCAGCATGTTTGAAAGGTCAGCGCATTGTCCAATCACAAGTGGCTATTCTTTTCAGAAACAACAGTCCTCTGGAATCATGATGTTAGGTATAGGAGAAGCTTAGGTTCATATATCATCCAGAATTTCTTAAGTATTTTGTGAATAAACAGCATACAAATATTTCACTGATGACCATCATACTTTTAAAAACATCGTGGTTTCTGATGTTGTCTGTAACCAATGTGACTTGTCTGCCTTACTACCTAAATTCTTCTGTCCTGCATCCTAATTAAATTATTTTCTTAGATATATTTCCCCTCTGGTATGTGTTTCTCTCTCCATAACTGTTTGAAACTTTACACAGTGATAGAGTAAACTACAAACAAACCCCAAACCATGGGCAATTGTAGAGGCCCACTGAATTCAGACATGGGTTTTTAAGTTATCTAAAATTGTTGAAAACATGATTCTAAAAATCTAACCCATAGCTCAAGAGTTAGATTTCAAGACAGACGTTTATGATGTAAAACTTCGCAGCCTGTGTGATATGCAAAATAGCATGAAGTTTTCTAGAATTAATTTGTAATTTTTAAAACTTTATCTTTAAAAAAAGTAGTTCTTTCTCTTATTTTAGTTCTTTGAAAAATTTGTCATTATAGTAACTGCATTATTTCCAGAATCAGCATAATTATGCTCTGTAAACCTCTAAAATAATTTAATATTACTCTTTTTACAATCTCTCATTAATTGGAAATTTGAAAACTGTGTTTTTGTTGATATCAAAGAAATGTTAATTTTTAAAAGTATGGTAATAGTTATATGGTTATGTTTGAGTCATTACCTTACAGAAATACATACTAAAGCATTTACATGTGACATTAGTATATGAGATTTGCTTCAGAATAATATGAAAGGCAGGTGGATAAAGGTATATAGATGAAATAAGTGTCATCATAAATTTAAAATTGTTGCATCTTGATGGTGGGTTCCTTGAAGATTGTTATACTATTCTGTTTACTTCGGTATGTGGTTAAAATTTTTAAATAATAACTCTTAATACATCTTCAGGTCTCTCTTATTTTGAACATGAGAAGATAAATCCTTAATCTACTAATAAAATTTTAGTTTATTGTATTGGTTATGAGAATTTTTTTCCTCCTTTCTATTAATAGACTGAAGACATTAAAGAAATAGCCAAAAAGACCCAGGCCCTTCCAAAGGTGAACTCAGAGAGGCAGCGAATCGTGGTTTTCACCCAAGGGAGAGATGACACCATACTGGCTACAGGTATATGTGGAAACTGTGGGAGAAACCCAGTATTATGGAGATTAATCATTCTAACAAAATTCTATATTTTTTCTATTATAATTTATTCAAAGCAATGTACTTTTTCCTTTTTTTTTTTTTTTTTTACCACCTTCATGCCTTTCACCCCATCTCACCTCC
This sequence comes from Balaenoptera borealis, assembly GCF_965194805.1. Lineage (NCBI taxonomy): Eukaryota > Metazoa > Chordata > Mammalia > Artiodactyla > Balaenopteridae > Balaenoptera > Balaenoptera borealis. The sequence continues at coordinate 59,506,638 of NC_138874.1, forward strand.
ACCCCCATTTCCACCTCTGGCATCCACCAGTCTGTTCTCTGTATCTATGATTTTGGGTTTTGTTGGTTTTTTTTTTTAATTCTTCATATAAGTGAGATCATACAGTATTTGTCTTTCCACGTCTGACTTCTTTTGCTTAGCATAGTGCCCTGAATGTTCATCCATATTGTTTCAAATGGCAGCATTTCCTTTTTTATGGCTGAATAATATTTCAGTGTGTGTGTGTGTGTGTGTGTGTGTATACCACATTTTCTTTATCCATTCTGAAGTCTGTCCATCCTGAGTGTCTATCAGTGGACACTTAGGTTGTTTCCATGTCTTGGCTATTGGAAATAATACTGCAACGAACATAGGGGTGCAGATATCTCTTTGGGTTAGTGTTTTTGTTTCCTTTGGCTAATTGCTCAGAAGTAGAATTGCTGTATCATATGGTAGTTCTACTTACAATTTTTTGAGGAGCCTCCATACTGTTTTTCATAGCAGCTGCACCAATTTACATTCCCACCAACAGAGCACAAGGGTACCCTTTTCACCATGTTCTTGCCAACATTTATTTCCTGTCTTTATGATGACTGCCATTCTAACAGGTATGAGGTGATACCTCAATGTGGTTTTGATTTGTATTTTCCTGATGATTAGTTATGGTCAACACCTTTTCATGTACCTATTGGCCATCTGTTGTCCTCTTTTGAAAAAATGTCTATTCAGATCCTCTACCCATTTTTTAACTGGATTATTTGGTTTTTTGCTGTTGAGTTGTATGAGTTCTTTATATATTTTGGACGTTTACCCCTTATCAGGTGCATGACTTGGAAATATTTTCTCCCATTCCATAGGTTGCCTTTTCATTTTATTGATGATTTCCTTTGCTGTACAGAAGTTTTTTAGTTTGAACCCCCACTTGCTCATTATTGCTTTTTTGGCCTTTGCTTTTGGTGTGCAATCCAAAAAAAATCATCATTGATCAATATCAAGGACTTATCCCCTTTGTTTCCCTCTAAGAGTTTTTTGGTTTCAAGTCTTACCTTCAAGTCTTTCATCCATTTTGAGGTGATGCTTATGTATGTTGTAAGATAGTGGTTCAGTTTCATTCTTTTGCATATGGCTGTCTGGTTTTTCCAACGCCATCTATTGAAGAGACTATCCTTTCCCCATTGTATACTCCTGGCTCTTTTGTCATAAATTAATTGACCATACATGTGTGGGTTTATTTCTGGGCTCTCTGTTCTGTTCCATTGATGTATGTGTTTGTTTTTATGCTGCAGTACTATTCTATTTTGACTACTATCTTTGTAATATCGTTTGAAATCAGGAAATGTGATGCCTCCAGCCTTGTTCTGTTTCTCAAGATTGCTTTGGCTATTCGGAGTATTTTGTGGTTCCCTACAAATTTTAGGACTATTTGTTCTATTGCTGTGAAAATATACCTTTTATTTATTTATTTTTTAATAAATACACCTATCTTCTCTCAGAAAAGATTTCATTTTCAAGAACTTAATTTATTAAAATTCAGTTGAGTAAATCCACATTGATTTAGTTTATTTACTTTGATATTTTGGAGATAGTGTCAGTCTAGAAATGTCTTTCCTGAAAAAAAAAAGACATTTTACTTAGCAAATACCTGTGCTTGAATAAAATAAATTTATCTGATTATGAGCAAATAGAATTCAGAAATAAGTTACTTCCTTAGTTTTAAACTTCAAGAACAAAACCTCACTTCTGTTTTTACTCAGCCATCTATTTTATAGCACTCATATAACTAGAATAGAGGGAACTTCCCTGGTGGTCCAGTGGGTAAGACTCCGTGTTCCCAGTGCAGGGGGCCCAGGTTCGATTCCTGTTCGGGGAACTAGATCCCACATGCATGCCGCGACTAAGAGTTCACATGCCGCAACTAAAAAAAAAAGATCCTGCATGCTGCAATGAAGATCCCATGTGCCTCGACTAAGACCCAGTGCAGCCAAAATAAATAAATAAATATATATATATAAATAATTTTAAAAATAAATAAATAGAATAGGAATTTCAGCTAGTAAACAAACATTTATTGATTAAAATGAGTAATATTGTCAATATGATGCCGCCTACTATTAAAGCCAAAATACAAACCTTTAAATACTCTCTGAACCCTTAGGATTAAAACCAGTTAACTTATAATTATTATAAACAGTAGCAATTATTACCTCTGTGTTTGTTCAGTACTCTGCTGAACACTGAAATTTAAGATAGCCTTAAATATCTAACTGGAACATAAAATTGGTACACATCAAAGTATGAATACAACAAAGTATAATTATATTTCTTAATTATTGGTACAGAGTATATGGGTTGTATTGACTCAGAGAAGGAGATCAGTAAAGCTTGAAGAAAGAAGTTATAGTGAATATGGAGTAAATTTTTTATTGAATTAAATATATAAGCCTGAAATGGGTGAAAAAAGAAATTATTGTCAAATTGTGGGGAGAAGGAACCCTACAGTTAATTTATTTCAACTTTCTTATTTTAGAATTGTCAAAAGCAAGATTGAGAAATTTACTTCAAAAAATATGTTTCAAAATAATTCAGTGAGTGGTAAATAGTGAAGTTGGGTTATAGATGAAATGAGATTTGTCATGAGTAAATAATTGTGGAAGCCATGTGATGGATATATGGGGGATGGTCATTATGCTATTACTTCCACTTCTATATATGCTTAAAATTCTCCAAAATTAAAAGTATATAAAACAGAAAGAAAAGTAAAAAATAATTTTTCAGACACAATTCAGAGATATTAAGTGGTTTTTCCCAAGACACATTGATATCCTTGCTAAGCCTTGAATTTTAGGAAGGATTTAAAGAAAGGAGGGCAGTCCAGTTAAAGAGGACCATGTGAGCAAAGGCACCAGGTAGTATATAATCTTTAATTGTTGTGACAGGAAAAGCCATGTTGTTAATTTGTACAAGAAAGAAAAGAAATAAGTCATGAAAAGATATCCCTTCATTGATAATAACTATCTGGATTGCTGTCTTCCTATAGTATGTGGCCTGTTCCTGTCTTAGCAATGAACACTGTTTAGAAAAGTGAAAAACATGCAGATTTCTTATAGGAACTGTTATACTGCCTTCAGATTCATAAAATGCAATTTGTTGCTCTTTATGGAGACATTTATTTTAAGGCTTTATATATTCCAGATCTACATATTGTACAAGTGTCTTCCTCGTTGTGAATTTGCACAATTTTCCCAAAATTGAAACCTTTAAAATTAGCTTCCCCTTCCTGTGACTGAATTTCCTTGTCAACTCATTTTGTTCTTTATTAAATCTATTAAACCATTCTTAAGGATGCTTACCAGCAGGAATTTATTTGAGGAAAGACGCTGGCTAATCTTTGCTGTTCCTACTATATGAAAATGAACTTAAATTAGGGGATGCACTATATCTGCAATGCATGATAAATACAAGATGGATAGAGAATCTGTTCAGCGGTGTCAGCTACAAAAGCAAACATGATAAATGTTAATGCAGTTTTGAGCCCTGGGATAAGCTATTCAATGCACAAGCATAGCTGAATCTCTTTGCTATGTTGTTATTCATGGCAGCCAAATAAATGTCAATAATAAAAGAGAATTAAAGATTTTCATTTCCCAGAGGCAATCCTCTAATACGGCTTGATCTTTCATTTCATTTGTAATTCGTTCTCATGTCAGGATGCAATCATTCGCCAGGCTCTGGGTGTCATGTTAAGTCATTTAATAATGATTAAGAACATAAAAATGCTTGGCCTGTGGGGCAATTCACAGAAGAGATGCCAATTTGTTATTGTTTTTCCTCCTTTCCTCTTGAATATGGATCAGCTTTTTCCCACCTCCTAGCATAAAATACTAATGGAAGATGGGGAAGGAATGTGTCCCTTAATTTACCATAAGTGACATTCCAGAACAGCACAAGGCAGTGCTAGCACACTTATTAAAACACTAATTAGGAATTCGTGTTTTAGTTCCTTAAACCTCACACTGTAGAGTACTTTTAAATGATCACTGCTAAGTTTGTGACATTTAGCGATAATGTAACAAAATTAGTTTCCTTGGTATTTAATTCTAGAGACCTTTCTCCTTTTGAAATACAGAGTCTGTAAACTACTTTCTCTTATTTTATAAATGTAATTCTTTGAATTCCTCGCCTATAAATTGCTTGTGAATCTAAAGCCTTTTCCACTTACCCTATTATTTTGGTCACCTCTATTTCATTTGGGTATCCATCCTCTATCCTTCCAGCCCAGAGGTTTTGTCACATCATTGGCTCATTGCTTACAGGATAATTGAGTTCCGAGCTTTTTGGGGGGTGAGGGGACCTGAGGGGGACTGGAAAGTAATGAGTAAGAGACTAGGGATGAAGAGCAGGAAGGAAAAGATGATTCTATCCATTTTGATCCTTTTAATGTTGAATGAACCTGTTAGAGGAATGGGAGTCAGGTTAGGGAAATCGTTTCTGTGTCTATAAACTTTAGAAAAACTAATACTACAGATTACCTACTGGAAAGCAGCTGCTAATAAGGTCTTTATATATTAACATCTTACTATGATAAGGACTGTAGTGAAAAAAATAAAGATTTTCTACATACACATGTGTAAATATATATACATATACATATATATGTCCTTATAGGAAGTTTAAATTTCTCCAAGTTTCCATACTAAAGTTATCACTAAAAATTGGAGGAAGCAATAGGACTTTTGTTCTAAATTGAAAATAATGCATTTTACACAGTGGCTGTTATGAGACAATAAAATAGGTCCACTGAAGAATAAACTGTAGACTTTTCTGAATACTTTCAGAGTGCTTTCTGGGCTGTTTGAATTGTAATTTTGCCCACACAGAAAAAACAGACTAGGTCAGAGGTTTTCACCTGGAAGACTGGTGCTGTTATATTAGAATCACCTAATGGGCTTTTGGTAAATAGAGCCCTCCCTTCATAAAAACACCTTCCCCTCAACCTGATACATCCCTGTGAGGAGTTAGAATATACATCCTCAAGAAGATGTATAAGAATGGGGGTGATAGAGTCTGAGGGAAGGGGAGTATAGGATTGTGTATTTGTTGAAAAACCTCCCTTAGGTGATATAGCAGTGCTGTCTATCCTCCATCTCTCACGTTGAGAACCATTGGATTATGTGATTTAATAATGTTTCTGTGAGTTCTATGATCCTATGGGATAATGGAAACAAAACCTTTTAGCAGCTAAGCATCTAGTACTTCAGTAAGTCAGGCCTTGTTGAATGCTTCTCTTTCTCAATAAATCACAAAGTAACAAGGACCCATCCACAATAACAAGCAATCTACATACTACTTTAAATAGTCTCCTGCCTCTGGCATGCTTGTAATGTAAGATAGTCACATTGTAGTGTCCTTTGTCATTTCATTATGGGTAAATGGGGTTATTGAAGTTTCTTGCCTTCATGTTCTTGAGTCCTTAAACTTGTCACCCCATTTGCTAGTTAAGTTTTCACGTTCTTTGAAAACACTCAGTGCTGTCCATTACCCTCTAAGAAAAGATCAGTGTGATTTGCAGTTCTGGTAGGCATAAGGCACAGAAGGTGTGCAAAAGAAAATGCAAACTCTGAAGGAAAACAATCTCAGCAGCTGGAAGAATAATGTCAGCACATCATCACAACTCCTACTGCTACAAATTATTATTATAAATCACTTTGAAAATGTTATCTCTACTGCAGCCAAACCAATTTTAAATCATGTTCTTGTTGGCATAGGTTGGTAATGGCGTGGATGGAACAAATTAAGTAGCATTCTTTCAGAGTGTCTGTGTATGGCATTCATGGAAAAAAGTTCTTACCAGATGAGATTTTACAGAATATATATCAATATTTCTTAACTATGAATATAAACAAGTAAGTTACTAACTCATGTTCCATTTTTAGATTTTTGTAACCATAAAAGACAAAGTCCTTTAATTAGCCAAGAGGTCGAACATAATTTAGAATGACATATGTGGAACTGTCACATTCCTGACAAAGTAATATCTTTGGGGCATGGTATGTGTGGTTTAGTGATCTCAGGCCTGTCAAGAAATGAGACTTCTTTCAACTCCCACCTTTCTGTCAAAGCTAGAAAGCAAAATGGGAGACAGCCTACATTAGGCAAATGTTAGCCTTATTATAGCATTTATTTTTGGAAGGACCCTTATTCAGATTTATTGAGGTATAGATTACATGTAGTAAAATACAGATATATTTCACCAAATAACGTGTAACCACCATAATCAAAATATAGAACATTTTGTATGGTTTATTTTGAAATACAGTATGGATACAAAATTGGTACAGATTTTCACTATGTCAACACACCTGTACCAGCTACCACCAGATCAAGTAATAGAACACTTCTAGCACTTTAGAAGCCACCTCTTGTGCTCCCCTCCTAATCATTACCCCCACCAAATGTACTTATTATTTTGGCTTCTGCTGCTAACAATTTGTTTTGCTTCTTTTTAAAATAGAATCACCCAGTATATAGACTTTTTATCTTGCTCTGTCCCCATACTTTTTTAAGCACTACCTTACTTTTGACAACATAAGATGCTCTAGGCTCTTGTATTTACCTACCTCGGTCCAAGAATCGACTACTTCTTCAAATAACCCCAGTTCCTTTTATTAGCAAATGGTATTTAGAAACCCAGATCTGGGTGCTAGATATGTTCATTGCTACTTGAGAATCATTGCTTCTAGGCCCTCTTGCAAATAGATTGGCAATATATGTATGTATAACAACCCATGAATCTATACCCATCTATACTTATTCCTATATCTGTCCATTTATATATTTAAATTCCATGAGTTCAAACTGATACCTTTGATTCCAGTCCAACAAGAGTTCATTCTAGCCTTCTCTCTTTCCTTATTTATAACTTCCTCTGACATTGAAAGTTCTGGTTCTCATTATATAAGATACATTTACTATTTGTTCTGTCTTAAAGTAGTTTTGAATTGCTTACCCATACCCTTGTGTGAAACATATTTCCTTAATGTACAGTGTTAGATTATAGTCCTTTTTGTCTTTGGCCCTACAGTATCTAGTCAAAATACTGTTATCCAAAAGTAACTTTTTTTTTTTTTTAATTTATTTTTGGCTGTGTTGGGTCTTCGTTTCTGTGCGAGGGCTTTTTCTAGTTGCAGCAAGCGGGGGCCACTCTTCATCACGGTGCGCGGGCCTCTTACTATCACAGCCTCTCTTGTTGCGGAGCACAGGCTCCAGACGCACAGGCTCCAGTAGTTGTGGCTCACAGACCTAGTTGCTCCGTGGCATGTGGGATCTTCCCGGACCAGGGCTCGAACCCGTGTCCCCTGCACTGGCAGGTGGATTCTTAACCACTGCACCACCAGGGAAGCCCTGAAGTCTTTTGCTCTTATTAGATTGTCTTATTGATTATAATTCTTCTTACAGTCAGCATGCAAGTCTTGTTACAAAAGCCTTTAATTTTAATATAGTCCAATTTATAATTTTTCTCCTGTGGGTAATAACTTTTCATGTTCTTTGAAGAAAATCTTTGCATATGCCAAGCTCGTGAAGATATTTTCCTATTCTCTTTTTCTATAATTTTTATTTTTTATTTTTTTAATCTAGATCCACAGTCCATCTAGAATTAGAATCAGTTATATATGGTGTGGGCTAGAGGGCATGATTCATTTATTTTGTGCGTATGAGTAACCAGTTGACCCATCATCACTTATTAAAAGGAACATCCTTTTCCTAACTGCACTGAATTGGTACCTTTGTCACATTTCAAGTGACCTTATATCTGTGTCCCTTTTTCGAGACTTTATTCCATTGTTCTCTTTATTCTCGTACCAGTTTACACTGTTGGTTTCTTAGTTTATAATCAGCCTTTTTATCTGGTAATGTCAGCTTTCTAATTTTGTTCTTCAGGATTGTCCTGGTTCTTCTTGGCCCATTGCATTTCTAGGTAAATTCCAGAATCAACTTGTTGTCACCACCCCCAAAGTTTTTTTTTTTTTCCAAATCCTTAATAGAATTTTTATTGAGATTATATTGAATCTGGATTTCAATTGGAGAGAATTAACATCTTTATACTATTTTAGTCTTATTCTTTGAATGAGGTATTTATATAATATTTCCATTTTCTCTGACTGCTTTTTGGAATTTCTCTTTGACTTTAACTTTGTATTTGGTTTTGGTGTTCCTTGTATTTATCCTGCTGGGGGTTTTAGTGTTTCTTGAATCTATGGTTGATGACTCTTAACAGTTTTGGAAAATTCTCAGTAATTATCTCTTTAGATACTGCATCCCTGATTTTCCAATTGGAGACCAATTACACATATCTTAGGCCTTTTTTATTGTGTCCCATATGTCTTTTATGCCTTTTTTGTATTTTTTGTCCTTTTTCCCCGCCTCAAGCTTCAGCTTTTGTGTTTTGTGGTGTCCTAGCATTTAGTTCACTAATCCTCTCTTTTTTGCTTTGTCCCATCTGTTGAGTTCCTTATTTCAGTAATCACATTTTTCTTTTTCTAAATTATTTGATTCTTTTTTATTGATCCCAGTTTTATAGTGTAATCCTCTACCTTCTCATTAATTTTTCAAACATATTAATCACTGTAATAGTAAATTGCATGTCCAAAAACTATGTCTCAGTCATCTGTTGGTCTGTTTCTTTGTTCCTAATAAATTACAGCATTTCTGTTGGTGATACTGTTTTCCTGTAGAAGGTAGCTAGAGTAAAGCTAGATCAAAAACTGAACTAGCTCAAGGTTTTGTTGCAGTTTTTATAAGGTTCGATCTACTTCCGGTTTTTTTCCCCACTCCTGAAATGCTGTCTCTCTCCTGAAATCTCACCTGAAATCCTGGCGTATTTACTAGGGTCCCTACTCATTGGTAGGTTCTCTTTGGCACCATATAACTGCCAAAAAATTACTCTGCCTTTTAGAGGTCTTCTGCTTAGTATCTTGGCCTTTTGTCCTGCTGCCTTACAAGTTTGGCAAACACCTCAAAGGAGAAAACCCCTGAGTATAAGGCTTACTCCACTGTGTTCCCCTTCAGGATCACGCCACTTCAATTCTGATTGCCTTGGCAGCCTGAAACTCCAGTTTTTGTCTCACCAGCCCTGGAGACTGCCAAAAGCTCTGTTGGCTTTGCTGCCTCTTAGCAAGAGCCAATTGCGTAGATTCTCAACCTCTCACCCAGCACCAAGAATTTGCAGGTCAACTTTTAGCACATTAGCCTAGGTCTTTAAGGTTCTCTTTTCTCAGAGATCTTGTCCCATCAAGTCCTGGCTTCATTTATTGTTTTAAATTTTTTTCTTTTTTAATTTTTGCAACTTTTCTAGCTGTTTATGGTGTAGGAGTTGGTTTATTACAAGCAGTAGCATTAGAGCCTAAGTTAAAGTCCTTAGTCAATATTTTTTATTATAAAATAGAAAAATATATGGTCCTGGAAAGTTAAGTGGGCTTAGCTATTTGTTATATAAGGTTGTTAGCTGATTTAGCAATACTACCCTCCATAATCCACTTTGAGAACTGCCAGATTAGGTAATTTCCCCATGATCCCAAAGTTAGAGACAAAAACAGCTGGATTAGAACCCAGCCTCTTGAATCTCAATCTAGTCTAATCTGTTCTATACCATGCTGCCTCATTTGTTTACAGCAGTGGTTCTCAACTAGGAACAGTATTTCTCCTCACTTTTGGTTGTCACAATTGGATAGGTGGTGGAGGGTGGGGGAATTCCACTAGCATCTAATGGATAGAGGCCAGAGATGCCACTACACATCCTATAATGCACAGGACAATCACTCACAACAGAGAATCATCTGAGCGAAAATATAAATAGCATCAAGATTGGAAAACCCCTGGCTCACAGTGTAGCTCAGAATGTATATTTAGGGCTTCCCTGGTGGCGCAGTGGTTGGGAGTCTGCCTGCCGATGCAGGGGACACGGGTTCGAGCCCTGCTCTGGGAGGATCCCACATGCCGCGGAGCGACTGGGCCCGTGAGCCACAATTACTGAGCCTGCGCGTCTGGAGCCTGTGCTCCGCAACGAGAGGCCGCGACAGTGAGGGGCCCGCGCACCGCGATGAAGAGTGGCCCCCACTCGCCACAACTGGAGAAGGCCCTCGCACAGAAAGGAAGACCCAACACAACCAAAAATAAATAAATAAATAAAATAAATTTAAAAAGAAAATATAAATAGCATCAAGATTGGAAAACCCCTGGCTCACAGTGTAGCTCAGAATGTATATTTAAAGGATCACTGTCTACTTCCCCATTACACATTTAACCATGAGATCAATACCAATAGACTTTAGTAGGATAAATCTTGTAGGAATACATCCAGGGGCCCCGTGATCGAAGAAAGCATCCATGTATGATCTAGTCCATACTTGGTTAACTGTATTTTTAGAACTTCTTCCAAATAATCTCCAATTCTAAGACTTCTCTTTAAGTAGAATCTCTTAAGATCTGGAAAACATTATGATGAAGTGGTGGGTATACATATCTTATAAATTCATTTTGCATATGTGAATAGATATCTAGATGATAGCTGTGTTTACCTGCACCTTTATAGTTAGATAGATAGATAGACATTAGCTTAAATGGTTCTTAGAGAATGTATCCATCATGTTTTAAAACTCTATATAATCAATTTCTATAATTGAAAGCTCTTAAAAATATACAAATGGATATTTATCTAAGAGGTGTATTACCAAATATTTTTCAGAATAATTATTGTTTGTATCCAGTGAGTGATTTTTCTGAAATTCAATTAGACACCAAAATTCATTTTTCAGAGCGTTACAACTTGGTGGCAAAATTTTATTTTGGCTGAATCACTGCATGGAAGTTTTTGGCTCAGATAAAAATCTTTGGAGGTGTAGCAGATAAGTATGATTCAGATAATTGAACAGCTAAAATTTTCCTTAGTTAAAAGGAATAAATTGTTTGCACATTGAATATGAAAAGCTACTTAAATGAAGACTTAAGTATTGCCTTATTCCTTTTATTAGGATAAAGACAGTTTATCCCAATTAAACTTCTTTAGAAGCTCACATCATTTTTGATTTATTCATTTTTAAAGTAGCCCTGCAGAAGCCAGCATTCCTGAGGACTTCCCCCTTTGTTTAATCTTGGTCCATAACATTTATTTAGCTTTTCTCTGCTTCTACTAAACTATTTTAAGTTCTTATGTCTAGAGTATTTCTGGTTCAATAAACAATCAAGTCTCAAGAAAATGGCCTAGTTTTTTTGTCAAATTAATTATTTCACACTTAGCCATCTATTTAATTTATTCATCGTAATAAATTTAGCCTATACTCTTAATGATTTCCTTTAGTCCTAGAATTCCACGCATACTCACCTATAACAAAGGGGAAATTTTTAAAAATGTTTTTTGAATAAACAATACATTCACATGGTTCAGAATTCAAAAGGTACAATAATTAGGGCTGTTCAGCTGTCCAGTACTTCTGAGGAAATAGGCAGTTTTTCATTATTATGATAACCATACAACTTGTCATCAACACCTAGATACTTTTGGAAGTGAAAGGGGGTGCTATTAATTGTAATAGGACTATCCTGGGCAAACCAGTCTGTGTGGTCATGCGAGTCATTATAGATATTTAAACAAAGGTTTTTAGTAAAATGAATTATTGCATTGGTTGACGTTTTGAACTGTGTTAATTTCTAACATTTCTTCGAACTCACAGATTTTTGATCATGTGCTAAGAATATGCCAGATAATATAGAACTTAAGCCTGAGAATCTGTAAGTGCAAGCAGGACAAGTTGGAGAGGCAAGACACCGATAGATAAAACATAAAGTAACAGTACAAATGAATTCAAGTCAGTGTGGTTTTATTGAGTGCCTTCTATATGTCGAAAATTGTAGTTATGTAAGACAAAAACTCCTTTTCTTAAAATCTAGGAGAGACATAACCTGCTAATACAGTATGAGAAGTGGTATACAATTTTTATGAACTAATTTATATAGGATAACGGAAGAAGAAGTTGGGGAAAGTTTCACAAAGGAAGTGATGTTTGAATTAGGCTTTGAAGAATACTTACAATTTTGGCAAGTTGAGATTACAAAAGAATGTAAGTTAACGGAATAATAAGATCAAAAGGCAAAGAAGCCTGAAAGGGTGTGATGTATCACAAAGAAAGTCACATATAGGGGAGAGGGGTGTGGGTGAGCATGAAATGGTAAGTTGTAATAGGCCTTTGAATGCTGTGCTGCACAGTAAAGTGCTTAAAGTACATACTGAGAAGGAAGAGATCATTTGGGTCGAGAAACATTTTGTGGTCAGTTTATCATAATTCAGTAAAAGAAAGGAACTATACTTACACTTGTTTATAAAGCTCTGTTTCAGAGGGATCAACAAATACTAAAGATGAAGTGTTTTTTTTTTTTATTAAATGCCAAAGAATAAAAGCTGCAATAATCCCTCTAAAAAGTATTAGTGATGAACAATCCCATGGGGTTAGAGTGAGACAAATTTGATAGGGTTAGAAAAATTGTAGAGTAAAGGAGCTATATATAAACTGTGGTGAAAGCACTAGGGAAAATGCCTTAGAAAATTAATGAAGATTGGCTTGGTTTAAAGATGATAAACAGAGACTAATGCAAAAGGCTAATGAATTCAGTCATGGAGAAAGTTTATACTGAAGTGCTTTCAAATAGAATTGCTGCTGGCCTGGTTTTTATTAAGCACTTTTTTCCCTTAAATTAAGGGGAAAATTTAAGTAACCCATTAATAAAATTTGCAGTTGATACTAAATTAGGAGATACTGTAGCTGTTAATAAAATTATGGAAATTCTGATAATAATTACTGGAAGTTGGATATAGAAGTTCAAAATAGTGTTTAAAATAAGATAAAATATATTCATTCCATTTTTAAACCCACATGGAAGCAGCAGCTAGCATTTGAGAAATGTCTCTATTTCCAGGAGATATTCCTGGTTTAAGGGTTTTAAGAACTGAATGGTAGAGTCGCCTAAAATGTAGAGCTGTAGGAATATGTCATCACTAAAGAGTCTGTGTTTATAAGATGTATAATGTGATTATATTCTGTGATTCAAAGTGGATTTTTTGTGAAGTTTTTCAGATAAATCTTTGTGATTGAATTTTGTATAGAACATTTACTTCTGACTCAGATTTTAATGAAGGAAATGTTTTAAAATTATTACTCCCTCTAGATGTTGTTTATATGCCTAGAGGATATCTAGGTCTTAAGGAAAGTTAGATGAGGAGCAATGGGTGGAGCCCTAGGCAAAAGGTGTAGTTCCCTGGAACAATTTATAAAGTTCCCTTAGCAAGGTTCATATTTCTGTCTAAACTGCTAGTTGTACTTAATATGCCCGTGAGTCCTAGAAGGTGAACCATGGCCTTCATTTTCTGTATCTCGCAGAAGGTTTTACCATAAATTAGAGATTATAGCACGATTATTGTGAAAGATCAACAATGTAATTTATTATGATCAAATAAACAGTAGTTTTGCAGTCAGCTGTTCTGGGATCTGTTGAAGCATTTAGACCTTAAGCCCTCATAGCAAATCCATATAGATTTAAACTTTTTAGAGCCTTGACTCTAGCTACTTTGAAAATTTGACGCAAGGGGTAATCAAAAAAGATTTCCTTTGAAATGACCTCAGATTCATCAATCTCTATCTTTATACTACTCTATGAAGGATCTCTATATTCCGATTTATTTGATTGGAGGTTTTATAAGTACAGAGAACCATTTTGGGGAAAAAAAGGGAGGAAGGGAGTTTTGTTTGTTTGTTTGTTTTTACCTTAATGGAACAGTTGGCTGTAGTAAACTTTTTGAAACCTGCACATTGGTGTATCAACTTAAGAAGTGAATCATAAGGGAGGTCATGAGGTTTCTTTGACACGTGATAGCAAGAACCCAACCCAGCATGTCACTTGTAAGCTTATCTGTAAAGCATGGAAGCATTTGTCACCACTGACAGTACTAACATTTAATCTGGGATCTGTTTGCAACTCAGCTTTCCCTGTGTTCCTGTGTATATGGTGGTCTCAATTCAGTTTCAAAGCATAGCTCACTTTTTCCTTCAATTTATTCTGAATTTTGCCTAACAGAGGAAAATAGAAATATTAAATAGATACTATTGGGGTGATCATTTTTCTCCAGATGAGTCATGCCAACCAGAAAGGTTCTGGGCATTGACCTCTTGTGCTGTTTCTATAATTCACAAGCCAAAGCTGTGATAATTTAGATTACAGTAAGTTAGATTAATGATCAAGGAAGGAGGCATAGCAGATCAGTTAAATAGGAAAGTCAGGAAAGCCGAGACAGCAGGGACTGAAAAAAACTTAAACCACAAGAGGCAGATGTTGAGATAGGATGTCCTGGTTACAGAGGTTGGTAGCAAATCTGGTGTCAAGTCAGTTTAAGTACAGTCTCCACAGGAGTACAACAACCTGAGGAATTCTGGTGTAAACACACCAAGATATTATGTGAGTAGCAGTGGTAGTGGGAAAATGGAAAAAGCTCTTTCTCAGGAGGAAATCAGTGTCATTCAGAGAAGTCTATTTTTCTATAAAAGGAGCTGTATTGGTCTTCTAAAAGGAGAGGTTGCCAGGAGCCGGCAAGCACTAAAATGCCTAGCAAACACCTTGGAGTGAAAGGAGTCTAGTTTTAGAAGATGGAGACTAGACTGTTAGGAAGGATAATACTCAGGGCTAAGGATAGGGAATCTAGAGTGAAGCTCAGTCCAGTTCCCAAGACTGACTGGCACAGAAGACAACTTATTAAGATAGAACAAAGCTTTGTGGTCACAGTTGGGCCACCACAGCTTACATCTGAATGTCTAAAGTTATTCCATGCCCTACTCTTGGTAAGTATCCTGCCCTTATGAGGATTAGCTTAGAGTTGGTGCCCAACTCTGCAAGTGCAGCCCGAACTACAAAGAACTAGGAAAGATGTAAGCAGGGCAAAATGAAGAAGGACTCATGCAAGTGAAATCAGGACTTAAAATGTCAACAGATAAGGTATCTGAACATGTCATGGCAGAAAGCAAGTTGCAACTTGTTTTAACTACTACAATGCTAAATTGAAGACCGCTATGTGTAACCTACCGTGCTGGGGTAATATTGGAAACAAAGGTATACGGCCCTCACTTCAGAGCTTGTACTTAAGTAAGGCAGGTGAGATATACACTAGAAAACAGAATAAGAAAAAATTATGTGAATTTTATCCAAAAATGTACTGTAGAAATAATGCAAGCATGAATTCACTTTACACTAGTGATCAGGGAAATGATATATTCTAAAACGGACATGTAAACTAGTTTGTGGAATATCAGTAAGATTTTGATGCAAATAGGAACTAGAAATGATCTTAGAGATCATCTGGTACATCTTAGAAATTTGAAAAATAATTGTGACCCACTGCTGGTGGGAGAAATCTTGTACAGCTTTCCTGGAAGACAGCTTGAAAATACATATCACAAACCTTAAAAAAATGCATAACTTTGACTCAGCAACTTTACTTACGGGAATTAATTCTATGGAATAATTTAGCATATACACAGAGATTTACACACAAGGATGTTTGTAACAGCATTGGTCTTAATTTTTTAATTTTTTTTAACTTCTCATTTTGCAGCAGCAAAGTTGTAAAAATAGTAGAGATTTTTCATATATCCTTCCCCCAGCAGCTTTCCTAGACATTAACATTTTATATAATCAAAGTACAATTATCAAAACCTGGAAATTAATATTAATATAATATTATTAATAAAGCTACAAGCCTTATTCATATGTTGCCAATTATTACTAATATTCTTTTTTCTGGCCTAAGATACAATCCAGGATGCCACATTGCATTAGTCATTAGTCAATTCCTCTTATTCTCTTACAGTTCGGCATAGTTTTTCATTTTTTTCTTTGTCTTTCGTAACTTTGACACTCTTAAAAAAGTACTGCCCAGTTATTTTGTAGAATGTCTCTCAATTTGGGTTTGACTAATGTTTCCTCAAGATAAAATTCAGGTTATGCCTTTTTAGGCAAGAATACCTCACAAATAATATCTTGCTCTTCTCAGTGCATCATAGCAGGAGGCATACGATATCAATTTACCTCTTTGGTGGTGACATTAACTTTGATCACTTGGTTAAGGTGGTACCTCTCACGTTTCTCCATTATAAGTTAGTGTTTTTCCCTTCTTAGTGAAGAAAATATTTTGTGGGGAGACACTTTGAGATTGTGTCTTTCATCTTTTTCCCCCCCTCTCATTATACTTTTGCCCTCAAATTTTAACATCCATTGATTGATCAGTAATAATTATTACTGTGGTGTCAGCCAAATAATGATTTTCTGTTTTTATTATTCCTCATGCTTTATTAATTGGAATTCTGTCATCAGAAAGAGCATACTCTTCTCCCCATTTATTTGTTGATTCATTTACTTATTTATATCAGCATGGACTTACAGAGATTTATTTCATTCTATGGATGCACATTCATTACTGTCATTATTTGTTGCTCAGATAGTCCTAGATTTGGTCATTGGAAGTACCTTCTGGTTGGCTCTTGTGCCCTTTCGACATGCTCCCATCGTCTTTATGTCCTTATGTTCTGACACAATATGTTCCAAGATCATCTTGTACTTACCCTGCCCTACCCATGGAATCAGCCATTTCTCTAAAAAGCCTTGGATCCTTTTATTGGCACTGGCTGTTCTCATTTCTACTGGATTGTCTTTATTTATAGACTTCTGTGGGTGAGATTAGGAAATATATGAATGTATAAACACATCTATCTATATCTATTTCTATATCTGTGTGTATGGATTTTTAAAATATGAGTTCATACTGATATTGCCTACTCCAGTCCAACACCACAGAGTTCCCCCCACATCCTGGTTAATGTTAACATTTTTATGATATATGAAAAGTTACCATGACTACATACATACTCAGTGAAGTGTCATTCTCCACTCATTCCTTCTTCTGCGTTCCCATTTTCCCTCTCTTTCATACTTTTTCCACCCACCTCTTGTAGGCAACCGAACTCACTAGTTTCTGACTTATTCTTCCTGTATTTCATCTTTTTTTTTTCTAATAGCTTTATTGAGATAGAGTTCACATAACATACAGTTTACTCATTTAAAATGTGTAATTCAGTTTTGGGGGTATATTCACAGAGTTGTGCAACCATCACTGCAATCAATTTTAGAACGTTTTCATCACCCCAAAAGATACTGTTTACCTCAGTTCCTCCAACCTCTCCCAGCCCTAGTCAACTACTAACCTGTCTCTCTATATATGCCTTTTGTTTTTTGAATTTTGAATTTATTAATATATCCATATGGCAGAAATTGACTTAGTCATAAAAGTGTTTTTATTAACATAGAAAGATATACACAATATATTTGTGTATATTTTTCTGTAAATTTTTAAATAAATTTATGTTTTCAATATATAATATTTTCACACAATATGCTCTCTTTTGTATCGGTCCTCTTTCATTTAGTATAATATTTTCAAGGTTCATCCATGTTATAGCATCTGTCAGTACTTCATTCTTTTTTATTGCTATGTAATATTGCCTTGCATGGCATATTAGTTTCCTAGGGCTGCCATAACAAATTACCACAAACTGGGTGACTTAAAACAACAGAAATTTATTCTCTCACAATTCTGAAGCATAGCAGTCTCCAGATATCAGCATGTAGAGCAATAAAGATATTAGCGGGGCCATGTTCCCACTTAAGACTATAGGGAAAAATCCTTTCTTGCCTCTTCCTAGCTTCAGATGGCTCCTGGCAATCAATCTTCGGCATTGCTAACATTCCTTGGCTTGTAGCTGAATCACTCCAGTCTCTGCCTCTGTCTTCACATGGACTTCTTGTATGTATCTACGTCCTCACCTCTTATTATAAGGATACCAGTCATTGGATTTTGGACCTACTCTAATCTAGTATGACCTCATTTTAATTAATTATATCTGCAAAGACCTTATTTCCAGATAAGGTTACAGTCTGAGGTTCCAGATGAATGTGAATTTTGGGGGGACACTATTCAACCCACTGTATATGAATTTACCACATTTTATTTATCCATTCATCAGTTGATGGACATTTCATTCTTATGTTTCTTTATGCCCAAAGGAACAGATACATCAATGTTTTCTTATTTCCCTTTCTTTTTATTTGAAAGGTGGCATACTATTAATACTCCTTTGCACTTTGCTTTTTTCACTGAGTAATATAACCTGGAAGTTGCTCCATATTACTTCACAGAGGTCTTACTCATTATAGTCAGACCCAAAACGGTGGATACTGACTTCCATCTTAGACAGAGTAGGACTAGCTCCTATCAAACCAGTCCTTTCTCAGGTAGCAATTATAACTCTGGATAAAATATTAGAAAAGCAAATACTAGGAGATACTAGAAAACAATGAAAATCAGGCAGAAACTGAAAGGGAAGACATGTAGTCTTATAGACTTTAAGAGCAGAGAAAGAGTTTGGGGTGACCACATCAGGTAGAAAGTGAGCAAAGAAATTCCTGGAAGGAGAGAACCGTAGAAAACTAGCCTGAAACTCTGCATAAAGACCCTGCCCAAATCTCTGTATGATCCCTGAATTACACATATACAAAGTAGTTTTCTAGCAGCCCAGCTAAGGCTAAAAGAACCGAATGATGATTTCTGTTGTTGTCTATTGCTGGGGCCAGGAGTTTAGAATTTGAGTCTAGCCAAGTTTAACTGCCTACTTTTTAAAAAATTAATTCTCTTCACAGGTACACAATTGACTAGTCTCTACAACAGAGGTCAGCCAACTTTTTTCTAAAAGGTACAAGAGTAAATATTTTAGAATTGCAGGCCTTGTGGTCTTGGTTGCAACTACTCAACTATGCCATTGTAATGCAAAACCATCCATAGGCAATACATAAACAAATGGACATGGCTGCATTCCGCTAAAACTTTATTTACAAAAGCAAATGACTGGCCCTCTGGTTGTAGGTTGCCAACCACTGTTCCACAACATCTCGTTCACGATATTCAGGATATAATCTAAAACTACAAGATTTGAAAAGAAACATGTGTACTGGGACTTCCCTGGTGGTCCAGTGGTTAAGGCTCCGTGCTTCCATTGTAGGGGACACAGGTTCAATCCCTGTTCGGGGAACTAAGATCCTGCATGCCGCATGGTATGGCCAAAAAAAAAAAAAAGAAACATGCATATGAAGAACAAAGCAGTCAGTGGAGACCAGCTCTGAAATGACCCTGATATATCAATAGAATTAGCAGACAAGAGTTTTTTTTGTTTTTTCTTTGTTTATTTATTTTGGCTATGTTGGGTCTTCAATGCTGTGCACTGGCCTTCTCTAGTTTTGGCTAGTGGTGGCTACTCTTGGCTGTAGTGTGCTGGCTTCTCTCATTGTGGTGGCTTCTCTTGTTGCAGAGCACGGGCTCTAGGTGCGCGGGCTTCAGTAGTTGTGGCACGTGGGCTCAGTAGTTGTGGCTCGTGGGCTCTAGAGTACAGGCTCAGTAGTTGTGGTGCACGGGCTTAGTTGCTTGGCGGCATGTGGGATCTTCCTGGACCAGGGCTCAAACCCGTGTCCCCTGCATTGGCAGGCAGATTCTTAACCACTGTGCCACCAGGGAAGCCCCCAGACAAGAGTTTTAAAGGAAATGTTTTAACTGTGTACTCCAAGATGTAAAGTAAAATATGCTTATATGAATGAACAGTTCAAAACTCTCTGCAGAGATATAGAAACTTAAAAAAGTAGAAATTCTAGAACTGAAAATACAACTTCTGAAATTAAAAATTCACTAGTTGCTCTTTGAGCAGTTTAGATATGATAAAAGAACTAGCAACCTTCAATCTTGATCTATAGAAATTATCAAGCCTGGGGAACAGAGAGAAAAAAGATTGAAACAGAATGAACAGAGCTTCTGTAACCTGTGGGACAATATCAGAGGGCCTAATGTATGTGTAATTGGAGTGCCAGAAGGAAGGGGGAGAGAGAATGGGGCAGGAGAAATATTTGATGAAATAATGGCTGAAAGTTTCCTAATTCTGATCAAAGACATGAAATTATGGATTTGGGAAGCTCAATGTGTACCACGAACAGAATAAATACAAAGAAAACCACAACTAAACATATTATAATCAAACTACTGAAAACAAAAGGTAAAGAGAAGATATTAAAAGCTGCCAGAGCAAAATAGCACATTACATACAAGGGAAACATTATATGAATAACTGCAGATTTCTCCTCAAAAGCACTGAAGGTCAAAAGAGAGTGGAACATTTTTCAAGAGCTCAAAAAAACCTGCCAACCCAGAATTTTTCTTCAAGGATGAAGGTGGAATAAAGTCATTTTTATGTAAACAAAAGACTACATACTATGTGAATCCATATATAGAAGAAGAAGATAGAAGTCAGGTTACCTTTAGAGGGAATTAGTAATTGCAGGAAGGGAATGTTCCCACATAACATGCCACCCCACAAATTAGTAGCTTGAAAGAAAAGCAGTTTTATTTTCTCATGATTCTGAAATCAAGGTTAGGCTCAGGTGGGCAGTTCTTCTACTGGTCTTGACAGTAGTCACTTGAGTGACTGCATCCACCTAGTGTGTTGGCTGCAGGCTGGATTCATTAGGGATGACTAGAACCCTCTCTCTCTTTCCATTTAGTCTTAGAATCAGTATGTCCAGGGTCAGGCTTACAGTTCAAACCCTTTTTATATATGTGTTATACCTCAGTAAAAAGTTTACTTTCAAATGGGGTGCAAACAGTAGAGAAATAATGTTAAAGAATAATGTAGCAAAAATAGAGACTACAGAATATTCCAGAGAATACAAGTACTTTTTATCTGACTAGTGTAAAGTTTTGTAAGGAAAATTAATAGATGATAAAGAAAAAAAACTTAAGTTTATGTTACAGTTAGATTTGAATGGGTCTGATTAGAAAGGATGTGAGAAGCTATTAAAGGGTTTTGAGCAGAGGAATAATGTGATCAGAACAGTAGTTTAGTAGATATAATTTCATGCTAGTGTATAAAATCAACTGGAGGAGGGAGAGGTTATAATCATGCAGACTTATTTGGGAGCAGCAATTAAGAGGTGCACCAATAAGAATTTGAGCTAGAATGATGGAAAGTTAATGGGAAAGAAAGTAATAGAATTTATTTGTTCCATATACAGGTATTGAGAACCTACTATGTTCCAGGCACTGGGTAAGGAACTCACAATATATGAAATACAGGTGTAGAGAACTAATCACAGTTTGTTGTAATAAGAGTTTTAATGGATGAATGTTAGGACTTCTCTGTTGGTCCGGAGGCTACAACTCCATGTTCCCAATGCAGGGGGCCCGGGTTCAATCCCTGGTCAGGGAACTAGACCCCACATGCTGCAACTAAGAGTTCGCATGCCGCAACTAAAGATCCCGCATGCCACAACGAAGATCCTGCACACAGCAACGACGATCCCGAGTGCTGCACCTAAGACCCGGCGTAGCCAAATAAATAAATATTTTTTTTTAAAGTAGATGAGTGTTTAAGGTGTTAAGGACCCAAGAAGAGGGAGCAACTAATTGTATGGAAGAGTCTAAGAAGTGCTTTATGTAAGATTAAACATTAGATGAGTATTTGAAGTTTGCCAGGCAAAGAAGAGTAGAACATGATGGCATTGAGGACATGTATGCCTGTGTGTGCAAGCTAAGCATAGGTACAAGAAGCTAGAAAGATAAAGAAGGATCACATCGCTAAAGGCAAAAGGTGTCATGAAAGAAGGTTTAATAGAAATTAGTGACAACATAAGTAAGCAAAAATTACCCTAAGGTTTTGAATTTAAGTGACTAGAAGAATGGTATCGATAATACAAATAAATGGGAACTCAGTGTTAAGAATTATATAATCTGTAGATATTTTTCATCTGAGTGGACCTGGAATACCCAGAGGGTATTTTTTTATGTATGTTTGAACACTAAATGTGTTTCATCAGTGAAATTCTGAATATCATATGCTCATCATAGGTTATTAAAGCCAATCAACAACCTAGAATTGATTCTTAACCATTGGCACAGTTTTCTTCAAAATTACAATCTGTAAAATAAAAGAAAATTCACCTGAATTTTTCTTAACTCAGAAGAAAAGAAATAGGTTAACCGAATAAGAAACAGAACTGTTAGGAATGTTCCAAAGGTTTGGTTCTAAATTATCAAATTAATTCCTCTTTCATTTGTTTTAAAATACTGTTGTTTCAAGAACCACCAATTATCAGCTAATACTAGATGTATAATTATGTGTTAATGTATGACAAAGTTGGCAGTCTCCACAGAAGACTGGCACTTAGCAGATGATTGAAGCTGCTGTTGGTCCAATGAATCTGTAGCTCAGAAATTTTCCTAGAAGTAACCTCTATTGTTCAAATTACATATCCATTTTTTGAGACACAACCCACTGACTACAGGCATTATTACCTGAATTATTACAAAGTAATTGATTAGAAATCCAAATCAAACTTTGACACTATAGATCCATGTGAGTGGTTGTCTGAGAACTAGGGGGCAGGAAAAGGTAGGAGCTTACTAAGAAAAACACAAGAGAATTTTTGGAAGTAATGGATATGTTCATTATCTTGACTGTGGTGATGGCTCCATGGGTGTACACATCCTACAAACTTAACAAGTTACACACTTTAAGTATGTGCAGTTTGTTGTATGTCAGTCTGTTACCTACCTAAGTCTTGGACTCTTTAATCAATAGAAATTGATAAGAGGCCAGACGAGAAATTCAGGCAAGGCTTTATTGGTACTCATACTGTAGCACAAGGGATTGAAAACAAGTTGCCTTGCTCACTCCCCTATGTGGGGGTGAGTTGGTCCCTTAAATGGAGTGAGAGTAGGGGCGGGTTGGTGGGTGGGGCCTGAGGGGTGGCTTAGGTGGTCTGCCCAACCCCTTCGTGGTGCTGTGTGCAGGGATCATGTACAGTATCCTGCTTTTGCTCTGGCACCTCAGAAGTAGCAGTTGGGGCTTTGCCTTTTTGTATCTTGTTCATAATTTGCCCCAACTGCACATTTGTGCAGTTATTTTTAGTCCCTTATAGTTTCTTTGTATTCTTTTGCTCTGGGAGACATTTGTCCAGGTACACACACTCCAGTAAAGGGTCCCAGGACTCAAGTCCCAGCCTGTCTCAAATCATGCCTCAGTATAGCTCTTATTAAAAGAAATAAATTTAATGTTAGAATAGTCAGATATAATATTTTGGGTCCTGCACCATTATTCATATAAAAAAGATCTAGCCAGTTTTAAATGTATATACACAATTTGAACAAATCTAGGTTACCTGAGTTATAATGAATTGAGTGTAGTGATTTTTAACCAGAGTCTTAAGAGTAATACACTTATATAGATTTGTGTATGTGTGTTTGTGAATCTGTGCTGATTCTGGATGATTTTTTTTTTTTTTTTTTGAGAATTGGTGACTGTGGATTGAATGTTAAAGATGTTAAGTTGGCTTTTAAGCAGATTTTACAATACATCAGTACCACCTTAGTTTGAGTATTTTTTCCGTGTGAGAGATGCAGAAAGATCAATGTCCCAGGCGCCCCAGATCATAATAAATATTTTTAGTAATACTTTTCTTTACCTTTGTACACTTTTATTAATGAGCTTTAAAAAAAAAAAAATCAGACTATTAATGGCTTTCTGACCATGTCATCCTGGCTGTGGTTGAGACCAATGTGAACTCTAATTTTTAAAGGTTAATTCTATACATAGAACACAGATTTGCTAGAAGACATAAGGACTTTGATAAAAGATCAAATTAGGTTATGTGATTGATATAAGAGGATCTTTTAAAAGAATTGCTATTTGATGCTTGGAGTGTGGTCAGTCAGATGCCTTTATAATATTGCTAAAATATAAACGTGAAAATATTCATATCCTTTAATACAGTGATTTCAATTCTTGGAGTTTAAATAATCAAAATAGGAGCATCTGTATGTGAAGATATTTATGTCATTTTTTATGTATAATAGTAGAAATTAAAAGAAACATTGATGGAACAGATAAAGTATGTCATTTACTGGGTGCTACCATTAAAAATAATGCAGCAATTTGAGACTATCCTTATGTACTGTGTTAGATAAAAAATGAACCAATGCAAAGCGTTTGTTCATTTTGTGAAACTTCATTACTTAAAATTTGAGGACTTTTCTATAGTATGCAAAAATCAGAATATAAAATTGCCTGCCACTACAATCAAAACAGCAAGAGTGATTACGTTGGGGGGTAAGATGATAAATACTGTGTGTTTTCCGTATCTTACTTTATATATTTTTTAAATTATCAGTTGTTTTTAAAAGAACACACGCCTTTTAATTAAGTGTACAAATTTAGCTACACTAAAGTAATATAGACTACTAGTGGCTGAAGCTCAGGGGTTTCATTAGTACAGTAATGACTTAATTAACAAATCCTCTATGAACAAAACCTCTTTCCCCAAGACTGGCCTTGGTGCAGCAGGCATGAGGGAAGGATCAATTTTCTCTGAGTTAGATTGGTGGCAGCAGGGACTAATGAGGCAGGGCCTTGAAAGTGGCTCTCTCTCAGATCTAACTCCTCAGGGGTTGGCTAGAGCTGATGCTAAGGGCACTGCTGTACTCCTGGGACCTACACAGCCTGGTTACCCAGGTGTTAAGAAAACAATTTCTGTGCCAAGACCATATGTGGCTTTTAAGAGACTCGGCAGGACTCTTGATTTAGGCAGAGCATTCCTAGTGTGGAACGAGTAGGCTAGAAAATAGCAAAGAGGGTATCCCATGTGCTAGGAAGCTTCCACCTGTCTTCTGTGTGCTCCGTGTACTGCTTTTTTGATTCCCTGGGCTTCATTTTATTCAACTATAAAATGAAAGGGCTGACTAGAAAATCTCTATTGTATCTTTCAGTTCTAATGGTCTTTATGTCCAGAGTGTTCTAATGGTCTATGTGTCTAGATCAGGAGTCAGCAACCTTTCTGCAAAGGGCCAAATAGTAAATATTTTCAGCTTTGCAGGACATACGATCTCAGTCGTAGTTGTTCAACTCTGCCTCTAGTATGAAAGCAGCCATATGTAAGAATACGTAACCAAATAGGTCTGGCTGTGTTCCAGTAAAACTTTATTTACAAAAATAGGCAGCTAGCTAGATTTGGCCCATAAGCCATAGTTGGACAACCTCTGGTCTAGATATTAATGTAATGGAGGTATTAAAAGAATTCTTAGGGGGATATGATATAAATCACATTTCAGAGGGACCATTCTCTCAGACTTTTTACTTTTAAAGGTTAGTCAAACATAAAATGATATTTCAGGGAATTCCCTGGTGGCCTAGTGGTTAGGATTCCGGGCTTTCACTGTAGTGGCCTGGGTTCAATCCCTGGTTGGGAACTGAGATCCTGTAAGCCGCACAGTGTTGCCAAAAAATACATTAATTAAATAAAATAAACTGATATTTCAAAGTCAGGGTTTAGCAGCATGGAGAAAAGGATAAAAATACCCTGTCACCAAACTATTATAGTAATTTCTCCGCAATAGAGGAATCCTGTCATTCCCAATTAAGGAAGAAATGGTGTCTGCAACACTTCTGACTAGATTCTTTCAAGTCTCCAAAACTGTGAGCCTAGTAGGAGAGAAGTTCAATGGCCTGTTAATTTTGTTTCTTATAAAATAGGCTAAATCATGCCTTTCATGGTAGTGTGGGCTTCAGACCGTGTGTGTGTGTGTGTGTTTCCAGAAAAGGGCAACTGCCATGCTAGGCAGGCTTCAGGTCTCCATCTGTCTTGGGTTGGGCTTATATCTTGGTCTTAAGTTACCAGGATTCTAATATGGAGATCAGACTGTCATCACTTTGGAGACCTTTGTTAGTTCTCCCACTTCAGGCCTCATCCAGTGTCCTTTACCTAGAACATTTATAGCAAACTTTACTTTTGTTTGCTATAACAACAAAGCAATCATAGTTTGGGTTAATTAATTCAGGCCTATTATTACATAAAGGAATCAGCATAGTGACACTTTACCTGCCTAGGGAAGTCTAAAACATTCTTGTTAGCCAGCTTGCTTTCATCTAAGCACTTTTTGGAATCTTTTACTTTCTAAGCTTTAGAGCATTAGCTCCTTACTGGCCTATCCCACTAAACAGAGCAGAACTGACATATTCTTTCAGTTACAGCTTGTTCAGAGTGAGCAGTTCTACCATCCCAGCATGGGGAAAACTATAGCCCTTACTTTAATGCAGCAGTTTTCAAAGTGTGGACCAGTTGGAGGTCTCCAAGACTCCAAAGCGTCTCTTCCGTGAAATCAAAACTATTTCACAATAATACTAAGATATTGTTTGCCTTTATGACTCAATTTCAGTGAAGTTTTCCAGGGCATGCATAATATGTAACATAGCAACAGATTGATTACTAAAGCAGATATGAAAATCCTGCTGTCTTTTATTAAACCAGACATTAACGAGATAAGCAAAAAATGCAAATGCCACTTTTTTCAATAATATTTTTGTTTTGAATATATTATTTATAAAAATATGTTAAAATGTAATAGGTCTATTAGTAAATATTTTTCAGTTCTCTTTTTAAATTTCTAATACAGTAAATATTGATAAATATAACTCACATAAAGAAAGGCAGTTTGGGGTCCTGAATCTTTAAAAGTATTTCAGTGGTCCTAGAAGCAAAAAGTGTGAGAACTCCTACCCTAATGTAATACCCTTAGTTGCAATGCTCTCATCTCATGGTTACTGATAACACCCTCAGCATATTCCCATACATAAAATATCCACTGAAATTCCCCCATTCAGAGAACAGATGTTAACAATTTAGTGCTTATCCTTCCAGACATCTTTCTGCTGAGTGCTTGCATGCCCACAGTATATAATTTTACATATATAGGATTATACTATACTTTTCCAGACTTTTTCTCATGAGACAGTTCAGTTTAAATTTTCTCGCTGTTAGCTCTCTGAATTCTTATAAAATCCTAATGTCTTAAAAAGAGCATAAGGATCATCTTATCTCATTCCCAACTCAATTCAAGAATCCTCTCTAAAACATTCACTGCCTAGCAGATTATTCATTTTGGTTTTATAAACCCTAAATTGTTAAAAAGTTTTTCCTTGTGTGGAACAGATATGTACCTTCTTATAACTTCTTTTCATTGGTCCTAATTTCACTTTCAGGAACTATGTAGAATCCTTCTTATCCATCTTCACTATGTCTCTTTCTGGCTGCTTTCTTCTGACCTATCTTCCAGTTCACTAATTCTTTTCTAAGCTGCATCTAATTCTCTATTAAACATATTCATTGAATTCTTATTTTCAGTTTCCATTTAAACTTATCAAATTCTTAATTTCAGTTTCTATTTTTCATAGTTTATAGTCCTCTACTAAAATTCTCAGCTTAGCTTTTAACTCATGATCAGTAAGTATAGTTATTTCAGAGTTGCTGTTTGATAAGTTCAATATTTGGAACCACTTCGGGCTACTTTCTGTTCTATGATTTCTGCTGGTTTTAATTTCTTGCTTGCCTCCATATATTAGTATTTTTTATTGTGTGTGAGACTTTGTATTTGGAAAATTCTTTGTAGAAATAATTTGAGGCATAGGATGATTCATGTTTTCTTTTGGCAGGCACAGGAACACTAGCATACTAGAATCATCTTGATCTAAGTTCAGGAACTTAGAATGATTGGAAGCTAAGCCACAGTTCATTGCCTAGACTTATCTACCCCCTGTATATCCTTAAGCCTAGCTGCCGTCCTTTGGGTTCCAAACTTAAGATGAAGAGGTTTTACCAGAGCCATCTCTCTTGACAGAGTCTAGATTCCAAATTTTGTCCTCCCAGCAATATCAAACATCAGACTCACCTCTCTGGTCTCTCTCATCCCTTATGTCCTACCCTGGTAATTCTTCATTCTTTTGTTAGGCCATCACTACCTTCAAGCACATTTTTTAAAGATACATTTTGTCCAGACGTAATTGTTCTTGATGAAATGGTTGGTACAAATTACTTAGTCTACTGTTATCAAAGCCCCTAGAACCTACTTAAATTCATATTAATATTTCTCTATCTTTCTGGGTTGCTTAGGAAGCTGTTAGGCTTCAGCTGTTAAGCTGAAAGGGCATCCTCATAGACACATTTTACCATCTGTACCACATTTATCCAGAAGCTCTTTAAGAGCACATATTGAATGTTTAGTCTGATACTACATTTCGGTTCAGACAAACTGGAGGTATTATCAAATTCAAATAAGCAGTTATTCTATAGCCTTCATCTCATAATTTTGAATTCTGTTAAGATTAATGATTGCAGAGCTACCCTTTTTCTGTATTACCTGGGTTTATTACCCAGGTTAGGCTAAGGCAGCAGCCTAACAAATAACCCTCAAAGTCTTAATGACATTCAGTAATAGATATTTTTTTCTCTTGCATTCTTTTTCTTCACTGTAGCTGAGGCCCTACTCCATATTTTCTTCTTTCTAGGACCGACACTGAAGGGCAGCCCTAATCAGGAGCATGCTAGTTGTATTAGAGGAGTAAAGACTTGATGAAAGAACTACACAGTACTTATATCTCTTGTATCACTTCCTCTCACATCTCATTAGCTGAAGCAAGTCATGTGGCCAGACCTGATAATAATCAGGTAGGAAGTACAGTCCTTATTAACAGAATATAGTTCTCCCAAGGGAATGAGCCGAGTAAAGAGGAGCAGTGAATACAGTGTACCTGTGTCCCCATTTTCCTTCACAGGTTTATATTCTAGTCTTCTTGAAATAAAACTAATGGTCTCATTATAATTTAGGATTTAAACCACTAAAAACAAAAAAGTCAAAACAAACTATTGCTTAAACCTTGAATTAAGGTAAAGAATTGGGTTTGTTTTAAAAACCACTCAAATTGCCCTTCTTTAAAACATTAATTCCGTGTATGCACAGTTTCTTTCATCTGGTGTTTCTCTAAATTCCTTTATCCTATCTCTTATCCCACTAGTGATAAAGGAATTTGCTCTTTGGGGAGTTAAGTCTTTAATATTGACCTCTAGGTATTACTCGCAGCCCAATTGTTTTCTGTTTTGTATTACACCTTCATTAGCATTAAATTTTTTATACTAGCTTTTCTAGGATTTTTATTTTAACAGGTTTTTTAAAACCTTAAATTACATTCCTCCCATTTATTTGCACTTCTTCTCTCTTCTAATTGTTTCATTGTCCACGTACCAAAGATACATTTACTATCTCTTATTTTTTCATTCATCATATATGCTCATAAATTCTAAATTCAGAGATTCTCAGTTCTGCCTTATAGTTATGGTGTTTTTCTAGTTGTTCTCCTATTACTGTTCAAAATGTTTTTGGAATGTATTGGGATTTTCTTCAGTGTTTGAGGTGTTTGAGGTTCTTTAGCATGTTCTTTTATTTTCATGCATCAGAACAATTCCTACTATATTTGTATGGGATCTCATATAATTTTTTTAATGAGCAAAGTACAATATTGAGCAACATTAAAGATTTTATTATTCCTTATTCTAAAATATAATATTTATTTAATAGTGAGATGAAAATACAGGTTTTATGAAATATAATTCCTGTGTCAAAAAGCTGTAAGTGCTACCACTGTTTTGTGACCCCCTGAATGATATCTGCTCTCTTTGTACTAAGTCTAATAGTAATTGATCCCAAATAAAATCATGAAATTCCCTTTTGTTAGCTTTAGAAATGCATTGATGAGTACCTTGTTGGATGGGATAAAAGCTTCAGTAACTGATGCCCCCACCTGAGTGGTTGATTCCAAAATATTATTTGTCTGATGCATTGTTGTCAGTGACAACTGAACAAGAACTTTTAGGAGCAGTTGGCTGTCCAATAATCACAAATTTCAAGGCTATGCAAATGGTGCCAGTTCAGCCCAGCTCTTTTCTCTATTATCATATCAATTGAGTCAGTTCATAGTAGACAAAGCAAGGTTATGGGAACCACCTAGAGCATCATGCACCATTTAACATCAATGCAGCATACAAGAACATCTGCAACTTCAATCTTATTAACAGAGGATAGAATGGAAGGCAATAAACAGCTTTCTTCACCATTTAATTGCAAAATAGTATTTCCTAATGTTTGCATTGTTTATCAACAGGAACTTCATCAATAATTGTATAATTATGGTTGCCTAGATTACATAGGCAGCCCTCATGCATCTTGTCATTTATTACAGAGAGGTCTGAATTTAATCTGAATTTGAACACACGATTCAAGACTAATAATATAAGTCCTTTGAAATGTGAGTTGCATAATACAGATATTTTGTGCAGTAGGAGAATGGCAGTTTATGATTCCTCAGTCACTTTGGGGATTAAGTTAACACAGAGAAAAGACTGAAAGGCAGTGAAAAATGAGGGGAAGCCACTAGTTAGATTCAAACATAGATCCATTGAACATGAAAGTAGGTTATGTGCTTTAGAATTAATCACGAGTAATTAGATGTTTGCTTTAGGCCAAAATTGGGCTGAATTAAAGCAGAATTGTTATGCTGGGGTCTTCCCCTCAGTTTCTATGCTTAAAGGGAGAAAATGGCAGAAAACGACAAGTATACTGAAAAAAAACTATGGTGGCCAAAGTTAGAAATTGTAAATTCAGAGGGAAGGCTTGACATATCTGTTCAGTCTTTGCCTTTATTGCTCTTTGAAGCCAGATAACGTCACTACTCCTAACCAGCAAAATGTTAGTGTTCGCAGCAAGCGGCCAAGTGCGTTCTTCAGGCTCTGTGGAAGCAGAGAGTTTCTTTTGGCACACAGTGCAAAATAGCCAAGAAAAATGAGAGGAAATAATAAAAGTTCAGTAACAGTTATTGGTGTGGTCATTGGGAGTTGTCTCATAATAAAACAGGAGTAGGAAAATGTAAAAAATAAGGGATGCATTTAAAGTAGGTGAGGCAAGGGGCTGGTCTGAAAAGTTTGTGTCTTTTAAACATGAAAATCTCATATTTTTACTTAAGTTTATTTTGTATTTAAGGAAAACCTGAGGCCTGGTCATGAAATTGTGTTTGAAACATTTCAATATTTAGAATATTTTCTCCCCCTGATTAATCTGTATTTATACCTTTAATAATTCTCCATTCATTTTCTAGCAGCAAATTTTTCTTCCCTTCTCAGATTTTTTTTTTAAGATCACATAGGAAGAAAAAAAATCTACTGTAGTAAAGTATCCACAGAGTAGAGGAAGATATAGTGTTTCTGTCCTCTTTTTTGCTGGTTCTGAGTGTAGTGAACATAGCAGAAGCTTTCTTAACATGACAGTTGATCTATCATTGCCTCCATCTGAGGGATACCAAGAACTGGTTTGTTGGAGGTAATTGTTTGACCTGTAATTACTTAACGTTATGCCTAAAGACTTTAAAAAGTAATTACAGCCTCTACTATAAACTTGAAAAAGTTCTAGCTCTGCAGAATGAGAGTGGAGATTTTGTATACATACATACATACATACATGCATATATATGTGCCTCTCACTTAAATACCTCAGGAAAAACATTTTTCTAGGCTGGGGCTTTGCATAAATGGGCAGTACCAATTCTGACACATGAACACCTTTCCTTTAAAGAACTTATAGGCAAACATTATTCAGAAGCCTTTTCTAGGAGCTATTTATCAAAACTGCTATGATAATAACTTTGTCGTAATGAGTCCCAGTCTCTGTTTAGGGAGTAATCGATAAACTGCGAATTAATGTTCCATAATTCACATTACAATGCACATGTAATTATTTGAGATGAGGCAAACCCTATGCATTTAATTTACAACTATAATTAAGTAAACTCATTTGATACTAATTAGGTGAGCCTAAAAGGATCATAGGTTTGTATATTTAATTATCAAAGTACGGGCTTCCCTGGTGGCGCAGTGGTTGAGAGTCTGCCTGCCAATGCAGGGGACATGGGTTCGAGCCCTGGTCTGGGAGGATCCCACATGCCGCGGAGCAACTGAGCCTGTGAGCCACAACTACTGAGCCTGCGTGTCTGGAGCCTGTGCTCCGCAACAAGAGAGGCCGCGATAGTGAGAGGCCCGCGCGCCGCGATGAAGAGTGGTCCCCACTTGCCGCAACTGGAGAAAGCCCTCGCACAGAAACGAAGACCCAACACAGCCAAAAATAAATATAAATAAATAAATTAATTAATTATCAAAGTACAATCAGCAACCAGTTTCTGAAAAGCTTTCCTAGCTTGAGCTCAACATTGATCTTTGCCCACCCACCCACACTACAATTTTATCTTCTTGGACCTTCAGTAAATTAAAATGCATGGTGAATCATGGAGAATCTACTTGGTGAGTTAGCTTTTTTGGTAATTAGATTTGTAATTCACCATCTGAAAAAACGGCTTAAATATAAAGAAGTTTTATGTCTGATAAAGCAGTTCATCAGAAATGAGGGAGAAATTAAGACATTTCCAGTTAAACAAAAGCTAAAGGAGTTCATTACTGGTAGACCTGCCCTATAAGAAACCCTTCAGGGCTTCCCTGGTGGCGCAGTGGTTGAGAGTCTGCCTGCCAGTGCAGGGGACACGGGTTCGAGCCCTGGTCTGGGCAGATCCCACATGCCGCGGAGCAACTAGGCCCGTGAGCCACAATTACTGAGCCTGCGCGTCTGGAGCCTGTGCTCCGCAACAAGAGAGGCCGCGATAGTGAGAGGCCCGCGTATCGCAATGAAGAGTGGCCCCCACTTGCCGCAACTAGAGAAAGCCCTTGCACAGAAACGAAGACCCAACACAGCCATAAATAAATAAATAAAATAAAATAAAATAAAAAGAAATCCTTCTGGCTGAAATGAAAGGATGCTGGACAGTAACTCAAAGCCATATAAAGAAATAACGCCAGTAAAGGTAACTGCATAGGTAAATGTAATAGCCAGTGTTCTTGTATTTTTGATTTCTAACTCCTCTTTTATTTCATACATGATTTAAAAGACAAATACATTAAACAATAATTATAAATATATGTTAATGGACACACCTGCATAAAGATATAATTTATAACAACATAAAGGGGGAAAGGAGCAATATAGAAGCAGAGGTTTTGTATGTTGTTGAAGCCAATTTGGTTTCAATTCAAATTAGATTGTTATATATTTATAATGTTAACTGTAATCCCCGTGGTACCCACTAAGAAAATATTTGAGGAATACAGAAGTTTTCTCTATTTTGTTAAAATAGTATATAAAAATTAGTTTGTCAGAAAATATACTTGTTCGCTAGCTGAGAAGTCTTTTAAATTCTACTGTCAATCACAGTAAATACTTTACTGCATACCTAATATAATGGGCTTTCTGTTAGGTTTCAATAATTATCTCCATTTCTTCCCACTAAATGTGTAAACATATAATCAAGAAAGAAGCGTTATATGATGTCTCCAGTGACTTCCTAGTCTTGGAATATGCTGGATAAAATGTTCTTATCTCCTAGCTGCATTTATGCTGTAAAGAATGTGAAAGGTTGTGCCCATGACTTTCCCTAAAGGTGTAAAAGATGTTTCTGTCTCCAACCTTTAAAACCAAGGTACCTGAATGTTAAGGAGTAGAAGGCACCTGTATGATGCAGTGTATGTTCCCTTAACTCTTAAAGTATTTAAGGTATTGCCATTACTATCAGAAATTGTGAACCTTACCCGCAGACACTCAAATTCTAAGCTTTCAGAATGTGCTAACCGGAACATGAGGGTTTTTCCCTTTCCTTATCAGCAGCCACTATAGTAAAATAGAAAGTAATTGCTGATGCTTATGTTGCTCACATAGAACATTTACTTACATGATCTAAAATAAGGTATTAAAATAGGTGGGCAAATTGATATCTGGCCTGTGAGGCCGTTGTTGCTTCTTTTATTTCTTTGGGGATACAAGTGCAATTTGTCAGTACATTAAAACAGAGACTTTTTTTTTTTTTAATAGCAAGGCCCAAGTTTCTTCTGTCCAGATGTAACCAATGTCAAGAGTTCACACACTATACAATTAATGACACCAGCCTTGCTGCACTGACATCTGTGCCTGACCAGTTTGTGTCTTGTCTCTGGGTCATCTGAGGAAGTATAAATAGTATTGTGGACTATGAACAGGCCAAGTCTAGCAGGTGCCATTTACATGGACTAGAGTATAAATAGTATCCTCTGAAGCTGTACAATGTGGTGTTCTTAAATTGAATTATCTCTCATCTTCTTCCAGTCTCAGAAACAAAGATACTGATTTTTGTATCGTTTGAAGAACTATTTGCTAGTTCAACATAACTAGCAAAGTATAAAGATTTGACACCTAATGGCTTCTGTTCTATCCCCTCATGGTAACAATTGTTTGGTGGATTCAGAAGCGTAGTAGACATTTAGAATGATACTTTGGAGAGGGGAATGGAAGCACCAACTAGGGATTATTAGTAGGACCAGTTCTGAGAGGAATTAGCAGTAATTGGCACAGTATTGGATGACAAACACCCGCCCATTTGGAAACAGGATCTTCATCATTTTTTTAATAGGGTTGTGCCGTTCTTCTTAATCTACTGAAACTTTTCAAAAATCTGATGCTGCAAATTATCATCCCTGCAAACCAGATGGCACTAAACATCAGTGGTATTTCAGCAGTGCTTTCTTGCTTTGAGACTTCTTCTAATCCATAATGAGAAAAAAGGAGCCATTGGTCGTCTCATATCTGATGCAGTTTTTCATTTGTAAGCTAAATAACATTTGCCATTGCCACCATCACCAATTCAAACAGAAATCTTACCAATAGAAAGCCCATGATTAGAAGTAGTGGCATCAATAGCTTCATCTTTAATAATAGAGAACAACTTTGTACATGCATATCCATTTTTAAAATCTGTTGGGACTGTTGGGACTTCCCTGGCAGCGCAGTGGATAAGAATCTGCCTGCCAGTGCAGGGGACACGGGTTCGAGCCCTGGTCCAGGAAGATCCCACTTTGCCGCGGAGTAACTAAGCCCATGTGCCACAACTACTGAGCCTGTGCTCTAGAGCCTGCGAGCCACAACTACTGAGCCCGCATGCTGCACTACTGAAGCTTGCACACCTAGAGCCCGTGCTCCAAGAGAAGCCACTTCAATGAGAAGCCCGCACACTGCAACAAAGAGTAGCCCCCGCTCGCCGCAACTAGAGGAAGCCCACGCGCAACAACGAAGACCCAACGTAGCCAAAAATAATAAATAAAATTAATTAATTTTTAAAAAAAAACAGATTTCCCTGGTGGCACAGTGGTTAAGAATCTGCCTGCCAATGCGGGGGACACGGGTTCGAGCCCTGGTCCAGGAAGATCCCGCATGCCGCGGAGCACCTAAGCCCGTGTGCCACAACTACTGAGCCTGTGCTCTAGAGCCTGTGAGCCACAACTACTGAGCCTGCATGGCCACAAATACTGAAGCCCGCACACCTAGAGCCTATGCTCCACAACAAGAGAAGCCACCACAATGAGAAGCCCACACAGTGCAACAAAGAGTAGCCCCCGCTCACCGCAACTAGAGAAAGCCCACGCACAGCAACAAAGACCCAACGCAACCAAAAATAAATAAATTTGTTTTTAAAAAAAAAAACATGCCTTCAGAAGGAGCAATTTTAAGTAAGACCTGGTCACCTATACCCAGAAGTCTTATTTTAAGATTAATAATATTCTTGTCCATTTATTCATTAAATGCTTACTACGTGCCAACATTTGTCCTAAGTGCTTTACATGTATTAACTGACTTAATGTTTGCAAAAACCCTATGAGATAATTACAATTATTGCCCCCATCTTACACATGACAAATTGAGGCATAGAGAGTTTAACTTGGTTATGATCTAGTAAATGGGAATATGAACCCAAGAGTCTTGTTCATATTCTTAATCACAATGTTATACTACCTCTGTTCTTTATGGAGTATTTATTTACTTAATTTAGTCAAATTTAGTTATCAGTACAGGGCTTAAAAGGGGAATTTAAATGTCAGTAAACTGTTACATACTGTTTAATCAAAATCTGTTTTTTTCCATTATTACCTTTTTTCTGGAAAAAATGGTAGCAACATTGCTCAAATGGCAGCTTTGAAATTATATTTTACTTCTCTCTCATTCTTTTTGTCCCAAAGTCCTACTTTGCTTTGGGACCCTGGGTAGTTGACAGCCTCTGTGAGCTTCAATGTCTTCATTTATAAAATCAGGTCAATAACACCTAACTCATGTGATTGCAGTGAGAATACATGAGAAAAAGTATATAAAGCACTTGGTGCAGTACCTGGCTCACAGTAAGTATTTGAATATCGCTTTTCTGCTCAAAAACTTCAGTTGCATCCCATTTGCCTCATGTATCAAGTCCAAACATTTGTCTGGCTTTCAAAGCCTCCCTAGAGATGGCTGGACCCCACCCATCTTGCGTTATTTCTTGCCTTACCTGACATATAAGCGTCCTTCTTTCTCTATGCCTCCTGGGATATATATACCTTTCTTTTCCTCTCCTCTTCACTATCCACATCAAAACCCAGCTTTAAGTTCAGTCTTCTCCATGAAACCATCACCAGTTAATTAAACTCACATTGTTCTTTTTCTTCTTTGAGCTCCTGTTGCAGCTATAAATATTACATTGTATAATATTTCACAAATTCTTCCACATATGCTAGATTTCTCTTTCCATCTAGATTCTTAAGTTCCTTCAGAAGACAGACCATGTCTTAATAATTCTCCTTTATCTGCTTCCAAAGGATCTAGCAGAAAATGAAGAGCTCATAGTGAGTGTTCAACAAGTACTTATTGCCTGATTGAAGATAATGAGCTCCTAAAAACACCTTATAGAATTGTATAGGGCTTTATATTTGACAGGGTGCTTTTATTAATGTTTATGCTTAATCCATATAATAGTCATTGAAAATAGCTAAAGCAAGAATTATCCTCATTTTCTGAGCAGTAAGACAGAGTTTAAGTTACACTGTGACTTGCATAAGGTCTCTTGGTTAAGTAGCATCTTAGACTCCGTTCCCAACTCCCACCATTCAGTCCATTCTCTATAAGGCTGCCAGAACAATCTCTTTTGACAATGGGATTGTGTCACTCCTCTCTTTAAAACCTTCCAGTGGTTTCCCTTTTTATTACATAGAATGAAATTCTACCAGCTCTTCTCCCCCACCCCCGCCCACACACACACACAAATTTGATCTCCACATACTCACTGTACTCTAGTTACAGTGGCCTTCTTAACCTTAAACAGGCCTAGCTCACCAAGCTTGTTGCTAGCCCAGGGCCTCTGCACTTGAATATTCCACCCCTGGATCTTCACATGGCTGGCTCCTTCTTGCAACATCACCTCCTCAGTGAGGAAGTAACACCCATCTAAGTTAACCCTCCTCCCCAGTCATACTTTATCATCTGTTTTATTTCCTTCATGGCATTTATTGTTATCTCAAATCATCTTCTTCATTTTTGTGTTAGTTATATATTATCTATCCTCACTAGAATGTAGATCCTGTGAGAGCAGTGTTTTCGTTCGTCCTATTCACATCTGTATTCTCCTCTGACAGAGGTCCTGACACATGATAAGCTCTTTATAAGTATTTGTTGAATAAAGTAGCTGAACAAAAACCAGACTCAAACCATGGGTCTTTTGAGTCCTAATCCGGCATACTTGCCATCATTCCATTTATTCTGCCTTTCATGAAAGCACTTATACTTTTGGAACTACAATAAGAATCGATGTTCAGAATAATGACATTAACATGTGCTGTAGGATTCTCTATTAAAGAAAATTTTCATTGAGTTCAATAAACTAAACTAATTAAAGCAAGGATGTCATGGTATGTTATTATATTAGTACATTTAGAAAGATTTCCAACTAAAAAGACTTTCTGCTTTTTCTTTAGTTAACCAGAAAATTAAATTAACCCAGAGCTCTTCATTTCCCCCAAAAGTCCTTGTTAATTAGGATTGTTCTATAAATCTCTATTATTAGCAGAATTTGTCATCTGTTTCATTATCCTGTTTATTAGGGCAGTCTGAGCAGGGTGTCTTTGCTCATATCCTGATATGTGTATCCCAATGAAAAGAAAAAGCATTTCCTGGATTCTCTTTTTTTTCCCTATTCTGTGACCCAGGCATTATTTCATGCTGTTTGTATAACAACTTAATTTCTTTGTGTCAGTTCCCAGTATAAAGTAGGAATGATATTCTTGACTTGCCTATTAAGTAAAATAATTAGAGTCTACTTAAAATAAAAGCATTAGTGCTTTGAAACATTGTTTGTGATAACAGAAGATTGAAAATAGCCTAAAAGTTCATCAATAAAGGACTACTTAAGTAAATTATAGTATATCCATCCAGTGGACTATTACGTAGTCATTAAAAATAATGACATTCTTTGTTTACCAATATAAAAAGATCTCCAAATGAAAAAACATGATCCAGAACAGCGTGCATATAGTATGATACTTTTTTTTGTTGTTTAAAATAAAAAGGAGAAAAAGAAGAATGTTTTGCTTATATGTGCATAGAGAAATTGTGGAAGTATATACAGGGAAGCAATAACAGTGATAACCAGATTGAAAAATAGTGGGGCTAGAAACTGGATGAATGGGAGAGATAAGAGGAGAAGGGTGGTTGTACCATATATTTTCACATATTTATATTTGGGGACTATAGTTATGCATTACCTGTAGTAAAAGTTAAAAGGTTAAATTTTTTAAAAAAACAAGCACAACTAAAAGCAGTATGTGGTTCTGGACTGCATCCTGTACTGGATGAAAAAAATTGCTATAAAAGACATTAGGACAATTAACAAAATTGGAATATGGAGTATAGATTAGATGAAATAACAATATTAAGTTTTTAAATTTATCAACTATACAATGGTTACCTAAAAGAATATGTTTGTTCTTAGGAAATACACCAAATAAAATAAATTATTAAGGAGTAAAGGACATGATATATGCAACTTATGCTCAAATGGCTTGAAAGAATAAATATGTATGTATATATAGGAGGACTGATAAATTGTGGCAAAATGAAAAACTGGTAAATCTGGGTAAACGTTACATGGGAGTTCTCTGTATTTTTCTTCAAACTTTTCTGCTTGTTTAAAATTATCCCCCCCAAAAAAAGGTTAATAAAAAACAAGCAGGGCTTCCCTGGTAGCTCAGTGGTTAAGAATCCACCTGCCAGTGCAGGGGACATGGGTTCGAGCCCTGGTCTGGGAAGATCCCACATGCCACGGAGCAACTAAGCCTGTGTGCGACAACTACTGAGCCTGCGCTCTAGAGCCTGCGAGCCACAACTCTTGAGCCTACGTGCCACAACTACTGAAGCTCATGCTCCTAGAACCCACGCTCCACAACAAGAGAAGCCACTTCAATGAGGAGCTTGTGTACCACAACGAAGAGTAGCCCCCCGCTCGCCGCAACTAGAGAAAGCCTGCACACAGCAACGAAGACCCAACGCAGCCAAAAATTAATTAATTAATTAATTAAATGTTAAAAAAAGCAAACAAAAACATTAATACCCTGGAAATACCTCATTATAAGAAATCACCAAGGTGCAGGAGCCACTTTTCAGAATCTTAGGAGTTCTGGTTTTTAAACAGTCGTACTTGTCACTTTCTGGTGAAGTTTTTGCCATCAGTTTTCTGTTTTTATCCATGGCTGGTAATGCTCATCAGAGGCAGTGGTAGAGGTGGTGACTACAGTCTACCTTGAGGCTGAAAAACACTTGCCTATCTGCTTCTCGTCCTGCTTTGTATCTTCTTCAGTTATATCTTCACTACAATTTAGAGGTGACATCAGTAAGACAGTGACAACATATGGCACTTTAATATACCTTGAACAAAATTTCCTAAGGATATTAATTATCTTGAGGCTGTGTGTGTATACAGTACTAAAATGTATAGTTAATTTGGTAGCAGTAAAGCTGCAGGAACATTTCGTCTAATTGTTTGGCATTGAATGAGTGGATTTATTATTATTATTTTTCAGTTAGATATTGTGGCATTTGTATGAACTAACCATCTCTACTATAAACGACTTAACATTATAGTTGATTCTAGCCAGACTGGCCTCTTAAGAGACTGGGTAGTAAGGCTTATGTCACAGTAAAGTGAAGAGTAAATTACCTGTTTGTATAAACTGTCCAGAGACTGTTTGATTTTTATTATTTTGTATTTTAAGTACATTAAATTTCATTGTTCTGAGTGAAGATGCCATGAGGGTCTTATCCAATAAATGACACTAAGCAAATCTGTTATCAGCTGAATTGTTAGTGTTTGTTTCCTGTCTGCTTGGGGAAGCTCATGATTTTGTGCTGTTGTAGAAGTCTGGAAAATAGGAATAATAATTATTCCCAATCCTTTTCCTTCTCACTTTATAAAGAATTTGGGAAGAGACAATGGCACTTACTTATCTTAAGCTCTTGAGTAGAAGTACTTGATCAGAACTAAGTATCATTTTTCTATAACTAAGGCAAAAAGCTATTTTTGCTACTTGTTCCCACAGCTACTCCAGTCCCATTTCACACCTAAGAAAACAAGGTCCCAGTAACAGTGATGTGAGTGTCTTGGGCCTCATTGGCTGCATAATGCCCATGCCTATAAGTGTGTCTTAAGATTTAGTTAGGTACTTTGTATGTTCATACAGTAAATTGACTAGAAGGCTATGGAATGGGTCATGCTGGTGAATACCATTTACTTAGTTTGTGGGAGTTTTTTTAATAACTCTGTAAACCAGCTTAGATCATTGTATTTCAAAATAAGAATGTACCAAAAATATAATTGAACTTGAATATTATTGAACATTGTTTAATCCCTTTTCAATGATTTGGAACACCATTCAAGATGTTGCAAATTTTCAGCGTTATTATTTTGAAAGGAATTCTTATAATATAGCTCTCTAGATGCAGAAGATAATAGAGCCTGGACTGTGTACCAATTTATGACAGCTCTTTTTACATTCTTAATATTCTATATATTTATTTGAACTAATAAGTACAAAAAGTGGAAAATATTTCTACTTTATGTTTCAGGGAATTGAACTTCATATGACACCTAAGGATAAAGGATTTCAAGGATCTACACATATATCCAGAAAAAAGTGGAGTAAAGCTGCATTCATTTAGAATTTTTGCCAATTTAGACAAAAAGTCATGATTCTTAAGAACAAAATTCAGATAAACTCTTCCATTGTGAATTAGGTTTTATTCATAAATAAAGATTTATCCAATCAAAAATCAATAACTTTTTTAAACAAAGAACTCAAGGAATTATATCTAATTGCAGCTTACTTAT
The DNA here is from genome assembly GCF_965194805.1 of Balaenoptera borealis. Lineage (NCBI taxonomy): Eukaryota > Metazoa > Chordata > Mammalia > Artiodactyla > Balaenopteridae > Balaenoptera > Balaenoptera borealis. The sequence continues at coordinate 59,547,923 of NC_138874.1, forward strand.
CATTTATATGTGATTATTTTAATCTGTAATCCAGGAATTAATTCTTATATTACCTAAAATGTTTCATTAACTTAGCTCATTTTACTTGTTTAGCGCCTGTTTGTTCTTAGTTTATAGTTGTTAATTCCCTTTATAGTGTGACTTGTACTTGGAAGTAATAAAATCAGATTTCTTTATAAATATTTATGGTACAGACCTTTCCCTAAACCAGACTGTAGCCCTTTCCTTTCCTAATTATTTCTAATAAAGTCTGCGTATATCTTTTTGGCCTGTGTAGCAGTCTGTACTGCATACTCCCTAGAAAATTTAATCCTGGATATTTATGCCTTAACTTCCAATTAATCAAAATCTTGTCAACTTCATGTAGGTCTGGTGTTACAAAGTGTGGAAAGGTAGTACTTAAAGAGTTTAAATAGGTACTTCTAATATGGAATCTTCTTAGCATCTACAGTCAAAAGGCATCACTAAGTGAATGAGTCCTCTTCTTGAATATCAATCTTTCCAGGAGGATCTTTTTTTCATTATCACTACTTTGTTTATCTTTTGTTGAAAGTATCCATTAGTAGCAGGTAGCAAAAGGCAGACAGAACATGCTTTTTGAGAGTCTTAGGTTCTTTATTAAGACCTTAAAGTTTCCAAGATTTCCTTTTCTCTCCTTCTTGATCTTAGATGAGATTGAAGTTTATAGCTCTTTGGCCACATTTGTCCCCATAAAGGATGCAAATTTGTGGTTTCAGAAGTTCCAGACACCAATGAAAAGCACTATTCAGTCTTTTACAAATGTCCTCTAGGCCAGATTTCATCACAGATACAGTAGTCTCCCTTACCTGCAGGGAATATGTTCCAAAACCCCCATTGGGTTCCTGACACTGTGGATAGTACCAGACCCTATATATATACTATGTTGTTTTTCTTCTGTACATACATACCTATGATAAAGTTTAATTTATAAATTAGGCATAGTAAGAGATTAACAACAATGACTAATAATAAAATATAACAATTATAATAATATACTGTAATAAAAATTATGTGATGGGGATTGCCTGGCGGTCCAGTGGTTAGGACTCCACGCTTCCACTGCAGGTGACCAGGTTTCCATCCCTGGTTGGGGAAATAAGATCCCACATACCACGCGGCATGGCCAAAAAAAAAAAAAAAAATTGTGAATGTGGTCTCTCTCTCTCAAATTATCTTATTGTACTGTACTCACCCTTCTTATGATGATAGGATATGATACAATGCCTGTGTGATGAAATGAGGTGAGGTGAATGACACAGATATTGTGATGTATCATTAGGGTAACATTGACCTTCTGATGATAACGTCAGAAGGAGTATCATCAAGCCATGATGATGTCGATGGTTGGATATCAGCAGCAGATGATGTCCATGGTTGGGCATCCTCAATAGTTGAAGGGTTTTTGTTTGTGGTTGTTTATTGGTTTCACTGAAACCTTTTGGAAGAACATTGTAATTGGAAGTTGTCTCTTTTTAACTTATCAGTGTTTTGCTACAGAGGTTGAATCCTTCAGTGATTATAAGGGTGACTTTAATGCTGCATTCCATCCAAGGATCTTATTCCCTAATTTTGTCCTTTAAAGTCTATGCAATTTGAAACACTTCAGCAAATTTTGGTAATGTCCAAGTTGCTGGTTCTGCTTCACTTTCTTCTTCATCATCTTTCTCTTCCTCTGTAGATGACTCAACAAGTTCTTCCACTTTCTCATTTGTTAACATTTCTCCATGGTCTTTGATGTGTTCTGCTTCTTCATCAAGCATCTTGGCAAATCCTTCTTACTGTGTGAATGATTTTGCTAACTTCACTGATCCCCAGGAAGCCTTTAAAATCATTCATGACTGCAGGCCTTTACAATTTCTGGTTTTAATTCATCCACTGCAGCTTTGATGAATGTTATTGTGTCAGTAATAATGAATGATTTCTAGCACTGCATTGTGTCCAGATTAGAGTCTGCATCAATTGCTGATCAAATGTGATCAAATACAGGGTGGGTGTATGTGACCTGGACAAACTGAATGATGCCCTTGTAAAAAGGGTGAAGCAGTGAAGTTGTATTTGGAGATAAAATTCCAACCTCAACATTTTCACGTTTATAACAATTCAGGATAACCAGGTACGTTATCTGTTATTAATAGGACTTTAAATTCCACCCTTTCTTCTTCCAAATATTTTTTCACTTCTGGGATGAAGCATTGGTGGAAGCATCCCATAAATGAGATAACTGTCACCCATGCTTTCTGATAATTTTTGGTTTTGTTTTTGAGAGCACATGGGTTCTTCACCCTGAACACTACGCACATCACACCTGGCTTTATCATATGCCCTGCAGTGTTGCCACATAGTACCAGAGTTCATCTGTCCTTCCATGTTTTGTGCCCTTGTGCCTCCTTTGCACTTTTATGAATGTAGCTTCTATTGGGCATCTTCTTCCAGAAGAGCCCAGTTTCATCACCATTGAAGACTTGCTTTGGATGGTATGCTATCTCCTTAATCAACTCCTTCAGCACTGCCGGAAATGTGGCAGTAGCTTCTACATCAGCAGACACAGCCTCTCCAATCATTTAATCATTTTTATATTTTTCAGTCCAAATCTTTTACTGAATCTGTGTAACCATCCTTTACTTGCAGTAAATGGCTTGGCTGTCACTTGTTTCAGGGGATCCCTTGCTGAAGTGTTCCTATAGGCTCAGTGTTTTCTGGCGCAGCACGTTGCCGTCAATAGGAATAAATTTTCTGTTCATGTCCTCCACCCCAAAACTTAATGCCTTTTCCATCTTAATTAAGCACTTGTCACACACTCTGGCCATAACTTTTGCAGTTTGAGGTGCGACATCAAATCTAACACAAATTTCTTTTTCCTTCTTCACAATTTCACAGATAGAAGCTTCATTCTTACTGTAGATCTTAGCAACCTCAACATATAATATTTTTTTCTTTCCTCATTAAGTCGGGAACTTTCACCTTTTCAGTTAAAGGAAGCACTTTATGGGTTCTCTTTGGCATATCCAAATCTCCAGCATCACCACTCTTGTGCTTTGGGACCATTAGTAAGTAAAATAAAGGTTACTTGAGCACAAGCACTGCAGTACAGTGACAGTCAATCTGATAACTGAGGCGGCTACTTGAGTGACTTAACAGGCGGCATACGTAGGAATGATTCATATCCAGGGCAGGATGGATTGGGACGGTATTCAGGATGGTGTGGAACTTAAAACTTATGAATTGTTTATTTCTGGAATTTTCCACATAATATTTTCAGACTTTAGCTGACCGCGGGTAACTGAAACCGCAAAAAGCAAAACTGTGGATAACGGAGACTACTGTAATGCCATTCCACTGTCATGTGCCAGGTTTAAAGTAGTGTATTAGGTTACTCTGTAGTCAAAACAACCAAGCCCTGGTCCAGACTGCTGTAAGACAAGAGCTCATTGCACTGTCCATTTTGTTCTGCCCATGCATTCCGTGGTAGCTTTCCCTTTTGTTATTTGACTGATAGTTTGGAGGAAATAGTGACTCCGTTGTAAAAAGTAACCAGATTAGGTTATCTGTAATAAGCCAACTAATATCAGTAATCCTTGACATTGGCATCAAGTATTATTCAGAATAGTAGTTATATTTTTATTGTGCCATTGTGATTTTCTATAGAGAAACACTCAAGACTCATTATTTGTATTTTTAAAATTTACAGCTCTTTACCTATATCCAAGATTTCATTGCCAGGAATGTAGCCAGGCTTGATGCTTTATTAGAGATCCATGATCTAGTACTTAATACTTCCTTTAGCTCATAGTTTCTGTTCAAGTATTTTTACTGTCCAAAAAGGTACTGCTACCATTTACAGTTGTTCCTCAAAAATGTGAACTACCTAAGTATAACTCTAACAAAACACATACAACATCTGTATGCTGAAAATACCAAAAAGCATTGCTTACAGATGGCTTTTCACCTTGGTTCCCAAGTGCTCATGTACAGAATATGGGCCTCATGTTCTGTCTCTCTCTTTGGCTGATGTAGGAGCTTCAAGCTTTCCTGGGTGAGTTTGTATATTGAGTGTTTACAAAGAGAAGTCAGTCTGCCTTTCTTTGGCTCTAATTGCAGAAAGTGAAGTCACCGCTTTTGCTGTCTTGGATCAAGACCAGAAAGAAATTGTTGATACCAATGGAGCTGGAGATGCATTTGTTGGAGGTACAGACTCATTTATTTCATACTTACTTACAAGTTAAACATTTCCTTTAACCCTGTCTCTGCCACATAGCCAAGATTTATAAATATAGTAACTTTTAATTTCTGCTTTTAAATAATTAATTCCTGATGTTTTTTCCGTATGCTACTATCATTGTGTTATGAGGGTATATTACTACAGGAAAATATGTATTTTGGGCTTAAAGATAATTTACTGTTACGCTATATCCCAGTCATTTTCACAAGATTAATTGTGTCTGTCAGAATATTGCATAAACAGGCTGCATCAAGACAGTACATAGTATATTCATAGCCCTTCAGGCTTAAATGTTAACAAATTGTTGTTCTTTAAAACACATTGTGAATATTAATAGTACGCTGATAGCTAAGGATGATGTCTTTGGATTATATCCTTTAGTTAAAACATCTGTTTCTAACATAATAGTTGGATGTTTATTGTACCAGGAAGGGTTAAATTTTTGTCTCATTAAGGTTCAATAAGAACTGGCACAATTTATAAAAACTAAATCATTTTTGGAGTGAGTAGTCAAAAATAAGATCAAGACAACTGGAAGAGTTTTGGCTTGATAACTTAGATTGATCTAAAATCGGATTCAAAAGTTCTTTTCATATGTCTGAACTCCTTCTAGCTAAGTGTAGTTAATCTAGGTTAAGATCTCTAGAAAGCTTTAGACTCCTGAGTGATAGCCCAGAAGAGTCCCTCCTGATCTTTATTTCTCATAACATCAAGCAAGACAAGGAAAAAAAGGCAAATGGAGCTGACCCTTGTCTTCCTTCCCTTGGAAGATAAGTTGAATTATGGGAAACTTATTTAAGATTGTATAATGGTTTGAACTTAGTGTTATTTAAAATATTTATATTCTTTTATTTTAATGTTCACTAGCATAAATTTTTCATCTTTCTTTCTTTGAAACTTTTCATGCCTAGTCTTAAATGAGCTGTTTACCATTAGACTGGTAGCATGCCCCATGCCATCTTTTTTGGAAAGAGTACATACAACAAATAATGTTCTACTTTACTGTCAACGCACGCATCTTTTATTCCTTTGCTCTGAAAGGCTTCATCATTGATTATTTTGCAGCTATTTTTCCTATTCCATACCGCTTCAGAGCTGTAAACCCATGTAGCCTAAAAATACCTTATCCAGAATTGGGCCAAATTCTGCAATACATTAAGGAGACACTATTGATTTCCTGGTTAGAAATTGGTTAAACCAGGAATCTTAGTACAGAAACTTTTTAATTTGTAACCTGTGTGTGTATTATTTAAGTACTTTAAAATACTTAAAACAGTAAGTATTCTCTTTCTTTGCTATTTAGTTGGGTACATCCTGAGGCTGTCATAGATACGATGGTGACCTAATTAGCCACTGCTCCTGGGTCTGAGGCCTGGGGCTTCCTGGCCTTGCAACAACAGATTCCGTTATAGATCCCTAACTACCTGTAATGCTTCCACTACGAGGTAGGAATATATAGACTTTTTGAGGAAGAGAGAAGTCATTCTTAGGATACTAAAATAGGAACAGCTAGCTAGCCATTTATATTACAGTTAGAGTGATAAATGAACTATATCATCAAAGCCCTTGGGCTCTTTGTTACAGGATTTTCAGCCTCTTTCTTATCTCACTCTACTTACCCAGCCTCATTTATATACTTATTCTTGGGGTACACTGAGGTAAGTAAAAAGGAAAGAGTGTGGAACAGGGATCTGCAAACCTTTTTTCCTAAAGGGCCAGGCAGTGAATACGTTAGGCTTTGCAAGCCGTATACTGCATATTCTTCTAGTTGTTTTCTTGCTTGCTTTTTGTTTTGTCTTTGGTTTTTTGCAGTACTCTAAAAATGTAAAAACCTTTCTTCGCTCTCCAGCTGTACAAAAACAGAGCATGGGTTGGATTTGGCTCTCAGGCTATGGTTTGCCAACCCCTTTTGTAATACGTTGGCAACTTCCTCACTTTATTCACTTTCATCATACCCTGGATTTCACTACACACTGTTGAAATCAGTATAGAGAAAGTGGAAGTCAAGCTGAAACTAGGCAGAACTTTACTGGTACAACCTCAATTAAGTAGCCATTTTTCTCATTTTAACCCTACTGTCATCGGTTCCCAGGATATTCAGATCCTGAAGGACTGAGTCATGCAATGAGATGAATACTCTAATGTCATATTAACAAGGAATACTTATGCTGGCATGTTCAGCACATTCTGTCTATGTACATCAAGCTATATATTAATAGCATAGATAACATTTATGCAGCACCTACTAGCCAATTGATATCTGAGGCACTTTACATGAATTAACTCGTTTAATGTTCATAAAAGCTCCTTGAAGTAGGTTATTTTTAACCCCATTTTACTGATGAGAAAACTGAGACACAGAGGGGTTAGATAACTTTCCCAAATTCTCATAGCTAGAAAGTAGCAGAGCCAGGATTCAGACCCAGGCAGTCTGAACTGTACTGCTTCTCTAAACTTTTAGGGAAATCTCACCATTAGGACTCAGAAGCACAGACCAGCCTTACTAACAAAAGCTGGTTTTGCCAGAGAGAATCTTCCTATTGACTGAATAGATGACTTCATTTATTGAACAGGAGCTTTTGTTACATGATAGGATTCTTAGGACTCTGGGGTAAGATTGTTGCAGAAAAGAAAGTGAAAGGAAAGAGAATCGAAGGACTGTAATCCCCGGTGAGTTTGAACCGGGAGCTTTTTGCTAAGCAGTAGAATTGATTGCACTACAGAGATACAGAAAGCCAGATCATAAACTCGCTTGGCCAGCATGGAATCCGAATACAGGGAGCTATATGAATCAACTGTTTAATAGCACCAGGCTGATACCTCCATCTTACAATAGAGATGGTCTGGTTAGTTGGAAATACTCAAAAATCCATTGGCTGAAATCCCCTACTCCCATCTCTACACCAGGGAAGGGCTTTCTAGGAGGATTGGAAATACTCTATCTTTTGAAGCATACTCCTCTACCTTGATCATGAATGGAGAGGCAATGGCAACTTTTGCGTTTACTATGTAGTTTCTTTTTCTTTGCTTTATTGCCTGATTAACGTATCTCCTTTCTGATTGACACATTTTATCTTTAGATGGTTAATATATTCCTCCTATTACTTTCAAGTTTTGCTGGCTTACAAGCATTTCTTTCTTTTGTGACTTTGCATAACTATATTCCAGTCCCAATTTCAAGTTCTTAGGTAAACCATGACTTCACCTACCATGTGCTGATATTACATATCCCAATACCAGAGTGCCATGCGTTCTTATTAGCCACATAAGAGATACATGACCACATCATAGATTTTCATGTATAATTTTAAAATGAGTACGCCAAATGAACATAAATTAAATTCGTAGTTCCATCTCGAGGGTTTGGTGACAGTGACAAATCCCTCTAACCTCTACAAGCATACCTCCTTGTTCTATTTGGTGATCTTAAACACTTTCTAATGTCTGCCCTTTACTTGTCACTAGCCAGCCCTGATGGAACTACCCTTTTCACATTCTCCCTCAAAAGCCAAAGCGCCACGGTTGTACCCTTGGAAATGGAGACAATTCTATAATCTCTAAATATGATTTCCTAATTTCCCAGGTCAGTAGAAAATTTCTTCCTGTTGTCCTGCTGTGCTTTGTCACAGCAGGTCTGCCTTTTCATTTGGAACCCTCTTTGTCACTGCCATAGTAACAAATGGAAACATTGAGAACATTTTGTGACAGGCACTGTCATTGTTCCCTGTGAAATCTCTTCCCCTGTGTCTTCCCAGTAAATGAAACTGAGAAGAAAAATCATAACAAGTAACATGAAAGGAGACCTAATCAATATGTTCCCAGTGGGCTGTCAATACCAGCCTGTGTTAATCTAATATGATTTAGTTGTATGTTTTATGGCAGCTGTAGGAATATGAACTAGACCTACAAATCATCTTTAGATTAAAAGTGAGTACACCTTTGACAGATTATACCCAGGCATGTACATATAACTCTCAGAAAAAAGACTAGAGACCTTACCCAAGGACCAACATTCTTAGGTTTAAAAAAGCTTCATTAAATGTTAAGAGCCATATATAACTTAGAATAGTTTATTTGAATGATAGTAAAGTAACTGTGCTGCCTTTAATACTTTTATTTTCAAATTTCTCATGACAGCTTTATCAGGAAAAATGTATTATCCTAAACGATATTACCTACAATATGCAAATGACTTTTAAGGCCACTTAGCAATCACAGCGTAAATAATTATCCTATTTCCCATCTAATAAAAAGGAGCATTAATTTCACTTTCTAATTCATGTTCAGAAAAGACTTTTTGTTTAAAAAAAAAAAGATTTAAGTTACCAGAGCAAGGATATTACTTCCTTTTTAAGTAGCACCTGTCTATACTTCAGAGAACCAGAGGGAATCTCTAAGTTATGTTTATATTTTCTATTCTCACCTTGCTTTTTATTCCCAAACATTTCTAACTTACTCTCCCATTCTTCTTAACTGCTGCTTCATTGTGCTGTACAAAGAAGTGGTGTAGAATTCTTCTGATTTTTTTTTTCTACACCACCCCCTGCCTTTGCTGTCAACTCAGAGGACTAGAAAATAACTTGGTGAGTGTTGAATATATCATTTCTCACACTTCTTCACCCAAAAACGAAACCTTCATATGACCCACTGTATGCAGAAGATTTACTTGTGGGTGGTAACCAAGATGATTGCTGCACACTCCTACCCCATCCCACAGCAACAACGATCCCTTTCCCTGTCTTTCACCTCTAGCAGGACATCTTTGGTGTTTGATTTCTTAAGCAGTTTCCCTTAAAACCATCAAATGAGGTATGGGATTGACTTGGTCATTAGGAATTTGAAATACACCACAGACAGCAGCTCAAGTTCACACAGGGGGGAAAGGGAAGAGAGATTCACACCTTGCACAGTCTTAGGATGCTTCACGCCATGCTACTCTGATGTTTCACATCCAGAGATTTTGATGAGTTGACATTGGACCAGGACCAAATTTCAAGAGTCTTGCTTAAGATTATTTAAGCCTTTGTGGGTCTAAAGAGGTAAAGATGATCCTCAAGCCATGACAAAAATGAGAAATAACTTTCATTAACATGGGATACAGGATGATTTTAGGATAAAGTCTGGAATTTTTCACAAACAGGAATGTTCCCTCAAAGATCTAGTATCCTGGATGGCCTCCATCTAGAAGCAATTGTAAGTAGATAATGGAATTCAAAAGACTTTGTCTTCTGGAGATTTGGATAATTCAGAGACAGTCTGAGCCATGGAGGCTATCAGACCCCAAAACTTAAATATGAACCTTACATCTCCTATATTTGATGGTTATTAAGAAATGCTTATTCTAAGAAAACAATGTTGGTATTTATAAGATTTCATTTAGTAGCAGAGGGCCAGAAGAAATGTCACAAGCAAAATACCTGAAGTTAATTTTGTTAGACAGAATTGTGATATGACAAAATATATGTATATCAGTTTCCTGGCCTACGATATTTGTGAGTCAAATGGAACTCACTTGAATCCAGTAGCAGTCCAAGCTGCTCTTACATGGATTTGGTCAATTTTACCTACCTTATCTGTCAGATTCATCCAATCTGTATCAGTTAGGTTTTGCTGCATAACACACTACCCTCAAAACTTAGTGACCTAAAACAACAACCATTTCTTTAGCTCCACAAATCTGTGAATTGCCAGCTGGGCCTAGGCTCAACTGGACAGTTCCTCTGGTCTCAGAGTTTCGAGAGATTAAGTAATTTGCCCAAGGTCACAGTGAAAGGCAGGATTCAAACTCAAAGTTTGACCCCAAAGTTCTTACCTCTGATGATTTTGTTATACTCCATTCCATTAGTATCCTCTTGTCTTCCTCTCCAAGTGAGGAAAAATAGCCAAAGTGCTTTTCTAAACACTAGTCTGTAGACTGGGGCCAATCTATGACTTAACAGATTTCATCAGTCAGTAGCAAAATGAAAAAAAGGTAGAAGCAATATAGTAAGTTTTCGTAAAGCTGAATGTATTCAATTTAAAATCTTGTCTCATAGATGTTTGAATTTGTTACAATGTGCCTTTATTGGTTTTGTAATTAATATAATCAAAATAAATGAAATCACATGTCGGTAGTACTGATGCATAGCCTGGCCAACCTTGTGACCTAGCAGAAGTCTTACCAATGGTGCATAAGTTATTACAAACAACTTCCCAAACTGTATGAAAATTTGTATGAAGTGTAATCTCTGATGTTATATGGCTGTTTACTATAAACAGGGGTCTGAATAAAACAAACAAAAATTATCAATGCAATTACTAAATTTACAGCTATTCTCACTTCAGATATGAGTTCCCAAACCTGGGGTATGAACACAGGATCTTAATTTATTTTTCATTTAATTATCCAGTTTACATTGACATTTTATAAAATTAAGATATGTATGTTTTATTTCTATCCCATGAAATAAATGGAAAATTAAAACCAGTTTCTGTCGTCAAGTGCTCTTTGAATTTTAGAACCACCCTGCTGTGAGAAATTGTCAGTTGATCAAATACAGGTTTTTGAATTGAGTTAAATAGTGACAAAATTAGTTATCTTGCTTATGAATTAGGGCATAAGTAAGCTTACTGTCATCTCCTTATTCTAACACTCTAGCAGCTATGACTTTGTCCTGGTAAGTCTTTTTGTTTTTAATTATATTGCTTAAAATGTTAATGCTGAAAGGGAGTATTTTTTAAAATCACGTTTCTGGTTTTCAGGTTTTCAAACTTTCAGTAGTGAAACTATGTTCAAATGAGGTTTTATCTGAATCAGAATGAAATGAGATTAAACAAATCCCCATTTGACCCTATCCACATTTTATCTGGTTGCTCATAAAAAGCAACTCTCTTGAATGAGTTGATGTTAGGTATGAAAACCTAACATGGTCTATTAAAAAGCCCCCATTTGATGGATGAGGAAAGGGAGTTAATTGTAAATATGCAATACTAGAAGCCAGATCTCCTGGCTCATTAATTCATGATCCAGTGATTACATGTGTTCATAACCCAAATGAAAATTGTCAGTTAAGTAGTCTGTTATATAGGCCTTTTGGAAATATATAGGTCAAGAGTTGATACCCCAAATGGATAGAAGCCTTTGATGTAGTTTTTTTGGTATGTGGGTATCCAAGATGTTTAACTTTAACAATAAACAGAAGCATATGCTAAACTTTTATTTTGGGAACCACATCAAGAGATCACACATTAGGTTTAAAATTCAGATTCTAACATTTTTGTTCCATAAGGAGGAATGATCTTTAAAGCAGTATTTTGAAAGGGGTTGGGGTGCAAGGGCACCTTCTCCATACAAGTAAAACATACTGCTTAGTACTCTTCAGGAGCTTCTTTCCTGAATTAGGGGCATAGAAAGGTTTTTTTGGTTTGGGATTTTTTTTTTTTTTTAGTTCAAATGCAATATCCCATGCCATGTTAATACAGTTTGGCAAGTTTCCATTTTCATACAGCAGAAAGAGCAGATAAGTTATCCTCATTGTTATAGCACTGACCACTGCCTATATATTATACCATACTGCTCAGTTGCTCACTTTGTGTGGGAGGATGTATTGTGCTTAGCTGTCGTGAAGGAACCTTTGCTCTGAATTGACTTCCTGTGCATGTCAGTCACTACACCATCTGACGCCACTTAGGCTTTGGTTTTCATTATGCAAATACCTGCTAGGTCAGACCTTACCCTGATAGGCACAGTAGCTTTTTAAGTTATTTCAAAATTTAATGTTTGTTGATTTCCTTTTTCCAGAAAAATCTGTGTTTTCTAACATATGAGTCACAAGTTGTTACTTAAGTTCATGACTAGTTGGTAGTCAATATGAAGTCAAAACAAAATAAAATTTTACTAACTAAACTACATAAAAAATGAAAGGAAAAAAAAAGTTTACATCTGAGCCTTTTTCAGCAGGGGGAAACCATTACTTTGTCACATCTGGGTAGTCTAAGCCAGCCAAATTGAAGTGGGAATTTCCTGCCATATGTTAGTTCTTTGAGCAACCTGTAAACATCTAAAAGAGGGTATGTGAGTTCTTGTTTGGTAGAGCTGTAGCCACTGTGGAGGCTTGCTCCTAATAGGTAGCAGACATTTTTATGTACTACCACTCGTCAGGAGGTTATGTAGCCTGACTATAGCTAACACTGTTTGCTCTTGTTAAATGCATTAATTTGGAAGGCCTAATTTGGAAGGTACAACATGAGGTCTCACCAACATTATAGCAAGAGCGAACACTGTGTTGAAATGACCTCCCAAATGTGGATGACAGAAATTTTGTTTCATTAATAAAAAGAAGGTAAGACTAAGCCACCACGGGTATTCCAGGTAACTTGAATAAGGTCATTTTATAAAGTCAATGAAGACCAAAATAAACCTCTTTATATAAAGGAAAATAAAGAATCTGAAACGGTAGGAGAAATACCAAGTATTTACATCAGCTTCCTGTTCCAGATGCACATGGGCATTAGGAAGCAAAAATTTCATTCAGAAGAGTTGTACACAAAAAGTAGAAATGCTTTATCCAGTTGAAACAAGAGACATTTTTAAGGGGGAAGAAAAGACTTTCCACATAATCTCACTGTTTTTGTCATCCTCTGTAAGGGAAAATATTGACATTTACCAGACTGTTTGCTCCAGCTTTCTGATCTCCTGCAGTTTATTTTTATAACAGCCTTATCGATGGGCCTCTTACCCAGCTCTCTAGGTTTAACTGAGTTGAGTCGATTTGTTACCACAGCTTCAAGTAGCTGTTACAGAACAAGCAAGACATCCTAATAAAGCTGTAAACGTGTTTACTCAAACAGAGTATTGATTTTACTTGGAGAGGGAGAAGCTGGTGCTTAGCACAGTGTCAGGGTGGATGAATTTCACTGCAGTTTTTCATTGTCGTCTGTCATGGTTGTGAAACACTAAGTAAAGCCATCAGAGGATAATTAGAAGTACCAGAAATTTAGCCCCTAAAATCAGTTAACCATTTGGGAGTTTCATAGCTTAATTAGCTTTTATTAAAAATTTCCTCTAGTAATAATAGTCAAGCACTTTTAATGGTGCTTTCAGGTAGAGCAAGATTTCAAGGTTGTAACTTGTTAAATGTATGAATTTAATGGCTAAAGGTTTTTCAGACTTTTTCTCATTCTAGTAATTAGGCTAACACTAGAGCACAATGTAAAGAGACAGTGATCTGTACTCATATCAGCAGAAGTACACGGTTTTTCTGAAAACTCAATTTTAAGGAAGTGATAAAGCAATTATAAAATATTTAAAACACATCCTATAAAGGAAAAAATACCCGGTTAGCATCTTTATTAAATATTTAAGTTTAAATGTTTAACCTAAATGACCTAGACACATAAAACTGTCAATGCCACCCCTGTTTTCTTAATACCTTCCTTCATTAAAGAAGAATCTAAAATATTCTAGCCTGCTGTAAGTTAGTCGTCATCTTAAAGATAAAAGTTGATTGAACAACTGTGGAAAAGACACAGGTCAGATTGAGAAGTTGCTTACCTTCTAGAGAAACTGTATTAGCTATTGAATTTGATGAAAGGTATTCATATAAACACTCTACCTGCTGTCTTGCAAATGACTAGAAAAACACCACAGTTGAAATACGTCACCTAGGATGATGAACACAAAACTGAAAATTTATTAAAAATAAGTTTTACCGTTATATTTAAAATTAGTCTTCTTCCCATATCTACAATCATTTATTCAGTGCCTTACAGTAAACTCATGCTTTCTTGAACTAGTGCCCCAGCTTGCCTAAATAACTCATAAAAATGATGATGTCTGAGGGATGAACAGTTCTAAAGCCTAGGAGTTACAGACTCTGTCAAAAAGAACAGTGGAAGGTGATGGGGAGTTTTCTTTGCCTTTGAAATGCTATATAGTTATAAGCCAAATTCTACCCTGAGTTAAGCCTTTAAGCCTTGGAGTAGCAGGTTGTAAAATTTTGTTACGTAAGTGGACACCACCAGAGCTCCTTCTTTTAATTTTTCAGAAGGTAGAGGAAGAAATTAGTTTTTCACAGTTTATTTCGATCTCTATTCTATATTGAAGTATTCAAAGACAGAGGAAAAAGAAATGATATAGATTTATGATTATAATATATCATTCTGTTTTATATATGTGCATTTCAAAATCCCCACAATACAGTAATTTATTTTGTTCTATTCAATTTTCTTAAGAATGACAACTATGTGAGGGAGCTCGTTGTCATGGAAGCGGGGGCAGGGGTGCAGGATCTAGTAGGGCAGCCATACTTTGGCTTTAAGGCACTATTTCATCAGACTCCTTTGGTCAAAGGAACAGAAACCCATTTCATCTGGCTCAGAATAAGGAATTTTTTTTAACGAAGTACATAAGCATTAAGGGAGACATTATAAAACAGTGGTTAAGACAGTGGGTCAGAAGACATGGATTTGAGTCCTTGTTCTGGCAATAACTAGTTGTGGGACTATGGACAAGTTATTTGACATCTCTGAGCCTCAGTTTTCTCATCTATAAAAATGAGGATAAAGTACCTATCTCAGTTGGGTTATAGTAAAAGCTGAATGAAATAATGTTTATAAAGGAACAGTACCTGACACATAGTAAGGATTCATATGTGTTACCTGTCATAAAAGGAATCTCAAGCAATAACCAAAACTGGACAAGTTTTTACTGAGAGTGGAGCCAGATGATGATTCTAGATTCCATCAGTTCTGGAGACCTCAGCAGCAGATATTCATGGATCTTCACTCCATTGCTTACACATTAATGTCACTCAGCTGCATTGCATGTCTGCTTCTTCCTTCCTGGTCTTTCTGGTCCTTCTTTGCTTTCCATTCTGGCTCCTGAAAGAGAACAGTAGGTTAGCTCAATTCACTTTCTGTGCCATTCATAAATAGGATACTGGAAGAACATCTGGGGTCAGATGCCCTGGCCTTGGTCCAGTTAGCAGTAAGCGTTGATTTACATGCTCCAAATACATCAACTGACCCCCTCAACAATGCTGGAGGTGAGGCAGTTTTTCTTAAAAGGGTAATGGATGGGTGGGCTCTATACACATGTATGTTTGCATGCTTTGTCTTTGCCCTTTTTCTCATACTTAGAGTTCTGAAAATGTTCCCTACAGCATGATCCATCTATCACACAATACATGGAACATCAAACAGCTTATATCTTAAGGTGGAAACCTAGGAATCATTCTTAATACCTTCCTTTCCTTTTGTCCAAACCTTCAGTGAGTTCTTTTGACTCAATTTTAAGGATATATCTCATATCTGATCTCAAATCCATCCATTTTTCTGCTTTTTCTTTTCTGCCACTTTAACTCAGGCCTGTTTTTTACTTACTACAGTAGCTTCCTAACTGAGCTCCATACTTTCAGTCTTTTTTGCCTTCTATTCCATTTTTCTACACAGTAGCCAAAGTACTCACTTTAAGGAGAAATCAAATTATTTCACTCCCCTGCTTACAACCCTTCAGTGGCTTCTAGTTGCACTTAGACTAAAAGTCTAAACTCCTATAGTGGCCTAAAAGGATCTATATGATCTCCTATCTCTGAATCTGTATTTCATGCCACTTTCACCTTTGCTTGCGTGCAGTGGCTATGCTGGTCTTCCTTAAGGACTTAGACACTTTGCACGTGGAGTTCCCTTTGCCTAATATGCTCTTCCCTACTCTACATGGCTGTGTCTTTCCCATCCTCAGTCTCAACTTAGAAGTGTTCTCTAACCATCCTATCTAACATGGGTCCCTTCACTATTCTGTACTGCTACACACAGTCGTTTTCCTTAATAGGACTTAACATTCTCTGGAATTATCTTATTTACTTTTTTATTATCTTAATTACTAACTTATTACTTCTTTAAAAATCTCCCCCATTAAAATATAAGCTTCAAGAGAGCAGGGACACTATGTGTCTTATTCACCAATGTATCCTCAGGACCCACCACAGTGCCTGGCATAGAGTAGATAGTAAATTTTCGTTGTATGAATGAATAAGTCAATTAATCACATGCATAGCTACAAACAAACTTACCTCCTACCATCAGATAGAAACCATTCTAGTCAGTATATCTAAGAACTTGGTTATTGAGGGATTTTGTCAGAAAGGGAGTGAGTCAGGAAATAGCAGGTTAGGCCATACTTTCATATCAGGTCACCTTGACTTAACATTAAACTATGCTAGAATGTATATGTGAATAATCCAGTGACAGACTGATCACAGCTACCTTTTCTTTACTGTTATTTAAAATGGATGTAGATGTGGCGAGAACACATGTGTTAGGAAAGGAAGCAAGCAGCGTTTCATATCTATTTCCCTTAATACCTGTAGTATGAATATGAAAACTGATTCTCAAGATCATAATCCTGAACATCAGTTCCTGCCGTTAATAGACAATAGCATACAGGTCAGAGGCTCCTGGCAAGATTTCATAGAACATATTGAAGTTATCCAGTAGAGCTCTAGATTCGATTTGCCAAAATGCCCAGTGGAATGTCCAGTGCCTCAAATAACAGCACCCTTGTCATGTCCTACCTAGTATCTTTACTGCTGTTTCTTACTGGGAGTGGGGTAAAATGTAGCTCCTTCACAGGAAAAGCAATGAGACTCTGGTGAAGAGCACTTGACATGAACTGAGCCTGGGACATACTCCATGTTTCATTTTCCACATAGTTTCCTAAGCTTTAAGCCACAGAATTGTTCTTAATTTTTTAAATTTCATCAGCACCCACATCAAATCACTATTTATTCTCCATCCTATCCTTATTATCTGTCACCCTAGAAGAATGGTTCTCAAACTTGAGCATGCATCAGAATCACCTGGAGGACTTGTTAAAAGATAAATTGCTAGGTCCTGTCCTCAGAGTTTCTGATTCGATAGGTCTAGGGTGGGGCTTAGGTCACACTAAAGCTGCTGGTGCAGGGACCACACTTCGAGAAACGCTCCTAGAATATTCCAGTAGACTCCTACGAGATCTCTCTGCCACCAGTCTCTTTCCTAGTAAATTCATGCTCCACACTTCTGCCAGGATTATTTTTAAAGTATTTATGTGGCTTTCTCTCCTAAAACTATAAAATCCTCAAGGATTAACACTATGTTTTATCCATCTTTGAATCCTTTGGTGTCTAGCACAGTACCTAGTGATGGTAGACATTCAATAAATGTTGGTTGATTGAATAAATCAAAATACTTTTGATAGCGTTCTAGGTTTTTACTTTATTTTCATTTGCTTCTTACACAAGTTTGCATATGTATACAAGTGTCAGAGTGGTAGTGGCATAAGTCTAGTAAATTGAGGATTCAGATTAGTCAACATTTTAATTTATATCTTATTCTGTCTCTTAAAGTAAGCACAGGTAATAATAATAAAACTACAGCCTTTAAAAAAAAGTACAGCCTTTAAGTTTACTGTCTCATGTGCCGTGTGGCAGCATATATCTGGTAACCATTGGTTTAGAAGGTACAGCAGGCCAGTCTAAGAGAGCCCATAAAATCATCACTAAAGTGTAGATATCTAAGAAAGATGGAGAATGAACAAAGAACTGAAAAATCAAATTGATCCAGAAATGACAGCAAATTTTTTACAGGGAAAAGGACAGGGAGAATATAGAATTCAGCACTCTTAGTTGCTGTAAAATATTATATCAGGTTTGCTTTAATTACATGATAATGCCTCTGAGAACAAAGGTAATTACATGATAACTTATGTTACTACTCCCACATTATCTCTTAATAACTATGTAATTAACTTGTCACTACTGTACAGTGTGTAGTTCGATATTACTCTTGTATAAAGAACATTGATAAATTAAATGAATAAGTTGGGGTGGGGTGAGGGATGGAGACAGTAGGGGAAAGCATAGTATTATAGCAATCTGGAATGCAAATGGTTCATTAGATCATCGACCCAGTCCTCAAGGCTCTGAACCAAAGCCGTGGAGATTACCAAAAGTGTCTGAAGTGAATCATGTAGCTTTCTGAAGACAGCAAACGTAAAATATAGTAGGTTCACCAAGCAATGAAATAGATAAGTGAGTATGGGATATAAGGCATATACTTTTATGTTTTGAGCGGTTTTTATTTTTAAGTATTAGGAATTTTTTTTAACACAAATATAGATCAATGGAACAGGATAGAAAGCCCGGAGATAAACCCATGCACGTATGGTCACCTTATTTTTGATAAAGGAGGCAAGAATATACAATGGAGAAAAGAAAGCCTCTTCAATAAGTGGTGCTGGGAAAACTGGACAGCTACAGGTAAAAGAATGAAATTAGAACACTCCCTAACACCATACACAAAAATAAACTCAAAATGGATTAAAGACCTAAATGTAAGGCCAGACACTATAAAATTCTTAGAGGAAAACATAGGCAGAACACTCTATGACATAAATCACAGCAAGATCCTTTTTGACCCACCTCCTAGAGAAATGGAAATAAAAGCAAAAATAAACAAATGGGACCTAATGAAACTTAAAAGCTTTTGCACAGCAAAGGAAACCATAAACAAGATGAAAAGACAGCCCTCAGAATGGGAGAAAATATTTGCTAATGAAGCAGCTGACAAAGGATTAATCTCCAAAATATACAAGCAGCTCATGCAGCTCAACATCAAAAAACAAACAACCCAATCCAAAAATGTGCAGAAGACCTAAATAGACATTTCTCCAAAGAAGATATACAGGTTGCCAACAAACACATGAAAGGATGCTCAACATCACTAATCATTAGAGAAATGCAAATCAAAACTATAATGAGATACCATCTCACACCAGTCAGAATGGCCATCATCAAAAAGTCTACAAAAAACAAATGCTGGAGAGGGTGTGGAGAAAAGGGAACCCTCTTGCACTGTTGGTGGGAATGTAAATTGATACAGCCACTATGGAGAACAGTATGGATGTTCCTTAAAAAACTAAAAATAGAATTACCGTACGACCCAGCAGTCCCACTACTGGGCATATACCCTGAGAAAACCATAATTCAAAAAGAGTCATGTACCACAATGTTCATTGCAGCTCTATTTACAATAGCCAGCACATGGAAGCAACCTAAGTGTCCATCGACAGATGAATGGATAAAGAAGATGTGGCACATATATACAAGGGAATATTACTCAGCCATAAAAAGAAATGAAATTGAGTTACTTGTAATGAGGTGGCTGGACCTAGAGTCTGTCATACAGAGTAAAGTAAGTCAGAAAGAGAAAAACAAATACCATATGCTAACACATATATATGGAATCTAAAAAAAAAAAAAAAATGGTTATGATGAACCTAGGGGCAGGACAGGAATAAAGACGCAGACGTAGAGAATGGACTTTAGGACACAGGAAAGGGGAAGGGTAAGCTGGGACGAAGTGAGAGAGTACCATTGATATATATACACTACCAAATGTAAAACAGATAGCTAGTGGGAAGCAGCTGCATCCCACAGGGAGATCAGTTCGGTGCTTTGTGACCACCTAGAGGGGTGGGTTAGGGAGAGTGGGAGGGAGATGCAAGAGGGAGGAGATATGGGGATATATGTATATGTACAGCTGATTCACTTTATAAAGCAGAAACTAACACACCATTGTAAAGCAATTATACTCCAATAAAGATGTTTTAAAAAATTTTTTTAATTAAAAAAATTTTTTACAGAATTTTTTTTTTAATGGAAAAAACATTCTTTCACCCATATCGTTTAAGCAGCATCTTGAGTTCGTATGTGTGGCCTATAGGGTGAGTATATGCAGCTCCAGGAACTCTTCATTCATTGCTGATAGGAATGCAAAGTGGTACAGCCACTTTGGAAGACAGTTTAGCAGTTTCTTACAAAACACAGTCTTATCAAAAAAAACCAAAAAACAAAAACCAAAAAACACAGTCTTTTATGATCCAGCAATCATGCTCCTTGGTTGCCCAAATGAGTTGAAAACTTATGTCCACATAAAAACCTGCACACAAATGTTTATAGCACTCTTTTCTTAATTGACAAAACTTAGAAGCAGCCAGGATATCCTTCAATAGGTAACTGGATAAACAAACTGTGGTAATATCCATACAATATTATTTACCAACGAGCTATCAAGCCATGAAAAGACAAAGGAAACTCAAATACAGCATGCTAAATGAAAGAATCCAATTTGAAAGGGCTACAAATTGTACAAATCCAACTATATGACATTCTGAAAAGGCAAAACTATGAAGACAGTAAAAATATCAGTGATTGTCAAGGGCTGAGGGGGGAGTGAGAGGGATGAATAGGTAGAGTACAGGAGTTTTTTGAGCAGTTAAAGCTATTCTGTGTGGTATTGTAATGGTGCATAACAAATCATTATACAGTTTCAAATCAAATAGAATGAACGACACCGAGTGAACCCTAGCATAAACCATGGACTTTCGTGAATCATTATTGGCTCATTAATTGTAGCAAGGTACCACACTAATGCAAGATGTTGATGATAGGGGAAACTGAGGGATGGGAAGATGAGAGGGAATACAGGAACCCTGTACTTTCTGTTCAATTTTTCTGTAAACCTAAAACTTCTCTGAAAAATAGTCTATTACTTTAAAAAACAAAAAAGGCCAAAATGGAAAAACCTTTCTTCCACCCACCTCATTTTACCAATATCTTCAGTTTGTGTGTGTGCCTTATGTTTCCCAACTTCATCAGTTACAGTGTTCTGAGACACTAAGGCCAGTGTCCTATGGCCAGTGACCTCACCATTTTTACCAAAAGCTTGTTTTATTGATATCACATAATGACCACGCTATCCAAGTACAGTGATCCTTTCTGCTTAATTCTGTGAGGAATTCTCCCAGAATCTCTGCTAGGGAAACATTGGTCCTTGAATTTCCATTTCAAAAGATGCAGACTGATTTATTTGGCATATGCCTTCTAAAGATGAAGACTTCATGTGGGGAAGAAAGATTGTGCTAAGGTTCCCTCAAAAACTCTCTAAGATGCCTCCTCTAACACTGCCTGTGTTTCCCTAAGCCTAAGGGTACAGAAAGTAGTGAAGATCTTTAGTTTTGAGGAATCTTTCTAAGAGTGACCAATTTCATTGTACTTAACACTGATGCTTATACTGATTTACTTTGCAGAAAGCTCTGTTCCCAAGTGGCTACAATTATTAATAAACTCTAAAAGCATGAATGGAAAACTGTCAGAATAAAATATCACTTAGCTGAAATTCTTGAATGTGTTGTTCTTAACCATTTATCTGAATAGCTAAATGTTCCCATGTGATTCTTTAAAATAATGTTTGTTGGCTTTTTTTCTGATTATAAAAGTAATATTGCTTATTATAGAATATTTAGGAAATAAAAGTAAACAGAAAATAAAAATCGTCTCTGAAATCTGGAAATGATAATAATTTTTCAGACACATAAGAATTTTGCTTTTTTACTGTTTTGAATAAACATGTTTCTAAAATGCATTGCAAAGATTTGACCAAAGAGCAAAAATGGAAGAAAACACATGTAAGAATTTAATAAAGTCAGGATGAGTACAGGAGTACTCTGTACTATCTTCGCAACTCTTTTTTAAATCTAAAATTATTTCAAAATAAAATGTTTAAAAATCATAGGAACAGGGCGGATTGCTTAAGATATGGTAGTGGAACAAAAATACAACTCTTTGGGAAAAACGAAGGTTGATCACTCCCAATTATCATACTCAATATCTCGATGGAGTAAAAAAGTTAAATGAGCGTTAAGTGAACTAAGAGAAAATATAAGGTAATATTTCTTTGACCTCATGGTATGGAAGACCTTTCTCAGCCTAAATTCAGTGGAAAAATTATTAAAGAAAAGATAAATATATTGATGTAACAATAGAAATAAAAGGCAAATGACAAAATAACAGGAAGTATTCACAACATATGTAGTAGACAAACTGGGAGAATATCTCTTACAAATCAGTAAAAGAAGAGAAATACCCCAATAGGAAAATAGGTAAAAGCTGTCATCAGACAGTTCATAAAAAGAAGAAATACAAATGGTCAGTAGGCATACAAACAAAAAAAGTTTTCAACCTCCCTAATAAACAAATAACTGTAAGTTAAAACAAGATTCTGCCTTTCACTTTTCAGATTATCAAACAATTTTTTTATAGCAAGACTGCTATTGGGTATATACATTAATAAGATAATTTTGAAAAGGAGTTTGGCAATGTGGATATAAAGCCTTAAAATTAATTACCCTTAAAGAAATTTATCCTAAGGAAATTAAAATTTTTAAATGTGCACAATGATAAATGTTATTAAAATGTTATAAAGATATTCACTACAGTGTTAATTATGGTAGAAAACAAAATTGGAAAAAAACTAAATATCCAAAAATGGGATTAAGTAAATTATGCTACATCCACATTTAAAATGCATGGTCTCTAAGAATATTTAAAGGTATGGGAAAATGTTTCTAATCTACTTTTTATTGCAGAAATAACACCTATAAGCAGTAGAAAATACAACAGCACAAAAAGGAGATACATATATATATATATCATAGAAGTAGTGTATTTATATATAATGAAAAGTAAACATTGCTCCTACCCCAGTCCACTAATTCCCCTCCATGAGGTAGCTTTGGTTGCTAGTTTCTGTTGAATCCACCCAGAAATATCCTGTGCTTGTGCAACTTTGTATATGAATACATATCCCAGTTTTCATCGAATGAAAGTATACTGGGCTTACTGTTCAATCTCTTGATTTTTCATTTACTCGTATCTTGGAGGTTGTTTCTTAGCAGCACATGAAGATCTAACTCATTCTAGTTGACTGCTTTCTATTATTCCATTGCCTGGATTTAACTAGTCCCCTCTTCAAATTGTTGGATTTTTTTTAGACATAAGCTGTGTAACCATATTTGATGATAATCAGAAAAGCTAACTCATCCTTTTTACTGTGAATGTTGAATGAATAGTAATGGAGTCTACTGGGTTTTTAGTTCCAGCCACCATGAAAACTATTAGTGGAGGAACTATATGGAAAAGAAAAAATTGATCTGTAGACTTTGTTCATTTCCTTTTAAAATATCCCTAGCTCTTAAGTGTCTTCATTAAGGCTTTCATACCTACTGACGATATTTCTCAGTTCTCTGTAAATGACACTAAGAAAATTCTAAATGTTATATCTCTTCTACAGTAACTACATGGAAGTTAGGAAATCACATTGCCTTTTGCCCACACCAGCCATCCCACCTCTATGTGCTTTGAGGAAAAAACTAGCTTAGCACCTCTGCACAGTTTAAATTATGTCTCAGGCCTCGTCTCCGACACTGGATTCAGTTATGCTAAAATTGATCACTCTATTTATTTTTTTAACATCTTTATTGGAGTATAATTGCTTTACAATGTTGTGTTAGTTTCTGCTGTATAACAAAGTGAATCAGCTGTATGTATACATGTATCGCCATATCCCCTCCCTTTTGCGTCTCCCTCCCCCCCATCCCTATCCCACCCCTCTAGGTAGTCACAAAGCACCAAGCTGATCTCCCTGTAGGATGCAGCTGCTTCCCACTGGCTGTCTATTTTACATTTGGTAGTGTATATATGTCAGTGCTACTCTCTCATTTCGTCCCAGCTTATCCTTCCCCCTCCCCGTGTCCTCAAGTCCATTCTCTGTGTTGGCGTCTTTATTCCTGTCCTGCCCTTAGGTTCTTCAGAACCAATTTTTTTTTGTAGATTCCATATATACGTGTTAGCATACAGTATTTGTTTTTCTCTTTCTGACTTACTTCACTCTGTATGACAGACTCTAGGTCCAGCCACTTCATTACAAATAACTCAATTTCATTTCTTTTTATGGCTGAGTAATATTCCCTTGTATATATGTGCCACATCTTCTTTATCCATTCATCTGTCGATGGACACTTAGGTTGCTTCCATGTGCTGGCTATTGTAAATAGAGCTGCAATGAACATTGTGGTACATGACTTCTTGAATTTTGGTTTTCTCAGGGTATATGCCCAGTAGTGGGACTGCTGGGTCGTATGGTAGTTCTATTTTTAGTTTTTTAAGGAACCGCCATACTGTTCTCCATAGTGGCTGTATCAATTTACATTCCCACCAACAGTGCAAGAGGGTTCCCTTTTCTCCACACCCTCTCCAGCATTTGTTGCTTGTAGATTTTTTTTTTTTTTAAAGCACTTTTCTTTTTTATAACTACTTTATTTATTTATTTTATTTTTTATTTTTTTGGCTGTGTTGGGTCTTCGGCTCATGCGAGGGCTTTCTCTAGTTGAGGCAAGTGGGGGCCACTCTTCATCGCGGTGCGGGGACCACTCTTCATCGCGGTGCGCGGGCCTTTCACCATCGCGGCCCCTCCCGTCGCGGGGCACAGGCTCCAGACGCGCAGGCTCAGTAGTTGTGGCTCACGGGCCCAGCCGCTCCGTGGCATGTGGGATCTTCCCAGACCAGGGCTCGAACCCGTGTCCCCTGCATTAGCAGGCAGATTCTCAACCACTGCGCCACCAGGGAAGCCCGCTTGTAGATTTTTTGATGATGGCCATTCTGACTGGTGTGAGATGATATCTCATTATAGTTTTGATTTGCATTTCTCTAATGATTAGTGATGTTGAGCATCCTTTCATGTGTTTGTTGGCAACCTGTATATCTTCTTTGGAGAAATGTCTATTTAGGTCTTCTGCACATTTTTGGATTGGGTTGTTTGTTTTTTGATGTTGAGCTGCATGAGCTGCTTGTATATTTTGGAGATTAATCCTTTGTCAGTTGCTTCGTTAGCAAATATTTTCTCCCATTCTGAGGGCTGTCTTTTCGTCTTGTTTATGGTTTCCTTTGCTGTGCAAAAGCTTTTAAGTTTCATTAGGTCCCATTTGTTTATTTTTGCTTTTATTTCCATTTCTCTAGGAGGTGGGTCAAAAAGGATCTTGCTGTGATTTATGTCATAGAGTGTTCTGCCTGTGTTTTCCTCTAAGACTTTTATAGTGTCTGGCCTTACATTTAGGTCTTTAATCCATTTTGAGTTTATTTTTGTGTATGGTGTTAGGGAGTGTTCTAATTTCATTCTTTTACCTGTAGCTGTCCAGTTTTCCCAGCACCACTTATTGAAGAGGCTTTCTTTTCTCCATTGTATATCCTTGCCTCCTTTATCAAAGATAAGGTGACCATATGTGCAGATCACTCTCTTTAACATCA
Organism: Balaenoptera borealis; assembly: GCF_965194805.1. Taxonomy (NCBI): domain Eukaryota; kingdom Metazoa; phylum Chordata; class Mammalia; order Artiodactyla; family Balaenopteridae; genus Balaenoptera; species Balaenoptera borealis. The sequence continues at coordinate 59,573,324 of NC_138874.1, forward strand.
GTAAAAGAAAATTCCAAATGAAATTTACCAGAAGGTGACAAGCTGTACCAGTTGTTAATGGACAGAGGTTTATTCTGAGAGCTCTGGGTCTGTGATTGTTCCAGGATTCAGAGCCAGCTGATACTAGCCCTAGGAACCAAATTCAGTGTCATTGAGAAGCCTTCACCTACCTTGTGCCTCAACAGCTGGAGACCCAAGGTCCATGACTTGGTCTAAAGTTGGGGAAAGTCTGAGAGGCCCTGGGATAAGCCTATCTGTAAAAGGATCAGAGGGGAGTTAGAGGTCACAGAGAGAATGAACCAAAGTAAAAAGGTAACAACAATCGCCTCAGCATATGAGTTCTTGATTTGGAAACCTGTATTGATGTTTCTTGTTCTCCAGTGTTATGCCTCCTGTTCCTCTTCTCATGGCTGTGCTGAAAGGCATATATGCAGAGCCTTACCCTTCATTTTCAACATGATGTACTGACAAGGACCGTAAGCTAATGGCTCCCAAAAAAGAGCTTCTAAGGTACTTTTTCATATTGAGTACACAAGCCAAGTCAGTTATTTAAGATTTTAATTCTTGACTTCTTGTTAGGCCCAAAATCTTTAGTAAAAGAGTGCAAAATTCTTTTTTAAATTTATCTGCAAGCCATATTTATCTGCTATAGTGTCTGCCAACCACACTTTTTATAATTCACCACAGTCAGTGAATGAAATATGAGTAAGCACTTTGTTTACTTACTGGCACAGAATTTGTATATATTAATAGCATATTGTCATTATTTGTATTTTTCCTACCTAAAAAATACTTTATTGGAATAATATCCTAAAAATGCAGAGAACTTTTAAAAATTAGGGGCGGGGGGGGCAGAGGAGACCAAAAATTCTATAGAAAAATAAGCAAAATATCAGAATAAACAACTCACAGAAAGAGATTTGTTCTTTACACATATAAAAAGATGTTCAACCTCACCCATAGTAAGAAAAATGCAAATTAAAGTTACATTGAGATATTGTTTCTAACCCATCAGATTGGCAAAAATTCAGAAGCTTGGCAGTATACTCTCTTGTTGAGGCTGTGGGGAAGCAGACACCCTCAAACATGACTAGTGGAAATGCAAAACAGTTCAACCCCAAAGAGGGGGAATTTGGCAATATCTAACAAAACTGCTTATGTATTTACCCTTCAACCCAGAAAATTCTACTTGTAGAAATTTATCCCAAAGATAACACACACACACCCAACAACACAAAAATATGTATGCAAAATGTTATTCATTACAGAATTATTTGTAATTTCAAAGCATTAGAAACTATGTGAACATTCACACATAGGAGATGGAGTGAATAAACTATGGTATATCCATACAATATGGTGCTATGCAGCTGTAAAAATGAATGAGGAGAATCTCTATGTATTAATATGCAGTGATTTCCAGTTGGTGTTTTAAGTGAAAAAAGCAAAGTGCAAAAGGGCATGTATTCTATGCTACCTCCTTTTGCGTAAGAAAGAAGAGGAAATAAGAAAATGCACATATATCTGCTTACCTTTACAAAAATAAACAACAGGAAGACAAACCAGAAAACAGTGAAATTGGGTACATACATTGGGGACGGGCACAGAGGGGCACAGGGTAAAAGGAAATGACACTTCTCTGAGTATACCTTTTTTAGAGTTTTTACTTGGAAACATGTTAATATTCTACATATTTTTAAAGACATTAAATTAACAAGGATGAAAGTGGGGAACGAAAACTGAAAGCAAACTGAAACGCATGACCCCAACATTTTTTTCAGTCTTAAGTAAAGTGAACCATTCTAAAGTGGAGTAAAAAAGAGAACCAATCTAAAGAGCAAACTGAACACAGTATTTGAGTACATTGGAGAACAGCAAACCAATTCCAAACTCTTTTTAGTAGATTTGGGTTTTCGTAGAATAAGTGGTGAAGCAATTTTGAAGCTGTTTTAGAGACATTTCAAAACTGAGCCAATTGTAGATCAACTTATACTCCAATTAAAAAAAAAACTGAGCCAATAAATAAATGTGTTGATATTGTTGGGAACTAGGGTTTTCACTATAGAAGAAAGTACAAAATCATTTTAATGGAAGGGGGGAAGGTAAGAAAGAACTCTGTGGGGATGGATTGGAATTGGAAATATTGGTGTCAACTCAATTTCTAAAATAGGTCTGTGTGTATATGTATACATATGTACACATTTATGTCTGTAAGTATGTATATCTGTGCATGTGTGTACATGCATACTTCCTAGCTCAATTCGCTGACAGAGTTCAAAAGCAAAGAATGCACTTACCACCCACACTTTGGTCTCTAATACCATTCCACCCTAATAGGAAATAGGTATCCTTGGAAAAATGGCTGATTCCAGGGCTGGGATAGGGTGGGTTTAAGAGCCCAGAACATAATGCCAGAAAGTAAGGAAGTGCTCAAAAATAGTGTGAGGGCACGTCCAAGGACACCTGAGCCAGCTTGAAGGTGCTCCTACTGGCAAAAAGTGGGACATTTTGATCACCAAATTAAGGGCTATAATGAATTATAAACCATTGATTAAAAAACAAAAGTCTGTGCTCCTTATTGATAAATAAATAGATTAAAAATAATAAATGGGAGAAAAGGTAAGATCTTGCATATAGTAAAATGCCAGAAGCTGACTGGTAAATGTGAAAGGAGTGCTGGAGTTAGAAATTCATCACAGTTTAAGTTGCTTCAGTTAAGAATCATGAGTGAATACTAAATCTGGGAGAAGAGATTGGGATTCTTGATGGGGAGTAGCATATTTGCATGGTATTAAACTGTCTACCAACAGACTCCCTGTTAGATGCAAGGGAAAATATAACTATACAATGGAGAAATAGGACAACACCTTGATCAGGTGATCAAAATTGTCACCAGTGAACAGCAGCCAGACATAATATGCTCCTAAATCTGTGATACCCTGAGAAGAATAACATAATTTTTCTAGTATGCTGGTCAGGAACGCATAGTCTGAATTAATCATGAGGAAATACCAAACAAACCAAAATGAGAATCACTCTATTAAATACAGAGTAGGGGAAGACTGTATTCTTTGAAAATGTCCTTCTCACAAAAGTCAAAGAAAGACTGAGGAAATGTTCAAGATAAAGGAGACTAAAAATATGACAAATCCTAGACTAAGTTCTATCCTAGAAGGAAGAAAAATGCTATAAAGGACATTATTGGGTCATTGACAAAACTGGAATATGGACAGTCGATTAGATAACAGTATTCTAACAGTGTTACTGAAGTTGATGACTATGGTTATGTAAGAGAATAGCCTTATTCTCAGGGAAGACACATAGATATATTTAAAGGTAAAGGGAGATGACAGATGCAACTTCCTCTCAAATAGTTTGGGGGAAGATTGTATAAAAAGAGAGCATGTGCATAGAAGGAACAAAATGTTGACAATAAGTGCATCCCGGTAAAGGATATGTGGGTACTATTTGCGTTGTTTTTATTCCTGCAGGTTTTCTCTGAATTTGAAATTATTTCCAAATACAGTTTTTTAAAAATACATTTTAGGCCAGCTAATAATTAAAATCTAAGCTTAAAAAATTATATTGCAAAACATTATGCTAAGTGAAATAAGCCAGACACAAAAGGCCAAATATTGCATGATCCTACTCATGGGAAGTAGCCAGAGTAGGCAAATTCATAGAGACAGAAAGAATAGCATTTACCAGAGGCCACGAGTAGGGGGAATGGAGAGTTTAATGAGTATAGTTTCTGTTGGAGTGATGAAAAAGTTCTGGAAATCGATAGAGGTGATGGTTACACAGCATTGCAAAATGTACTTAATGCCATGAATTGTACACTTAAAAATGGTCAAAATGGTAATTTTTAGGTTATGTATATTTTACACAATAAAAAATGTATCTTGGGGATGTTTAATTCCTATTATAAAAGGATTCCCTATGATTCTTTAATATAATATAAGGGAGCTTTAATATATTAAATATATTAATATATTATAATATAATATAAGCTCCCTTTATTTAAACTATTTTATACAACTTTTGAAGATTCACACCAGCTACTTTATGAAGGTTCCACTTATAATTGATTGTATAACATCTGTAGTTCATCTCAGTTCGTTTTTTAAAATAGATTATTAAAGAACTGATATTCACCTGGGGCAAAGGTCTTAGCTTTTTTCTGCATCCAGGTTTTCCACTTGTCAAAGGAAATGTCTCTTCAGGGGACTTCAGTCATCAGCTTGCTCTTCTCTTAGAAAGAGGATGCTGGTATTTAGGCTTCACAAAAATATTTCATAAACATAAGCTTTCTCTTCTCTCAAAGAACATACCAGGAGGAATGAGGAAAACAGATGTTCCTTATAATTCTTCTGATAGACGTGTTTCCATTGTAAGCTGATCCGACTAAATTTGGCATCTGCTCCATTCACTGTGTGGGCTGAGCAGTTTAGTCTCACAGTTTGGCTGAAAGTTAATATCGACCTTTGACTGTTACCTGAAAACCCATTGATAAAATACTCTTACTAAATCTCTTGAGAGAGTGATTTCACATTCTAAGCAAACGTCTTCAAAATACATCACTCCATTAACCAAATTAATTATTCTTAGGTTGGGCGTACTTATTTATTTTATTGAATACAGAGCATTCCCCAAATCTGACAGGGAGAAGCCTGTGTGGTCAGAATGGTAGAAGAGAAAGAACATAAATCTCTTATAATGCTCTGTACAGGTCACTACACCACAGCTTTTAAATTAACCTTCACCCCCCAGCTGCCCAGGGGCTATGGGAGGGCCTAAAAGTCTGGCTACGGAACAGTTTCTCATTATCATCTGTTCTTCTGAGTATTTGAGTACTGCTACAGCAGCTTGGGTTTTCCTAAGAGGGAAGTAGCCCCAGATTCTTCTGTTCTTGACTATCTTATTTATAACTATAACAATTTTTTATATAGTTTTATTGCAGTGTAATTGACATACAGTAAACAGCACATGTTTAAAGTGTACAGTTTTACAAATGTTGAATTATGTATACACCTATGAAACCATCACTATGGACATATCTACTGCTTCCATGCTATTTGGATTGTTTCCAGTTTTGGGCTGTTCCAAATAAAGCTGCTCTGAACATTCATTTACAAATCATGGTATGGAAAAATGCTTTCCTTTACCTTGGGTTAAATACCTAGAAATAGAAAGACTGAGTCATATAGTAGGTGTATGTTTAACTTTTTAAGATGCAGATAAATGGTTTTCAAAAGGGGGCTTATCATTTTATAGTCTCACAATCAGTATATGAGAGTTTCAGTTGATCTGTACCCTTGCCAACACTTGGTTTTTCAGTCTTTTTAATTTTAGCCATTCTGGTGGGTGGGCAGTGGTATCTAATGGTGGCTTTAATTTGCATTTCTCTAATGAATAATGATATTGAACATCTTTTCATGTGCTTGTTTGACATCTGTTTATCTTCTTTGCTAAAGTGTTCAACACTGTTGCCCATTTTTTATTGGGTTGTTTCTTGTTATTGAGGTATAAAAGTGTTTAATTTGGCAAAGTCAAATTATTTTTTCTCTCATAAAAGTTTACATTTTTTATGTCTTAAGAGATCTTTGGCAAGTTCAAAATCACTAAGATTTCCTCCTAAGTTTTCTTCTCAGAGTTTTATGGTTTTAACTCTTATATTTAGACCTATGTTCCATTTCAAGTTAATTTTTGTGGTTGATGTGAGGAAGAGTAGAAGCGGGGGCTTTTGTTTTTGGTTTTTTTCACATATGGCCATCCAGCTCTTCTAAGAACATTTGTTTAAAAGATCATCCTTTCTTCACTGAATTACTTAATACCTTTGTAAAAATCAATTGACCATATAGAAGTAGGTTTATTCCTGGACTGTCTATTCAGTTGCATTGATTTGTCTATCTTTATGCCAATACCATAATGTCTCAATTATTTTAGTTCTGTAATAAGTCTTTTAATCAAGTAGTCTTCTTTTCAAAGTTGTGTTTTGATTAGTCTAAATTCTTTGCATTTCCACATAAATTGTAGAATCAGCTTGTCAGTTTCTGTTAGAAAAGTCTGCTGAAATTTTGGTTGATACTACGTTGAATCAGTAGAGCTGATAACAATATTGAATCTTCTGATCTCTGCACACTTTATATCTCTTCATTTACTTAGCTTTTTAAAATTTCTCTCAGCATTGTTGTTTTGTTTTCTCAACACTGTTTTGTCATTTTCAGTGTAAATAAATGTCTTACACAGCTTTTGTCATATTTAGCCCTAGGTATTTCACATATTTGATGGTATGGTGAATAGTATTTTTAATATCAGTTTTGCTGGCATATACAATTGCTATATACACGTTACTAGTACAGAAATCCAATTGATTTTTGCATAGTGATTTTGTATCCTGCAGTTATACTAAACTCACTTAGTAGTTCTAGTAACTTTTCTCTAGATTCCATAGGATTTTCTACATAGACCAGGATTTCTCAGTCTCGGCATTATTGACATCATAGGATATTTAGCAGCATCCCTGGGCCCTACCCACTAGTTGCCAGTAGCACCCTCTGCTGCAGGTTTGACAACCAAGAACGTCTCCAGACATTGGCAATTTTGCCCCCCAGAGAACATTTGGCATTGTTGAGAATCGTAGCCATAGACAGTCATGCCATCTGCAAATGAAGACAATTTTACTTCATTTTCAGTCTTGGTGCTTTTTCTTCTTTCTTTTGTTTGCCATATTGCACTGGCTAGGGTCTCCAGTACAATGTTTAAGAACGAACATTCTTTCCTTGTTCTCAATTCTAAGGGAAAAACATTCCATCATCCACCATTAAGAATGATATTAAATGCAAGTTTTTCACAAGTGCCCTTTATGAGGTTGAGGAAGTTCCCTTCTATTCCTAGTTTGCTGAAAGTTTTTTTTAGAAACTGATCTTGGATTTTGTCAGATGCTTTTTCGGCATCTGTGAAGATGATCTTATGGTTTTCTTAGTTAATGTGGTAGATTACAGTGATTGGTTTTTGAATGTTAAATCAACCTTGTATTTCTGGGATAAATGCTACCTGATTATGATTTACTATCTTTTTTTAAATATACTACTGGATTAGATTTGCTAAAATATTTGCATCTTTTCTGATTTTGGTATCAGAGTAATGCTGGCCTCAAATAATGAGTTGGAATGTATTCTCTCCGTTTCAGTTTTCTGAATAGTTTGTATAGCATTGACATTATTTTTCTTCCTTAAATATTTGGTAGAACTCACCAGTGACGCCATCTGAACCTGGAATTATTTATGTGCTTTTAATGTACTTTTTAATTATAAAATCAAATATTTAATAGATAGAAGGCTCTTCAGGTTATCTGTTTCTTCCTGAGTGAGCTGTGATAGTTTGTGTCTCTCCAGAAGTTTGTCCAATTTAACTTGTCAGATCTATTGGCATAAAGTTGTTAATGTTCCTTATTATCCTTTTAGCATGTGTAGATGCTATAGTGATGTCATATCTCTTATTACCAATATTGGCAATTTATATCTCCCCTCTTTTTTTTCCTGATCAGTCTGTGTAGATGTTTAATTTTATCCTATTTTGACTCCCAGTTCCATCTTCTCAAGTCAGTGAAACTGTCAGCCTCTGCCTAGGCAGAGTGTTGTGGCCATGTATTGTGGCCTGGTAACTTTTACAGTTTACCTCATTTGTTTCCCTTCTTTCATGGATCTTTTGTGGCTGAAGTACAATATTTGAAAAACTTTGTTGCATATACTTTGTTTTTATTTTAAAGTTGTTTCTGGAGAAAGGGTAAATCTGGTTCCTTTTATTTCATGTTGGTCGGAAGCAGAAGGCCTCAACACTGTTTCCTACCTTACCATATTTATTTTAATGTCAAGTAGGTCCATGGTGCTTGACTATAGAAATTATTTCACTGTTACTTCTGGGAGTGAAAGAGATATAAGGTCATTCATAACTTTTCAACTCTCAAATTTGTTCTTGGAGAGATATCCAGGTATTTTTTCCAAATAGCAATTTTCTAGGAATAACAGCAATACAGAAGGAAGCCAGAGAGATAGGCAGAGGCATAACTAATAATTTCTCAGCTGTAAAGACCCAATATAATATTATTTGGCCAGTATTTCTTACTTATAACCTTTTAATCTCAGAGTTAAAGTCTCCTTATCAAGGAAAGCATGATAGTTTAGGCTTAGAAAGACTAGGTTGACTTGGTGGTGAGCTGTCACGTCCCGACTTGAGCTCTTTAAAAGAAATATTAGGAAAGAACTCTCTAACCCTAGAGGTTTGACACTTCACTCTCAAGACTGAAGAAAGGCATAGGTATGTAGACCATTTTTCGTTCTGACCCATATGACATTTCTGATGCTGTTACACAATACTCATGTTTTTCCCTTTTGTCTGTGTTCCAGGTTTTCTGTCTCAGCTGGTCTCTGACAAGCCCCTGACTGAATGCATCCGTGCTGGCCACTATGCAGCAAGTGTCATAATTAGGAGGACTGGCTGCACCTTTCCTGAGAAGCCAGACTTCCACTGATGAAAAAGCAGGAAACCGCAGCCCAGGAGTACAGACACTGCCCTGATGGCTTCCTGAGAATTCCCATATTAATAAAGAAGAAAATTAAATGCTACCTTTCCTACTATAATAATGTTCATCTTAATTTAGAGGGTACAGTAGTACGCACTAGAATCTTTATTCTCTCAACAACCTAAAATCGGAGGTTTATTTCCATAGTTTGATAGTGCCACTTAAATGTCAATTAAACAGGAATATAACATTTCAATAGAAATTTTGTTTCATTTTTATTACTTTGTAAATTCATGTGTACTTAGTAAAGTGATCATTTTTTTACATTTCTGCTTTGAATGCAGACGCAATTTAATATGATAGATTTTTTTAAGGAATTAAAGATAATATCAGTATATAAATCTTTAGCTTTTATACAAGTATATTTAATTCAGAAGTGTGTGTACACATATATACACACATATGTTCATATACGTACCACGTATATACATGATAAATGGTTAAATAAGGTACAGAAATATTTGTCTTGCCAAGTTATGCCAAGTAATTTCTTCAGTGTGTACTCAAACATGTAATAAACTTTGGATAATTAAATAATTTGCCAAATTATAAGCTATATTAAATATTCAAGTCATAATCTTATATTTACTTATGGTACTCTGTAATTTGATACAAATAAAAACTTGTCATATGGGACTTTTTTTCTGTCTTTGCCCTGTGCTCCGCAAACTAAGGAAGAAAGATAATTGTTTAATCCTGGGTCCTGAAATAATATCTGTTATGTTGATGGAGACAGAAAGAACAACATAACACATTGAGAAATAACTTAGTATTAGAGACCAGTAAGCCACTGTTTTAAGGAACACAAAATGGTATAATAGAACCTCCAGGAAATTCCCTGGCAGTCCAGTGGTTAGGACTCTGTGCTTCCACTGCAGGGGGCGCGGGTTCAATCCCTGGACGGGGAACTAAGATCCCACGTGCTGTGCAGTGCAACCAAAAAAAAAAAATCTCTGAAAAAAAAGAACCTCTGGAGTCAGACTTAATTACCTTGATATGACCTTGGGCAAATTACTCAGCCTCTTTGAACTTCAACTTCCTTTCTGTAAAATGGGATCATAACCCCTATGTACAAGGTCATTGAGATAATTTGAGAGAGAATACTAAGTATAAAATGCTTGTTACCTAAAGTCTAATAAGTACCTACTATTGTTATCATTATGATTATTGTTGTTGAAGAAAAAAAAGATCATAGTTATAAAACTGAATTCAAACCATAGAAAAGCATTCAGGTTTTTGTTTTGTTTGTGTTTAAGTCAACTTTTAGGTCTCCTATGCTTGTTTATCTTTTTTTATCATTATTGAGATATAATTCATATACCATAAAATTTTTCATTTTAAAGTATACAATTCAGTGGGCTTTAGTATATTCACAAAGCTGTGCAGTTGTCACCAATATCTAAATCAAGACCACTTGCATCACCCCAAAAGGAAACCCAATTCACTCCCCATTTTCTGGTAACCACTAATCTATTTTCTGACTCTATAGATTTGCCTATTCTTGATATTCATAAAAATGTGTTCTTTTGTGTCTTGCTTCTTTCACTTAGCATGTTTACAAAGTTTGCCCACCTTAGGACATTTTCAGTACTTCTTTTTATTGTCAAATAATATTTCTTTGTATGGATATACCATATTTTGTTTATCCATTCATGATGGACATTTCAGTTGTTAACACTTTTGGGCTATTATGAGTCATGCTGCTATTAACAATCACATACAGGTTTTTTATGTGGATGTATGTTTTCAGTTCTTTTAGGTATATACATAGGAGTAGAATTGCTGGATCACATGGTAACCCTATGCTTAACTTTTTGAGAAACTGCCACACTTTTTTCCAAAGGGACTGCATCATCTTGCATTCTCACTAACATGGTTTGAGGGTTTCAGTTTTTTCACACCCTTGCCAACATTTGCTACTCTCTGTTTGATTATAGCCATCTTGGAGGGTATGAAGTGCTATCTCATTGTGGTTTTAATTTGCATTTTCCTCTTACTAATGATATTATGTTTATTGACCATTTGTATTTTTTTCTTTGGAGAAATGTCTATTCAGATTGCTTGCCCATTTTTTAATTGAGTGATTTGTCCTTTTGTTGTTGAGTTGTAAGCGTTCTTTATATATTCCGGTTATAAGTCTTAGACATATGATTTACACATATTTTCTTCCATTCTGTGGGTTGTGTTTCCACTTTCTTGCAGGTATCCTTTGAAGCACAAATTTGTTTGTTTGTTTTTGTTTTGGCCATGCTGCACAACTTGTGGGATCTTAGTTCCCCAACCAGGAATGGAACCCGCATCCTGGGCAGTGAAAGCTCGGAGTCCTAACAACTGGACCTTCAGGGAATTCCCCAGATGTTTTTAATTTGTATGAAATCCAGTTTATCATTTTTCTTTTCTTTTTTTCTTTTTGGTCGATTGTGCTTTCGGCTTCATATCTAAGAAACCATTGCCTAATCCAAGGTCAAGAAGAATTACATCTATATTCTCTTTTAAGAGTTTTATGGGTTTTGCTCCTACATTTAACTCTTTGATCCATTTCAAGTTTATTTTGGCATATATTTGAGTTGGGAGATCTAAATTATTTTGCTTGTGGCTCTCCAGTTGTCCCTGTACCTTTTTTATTTTTCTTTTTTTAATTTACTTTTTTTGGCCACCCCTTGCGGCATGTGGGATCTTAGTTCCCCGACCAGGGATCGAACCCGTGCCCCCTGCAGTGGAAGCTCAGTCTTAACCACTGGACCACCAGGGAAGTCCTCCCTGTACCTTATTAAAAAGACTATTTTATCCACTACTGAATTGTCTTGGCACCCTTGTCAAAAATTAATTGACCATAAATGTAAGGTTTTATTTCTGGACTCTCAGTTCTGTTCCATTGGTCTATATGTCTGTATGTTATCTTTATGCCAATCCAGACTGTCTTGATTACTAGAGCTTTGAGTTTTGAAATCAGGAAGTGTGAGTCCTCCAACTTTGTCTCTCAAAGACAGTTAGTTTAAGTGCTAGAGTATCTTTATCATATTAAAACTACTGCAGAATATCTTTCTCTTAGATCAGTAGGTGAGACACTAATAAACCTTTCCTATTCTTTTTTTGATAAGAAAATCCCTTACCCCAAGGCTATTGATCAAGTGCCACTCACCAGCTAAACTTTTATGACAGTCGCTATTTATAGCAGGTTCCAAAGTATGCCTACTGGTAGTAATTAACATGCACACAGATCACGTAACTTTTTTTTTTTTTTTTTTTTTTGGCTGTGTTGGGTCTTCGTTGCTTTGCACAGGCCTTCTCTGGTTGCGGCGAGCGGGGGCTACTCTTCTTTGCAGTGCACGGGCTTCTTCATCGCAGTGGCTTCTCTTGTTGCAGAGCACGGGCTCTAGGCGCACGGGCTTCAGTAGTTGTGGCGCACAGGCTCAGTAGGTGTGGCTCGCAGGCTCTAGAACGCAGGCTTAGTAGTTGTGGTGCACGGACTAAGTTGCTCCGCGGCATGTGGGATCTTCCCGGACCAGGGCTCGAACCCGTGTCCCATGCATTGGCAGGCAGATTCTTAACCACTGCACCACCAGGGAAGTCCCACATAACTTTTCTTCTGTTAAAAAAAGTCATTAGGTTGTGTATTTTGTTCTTGGGTTTATGGCATACTTTTTTAGTTCTCTGTTTTGGTAAAGGACAAAGGGAAAATATGGCTAGCCTAGCTGACTGGGCCTCAGGAAAACTGCCTTTAATTGGTTGTTAGGCATTCTCCTCTCTGACCTAAGTTTTTCCATCTTGGAATGAGGAGTAGTCAACCTAGTCCCACTTTATAGCATCCTGGTTTAACAGATAGTTGAGGGAAGTCATACAGGACGGGGGAAGAATAATGAAGTTGTCAAGAAGACATGGATTCTGGGCTTCCCTGGTGGCGCAGTGGTTAAGAATCTGCCTGCCAATGCAGGGGAGATGGGTTTGAGCCCTGGTCCGGGAAGATCCCACATGCCGCGGAGCAACTAAGCCCGTGTGCCACAAGTACTGAGCCTGCACTGTAGATCCCGCAAGCCACAACTGCTGAAGCCTGTGTGCCTAGAGCCCGTGTTCCTCAACAAGAGAAGCCACTGCAATGAGGAGCCCGCACACCACAACGAAGAGTAGCCCCCGCTCACTGCAACTAGAGAAAGCCCGCGCACAGCAACGAAGACCCAACACAGCCAAAAATAAATAAATAATTTTATATTAAAAAAAAAAGACATGGATTCTGACCTCAGGTTCCCTTCAAATAGTTGTGTAACCCTCTTATTCTATGTAATTCACAAAATGTAGATGCTTTAGTTGTGACATCCCTAAAGTATATTATGTACTAGTGGTTTTAACAAGGTTGCCTCTCTGAATGTGGGAAAAGAGGGTTCTTACCAGAGGAGTGAGCCACAATGACTGAGGCCATTCATTTGTGTGTTACAGTTGGGTGAATCAGGTGGGCACAGGAGACTGATACTTCAAGGGGGAGCCTAGGTGATCTGGAGAGTTAGAACATTGAGATTGGCCTAGTCTCAGCGAGTGATCAATTTTGCTTGAAAACTGCTTCCATGAGGTGGAAAAGAAGGTGGTACCAAACATTTGGAGACAGGCTGGGTGCCCAAGTATTAGTATAGCAGAGTAGGAGAGAAAGAAAAAAGAGCAAGAGTGGCTGTTGAGTTTTTTTCTAGTTTTCATATCTATCTTCATGATATGTACCTTTACGTACTGCTTTATTTCCTCGAATCAAAGAGTAACTTTGTTTTTAGATCAGGGTGAGAGAAATACATTCTTTATCTTAAATAAAGTCCAAGCGACCTTGGCTAAAAGCTATTATTCTTACCCATTTTGCAAAGCAAGTATTGTAATTCTTTACCCTTTCAAAAAGAGATGCATAATATAGATTGTCTTAGACATACACAAGCCTACAAAGAAAGCATATGTTCGGCTGGCAGTCTGATAATACCACCAGTGCTCAAATATAAAAACATGCACTTATTTCTGTTACTCCATTACCTTCAGAAAAAGTGTCCATTTAATAATATTTCCACTGGATAAAGTAGGTTTAAAATGTAAACAATTTCTTTATGATTCAGTAATAGTTCTATGTGCACGTCCTTCGCTTTGTGTCCCCTTGGCCAAGTTCTTGAACTGCCCTGAGCCTTGGTTTTCTCAACTCAAAATGAGGAAAATATATCCACCCCCAGTGAGAGAGTGTTAAGAGAATATGAGAGTAAAAACATTTTATAAATAGTACAATAAATTTAAATGTGAAGTAGTTTGATATTTTACAAAAACACCAAAGCAACCCAATGGGAAAAGGAAAGTCTTTTCGATAGACAGTGCTATTACAACTTGATTTTATTTTTACTTTTTATTGGAGTATAGTTGATTTACAATGTTATGTTAGTTTCAGGTGTACAGCAAAGTGAATCAGTTATACACATACATATATCCACTCTTTTTTAGATTATTTTCCCATATAGGCCATTTTAGAGCATTGAGTAGAGTTCCCTGTGTTATACAATAGGTCCTTATTAGTTATCTGTTTTATATATAGTAATGTATATATGTCAATCCCAATCTCCCATTTTATCCCTACCCCTTTACCCCCTAGAAACCATAAATTTGTTTTCTACATCTGTAACTCTATTTCTGTTTTGTAGATAAGTTCATTTGTACCCTTTTTTTTGATTCCACATATACACAATATCATGATATTTGTCTTTCTCTGTCTGACTTCACTCAGTATGACAAATCTCTAGGTCCATTCATGTACAACTTGATATCTTTATGGGGAAAAATGAACCTTTGGCCCCTTACCTTATACCATACATAAAAATTAAAGATGGATCACGGCCATAACATAAAAGCAAAAATGATTACACTCCTAGAAGAAAACAGGAGAATATTTTCACATCTTGGGGGTAGGCAGAAGTTTCTTAGGACTTTGAAAGCGCTAACCACGACATAAAAAATATTGATAAATCGAATTCCAAAAAAAATTTATAAACTATTTGTTCATGAAGACAGCATTAAGAGGGAGGGTGGGAGGGAGACGCAAGAGGGAGGGGATATGGGGATATATGTATACATATAGCTGATTCACTTTGTTATACAGCAGAAACTAACACAACATTGTAAAGCAATTATACTCCAATAAAGATGTTTAAATTAATTGATTAAAAAAATTTTTTAAACAGACACCATTAGGAATCTGAATAAACAAGCCACAGGCCAGGATAAAATAGTCGCAACACATATAATGTCTAAAAAAGAACTTATATCCAGAATATATTAAAAACTCTAACTCAGTAATGAAAAGACAAAAGAAAATATATGAATAGCCAATAAGCACGTGATAAAGTGTTCAACATCATTAGTCATGAGAGAAATGAACAGTAAAACCTCAGTGAGATACTGCATTAGAATGACTAAAATTTAAATGACAACACCAAATGTTGGAGAGGATGTGAAGCAGCATTGCCAGTGGGAGTGTAAAATGGAACAACCACTTTGGGAAAAGGCATGGAAGTTTCTTATAAGGTTAAACACACCTATTCTTTGACTCCAGCCATTCCACTCCTGGTATTTATGCTAGAGAAGTGAAAGCATATGTCCACATAAAGACTTGAATTCGAATATTTATAGCCTTTTTATTCATTGTTGCCAAAAGCTGGAAACTGGGTAGTTGTCCAACAGCAGGAGAAAAGATATAAAGTGTGGTATATTCAAACGATGGAATAATACTCAGCAAAAGAAGGAAATTACTGCTAATGCAACATGAATCAATCTCAGAAACACTTTAACTGGGTGAAAGAAGCCAAATACGAAAGAGTGCATACTGTAAGATTCCCTGTATGTGAAGTTCTAGAACAGGTAAAACCAACCTACAGTGAGAAAGACCAGAACAAGAGCTGCTTTGTGGGAGAGGAGGGAAGTGGAAACTGACTGGGAAGGGAAATGAGGGGACTTTCTAAGCTAATGGTGATGTCATCATAGGGGTTACACAGGTATATGCATTTGCCAAAACTCAGAGAATGCCCCACTTAAGTTGCATGATTTTTAAATCTCACACACACACAAACTAAGCTAATGTTGAACTCTAATGATACGCATATTGATAGATTATGAAGTGTATTGATGTCTCTAACTTGCAGTGAAGTGCATCAAATAAGATGAATGGAAAGAGGGATGGTAAGATGGGTAGGTAAGTGATAAGGCAAATACAACAAAATGTTAATTGTAGAATCTAGGTAGTAAATATAGGTAGTAATATAGGTAGTAAATAGTTGGATGTTTGTTGTATAATTTTCAATATTTCTGTACGGTTGAAATCTGTCCTAATGTTCGAAGAATATAAAGTACTTAAGTAGGAAAACCTAATAAATTTTTTAAATTGAAGTATAGCTGATTTACAATATTGTATTAGTTTCAGGTGTACAGCAAAGTGAGTCAGTTATATTTTTTTAGATTATTTTCCTTTTTAGGTTATTACAAGATATCGAATATAATTCCCAGTGCTATACAGTAAATCTTTGTTGCTTATCTGTTTTACATAGTTTGTTAATCCCATACTCCTAATTTTACCTCCCCTACATTTCCTCTTAGATAACCATAAATTTGCTTTGTGTCTGTGAGTCTTTCTGTTTTGTATATAGATTTCATTTGTATTATTTTTTAGATTCCACATATAAGTGATATCACATAGTATTCATCTTTCTCTGTCTCATTTATTTCACTAAGTATAATATTCTCTAGGTCCATCCATGTTGCTACAAATGGCAATATTTCATTCTTTTTATGGCTGAGTAATATTCCATTGTGTATGGAATACACAGATGGGGCACTTGGATTGTTTCCATGTCTTGGCTATTGAAAACCTTTTCAACTTGATTGATGGCAGCATCTCATGAAGAAGATAAAAGACCACATGATACAAAACCCCATATAAATTTACTTCAAAGTAATTTTCGCATGAATTCCATGACAAAATTAGCCAGTCCTGGGCTGCTGCAGGGTTTCTTGGGGCTACCACAACCTCCAAGCTCCTCTTCTGAGTACACCCTCTCCTCATCCCCTAACCCACCTGACAATTGGAATATTCAATGAACCACCTCTGCAAACACCAACCAGACCTCTTCCCATCCATACTCCTAAACCCACTGCAAACTGCTTCTGCCTTCTCTGAGGCATCCCTTCTCCTGATCATCAGAAAATTCCTAATTGTCAAATCTAATGGCCAGTTTTCAATCCTTATCCTATCTCATCTTCTCTCAGCATCTGACTTGGAGAACCACACTCTCTTGAGACCTCTTATTCCCTTGACTTTCACAAAACCACTTTTTCCTCATTATCTTGCCTCTTTTACAGCCTCTTCTTAGTCTGCTTTAGGAACACCTCTGTCCTTCTCTTCAGTGTCAGGGAGCCTCCACCCCACAAGCTTTTTGTCACTCTATCAGCTCCTCCTAGGTGTCCAATTTGACTGCCACAAATTCACCTATCATCTAATTACTCTCAAATCTCTGTTTCTAGCCCTGATCTCCTCCCAAACTTTAGGCTCAAAACCTACAGGTCAACCCCTTGGGATATTCTGCAGACAAGTTGATTATCAAAACAGAAGTCAACTTCTCTTGAACTCCCCAGCCCAGTCTATTCTTCCTACTTGTTCTATCATTAATAGAAGTAATTCTTCCCGACTTTTCCCTTCCTCACCCATTTATCTAATTGATCACCAAGTTCTGTCAGTTCTACCTCTCCTAAATCTCTTCCTCACCTCCTCATTCTCTCAGGTGTAATTTAGACCTTTATCATGTCTAACTAATTTGCCCAACTCTAGTTCTTCCCCTTCATTAGTCATCCTCCGTCACCATGGGGCATGCCTCGCTAAAGAAGACACACAGTCATATTCCCTGGTCTGTTTAAATTCCTTGACCATCCACCCCTTAACCACTGTAACAGCCTTCCTACTGCCATCCCTCCTCATACCCCTTCACTCCAGCCCAAACATACCTTATAACTACACTCATGCCTCCATCTGGATTACTCTTTTCATACTGTAACTACTCAAGTTTAAAGATCCAGTTCAAAAGTCAAATCCTTTAAAAAGTTTTCTCTAAACCTCTCAGGCAATTAGTTGCTGCTCCATCCTTTCTATGTAGCTCCATTCTTAGAAGTCTGTCCCCTGAGCAAGCAAGAGAAAAGAGTACCCAGGTTGCCACAGTTGGACCGTCTTCTCTCCCCCTCCCCAGTCACATAATCTACATGCACATAAATGAAACGTGATCGTGTAATCTGGTGTAAGTTTTTATCCTTTGTAACTTTGATCCTTTTTGAACTCAGAAAAAGCTAAAGTGTAGGAGACCTGGAATTTGAGGACTGAGCTCTAGTCTAATCCCTGCACTGCCTAGCAAGTGAGGGGGGAAATGATTCCACCACTCTGAGCTTCAGTGTCTCTTCTTTAAAATGACTTGGAGTGAGACATTTGTAAAGACCTAGCACAATGTATAAGTATGCAGTAGTTCTTTATTCAACAAATATTCACTGACTGCTTACTAAGTATCAAGTAAAGTGCTAGGTGCAGGTATATAGCCCTCAATAAAAATGTGAGTTTATTTTCTTGTAAATGTGTTTTAGACTTTCATATTTTTTTAAAATATTCTGTATAGTACTGTTTCCTCCCCACCCTGTCCTCCCTTGGCCAAAATAATTTTTCTCTGAATTTCTCCTTTAAGGTCTACTAAGTAGCATGGAGTGGTGGTTAACAGCATGAGCTTTAAACCAGACTTTCAAGGTTTGAATCCTGGCTCTACCATTTTTTAGCTGTGAGACTTTGGGTAAGTTGCTTAACTTCTTGATGTTTTGCTTTCTGTGTTGTTAAAGTACAATAATACCTATTCCATTAAGTTGTTATAAAGAATAAAACTGTTAATACATGTAAGTCTTAAAATGTTATCTGGCATTCAGTAAAGTGCTTAAGAAGTGGTAGCTATTATTATTTGCAACCTATGGTTCATAGTGTCCTCACCTTGCCATGAAAATCATTTCATGGCAAGGTATAAGAAAGCAATTAAAGACCTCATTTTTCTTTCTTTAAAAAATATTTTTAAAATTTATTTATTTTGACTGCACTGGGTCTTACTTGCGGCACATGGGATCTTCGTTGCGGCATGTGTGATCTTTTTAGTTGTGGCACGCGGACTTTTAGTTGCTACATGTGAACTCTTTTAGTTGTGGCATGCATGTGGGATCTAGTTCCCCGACCAGGGATCAAACCCGGGCCCCCTAATTTGGGAGCATGGAGTCTTACCTGCTGGACCACCAGGGAAGTCCCCAAGACCTCATTTTTCATTTATATTCCTTTAAATAACTCTGCTTAGAAATTTTCTTATACACCTGCACTGTCCAACATGGTAGCTACTAGCATTATGTGACTACTGAGCACTTGAAATGTGGCTGATTGGAAGAGTAGGGTTGCAAGCAAACCAGATTTTAAAAACTTAGAGGAGAGACATCAGTGAAAATAACAGAGTAAGGAACACCTAAATTCTTATGAGCTAAAAGTGCACCTAAAATCTGGCAAAAACCGTCAGAATCAACTTTTTCAGAACTCTGGACAGTAATCAAAAGCTTGAAGCAGCTTGGGGGACTTCCCTGGTGGTACAGTGGTTAAGAATCCGCCTGCCAATGCAGGGAACACGGGTTCGTGCCCTGGTCCGGGAAGATCCCACATGCCACGGAGCAGCGAAGCCCGTGTGCCACAACTACTGAGCCCGCATGCCACAACTACTGAATCCCGCGTGCCTACAGCCCATGCTTCGCAACAAGAGAAGCCACTGCAATGAGAAGCCCGCGTACCGCAACAAAGAGTAGCCCCCGCTCGCTGCAACTAGAGAAAGCCCATGCACAGCAATGAAGACCCAACGCAGCCAAAAATAAATAAATGAAATAAATTTAAAAACAAACAAACAGACTTCTCATTAGACTTGGAATAGAAAGGAACTTCCTCAACATGAAAAAGAGAATCTACAGAAACCCTAAGTTAGCATCACATTTAATGGTGAAAAACTGAATAGTTTCCCCCTAAGATCAGGAACAAGATAAGGATATCTGCTCTCCCCATTTCTATTCAACATTATATTAGAGGTACTGGCCACCGCTGTCAGGCAAGAAAAAAAGAGAGACAGCAGCCAGGTTGGAGAAGTAAAACTGTCTATTTGCAGACAATACAATTGCCTATGTAGAAATCCAATGGAATTAGAAAAAAAGCAACTGAAACTAATAAGTGGGTTTAGCGAAGTTGAAGGATACAAGATTAATATATAAAAATTGCATTTCTGTATTCTAACAGTGAAAATGAGAAATTAAAATTAATAAAATGTCACTTACTAAAACATAAAATATGTGAAATACTTGGGGATAAATCTGACAAAATATGTGAAAGTCCTTTACACTGGAAACCAGAAAACACTGCTGAGAGAAATTAAAGAAGACCTAAATAAAAATAAATGATAGACCTTCATGGGTTGAAGAAAACACTGTTAAGATATCAGTTGTCCCCAAGTTGATCTATAGAAGCTATGCAATCACAATAAAAAATCCAGTACTCTTTTTTATGCAAACTGACAAGCTGATTCTAAAATTTGTATGGAAATACACAGGACCTAGAATAGGCAAAACAACTTTGAAAAAGAAGAGCAAAGTCAGAGTGTTTACATTACCTGATTCAAGACGTATTCTAAAGCCACACTAATCAAGACAGGGTGGCATTGGCATAAAGATTGACAGATAAATGGAACAGAGTCCAGAAATAGAACCATATGGATATGGACCAGTGATTCTTTAACAGCTTTATAAATATAATTTACAAGCCATACTATACTATTCACCCATTTAAAATGTACAGTTCAGTGTTTTTTAGTAAGTTCACAGGGTTATGCAGTGATCCCTGCTATCTATGGAACTTTTTTTTGTTTTTTGTTTTGTTTTGTTTTGGCCACACAGCGCGGCATGCAGGATCTTAGTTCCCTGCCCAGGGACTGAACCCGTGCCCCCTGCAGTGGACGCGCAGAGTCCTAACCATTGGACCGCCAGGGAATTCCCATCTATGGAACACTTTTGTCCACTGAAAAAGAAACCCTGTACTTATTAGCAATAGCTCCCCATTTCCCCTGGTACCTTCCCCTTAGCCCTAAGCAACCACTAATCTACTTTCATCTCTCCAGATTTGCTTATTCTGGACATTTGGCATAAACAGAATCATATAATATTTGATCTTCTGTGGCTGGCTTCTTTCACTTTGCATAATTTTTTCAAGGTCCATCTATGTTATACCATGCATCAGTACTCCATTCTTTATGATTGCTGAATAATATTGTATCATAAGGATATATCACATTTTCTTTATTCATTCATCAGTTGATGGACACCGGGTTGTTCCTACTTTTTGGCTACTGTGAATAGTGCTGCCATGGACATTTGTGTACAGATTTTTCTGTACATATGTTTTCATTTCTCTTGGATAGATATGTAGGGGGTGGAATTATTGAATATGTTTCACTTTTTAAAGGACATGCAAAACTGTTTCCCAAAACAGCCACAAAATTTTACATTCCCACCAGCGTTATATTAAGGTTCCAGTTTCTCCACATCCTGACAACACTTGTTATTGCTTGTCTTTTTTATTATATCCATTGTAATAAAAGTGAAGTGGTATATCTTTTTTTTTAATTGTGGTAAAATATATATAACATAAAATATGTCATTTTAAGTATACAATTTAGTGGTATTAATTACATTCACAGTGTTTTGCAACCATTACCACTATCTATTTCCAAAACTTTTCCATCACCCCAGTCAGAAACTCTGTACCCATTAGGCAATAAAATCCCATTCCCCTTGCTCCCAGCCCCTGGCAACCTCTAATATACTTTCTCTTGCAATTAATTTGCCCATTCTAGATATTTTATACAAGTGAAATCATACATTTTTTGCCTTTTTATCTCTGGTTTATTTCACTTAGCATAATGTTTTCAAAATTTATCCATGGTATGGCACGTTTTAGGTGTCATGCCTTTTTATGGCTAAATACTATTCCACTATATGTCTATACCACCTCTTGTTTACCCATTCACCTCTTGATGGACACTTGAATTCTTTCTACCTTTTGGATATCGTGAATAATGCTACAGTAATTATTATCATACAAGGATGTGTTTGATTTCCTGTTTTCAATTGCTTTGGATATATACTTAGGAGTAGAATTACAGGATCATCTGGTAATTGTATTTTTAATTTTTTGAGAAACCCCCAAGCTGTTTTCCACAGTGGCTTAGCTATTTTACATTCCCAGCAGCAATGTGCAGGATTTCCAATCTCTCCACATTCTCTTCAACATTTTTAATTTTCTGGTTATTGTTGTTTTTCAGTTTTGTTTTTATTATTATAGCCATCCTAGTAGGTGTGAAGTGGTATCTCATTGTGGTTTTGATTTACATTTCCCTAATGATTAATGATGTTGAGCATCTTTTCATGTGTTATCAACCATTTATAAATCTCCTTTAGATGAATATATTTTCAAATCATTAGCTCATTTTTTAAAATTTATTTATTTATTTATGGCTGCATTGGGTCTTCATTTCTGAGTAGGGGTTTTCTCTAGTTGCGGCAAGCAGGGGCTACTCGTTGTTGCAGTGCACAGGCTTCTCATTGTGGTGGCTTGTTGTTGCAGAACACGGGCTCTAGGCTCACAGGCTTCAGCAGTTGTGGCATGCAGGCTTCAGTAGTTGTGGCTCGTGGGCTCTAGAGCACAGGCTCAGTAGTTGTGGCACACGGGCTTAATTGCTCTGCAGCATGTGGGATCTTCCCAGACTAGGGCTCGAACCCGTGTCCCCTGCATTGGCAGACAGATTCGTCACCACTACGCTACCAGGGAAGCCCTTTAGCTCATTTTTTAATTGGCTTATGTCTTGTTATTAAGTTGTAAATTTTTTTTATATATTCTGGGTGGAATTCCTTTTCAGAAGTATGATCTGTGCATATTTTCTTCCATTCTGTAGGCTGTCTTTTCACTTTCTTGTTGGCATTATTTGCAGCACAGAAGATTCTAATTTTGATTTTTTTTTGGCCGAGTTGCATGGCTTGCCAGATCTTAGTTCCCCGACCAGGGGTCAAACCCGTAGCCCCTGCAGTGGAAGCTTGGAGTCCTAACCACTGGACTGCCAGGGAATTCCCAGAAGATTCTAATTTTGATGTAGCCCAATTTATCTATTTTTTCTTTTGTCACTTGTGCTTTTGGTGTCATACCTAAGAAATTATTGCCTAACCCAAGGTCACAAATATTTACTTTTCATTTTCTTATAAGCTTTTTATAGTTTTAGCTCTTACATTTAGGTCTATGAGTTATTTTGAGTTAATTTCTGTGTATGGTGTGAGGTAGGGGGTTCACCTTCATTCTTTATATATGAATATCCCGTTGTTGCAGCACTATTTGTTGAGAAGATTATTCTCTCAACAGATAGTAAATTATCTTGTAACCCTTGTCAAAAAACAATTGATGATAATTGTACGTGTTTATTTCTGAAATTTTATTTCTATGGCAACAGACTTTTGTTAAAAGTCCAAAAGCAATTTGGTAGAGAAAGAATAGGTTTTTTCAACAAATGGGGCTGGAATAAGTAGCACCAGAGATAGTCCTATGCCAAAAAACCAAACAAAGAAACCAAAAAAGAAAAATTAAAAAACCTTCAATCTGTATCTCACAATCTATATCTTGCATATCTCATACACAAAAATTATCTCAAAATTTACCATTTACCTATATATAAAGCCTAAAACTATGAAACTTCTACAAAAGAAACAGGAGAAAATTGTTGTGGTCAATTATACAAAGAAAAAAAAAATTAGATATGACACCATAAGCATAATCTCCAAAAGGAAAATCAATAATTCTGACTTTATCAAAATTAAAAGTTCTGGGAGTTCCCTGGTGTCCTAGTGGTTGAGATTTGGTGCTGTCACTGCCATGGCCCAGATACGATCCCTGGTCAGAGAACTGAAATCCCACAAGCTGCACAGCCAAAATATTAAAAAAAAAAAAAAAAATTAAAAAGCTCTGCTCGTCAAAGGACACTGTTAAGAGAATGAAAAGATAAGCCCCAGAATGGAAAAATATATTTGCAAAACACATATCTGATAAAGGACTTGTATCAAGAATATATAACAAGCTCTTTATTTTGCTCAATAAAAAAGCCGTTTTTATAGATAGAGAAATATTTGAACACGCACTTCATCAAATAAGCACATGAAAAGATGCTCAGCATCACTGGTAATTAAGAGAATGCAAATTAAAATCAGAAATAGATACCTCTTCACACCTATTAGAATCAATAGAATTTTTTTTTTTTAATTTATTTTTGGCTGTGTTGGGTGTTCGTTGCTGCACGCAGGCTTTTTCTAGTTGCAGCGAGCGGGGGCTACTCTTTGTTGCGGTCCATGGGCTTCTCATTGTGGTGGCTTCTCTTGTTGCAGAGCACAGGCTCTAGGCGCACGGACTTCAGTAGTTGTGGCACGTGGGCTCAGTAGTTGTGGCTCACGGCATCTAGAGCACAAGCTCAGTAGTTGTGGTGCACAAGCTGTTGCTCTGTGGCATGTGGGATCTTCCCAGACCAGGGCTTGAACCCATGTCCCCTGCGTTGGCAGGCGGATTCTTAACCACTGCGCCACCAGGGAAGCCCCTAGAATCAATAGAATTTTTAAAACTGACCATATCAAGTATAGGTGAAGATGTGGAGGAACTGGGACTCTCATACACAGCTGGTTGGAATATAAAATGGTGCAACCACTTTGGAAAGGAGTTTAGAAGTTTCGTAAAATGTAGGATATATGCCTAACACATAATCCAGACTTTCCATTCAGATATTTACCCTGCCAAAATGCAAGCGTATATCCATATAAAGACTTGTACATGAATGTTCGTAGCAGCTTTATTTGTAATAGCCCTAAACTAGAAACAACCCAAATATCCATCAACAGGTGAATGAATGAACAAATTTATATATATCTATAAGTACTACTCGTCAATAAAAAAGAATAAATTATTGATCTCTTCAACATGGATGAATCTTAAAATAATTATGCTCACTGAAAAAAGCCAGACAAAAAGGAGTACGTATTGTGTGATTCCATTTATGTAAAATTCTAGAAAATGCAAACTAAACCATAGTGACAGAAATCCGATCAGTGTTTGCTTGGGAATAACAGGGTGATGGAGTGGGGAGGGATGGGAAGAATGGATTTCAAAAAGGCATGAGGGAAATTTTGTAGTGATGGATATGATCATTATCTTGATTGTGGTTATGGCTTTACAGGTATATATATATATGTCAAAACTTATCAAATTAAATACTTCATATAGGTACATGGGTACATTTCATTGTAAATCAATTATACCCCAATAAAGCTATTTTTTAAATTACATATGTGTTGATACTATAAAATGGTACAGCCATTTTTGACAGTCGGGCAGTTGCTCAAAAAGCTAAACGTGGAGTTATCGTCTAACCCAGCAATTTCACTTCTACATAACTATCCAAAAGAAATAAAAACACGTTCCACACAAAGAATGCTCCAGAGCAGCATTATTCAAAATAGCCAAAAATCAGAAGCAACTCAGATGTCCATCAACTGATCAATGGATAAACAAATATGCTATATCCATACAATGGAATATTATTTGGCCATAAAAAGGAATCAAGTACTGATAGATGCTACAACATGAATGAACCTCAAAATATTTATGCTAAGTGAAAGAGCCATCACGGAGCACCACATATTATATGATCCCATTGATACAGAAAGTCCAGAATAGGAAATTCTATAGAGATTGAAAGTAGATGAGCAGTGAGCTAGGCCTAAGTGTAGGGGAGAATGGGAAGTGACTGCTTATGGGTACAAGTTTTCTGTTGGGGATGATGAAAAGTTCTAAAATTAGATTACATGATGATTGCACAACTCTATAAATATACTAAAAAACATTGAATCATATGCTTTAACATGTGAACTTTATGGTATGTAAATTATATATCAAAAAAACTGTGAAAAATTACATATATGGCTGGCATTCTATTTCTGTTGGACAGTGCTGTTTCAGAGAAACACAGCTTGGTGCTAAATATGGGCCAAAGGTAAATAGGAGGACATAGTGGTGCTCATTATACGCCTTCCCTGCATATGTTAAGTGTTCTATGATTATTTGCTCATTGTTAACATAGGACAAATGCTGCAGGCAATAAAAATATATTAGAGGTAATTTTTTGACCCCAGGATTTTTTAAAACTATCATGTGTAAAAGATTTTAAATACTCCATTTACATTTGCTAAGCAATAATTAAGTTCTGTAAAATCGGCTTGAATATACAAATTACATTCAAGTTTTGGATAGTTTTTAAGGATTTTTCTGTAATCACTAAGGATGCTATCCCCAACTCTACCCCCCACCCCCCGCCATCTACATTAGAGTTTCCTTTCCATCTTACAGATTGCTGCCTTGGAAAAATTCAGACAGAATCAAGTTTTCTAATCAAGTGCCACCTAATGGTGTGTCAGTATTTGGCTATATCAAATCTTAAATCCACCAAACGAATTTTACTAAGTTTGATGCCAGAATCAAACAACTTTATAGGTCATAAGCTAAAAGCATGATGTCTATGTGAGTTTTGGGCATGATGGTGGCTGGTAGTTTATTTTTTCCAAAGGGGTGGAACTATCTTCCACTTCTTCTTCAAAGGAAATGATGATTCTAAAATATCCTGCATAGAAAATAGAGATGAAAGCTTTGATAAACATAATGGTCCCACACACAAAGATGTCTAAGCCCTAATTCCTAAAACCTATCAGCATATTATGTAACATGTCGAAAGGGACATTGCCAATGTAATTAAGGTTGCAAACTTTAAAATAAAGATTATTCTATTTGATCTGGTGAGCCCAGTCTAATCACATGAGCCTTTACAAGCAGAGAACTTTCTCCAGTAGGAGGCAGGAGAGCTGAGGCAGAAAGAGAAGTGAGACAGATTCGAAGCATGAGGACTCAGTGCATCATTGCTGGCTTTGAAGATGTAGAAGCAATGTGACAAGGAAAATTTAAGGAGCTGAGAGGGGCTCCAGGCTGACAGCCAGACAGCAAACTAGCCCTCAGCCATACAGCCACAAGGAACTGTATTTCACTAACAACCAAGGTGAACGTATAAGTGGATTCTTCCCCAGAGCCTCCAGAAAGGAATAAAGCCCTGCTCACATCTTGATTTTGACATTTTGAGATCTGAAGGTGAGTACCTTGCCAAGCCCACCAGACCTCTTTTTTTTTTTTTTTTTAAATAAATAAATTTATTTATTTATTTATTTTTGGCTGCATTGGGTCTTCGTTGCTGCACGCAGGCTTCCTCTAGTTGCAGCGAGCGGGGGCTACTCTTCGTTGCGGTGCATGGGCTTCTCATTGCGGTGGCTTCTCTTGTTGTAGAGCATGGGCTCTAGGCCTGCAGGCTTCAGTAGTTGTGGCACACGGGCCCAGTAGTTGTGGCTCACGGGCTCTAGAGTGCAGGCTCAGTAGTTGTGATGCACGGGCTTAGTTGCTCCGTCGAATGTGGGATCTTCCCAGACCAGGGCTCGAACCCATGTCCCCTGCATTGGCAGGCGGATTCTTAACCACTGCGCCACCAGGTCCCCCCACCAGACTTCTGACTACAGAACAGTGAGATAATGAATGGGTGTTGTTTTACGTTTGTGGCAATTTGTTACACAGCAATAGAAAACTAATACAAGAGCTATCGGAAAGGGGTTTAGAACTTAAAAAGTTCTTAGGGAAGGTAAGGGGGAAGGTGCTTAAATTTAAATTAAATTTAAAAATTGGAAGACACATTCAGGGATATAAATAAAAACATTATGAGAAGGATTATAGTATATCACAGAACCAGGGTTTGGGACTCACGGGTTGGCTGTGATATTGAACTCTGCAGCAGGCATGGAACTGGCCTGATAGATTTAGCTACCGTTGTACAAATTCAGAAAGACTCATAGAATGAAGACAAGAAGTGGGACCCTTATTTATGTCTGATGTCGGGGGATTCTTTGAGAAAGTAACAACAATGGTACTACTGCTTTTTGCCCCCAACTTGTCATTACTGGAGTTTTCTACTTAACTCGTACAAAGCCAATTGGTCACACCTGCCCCAAAGCATCAGTCCAGTCTTGTACTGGCCGAGAGTATGAACAGCTCTAAGATGAGGGCATACTTGGTGTCCTCCCTGGAAAAAAAGCCAGTCCTTTCAAGAAGTGAACATACAAGGCCTCTGTTCTCCCATGAGGGGACAGGACCAAAACAAGAAACACATTTTTTTTTTCTATAGTACTTCCTTTTTAACGTGTTCTTTTCTTTTCTTTTTCTTTTTTTTAATTTATTTTATTTATTTATTCTTTTTTGGCTGCATTGGGTCTTCGTTGCTGCGTGCAGGCTTTCTCTAGTTGCGGCAAGCGGGGGCTACTCTTTGTTGTGTGAGCGGGCTTCTCACTGTGGTGGCTTCTCTTGTTGCGCATGGGCTTCAGTAGTTGTGGCTCGCAGGCTCTAGAGCACAGGCTCAGTAGCTGTGGCACACGGGGTTAGTTGCTCCACGGCATGAAGAAACACATTTCTTGTCATCTGGCTTATTGTTTTCAAATCTCTATTCTGTCCCAATTCCATAAATTCTTTCAAAGGTGTGAGATTCAAGAAACCTGGGGCCTTTTCTCAGTTGTAGTCTTCTAGTTTGAACTTTATGATTTAATGTGATTGTCAAGGAATAAGAATGAAACACTTAATTACAGTGCTATATAAACTATAGAAATAATGGCTAGGTTTCCAGTTTATTTTGAAGCTAACATACACACATACACGCAGTCCAAATCAGACTAGTCTCACTTAAGCAACTTATATGGAATTTATAAACATACATACAAAGTGGAATACTATCAAATCTAATCCATTAGTACAATATATTAAAATAATAACATTCCATTACCAAGTAGGGCCTGGCCCAGAAATGCAAGGATAATCAAAACTTTACAATTTATAAGTACTATACACAGACGATGTCTGTTTTGTACTAGCATAGTCCTGCTGTTTAGCACAGTGCCTGGCACACAGTGGACAATAAGTATTTGCTGAATGAATGAATATTCACTGTCAATAATCCATTGGAAAATAAAGTGAGAAAAACCTCCCATTAAAGTAGCAATTACAGCAATTTTATATAAATACATAAAAATGTATACAAGTATGCCTTGTTTTATTGGACTTTGCTTTATTGTGCTTTGCAGATATGGTATTTTTTTTTTTACAAATTGAAGGTTTATGGCAACCCTGTGTCGAGCAAGTCTGTTGACACCATTTTTCTAACAGCATTTGCTCACTTTGTGTCTCTGTGCCACGTTTTGGTGATTCTTGGAATATCTCAAAATTTTTCATTATTATTCAGTTTGTTATGGTGATCTGTTATCAGTGATCTTTAATGTTACTATTTTAATTGTTTGGGGGTGCTACAAACCACACCCATGTACAACGCTGAACTTCATTAGTAAATGTTGTGTGTGTTCTGACTGCTCCACCAATTGGCTGTTCCCCCATCTGTCTCCCTCTCCTTGGGCCTCCCTATTCCCTGAGACACAACAGTATTGAAATTAGCCCAGTACTAACTCTACAATGGCCTCTTAACTGTTCAAGCGAAGGGAAGAGTCATATGTCTCTCACTTTAAATCAAAGGTAGAAATGATTAAGCTTAGTGAGGAAGGCATGTTGAACGCTGAGACAGGCTGAAAGCTAGGCCTCTTGAGCCAAACAGCCAAGTTGTGAATGCAGACGAAAAGTTCTTGAAGGAAACTAAAAGTGCTACTGCAGAAAACACACAAATGATAAGAAAGAAAAACAGCCTATTGCTGATATGGAGAACGTTTTAGTGGTCTGCATAGAAGATCAAACCAGCCACAACATTCTCTTAAGCCAAAGCCCAATCCAGAGCGAGACTCTAACTCTCTTCAGTTCTCTGGAGGCTGAGAGAGATGAAGAAGCTGCAGAAGAGAAGTCTGAAGTTAGGAGAGGTTGGTTCATGAGGTTTGAGGAAAGAAGCTGTCTCCATCACATAAAAGTGCAAGGTAAATCAGCAAGTGCTGATGTAGAAGCTGCAGCAAGTTAGCCAGAAGATGTAGCTAAGATAATTCATGAAGGTGGCTACACCAGATTTTCACTGTAGGTGAAACAGCCTTCTATTGGAAGAAAATGCCATCTAGGACTTTCATAGCTAGATAGGAGAAGGCAACACTTGGCTTCAAACTTCAAAGGACAGGCTGACTGTCTTGTTACAAGCTAATGCAGCTGGTGTCTTTAAGTTGAAGCCAATTCTCATTTACCATTCTGAAAATCCTAGGGCCCTTGAGGAATGATGCTAAGTCTACTCTGCCTGTGCTCTGTAAGTGGAAAACAAAGCCTGGATGACAGCACATCTGTATACAACATGGTTTACTGAATATTTTAAGTCCACTGTTGAGACCTACTGCTCAGAAAAAAAAGATTCCTTTCAAAGTATTGCTGCTCACTGACAATGCACCTGGTCACCCAAGAGCTCTAATGGAGATGTACAAGGAGATTAGTGTTGTTTTCATGACTGCTAACACAACATCCATTTTGCAGTCCTTGGATCACGGGGTAATTTTGACTTTCAAGTCTTATTATTTAAGAAATACATTTTGTAAGGCTTTAGCTGCCATAGATCATGATTCCTCTGAAGGATCTGGGCAAAGTCAATTGAAAACCTTCTGAAAAGGATTCACCATTTCAGATGCCATTAAGAACATTCGTGGTTCATGCGAAGAGGTCAAAATATTAGCATTAACAGGAGTTTCAAAGAAGTTGGTTCCAACCCTTATGGATGACTTTGAGGGGTTCAAGACTTCAGTAAAGGAAGTAACTGCAGATGGGAATAGCAAGAGAACTAGAATTAGAAGTAGAGCCTAAAGATGTGACTGAATGGCTGCAACCTCCTGATAAAACTTTAATGGATAAAACTTGAAGTGACAATAAAGGATTTAGAATATTACATAAACTTATTTGATAAAGCAGCAGCAGGGTTTGAGAGGATTGACTCCAATTTTGAAAGAAATTCTGTTGTGGGTAAAATGCTATCAAGCACCATCACATGCTATAGAAAAATTATTCATGAAAGGAAGAGTCCATTGATGTGGCAGACTTCATTGCTGTCTTATTTTAAGAAATTGCCACAGTCACCCCAACCTTGAGCAACCAACACCCTCATCAGTCAGCAGCCATCAGCACCAAGGCAAGACCTCCACCAACAAAAAGGATCAGATGATCAAGGATCACATGATAGTTTTTATTTTTTAACAATAACGTTTTTAATTAAGGTGTGTACATTTTTTATATATGATGCTATTGTACACTTAATAGACTATAGTATGATGTAAACATAACTTTTATATGCACTGGAAAAAACAAAATAGTTCGTGTGACTCACTTTATTGTGACTTTCACTTTATTGCAGTGGTCTGGAACTAAATGTACAGTATCTCCAAGGTATGCCTGTATATATGTGTGTATATATATTTGTGTGTGTATATGTATGTATGTGTATATATATCACCAGAAATAAGTACATAACTTAAAGTTTAAAACTAAACTTACGGCTTCCCTGGTGGTACAGTGGTTAAGAATCTGCCTGCCAATGCAGGGGATATGGGTTTGAGCCCTGGTCTGGGAAGATCCCACATGACATGGAGTAACTTAGCCCGTGCACCACAACTACTGAGCCTGTGCTCTAGAGCCCGTGAGCTGCAACTACTGAGGCCGCATGCCACAACTACTGAAGCCCGCATGCCTAGAGCTTGTGCTCTGCAGCAAGAGAAGCCATCACAATGAGAAGCCCACGCACCGCAACGAAGAGTAGCCCCCACTTGCCGCAACTAGAGAAAGCCCCCGTGCAGCAACGAAGACCCAATGCAGCCAAAAATAAATAATTAAATTTATAATAAATAAATACAAACAAACCATTGGGTTAAAAAAATAACGTTGGCAGTATGACATGTAGACAAATTGTTAATATCCTTAATTTTAAAAACACTCTTGCAAAACAGAAGGAAAAAGACATATATCCCAGTAGAAAAAAATGAACAAAAGGCAATTCACAAAAGTAGAATACAAATGAAAAAAAGAAATGTTTCCCTCACTAACATGGAAATGCAGATTAACATAAGTTACCTTTTTTTGCATCCAAGATTGGCAATGATTTAAATAATGATAGTATAACTACTGGGAAGCAAGGACTTCATATACTGCAGAGGCAGATAAAAACCTTAAAAACATGACCTGGAAATACGGTATCTAGAATTTTCTTCTGAAGAAAAGATCAAGTGACACATGTAAAGATTTATATCCATAATTAGAGACCTAAATATAAGACTGGACACTATAAAACTCTTAGAGAAAATTATAGGAAGAACACTCTCTGACATAAATCACAGTAAGATCTTTTTTGATCCACCTCCTAGAGTAATGGAAATAAAAACAAAAATAAGCAAATGGGACCTAATGAAACTCAAAAGCTTTTGCAAAGCAAAGGAAACTACAAACAAGATGAAAAGACAACCCTCAGAATGGGAGAAAATATTTGCAAACAAATCAACGGACAAAGGATTAATCTCCAAAATATATAGACAGCTCATGCAGCTCAATATTGAAAAAGCAACCCAATCCAAAAATGGGCAGAAGACCTCAATAGACATTTCTCCAAAGAAGACATACAGATGGCTAAGAAGCACATGAAAAGCTGCTCAACATCACTAATTATTAGAGAAATGCAAATCAAAACTACATGAGGTATCACCTCACACCAGTTAGAATGGGCATCATCAGAAAACCTACAAACAACAAATGCTGGAGAGGGTGTGGAGAAAAGGGAACCCTCTTGCACTGTTGGTGGGAATGTAAATTGATACAGCCACTATGGAGAACAGTATGGAGGTTCCTTAAAAAACTAAAAATAGAACTACCATATGACCCAGCAATCCCACTACTGGGCATATACCCAGAGAAAACCATAATTCAAAAAGACACATGCACCCCAATGTTCATTGCAGCACTATTTACAATAGCCAGGTCATGGAAGCAACCTAAATGCCCATCGACAGACGAATGGATAAAGAAGATGTGGTACATATATACAATGGAATATTACTCAGCCATAAAAAGGAACGAAATTGGGTCATTTGTAGACACATGGATGGATCTAGAGACTGTCATACAGAGTGCAGTAAGTCAGAAAGTGAAAAACAAATGTTGTATATTAACGCATATATGTGGAACCTAGAAAAATGGTACAGATGAACTAGTTTGCAGGGCAGAAATTGAGACACAGATGTAAAGAACAAACTTATGGACACCAAGGGGGGAAAGTGGCGGGAGGGTTGAATTGGGAGATTGGGATTGACATATATACACTAATATGTATAAAATGGATAACTAATAAGAACCTGCTGTATAAAAATATAAATAAAATAAAATTCAAAAAAAAAGTATCATCAAATAGAGAAGATGGCGGAGTAGAAGGATGTGCTCTCTCTCCCTCTTGCGAGAGCACCGGAATCACAACTAACTGCTGAACAATCATCGACAGGAAGACACTGGAACTCACCAAAAAAGATACCCCACATCCAAAGACAAAGGAGAAGCCACAATGAGACGGTAGGAGGGGTGCAATCACAATAAAATCAAATCCCATAACTGCTGGGTGGGTGACTCACAAACTGGAGAACATTTATACCACAGAAGTCCACCCACTGGAGTGAAGGTTCTGAGCCCCACGTCAGGCTTCCCAACCTGGGGGTCTGGCAATGGGAGGAGTAATTCCTAGAGAATCAGACTTTGAAGACTACTGGGATTTCATTGCAGGACTTCGACAGGACTGGGGGAAACGGAGACTCCACTCTTGGAGGGCACACACAAAGAAGTGTGCGCCTCAGGACCCAGGGGAAGGAGCAGTGACCCCATAGGAGACTGAACCAGACCTACCTGCTAGTGTTGGAGGGTCTCCTGCAGAGGCTGGGGGTGGCTATGTCTCACCATGAGGACAAGGACAGTGGCGATAGAAATTCTGGGAAGTACTCCTTGGTGTGAGCCCTCCCAGAGTCCACCATTGGCTCCACCAAAGAGCCCGGCTAGGCTCCAGTGTTGGGTCGCCTCAGGCCAAACAACCAACAGGGAGGGAACCCAGCCCCACCCATCAGCAGACAAGTGGATTAAAGTTTTACTGAGCTCTGCCCACC
Organism: Balaenoptera borealis; assembly: GCF_965194805.1. NCBI lineage: Eukaryota > Metazoa > Chordata > Mammalia > Artiodactyla > Balaenopteridae > Balaenoptera > Balaenoptera borealis. The sequence goes on from NC_138874.1 coordinate 59,607,255, forward strand.
AGAGCAACTGCCAGCTCTACCCACCACCAGTCCCTCCCATCAGTAAACTTGCTCAAGCCTCTTAGATAGCCTCATCCACCAGAGGGCAGACAGCAGAAGCAAGAAGAACTACAATCCTGCAGCCTGTGGAACAAAAACCACATTCACAGAAAGATAGACAAGATGAAAAGGCAGAGGGCTATGTACCAGATAAAGGAACAAGATAAAACCCCAGAAAAACAACTAAAAGAAGTGGAGATAGGCAACCTTCCAGAAAAAGAATTCAGAATAATGATAGTGAAGATGATCCAGGACCTCAGAAAAAGAATGGAGGCAAAGATCGAGAAGATGCAAGAAATGTTTAACACAGACCTAGAAGAATTAAAGAACAAACAGAGATGAACAATACAATAACTGAAATGAAAACTACACTAGAAGGACTCAATAGCAGAATAACTAAGGCAGAAGAACGGGTAAGTGACCTGGAAGACAGAATGGTGGAATTCACTGCTGCAGAACAGAAAAAGGAAAAAAGAATGAAAAGAAATGAAGACAGCCTAAGAGACCTCTGGAACAACATTAAACGTAACAACATTTGCATTACAGGCATCCCAGAGGGAGAAGAGAGAGAGAAAGGACCCAAGAAAATATTTGAAGAGATTGTAGTCGAAAACTTCCCTAACATGGGAGAGGAAATAGTCACCCAAAACCAGGAAGCTCAGAGAGTCCCATACAGGATAAACCCAAGGAGAAACACGCCAAGACACATAGTAATCAAATTGGCAAAAATTAAAGACAAAGAAAAATTATTGAAAGCAGCAAGGGAAAAACGACAAATAACATACAAGGGAACTCCCATAGGTTAACAGCTGATTTCTCAGCAGAAACTCTACAAGCCAGAAGAGAGTGGCATGACATATTTAAAGTGATGAAAGGGAAGAACCTACAACCAAGATTACTCTACCCGGCAAGGATCTCATTCAGATTCGATGGAGAAATCAAAAGCTTTACAGACAAGCAAAAGCTAAGGGAATTCAGCACCACCAAACCAGCTCTACAACAGATGCTAAAGGAACTTCTCTAAGTGGGAAACACAAGAGAAGAAAAGGACCTACAAAAACAAACCCAAAACAATTAAGAAAATGGTAACAGGAACATACATTCCGATAATTACCTTAAACGTGAATGGATTAAATGCTCCAACCAAAAGACACAGGCTCGCTGAATGGATACAAAAACAAGACCCATATATATGCTGTCTACAAGAGACCCACTTCAGACCTAGGGACACATACAGACTGAAAGTGAGGGGATGGAAAAAGATATTCCATGCAAGTGGAAATCAAAAGAAAGTTGGAGTAGCAATACTCATATAAGATAAAATAGACTTTAAAGTAAAGAATGTTACAAGAGACAAGGAAGGATCATGATGATCAAGGGATCAATCCAAGAAGAAGATATAACAATTATAAATATATATTCACCCAACATAGCACCTCAAACATAAGGCAACTGCTAACAGCTATAAGAGAGGAAATCGACAGTAACACAATAATAGTGGGGGACTTTAACACCTCACTTACCTCAATGGACAGATCATGCAAACAGAAAATTACTAAGGAAACACAAACTTTAAATGACACAATAGACCAGATAGATTTAATTGATATTTATAGGACATTCCATCCAAAAACAGCAGATTACACTTTCTTCTCAAGTGCGCACAGAACATTCTCCAGGATAGATCACGTCTTGGGTCACAAATCAAGCCTCAATAAATTTAAGAAAATTGAAATCATGTCAAGCATCTTTTCTGACCACAACGCTATGAGATTAGAAATCAATTACAGGGGGAAAAAAACGTAAAAAATACAAACACATGGAAGCTAAAGAATACATTATTAAATAACCAAGAGATCACTGAAGAAATCAAAGAGGAACTCAAGACATACCTAGAGACAAATGACAATGAAAACACGATGATCCAAAACCTATGGGATGCAGCAAAAGCAGTTCTAAGAGGGAAATTTATAGCTATACAAGCCTGCCTCAAGAAACAAGAAAAATCTCAAATAAACAATCTAACCTTACACCTAAAGGAACTAGAGAAAGAAGAACAAACAAAACCCAAAGTTAGTAGAAGGAAAGAAATCATAAAGATCAGAGCAGAAATAAATGAAATAGAAACAAAGAAAACAATAGCAAAGATCAATAAAACTAAAAGCTGGTTCTTTGAGAAGATAAACAAAATTGATAAACCATTAGCCAGACTCATCAAGAAAAAGAGGGAGAGGACTCAAATCAATAAAATTAGAAATGAAAATGGAGAAGTTATAACAGACATAGCAGAAATACAAAGCATCCTAAGAGACTACTACAAGCAACTCTATGCCAATAAAATGGACAACCTGGAAGAAATAGACAAATTCTTAGAAAGGTATAACCAACCTTCCAAGACTGAACCAGAAAGAAATAGAAAATATGAACAGACCAATCACAAGTAATGAAATTGAAACTGTGATTAAAAATCTTCCAACAAACAAAAGTCCAGATGGCTTTACAGGTGAATTCTATCAAACATTTAGAGAAGAGCTAACGCCCATCCTTCTCAAACTCTTCCAAAAAATTGCAGAGGAAGGAACACTCCCAAACTCATTCTATGAGGCCACCATCACCCTGATACCAAAACCAGACAAAGATACTACAAAAAAAGAAAATTACAGACCAATATCACTGATGAATATAGATGCAAAAATCCTCAACAAAATACTAGCAAACAGAATCCAACAACACATTAAAAGGATCATACACCATGATTAAGTGGGATTTATCCCAGGGATGCAAGGAGTCTTCAATATACGCAAATCAGTCAATGTGATACACCATATTAACAAATAGAAGAATAAAAACCATATGATCATCTCAATAGTTGCAGAAAAACCTTTTGACAAAATTTAACACCCATTTATGATAAAGACTCTCCAGAAAGTGGGGATAGAGGGAACCTACCTCAACATAATAAAGGCCATATACGACAAACCCACAGCAAACATCATTCTCAATGGTGAAAAACTGAAAACATTTCCTCTAAGATCAGGGACAAGACAAGGATGTCCACTCTCGCCACTATTATTCAACATAGTTTTGGATATTTTAGCCACAGCAATCAGAAAAGTAAAAGAAATAAAAGGAATACAAATTGGAAAAGAAGAAGTAAAACTGTCACTGTTTGCAGATGACATGATACTATACATAGAGAATCCTAAAGATGCCACCAGAAAACTACTAGAGCTAATCAATGAATTTGGTAAAGTTGCAGGATACAAAATTAATGCATGGAAATCTCTTGCATTCCTATACACTAATGATGAAAAATCTGAAAGAGAAATTAAGGAAACACTCCCATCTACCATTGCAACAAAGAGAATAAAATGAATAACAATAAAAGAGAATAAAAATACAAAATAAACAAATGGTACCTAATGAAACTTAAAAGCTTTTGCAAAGCAAAGGAAACTACAAGCAAGACAAAAAGACAACCCTCAGAATGGGAGAAAGTATTTGCAAACGAATCAACGGACAAAGGAGTAATCTCCAAAATATATAAACAGCTCATGCAGCTCAATATGAAAAAAAACAAACAACCCAATCAAAAAATGGGCACAAGTCCTAAATAGACATTTCTCCAAAGAAGACATACAGATGGCCAGGAAGCACATGAAAAGCTGCTCAACATCACTAATTATTAGAGAAATGCAAATCAAAACTACAATGAGGTATCACCTCACACCAGTTAGAATGGGCATCATCAGAAAACCTACAAACAACAAATGCTGGAGAGGGTGTGGAGAAAAGGGAACCCTCTTGCACTGTTGGTGGGAATGTAAATTGATACAGCCACTATGGAGAACAGTATGGAAGTTCCTTTAAAAACTAAAAGAATTACCATATGACCCAGCAATCCCACTACTGGGCATATACCCAGAGAAAACCATAATTCAAAAAGACACATGCACCCCAATGTTCATTGCAGCACTATTTACAATAGCCAGGTCATGGAAGCAACCTAAATGCCCATCGACAGACGAATGGATAAAGAAGATGTGGTACATATATACAATGGAATATTACTCAGCCATAAAAAGGAACGAAATTGGGTCATTTGTAGACACACGGATGAATCTAGAGACTGTCATACAGAGTGCAGTAAGTCAGAAAGTGAAAAACAAATGTCGTATATTAACGCATATATGTGGAACCTAGAAAAATGGTACAGATGAACCAGTGTGCAGGGCAGAAATTGAGACACAGATGTAGAGAACAAACGACACCAAGGGGCGAAAGCGGCGGAGGTGGGTGGTGGTCCTCTGATTAATTGGGAGATTGGGATTGACATATATACACTAATATGTATAAAATGGTTAACTAATCAGAACCTGCTATATAAAAATAAAATAAAATAAAATTCAAAAAAAAAAAGGTCAAATAGAGGAGGAAGCCAGCTTTAACACCAAGTCCTTAGTATCTAAGAGAATGTACATTATCAGCAACATTATATTCATGGTGACCTCAGCCCCATGACTGTGCTTTTGAGCCAACTCTCTGAGCCAGGAAGGACCATGAACCAAGCAGGAGAAGGGACCTCATGTCTACTGAATAGGCAATGCGTATAATAATTATGCTTCTGTGTTTCCTCCAGCATCCTTAGCAGTGTGCTGTGCAGACAGTAGGTGACTGAATGTCTTCAAATCAAGAAGATACTCTAAATTATGTCTCCTTCATATCTATATGGAAAATTGCATGGCTGAGAAGCAGGAATGAGTGGTGGAAATCACTGTGGACATTCTATCACATACAAAAAAGCCTCCAACTAGTTCTAAATCTCGGTTTCTTCCACTGTGAAATGATAATAATAATCCCTTCCTTGCTTATTTCACAAATTTGTTATGAGCGTCAAGTAAAATAAATAATATGATAGCAATAATAGCATCTTAGATAATAAGTATATGCAAAAGAAAAGAAAGTATCAATATTTTGAACAGTAGCAGCATATTGAAATAAATGTACACAGCCTTGAAAGGTGAATTCTTTAGACCACAAGACGCATTTAGATGTAAATGTTCTGTTAAAGCAAGGGTCCCCAGCCCCTGGGCCACGGACCGTTACTGGTCCGTGGCCTGTTAGGAACTGGGCCACACAGCAGGAGGTGAGCAGCAGGCGAGCGAGCGAACCTTCGTCTGTATTTATAGCTACTTCCCATCGCTCGCATTACCACCTGAGCTCCACTTCCTGTCAGGTCAGCGGGCGGCATTAGTTTCTCATAGGAGCCTGAACCCTACTGAGAACTACTCATGCAAGGGATCCTGGTTGCACGCGTTCCTTATGAGAATCTAATGCCTGATGATCTGAGGAGGAGCTGAGGCCGTGATGGGGAGTGAGGCCACACTGGGGAGTGGCTACAAGTACAGATTATCATCAGCAGAGAGGTCTGACTGCACAGACACCATAATAAATCAGTTGCTTGCAGACTCACATTAAAACCCTATCAGTGGGACTTCCCTGGTGGCGCAGTGGTTAAGAATCCGCCTGCCAATGCAGGGGACATGGGTTCAATCCCTGGTCCAGGAAGATCCCACGTGCCGCGGAGCAACTAAGCCCGTGCGCCACAACTACTGAGTCTGCACTCTAGAGCCCGCGTGCCACAAGTACTGAAGCTCACACGCCTAGAGCCCGTGCTCCGCAACAAGAGAAGCCACCGCAGTGAGAAGCCCGCGCACCACAACAGAGTAGCCCCCACTCGCCACAGCTAGAGAAAGCCCGCGCAGCAATGAAGACTCAATGCAGCCAAAAATAAATTAATTAAAAAAAAAACAACCCTATCAGTGAGTGGCAAGTGAAAACAGGCTCAGGGCTCCCACTGATTCTGCATTATGGTGAGTTGTATAATTTTTTCATTATATATTACAATGTAATAATAATAGAACTAAAGTACACAATAAATGTAATGTGCTTGAATCATCCCAAAACCATCCCCCCCATCCCCAAACAGGTCCCTGGTGCCAAAAAGTGTGCAAGTATATTTTGACGTTGTAACTTTGTAGCCATTCTCTAGATGGCCCACCTCAAAATACCCTTAGTACTTCATTCATTCAACAAACTTTCTGGATACTGACTGTGTGCTAAGCACTGCCACAAGCTTAAGGTCTTTACCCTCTCAGAGTGTTTTACTGTGGTTGGAGGACATAGCTCACCTCCCCATGGGCACTTTGGCAGGTTCCTAAGTTCTGGAGGGCCTGGCGCTCAGTCATCCAGGAAAAACCCAGGCTTAGCTCCTAGAGAATAAGGAGCCCTGCCCCTCCCTGCCCCACACAAGCGTGTAACCCCAGTAGCTACACTGTGACTCTGGACCTCAGTCTCCTCATCTATAAAATGAGAGCATTAGAGAGAGAACTTCGTTTTTTTCTTTTTTATACCACAAGCCAAAAGAAATTAGTTGTGGGGCTTCCCTGGTGGCGCAGTGGTTGAGAATCTGCCTGCCAATGCAGGGGACACGGGTTCGAGCCCTGGTCTGGGAAGATCCCACATGCCGCGGAGCAAATAGGCCCGTGAGCCACAATTACTGAGCCTGCGCGTCTGGAGCCTGTGCTCCGCAGCGGGAGGGGCCGCGGTGGTGAGAGGCCCGCGCACCGCGATGAGGAGTGGCCCCCACTTGCCGCGGTTGGAGAAGGCCCTCGCACAGAAACGAAGACCCAACACAGCCATAAATAAATAAATAAATAAAATAAAATAAAATAAAAATTAAAAAAAAAAAAATTAGTTGTGACCCAGTACATACGGATATATACACACAGACACACAAAACAGAAAGATGTTTCATGAATACCAAGACCACTTCCAGCTCTGAAACGTTTGTTTTTCTTGTGGAAAAAGGTCTGGCAAGGAACCAAAAGCCCTGGTTGGTGGTGGCTGCCAGCCTTTTTGGGATCTCAGGCAGCTTATTTCAGCTCTTCACGCCCTTCTCTGTGAAATCAGGTTCTTGGACTCGGTGATCTCTGAAGTCCATCCATTTCTGTAATTCTGTTTTGTGATCATTTAATTCTTTTAAACAATCATTATTGAGCATCCTGTGCCAGGCACTTTCTAGGCCCAGGAGAATGATTCACAGACCCCACCATTTCAGGACCCGCCATCTTATTAAGTGAGAGAGGGTGGGTAGCACAAAGATGGAAATGGGTGTATATGCTTGTTCCAGAGCTGGTTTATAACATGCTGGAAGGTCCTTAATAAAAGGCCATGATCTCTGCCTGTCTCCTATCTGGGCCTCAGCCATTTCTGTAGTCCAATAAATGGGCATTAAATGCACTGAGTCACCAAACACATTTTTCACCACATTTCCACCACCCCCCATCCAGCGAGCCCTGGTGACAAGGAGAAATGCTTGCATATGTGGCATGAGCTGCAAGTTGTGAAGGACAAATACAGAATACATAATATAGCTGAGTGCTGAGTTAACTGTCTTACTGAAGTCCAAATGTTATCTTTCAGCCATCACTCCCCCATCCTGTGAGCTGTTTACTTTTATCAGTTAGATTTTAAAAAATCAATGTCATGCAAAACATAATTATATTCATAGCAACCCAAAAATGTTTCTTCATTTAAGACCCACAGCCATATCCATGTGACCACTCTCCATCAGAAGATACTGTTTGAAGTGTCAGCTCAAAAGCTCCCACTGCCCAGCAAGGCCAAATGCCAACATACAAAACAATCCTCCAAGCCAGTTGAGTTTATGTCTAATGTCAAACACAGCTTTGAAATACAGGTTTAGACAGCACGTGAACCGCTGGTGAAGAATTGCTTCAACAGGATCAGCCCTTTAAGGGCCAAAGGAGTAAACATGATCTTCCATGTGGATGAACTGCAGTGGCTGTGTATTGATGAGACACGTTCAAGTTTTACCTTCAGCTGTGCAGTCAGAAGTAGACTCTTTCCTTGCTTGGGTGTGAAAGCCCATCTATAAACAGCTTTACCAGCTCTGTGATGCCAGACAATCAGACCACTGAAAGACAGGATGGTAAGTGCTGCCTATTACCAGGGATTATTCTGCGAGGCTCAGCAGAAGTAGGGTGCTTTGTCCTGTCCCCCATTATGTGAGTAAACATCTCATTCTTCTAGGAGCCCCTGCTCCTTCTCTTAGTCTCTTGCTGCTACTGTTCTAGCCATATCAGCAGCAGGGAAGCAAAAGGTAGAGGAGCCAACCGCAATACAGGCCCATGCCAATGCCAGGTGGGTAGCATTCTCTTTCTAGGAATTGCTGTTTAGCCACGGACCCATTACTCAGAGTGAACTCAGGGTGGTTTAGGGTAGAGTTTTTCTGGGAAGCAATAAAGCCATCCAGGGAGCCACTGTAAACCAGACAACCCAAAAATGTTCCTTGAGACCTAACATATACCAACAGGCTCCAGGCCCTGAGGATGGGCTCCCGGCTCTCATGGAGCACACACTTAATGAGACAAGAAAGATAATAAATAATTACATCATATGCCATGTGGTTTTCAGGGCAAGAGAGAGAAGTCAGGACAAGGGGAAAGATGTTATTCTAGATGGACTGCTCAGACAAGTTTCCTCTGACAATGCAATACTTGAATGAAGAAATTGAGTCACACACATATCTGAGGCAAGAGTTTCAGGCAGAAGAAATAGCAAGAAAAAGCCCTGGCTGGAGATGTGCTTGGCATGTTTGAGGACCCGAAGGTGGCACTTTGAAGACATGGTGACAGAAATTCTTCCTGGAGTGCCTCTTACAGGAGACACTGAGTTAGATGGTGAATAAGGGGCTTCTTAGTAAAATTGCTAGTGATGTTCTCTCTGTGTGAATGGTGGGTTTTGCTCCTGCCTGTAATGTGTCCCCACATCTTCTAATCCCTCCATCCAGTCTCCTCAGCATGTGTTTTTTCAAAGGGCCAAAGTTTCTGAAATCCAAGCAGTCTCACAGGCAAAGCCACAACAGAATGAAAGAAGAAAAATAAGTCTGGTCTTAAAAATACTTGTAAAGAAAAATGTCTTTGGTTATTTTCTGTTGATCATCTACTAAGATACAAACGCTTTCTTATATATCATTCTGTACATCGATGTTATTATCCTCATTTTACACATGAGTAATCTGGATCAGGATTTGAACCCAGGCTGTCTGACTCCAGAGCCTGTGTTCTTTTCCACTATAGAGCATCACCTCCTGTGTGCTGTGATTATGTGCATTGGATACTACAGACTCATTGCTAACCCAGTGGTACAAAGTGTTGTCAGAGAACAGACTTCCAGATTTGGTTCGAGACTGTGCAGGGACCCCCCCAGTAACTGTCAAGTAGTTTGGATATGATGGCTGCCAGTTCCTCAAAGCCTATGTTTCTCCTAAATGTGTATCATGTCTCCATTGCAAGTTCCGCCATCCCACAAACCTAGGGGATGGAACAAAATGCCATCTTCAGCTCAACTCACATATGAAGCCCTCAAATGATGAGACTAAGGCAGGGCATGCTTGGCTTTGAGAGATACTGCCATATGCTTTCACAGTTAACCAGTGCCTTCTTCTAAGGTAGCACAGTATGTGTAGCTCCCACACATGAAATGGCACAAATAAGTTAATACTCATTTTCCTTTCTTTAAAGAGACTTCTAGCGCTTGCTTCGGCAGCACATATACTAAAGAGACTTCTGGAATCGAGGAATGTGAGCGTCAAAATGGACCTGAGGTTCTTTGAGACCCATCATCCTCTGATGGTTCCCTTACTGCTCCATCTTTTTGCCCAGTGGTCATCCAGTTCATGCTTGAACACTCCAGTTTCCAGGGAACACACTACCTCGTGAGCAGCTCTTCTGTCTCTGCGTGGCTCTGAGCAGCTTCCTTACACTGTGCCAATATCTCTCCTCCCTTAGGCTCTACCCTGTGAAATTAATTCATACTCTTCCTGGGAGGCTATGCAGTACATCTCTAATCCCTGTTACAAGGAAGCCAAATATTTGCACTATACTTCTATTAACATAACCTAAAATCACAGCCTTTTTTGGCACTCACATTATACTATTCATTCACATCGAGGCTTTCATCAACTAAAAGTTGTGGGGGCTTTTTTTTTAGTTTATTGCTGTTAAGCCATATCTCTGTGTCCTCACTAGTACAGTCAACTTAATGGACAATTACAAGACTTCATCTTTATTAAACTTTCACTAGATGCACATCTGTTTACGAGATCTTTCTAGATCTTGATGTTTTTATCCATTTTATTGCTATTCCTCTCACTTTCACTTCATCTGTGATAATTTGGGGAAGCATCTGTCAACAGGGCTTCAAAATCAAATATCTGTAGAGACCAAGGAGTAGATCAATGGGGCTGGGTGTAAGTGTACACTCTGGGTGAGTGATGTGGGCTCTGTGAACACAGGAGCTCCCCCTTGGCAGAGGGGCAGCTACTACTTACTTCAGCTGACTCTTGCTCTGCAGGAATGCAAATACACTATTGCCTGATCTCCAGCTTCTTTTAGAATCTGGAATTCTGGATATTTTTTTTTTTGAGTCTCCTCATTTTAAAACATTGACTCTCTTTTTTTTACCATCATGTGGGATAAAAATGTCTAGGGACTTCCCAGGTGGCACAGTGGTTAAGAATCCGCCTATCAATGCAGGGGATACGGGTTCGAGCCCTGGTCCGGGAAGATCCCACATGCCGTGAAGCAACTAAGCCTGTGCGCCACAACTACTGAGCCTGCGCTCTAGAGCCCATGAGCCACAACTACTGAAGCCCGGGCGCCTAGAGCCCACGCACCACAAGAGAAGACCCCGCTTGCCGCAACTAGAGAAAGCCTACGCGCAGCAACGAAGACCCAACGCAGCCAAAAATATATAAATAAATAAATGTTTAAAAAAAAATGTCTATAGAACAGATGTCCTATGGGCCACCAGTTAAAATCAATTAATTCATCATTAAAGTAATTGAACTGTCAGAGCCTGTGACACCACTAGAAACTACCCTCCAAGGCATTCTGAATTCATTCTCCAGCACTGTCTGAACGTGGTCCTTCAGCCACTTACTAAACCACCTAGTTGGGTTAACATCCAGCCTCTCATTTGCCGTCTTGCCCAGATACCCTGGGAACTGCTCCATAGAGGAATCGTCTCACTTCAGAAGGGAGTATATACAGTGCAGGCAGAGTTCAAGCCCTGGAGTCAGACATGGCTGGAGTCTCATCTTCCCCCTGCTACTTCCTGGCTATGTGACCTTGGGCAAATTCCTTCACTTCTCTGTGCTTTAGTTTTCTCTCTGTAAAATGAGGATAATAATAGTGTCCACTTCTGGGCTTCCATGGTGGCGCAGTGGTTGAGAATCTGCCTGCCAACGCAGGGGACACGGGTTCTAGCCCTGGTCTGGGAAGATCCCACATGCCGCGGAGCAACTAGGCCCGTGAGCCACGATTGCTGAGGCTGTGCGTCTGGAGCCTGTGCTCCGCAGCAAGAGAGGCCACGATAGTGAGAGGCCCGCGCACCGCGATGAAGAGTGGCCCCTGCTTGCCACAACTGGAGAAAGCCCTCGCACAGAAACAAAGACCCAACACAGCTTAAAAAAATAAATAAATAAATAAATAAATTTATTTAAAAAAATAGTGTCCACTTCAGAGAGTTGACATTAGTATTTTACAAAATCATACATGTAGGGTACTTAGTTCAGAGTCTAGCACATGGGAATTGTTCAATAAATTTTACCTATCCTTATTACATTTATGGTTATATACTTATTACTGTTGTTATTAGTATGAATCACATTATTATATCTGACACCTACTGCAAATGTGACTGGACAACGAGGACAACCCAGTGAGCACAGCTGGATGTTAGAAACATCCCCAACCTTTGTCCTTCACTCGTGACCCCCTCAGCCTGGAAACCTTGGCACATTGCTAAAGCTCCTCTTAGAGAAAATACCTCCAATGGTGAGAGCAGAAATCCCCATTTTGCCTTCATGTGGCACAGAGCAGATCATGCTACTCCTCTCCTTGAAAACTTGCAACAAGGGTTCCTCTTTCTTGCAGAATGGAGTACACACTCTTTTGTCTGTCACTCAAGGTACTCTCCCACGTGGTCTCTGCCCACATCTTCAGCTCTTCCCTCAGAACTTCCCCAGGAGCCTCCACCTAAGGAATTCTATACCTACAACTTGCCACTGCCAGATGTGTCCCGGAAACTTCTATACCCATCCTGTGAGCTCATCTCCCTCACCTGGCCATTCACTGACTAGATCCCATTCAGCTTTCAAACCCTGTGAAATTCAAGTCCACTGTGAGAAGTTCTTCCTTAGAAATTATTTAGCATTTACTGTTTCTACTACTTATTTGGCTTTAGCATATTCTGCTTTCTTTTTTTTTTTTAACACTAGTGGCATTCTTTCTTTTTTTTTAATAAATTTATTTATTTTATTTATTATTTTTATTTTTGGCTGTGTTGTGTCTTTGTTGCTCCACACGAGCTTTTCTGTAGTTGCGGTGAGCGGGGGCTACTCTTCATTGCGGTGCACAGGCTTCTCATTGTGGTGGCTTCTCTTGTTGCGAGCACGGGCTCTAGGTGCGCAGGCTTCAGTAGTTGTGGCATGCGGGCTCCGTAGTTGTGGCGCATGGGCTTAGTTGCTCCTCAACATGTGGGATCTTCCCAGACCAGGGCTCAAACCCATGTCCCCTGCATTAGCAGGCGGATTCTTAACCACAGCGCCACCAGGGAAGCCCCTATTCTGCTTTCTTTTGTTGCTTGACTGGTAAGCCACAGAAGAGGGTCTGGGTCTGGGTCTTTTTTGTGACTCTCCCCAACATACACACACACACACACACACACACACACACAGAGCATAAGGCAGAGAACATTGAGAATGCTCAATAAAGAAACATTTTTGGCCTGAATCAATGGCCTGAAGGACTGTTCCTTTCAACAGTTATGGCCCAATAAATTATACCGGCTTTGCCTCCTAGAGAGAAAGGCCACACTAAGGCTCCACAGATGGGGAAACTGCTCTGTCTGCCAAAACCCAGATGCAGGGCAGCCTTGGCCCTCTTTGGCTGTCTACCTGAATCTGGGTTTAACAACTTGGACTGCAGTTTTACAGTTTAAGTCACCAGGCTCAGCACAACAGCATGAGTTCTTTGTCCACATGCTGGTGCCTGGTGTTAAGGGAACTGGTTCACCCTGCTGAGGAGACCTGCGGGGGCAGAGGGGGTGCCTGTGCTCCAAGCTGTAAGGCAGGGGGCTTGTCTGCAAAAGGAGCCTTCCTCTGGACCCTACACAGGAAAAAAGAAGCGACGGAAGTTTGTAGCATGAGGATCTGGGCTGGATGCTGGGGGAAAGGGGTGGGGGTTGAGGTTGAGGACAGGGGAAATAGAATGACCTTGAAGGTCATGACTGAACAGGACAAAACAATTGGCCTGTAACCTTCAAAAATACCGAGGACATGAAAGTCAAAGAAAGCCTGAGGAACTGCCAGACTGAAGGAGAATAGACACATGACGCCTAAATGAACACGTGATTCTGAGCTTGATTGGCTTGCTGTAAAGGACATCGTTAGGGCTATAGACAAAATTCTGTTGGAGTCTGAAGAGTTAATGGTATTAGTATTAATTTCCTGATTTTAATGCCTGTGTTGTGGTTACATAGGAGAATGTCCTTGTTTGCAGGAAAACACACACTGAAATATTCGGAGGTAATGGGGCATCAGATTGGCAACTTACTCTCAAATGGTTCAGGGAAAAAGTTCTCTGTACTGTACTTACAACTTTTCTATAAGTTTGTGTTTGTATCAAAAATGTGTTATCAGGTAATTGATATAGATTTATGATTTTTAAGTAGAAATCTTACCAAGTTTATATACAGTAGAGAAACATGTCAGAGAAATTAGATTCACCATATCTATATGCTTAATTTATTAGATTTATAAAAATTACTTAGGTACTTGGAAGGGTTTGTCAGTTAAATAATTGAAGTACCTTTAAAAGGAAATAGAGGGACTTCCCTGGTGGCGCAGTGGTTAAGAATCTGCCTGCCAATGCAGGGGACACGGGTTCGAGCCCTGGTCCGGGAAGATCCCACATGCCGTGGAGTTACTAAGCCCGTGCACCACAACTACTGAGCCTGCGCTCTAGAGCCCGTGAGCCACAACTACTGAGCCCACGCACCTAGAGCCTGTGGTCTGCAATCAGAGAAGCCACCGCAATGAGAAGCCCGCGTACCGCAACAAAGAGTAGCCCCTAGCTCACCACAACTAGAGAAAGCCTGCACGCAGCAACAAAGACCCAACGCAGCGAAAAGTAAATAAAATTAAATATTTAAAAAATAAAAAAATACATAAAAGTCCTTAAAAGTAATTGCTAAAATTTTCTAGGTTTATAAATAGAATAGGGCCTTCAACTGAACTTAAAAATCTAATGAATATTAACTTTTTAAAGCCAGAGTAAATACAGATAGTTTTCCCTGGGTAATATAAATTCAACAATTAACTAGCATTGCTTCAGCACTGATTTTGTGCCTAGAACTGCTAGGATAAAGAAGAAATGTAAAACATAATCTCTGACCTGCTAAGGAGATTATAACTAACCAGTGACATGAGATGAGCACAAAGGAAATGATAACAAATAAAACATCACGGCAAGTATCGGAAACTGAGATTATGTGGCATATCCTTGTGTATACCTGTATAACCCTAGAAAGCAGAACTCTAATCAAGAGGAAAATAAATGGAGGCACTTACAGTATTCAGCTTTAATACTCAGGATGGGATAGTCTACACTGCAAGAACAAACCAACCTTGAACTCTCAGGAGCATAACACATAAAATTTGTATCTTGTTCATGCAAGGTTAAATGCAGGCCAGAGTAGCTATTTGCCGTGCAGTGATTTAGCAATCAAGACACCTTTCATCTTACAGTTCCACTGTTTCCAACCATTGCTTCCAGGGTTGCTGCAAGAGGAAAACAAGAGAGTGGAAAACTCACACCTGTTCTTAAATGCCTCAGCCTGGAAATTACACTCACAGCCTAGACATAGTAATGCAGTCCCACCTAATCACAAGGATGCCAGGAAATATGGTCCTCCTGTGTGCCCACAGAGGAGAAGAGAATCAAGTCTGTTCTCTTCCACAACAGCACATTTGAAGAGTATAATGATTAGGAACACAGCCTTTGGAGGCAGATGGACCTGGTTTGAACCTAGATGCACCCAGTTAAAGTAACGTTGTGTGTGACTTTGAGCGAATAACTTCTTTGGGCTTCTCTGTAAAATAGACTAAGAATAACTACCTCAGATGGTTGTTGTAAGAATTAAAAGATGATATCTTATCACAATGTAAGGACTGAAAAAATAGTTGTTGTTGTTGCTGTTATTATCATTGTCATTATTATTACCAAGCCATCCACCAGTGGAACTTATAACTTGGAAACTAGTGAGTTTCCTCTTACTAGGAGGTATCTAAAGAGAGACAGGGCAGCAGTTTATCCAGGATCCTGTGGGAAAGGTTCAAGCTTCAGAGAGTCGGTCAGGCTAAACCTATAAGAAACTTTCATGGAGATTCTGTTCTGTTCTAAGTGCACTAGAAGATGAAGGAAATTGGTGTGGAGTACAGATGAGTCTTGAAAGATGAGAACAATTGGTCATGGCCACCATCAGCACTTGACTGCAGAGTAACTCTTCGTCAGGTGGCCCCAAAGGAAAGCATGGAGTCAGAAGACCTGGCTGAGAAGTTTTCTTTTGCCTCTTTCAAATGTAACACTAGCTTCTTCCTTAAGAGTCTGTGTGCTATCATTTCAACAGATGGTGCTGGGATTACTGGTTATTCACATGCAAAAGAATGAAGTTGGACCCCTTCCTCACAAGCGCCATATGCAAAAATTAACTCAAAATCGATCACAGACCTAAATGTAAGGACTAAAACTCTTATAAGAAAACATAGGCATTGGGACTTCCCTGGTGGTCCAGTGGCTAAGACTCCACGCTCCCAATGCAGGGGGCCCAGGTTCAATCCCTGGTCAGGGAACTACATCCTGCATGCCGCAACAAAGATCCTGCGTGCTGCAACTAAGACCCGGTGCAGCCTAAATATAAAATAAATAAATAAATATTTTAAAAAAAGAAAAAAACATAGGTGTTAATCTTCATGACCTTGGATTAGGCAAGAAGACACAAGCAACAAAAGGAAAATAGACAAAGTTGACTTCTTCAAAATTACAGACTTTTGTGCTTCAAAGAACACTATCAAGAAAGTAAAAAGATGAACTTCCAGCGCAGTGGTTAAGACTCCGCCTGCCAGTGCAGGGGACATGGGTTCAAGCCCTGGTCCGGGAAGATCCCACATGCTGTGGAGCAGCTAAGCCCATGCACCACAACTACTGAGCCTGCGCTCTAGAGCCCGCGAGCCGCAACTACTGAGCCTGAGTGCCACAACTACTGAAACCCGTGGGCCTAGAGCCCATGCCCTGCAACAAGAGAAGCCACCCAATGAGAAGCCCGCAAACCGCAGCGAAGAGTAGCCCCCGCTCGCCGCAACTAGAGAAAAGCCCACGCGCAGCAACAAAGACCCAAGGCAGCCAAAAATAAAAATAAATTAACTAATTAAAAAAAAAAAAGAAAGTAAAGAGACAACCCAGCAAATGGGAAAAAGTGTTTCCAAGTTATAGATCTGATAAGGGTCTAGTATCCAGAATATATAAATAACTCTTTCAACCAAATAACAAAAAGAAAAACAACTCAATTAAAAAATGACAGGGCTTCCCTGGTGGCGCAGTGGTTGAGAATCTGCCTGCCAATGCAGGGGACACGGGTTATAGCCCTGGTCTGGGAGGATCCCATATGCCACGGAGCAACTGGGCCCGTGAGCCACAGCTACTGAGCCTGCGCGTCTGGAGCCTGTGCTCTGCAATAGGAGAGGCTGCCATAGTGAGAGGCCCGCGCACCGCGATGAAGAGTGGCCCCCGCTTGCCACAACTGGAGAAAGCCCTCGCACAGAAACGAAGATCCAACACAGCAAAAATAAATAAATAAATAAATAAATATTAAAAAAAAAAAAAAGACAAAAAAAGACAGTTCTCCAAAGAAGACATACAAATGGTGAATAAGCACATGAAAAGATGCTCAACATCATTAGTCATTAGGAAATGCAAATCCAAATCACAATGAGATACCACTTCAAACCCACTAAAATGACCATAGTAAAAAAGATGGGGACTTCCCTGGCAGTCCAGTGGTTAAGACTCACAGGGAGCATGGGTTCGATCCCTGGTAGGGGAACTAAGATCCCGCATGCTGCACAGTGTGGCCCAAAAATAAAAGATGGAGAATAATAAGTGTTGATGAGACTATGAGAAATTGGAATCTTCACACGTTGCTAGTGGTATGCAAAATTGTGCTGCCATTTTGGAAAACAGTTTGGCAGTTCCTCAAAAAGTTAAATATAGTTTTACCATATATGACCCAGCAATTACACTCTTAGGTATATACTCAAGAGAGATGAAAACATATGTCCACACAAAAAGTTGTACACAGATGTGCATAGCAACATTATTCATAATAGCCAAAAAGTGGAAAAAACCTAAATGTCCAACTGACGAATGATAAACAAAATATGATACACCCATACAATGGAATATTATTCAACCACATAAAGAAATAAAGTATTGATAAAAGCTACTATACAGATGAGCCTTAAAAAATTATGCTAAATGAGAGAAGCCAGTCACAAAACATCACATTTTATATGATTTCATTTATATGCGATGTCCAGAATAGGCACATCTATAGAAACAGAAAGTAAATTAGTGGTTGCCTAGGGCTAGAGGTGTTGGGGGGAAATGGGAAGTGACTGTTAATAGTCTTGGGTTTCTTTTTGAGGTGATGGTATTCTAAAATTGGTTGTGGTTATGTTTGTACAACTCTAAATATACTAAACATCATTGAATTAGACAGTTTAAAAGGGTGAATTGTAAGGTGTGTGAATTATCTCAATAGAGCTGCTATATTTTTAAAAATTGCAAAACACATACCTGAGAAAGGAATTATATCCACAACATGCAAAGAACTCTTAAAACTCAACAATAAGAAAACAAACAACCAAGTTTAAAAATGGGCAAAAGATCTGAACAGATCCTCACCAAATAAGTTATGCAGATGGCAAATGAGCATGTGAAAAGATGCTCAATATAATATCTCACTAGGGATTGCAAATTAAACAACTGCACACCTTTTGAAATAACCAAAATCCAAAGGACAGACAACGCTAAATGCTAGCAACAATGTGCAGCAACAAGAACTCTGAATGCAAAACGGTATAGCCACTTAGGAATACAGTTGACATTTTCTTACAATGCCAAACATACTCTTACCATACTATCCAGCAATCACACTCCAAGGTATTTACCCACATGAGTTAAAAACTGATGTCTAGGGCTTCCCTGGTGGCGCAGTGGTTAAGAATCCGCATGCCAATGCAGGGGACACGGGTTTGAGCCCTGGTCCAGGAAGATCCCACAGGCCCAACTAAGCCCGTGTGCCACAACTACTGAGCCTGTGCTCTAGAGCCCGCGTGCCACAAGTACTGAAGCCCCTGCGCCTAGAGCGTGTGCTCTGCAACGAGAGAAGCCACCGCAAGGAGAAGGCTAAGCAGCACAACGAAGAGTAGCCCCCACTGTCCACAACTCGAGAAAGCCCACGCGCAGCAACGAAGACCCAACACAGCCAAAAGTAAATAAATAAATTTATTAAAAAAAAAAGTCTACACAGAAATCTGCACATGAATGTTTATAGCAGCTTTATTCATAATTGCTAAAAAACTGAAAGCAACCAAGCTATCCTTCAAAAGGTGAACAGATAAATTATGGTAATCCATAAAGTGGAATATTATTCAATGATAAAATGAAATGATCTATCAAGCCCAAAAAACCATGAAAGAACCTGAAATACATAGTGCTAAGTAAGAGAAGCCAGTTGGAGAAGGCTACACAGTATGTGATTCCAATTATATGACGTTCTGGAATAGGCAAAGCTATAGGGACAGTAAAAAGATCAGTGGTTGCCAGGAGTTTGGGGGTGGGAGAGAGAAATAGGTGGAGCACAGGGGATTCTTAAGGCAGTAAAACGATTCTGTATTATGCTATAATGGTAGATACATGACATTATGCATTTGTCAAAACCCATAGAAAATGTACAATGCAAAGAGTGAACCTTAATGTAAACTATGCACTTCAGTTAATAATAATGTATCAATACTGGTTTATCAATTCTAACAAATATACCACATTAATGCAAGAGGTTAATAATAGGGGAAACTGCGTGTGTTGGCGGGCATATGTGGGAACTCTCCCTACTATCTGCTCAATTTAATGTAAACCTAAAACTGGTCTAAAAATGGTCTATTGATTTAAAAAAAAAAAAAAACTAAGGAAAAGAATATTGCAAACAGAAGGCAGATTAAAAATACACAAGACTAACACAGATCAGGCCAAAAAATATGAACAAATGGTACTCTTTTTAAATTTTATTTATTTATTTATTTTGGCTGCGCTGGGTCTTAGTTCAGGCACGAGGTATCTTCGTTGCGGCATGTGGGATCTTTAGTTGCAGCATGCATGTGGGATCTAGTTCCCCGACCAGGGATCAAACCCGGGCCCCCTGCATTGGGAGAGTGGAGTCTTACCCAGTGGACCACCAGGGAAATCCCAGTACTCTTTAAAAATAATTTAAATTTTTTTCAGAGTTTGTGTGCATTTCAGATACCTGCACTTTCAGGTTCATTGTAGCATTATTCACAGTAGCCAAGATATGGAACCAATCTAAATCTCCATCAGTGGATGAATGAATTTTAAAATGTGGTATATACATCCAAAGGAATATTATTCAGCCTTAAAAAAAGAAGGAAATCCTGCCATTTACGGCAACATGGTTGGACATGGAGGACATTATACTAAGTGAAATAAGCCCAACAAAGAAAGACTAATACCATATGGTATTACTTATATGTGGGATCTAAGAGAGTCAAACTCTAGAAGCACAGAGTCAAATGGTGTTTACCAGGGGGGCCTGGAAAGAGGGGTAAATAGGGAGGTGATGGTCAAAGGGTACAAAGTTTCAGTTAATGCAAAATAAGTTCTGGAAATCTATACAGCATAGTGCCTACTGCTAACAATACTTTATTGTACACTCAAAATTTGCTAAGCGGGTAGATCTTATTTTAAGTGTTCTTACCACAAAAAATAATAATAATAAAATAGTAAGGGGGAATGGGAGGAAACTTTGGGAATGGATGGGTATGTCTATGGCTTGGATGGTTGTTATGGTCTTACGGGTGTACATTTATCCCCAAACTCATTGAGTTGTATGCATTAGTAGGTACAGCTTTTTTACGTGTCAATCATACCTAAATAAAGTAGTTTTATAAATAAATAAATAAATAAATGGCGTCTATGTGCTTGCCAACTATGATGTTTCTTCTCTTGCAAAGCACAGATAATGTCATGGCACTGTGTCTCCCTGTTGCTACTCAATGTTCAGAACAAAAGCAATGCCACAGTAGGCATCAGAAACTCTCCTGACAGCCACAGGAAGCCAGGGAGACTTCTGCTCCAAAAATTTAACTAGGGGAAAAAAAACGTCCTCTACCTTTATCCCGAATTTAATAATCACTAAGAGTTATTCTGTGTCACTATGATCGGTGTTCTTTTTTGGTATGTGTCCATTTAGAATACAGGCACTGGGAGAAGCAGCCATCATGGGCTCGCATAGAACCAACTTTCTTTCCTTGCTCTGCCAAAGCTGTGGGAGGGATGCTGTCCCTGACCGGCAGGAATAAACCAGAACATGCTTGTCCACTTAGGTCCTAATCAAGAAAAGAGCAAGAACTACACACATCACCAGTGAACTAGGGACCATAGGGCAGTAGCTTTCTCTCTGCTCTGCTTGGACTCACTCAGGGATCCTGTCAAAATCACAGGTGCCCGGCCCTATGCTGTTCATTCAGTCAACAGATATTTATTAAGCATCTTTATTTTGTGCCAGGCACTGTTCTGTTTACTTAGGATATAAGACTGACAAAAAAAAAAAAAAAGACAAAATTCCTTGCTTTTGTGGAGCTCATGTTCTAGTGGAGAAAAAAAGAAACAATAAACACAATAAATTAGTAAATGGTATGGATGTTGTAAGGAGCTGAGTGCTATGGAGGAAAGACGTAAGGCAAGGAAGATGGAGCGCGTTAAGGAAGGTGAAAGGAGCTGGTTGCAATTTTAAATCTTGGGGGCAGGGTCTGCCCACTGGGAGGGCTAGACCTGAAGATGGGGGAGTTAGCCACCCAGCCTCAGGCAGAGGGAGCAGTATCTGAGGCTGGGGGAATGGGGCGTGGTCTCTTGTAGAATCTGCAAGGACTGGCCTTGGCTGGAACCCAGATGTCCATCCTCTGCCACTTGGAGATGGATGGTCCCACCTGGTTTCCCTTTCTCTATCTTGGGGTTTGAGAGATGGGTATGTGACCATTAGGAGCTCTTCTAACTTGAAACTCTGCTGACAGGTTGGAACAAGGAGGAGAGAGATCGGAGGGGCTGACACCAGTGGAAACGCCACTTCTGACTTGTCAGAGTGAGTGACAGCGGACACGAAAAAGCCCGAGGCAGCCGCTGAGTGCTGGGTGCTGTGGATGCAAGCTCAGAGCCAAGCATGGGATCGAAGGTGTGGTGTGACAGCAGAGGCAGCTGCAGCTTAAGGCGAACTCGACAGTACGTGTGGTCCCTGCCTAACTTATTTACTCATTAAGTGTGGAACCTACTCTGATTTCACACGGGTGAGGTTTGTATAAAACATATGACATCAGTGTGTATATACTTCCAACCACTGTTTCAGGAGAAACCTATTGGTGTGGGGAGTTTCATCTACAAAGTTCATGGACGTGGAAATGGCAGCTATTACAAAAACTGAACACATGCTTGAAATAGAAAAGGTGCTAAATATGACTTCACTCCACACAGCAGGGTGCTAGTCAGGATAAGATACATTACCAACAACCCAAACCTCAGTGGTTTATAACAACAGAGGTTATTTCCACTGGATCTATGTGTCTATCATGAGCTGGCTGGGGCCACTGCCCCACATCTCCTCATTCTAGGACCCAGACTGGGGAAGCAGCTGTCATCACAAACATTGCCGGCACAGAGCAAAGGGAAAGAGATCTTGGAAGGGTCTCGTACTCAAAATTAGATGCTTGAGCCCAGGCATGGTGCTTCCACTCAGCACTCAGGAGCTAGAAGGAGCTACATGGCCCTACCCAACACAAGGGGGCCAGGAAATGCAGTCCTACCAAGGCCGGGGCAGCAGAAAGCTGGAAGTATTTGGTGAATAGTGGGAGTGACCATCCTAAAATATCAGCGCTGTCTGGTGCTCAGACAACTGGCCGCAGGCAAACCCAGCCAGCCGGCCCACGGCACCCCCTGGAGGTCGGGGTATGGCCTCTGAGATGTAAATTGCCAGCCAGTGCTCCTTGATGCAGGTTGGTAGGAACAATTACCTATGAACAGAGACAAATAATAGAATGGTTGTACTTGTCACCAAAGAACATCTAAGCAAGAGAGAACATGACAAGGGTAAACTTTGTATCAGGTTACGTAAAAAGACAAAAAAGCAAGCCTGCCTTCTCTAGCCCAAGACCTCTGAATGTCACCTGAATGTCTCAGGAGCCGGGACTCAGAAGAAAAATACCGTGTTCTGTTCTAGATGTGCCAAAGTTTGAGAAAGCAGAATGTCTAGAGGGCTGGATCCAGCAAGCAGGTAGTGATTTATTTCAGGTGAGAAAGATGGGCTTAGAGACACATGTTCAGAAGTCATCTACATTGAGCTGAGAACCAAACCAGGAAGAATGAGGAAAAGGTCAAGGACAAATGCCTATGCCCTCGGACACTGGCAAAGAGAGACCAGGATGTCAGAGGACCCAGGAGGGCACGTCCAGGATGAGGGTATGGAGGGGAGAACAGCCATATGGATTTGGTCTCAGGGGTTGAAGGGGTGCATGCAGGCAGAGGGAATACATGAGCAAATGCCAGGGGCCTCAGCTTAGACATGGCAGCCCAGGAAAGCCTCCAACTTCCCTAAACTGCATCAACGGCCCCCTTGCAGTCTGCCCTTCCCCCCTCCCTATCGCTCTCCTTGGACCAGGGCTTCTGGTCACCTGGGACAGTGTTTTGTTCACTGTGACCTTCCGACACTTGGAAGGAACATGATAAATGCTCAACAAATGAAGAGATGGACGAGGAGAAAGAGAGGTATATCCAGAAACTAGTGACGACTGAAGCTACGGGTTCAAATCAGGGAAAAATAGAAAACAAG
The DNA here is from genome assembly GCF_965194805.1 of Balaenoptera borealis. Lineage (NCBI taxonomy): Eukaryota > Metazoa > Chordata > Mammalia > Artiodactyla > Balaenopteridae > Balaenoptera > Balaenoptera borealis. The sequence goes on from NC_138874.1 coordinate 59,630,613, forward strand.
GAAGCAAAGATAGATGCAATTGGTTTAATTCGACACATGCTGTCCTCAGCCCTCTGGGGGAGGGTGTGGAGGGATACAGGGTGTGAGAGAACACAGGGCCTATTTTCAGGGCGCACACAGCCCAGTGGGGAGAGATCGCAGGCCACACAGAACTCCAGTATCACAGAATGAGGGAAGCTCTAGAAGAAACTCACAGAGTGCTATGTAAAGTAAGGAGAGACAGAAAAGCAACCTGAATGAGATGGCATTTGAGATGTGCAGTTGAAAACAGGGATGGGTTTTCCAGGTAGATGAAACAGAATGATGAAAGGCACCAGCCCGGGAAACCGTGGCCTCCCCAACACACGGGACATTGGCATCTAGAGTTGGGAGAAGGAATCACTGGTTTGTTAATAAGGAAAGAGCGAATTCTTCTTCATAGGGATTATTCTGTGTGAACACCAAAATGTGAGCAGAGGGGAATGACTCAGACCATAGGCAGCGTCTTTGCTCTTTTGTGTGGTCACTAAGCTGCTCTCACCCAGGAACAAAAATGCTCAAAAGGACAAATGCAAACAGCAGGTGTCAAGAGGCACCTTCCTTCCCCTTCTCACCCGCTTGAGAAGACCTACATGAGGGAAGAAGAAAACCACTTTATCGTTGACTTCACTGGTGCCCTAAAAGAAAAACTTCTGGCTTGTATTCTTTCAGAGAGTCTGGATGGAATTTTTTTTTTTTTTGGCCAGGCCTCGCGTCTTATGGGATCTTAGTTCCCCAACCAGGGATTGAACCCCGGGCCCTCAGCAGTGAGAGCATGGAGTCCTAACAATTGGACCACCAGGGAATTGCCTGGATAGAATTTTTAGACTTTATATTTCAAAATAAGTGACTGTGATTTTTTTTTTTTAATTAATGTATTTTTTGGCTGCTTTGGGTCTTCGTTGCTGCACGCTGGCTTTCTCTAGTTGTGGCGAGCGGGGCTACTCTCTGTTGCAGTGCGTGGGCTTCTCATTGCGGTGGCTTCTCTTGTTGTGGAGCACGGGCTCTAGGCACACAGGCTTCAGTAGTTGCAGCACATGGGCTCAGTGGTTGTGTCTCGTGGGCTCTAGTGCGCAGGCTCAGTAGTTGTGGCACACGGGCTTAGTTGCTCCGCGGCATGTGGAATCTCCCTGGACCAGGGCTCGAACCCATGTCCCCTGCGTTGGCAGGCGGATCCTTAACCACTGTGCCACCAGGGAAGTCCCAGTGACTGTGATTTATTTGCCACAGTCACTTGTCAGTTTGGGACACTGGCAAAGTAACCAGCCTCTTCGATTAGCCAGAGGACCTGTCCCTCTCACAAGGGCCCCCAAAGTTCTTCCAAACAAATTCTGCAAGAGGAGAGGACCAATGATGCTGGCACTAGTGGCCACTTCATGCCAGAACTGAACTGTGGCAACCAGAGCCAGGGAGCCGGAGCAGAGTTGGGGGCAGGACCCCAGGTGGAGGACACACTTACAGGCAGGCTTCGGCTCTCCCCTAGCAGAGCACAGGAGAACAGGTTCTAAGCTCCCTGTCGCCCAGCAGTTCTGCTCCTCAGAAGGAGGAGGGGGCTTCCCTGGTGGCGCAGTGGTTGAGAATCTGCCTGCCAATGCAGGGGACACGGGTTCGAGCCCTGGTCTGGGAAGATCCCACATGCCGCGGAGCGACTGGGCCCGTGAGCCACAATTGCTGAGCCTGCGCGTCTGGAGCCTGTGCTCCGCAGCAAGAGAGGCCGCGATGGTGAGAGGCCCACGCACCGCGATGAAGAGTGGTCCCCACTTGCCGCAGCTAGGGAAAGCCCTCGCACAGAAACGAAGACTCAACGCAGTCATAAATAAATAAATAAATAAATAAAAGAACGTGAATTTCTTTAAAAAAAAAAAAAAAAAAAAAAGAAGGAGGAGGGCCTTCCCGTGTTCGGCAGTACTTATCCCTGTGAACGAAGGCAAACCTCCTGAGTATTTCTTTGTAAAACAGCCTTCTATAACTGTGGGAATTGGACAGATCAGAAAGTGTACCCTCTCCGAAAGCAGATCAATATCCCTCCTTGATCTAAATAAAGTGACTTAACAAGTTTTCACTTAATATAGAGAGAGGATTTGCATCCAGTTCAACAATCTACCTGCCAAAAAGGCACTTTATGGGAACTAAAGCAGAGTTATGAACCTCTCAGCAAACTTGTGTATAATGGAAATTATAAATCAGCAGCAATGATATAATTATGAAGGATATTTTACAAGGAAAAATTTCTCCTAGCATGTTTAGAGATACTTTATGTTCTGTAACATAAAACACTAATCCTGGGCTAACTGGAAACAATGACATGGTACGTAATAATGACATGTTTTGTTTTTTTTCCCCTGGTGAGTCCAAGTATTCATCTGAGCCCTTATCCTGATCTTTCTGGGTAATCAGATTTACAAATCTTAAAAATCTAATGTCTTGTGCTCAGAGGCAGGTCATGGCAGCCTCAACCAAGGTGGGGGGGAACCAAAGGGGTGCAATGAAATAAGAACAACCAAGGACCAAGCCCCAAGGGCAGCAGAATGCACACCTGGGCACCAAACGTGATTGGCTCTTCTAGACCATCCTGAGTTGACCCCATATAAATTCAAATTAAGTGAAACCAAAAAAATTGTCTTTTTTTTTTTTTTTTAAACCATCATGTTGTTTGTGTTTTTTTGTTTTTTTGTTTTTATTTTTGGCTGTGTTGGGTCTTTGTTTCTGTGTGAGGGTTTTCTCTAGTTGTGGCAAGCGGGGGCCACTCTTCATCGCGGTGGGCGGGCCTCTCACTATCGTGGCCTCTCTTGTTGCGGAGCACAGGCTCCAGACATGCAGGCTCAGTAGTTGTGGCTCACGAGCCTAGTTGCTCCACGGCATGTGGGATCTTCCCAGACCAGGGCTCGAACCCGTGTCCCCTGCATTGGCAGGCAGATTCTCAACCGCTGCGCCACCAGGGAAGCCCAAAATTGTCATTTTTCATAGGATATAACATCTCAGGCCTTGGGAAGGAGAAGGACAGGAAAAATCAGAAATTCCCATATGCCATGTAAATGGCCAGTATATTGGATGGGAAAAATGCTGAATGAGAAGTAATATTTCCCAAAGTATGATACCCAAGATCACTTTAGGGGATACACAAAGGAATGTTTTTTTTTTAATTTGGAACATTCATATGTGTATGTTAATGAATAAAGACAAATGATACTGGCTTTTCATCTTAGGATACTGACATAAAATTTCCCTTCTGACTACATTGCAGTAAAGCAGCAAGTTCACTTAAATAAAACTTTTAATAAATAATAGCATGGTCAGCCCTCAGCTAATGGTAAAACAGTGATACTGATACCCCATTGTGAGGTCTGGGAAACAGGAAACAGAAACAGGTATCCTGAGACTGCTGGGTACGTCTTTCTGTCCCAGAGTGGGAAGAGTTTCTTTCATTCATTCATTTGGCTTTTAGCAAATGTTTTTTGGGTCCCTGTCACATCCAGACACTGTTCACTGACATCAGATGGCGACCAACACATGGTCCGCCCTTGAGGAGCTACACATTAGAAGGGATACAAACAATTAAAGAGACGGGGACCATATGCCATGGTAAGGGGAAAAAAAGGATCAAGACATGAAGTAATAAAAGAAATAGATGCTTTAAAACAATAGATAGTAAATTATACAAATATTTAACAGTCAGAAAAAAAGGAAACAATAATATAGTCATAGCAAAAATAATGATGTATAATACTGACTTTATTAATGAATAAAGATAATGTTTCAGGGGACTTCCCTGGTGGTCCAGTGGTAAAGAATCCACCTTCCAATGCAGGTGATGTGGGTTCGATCCCTGGTTGGGGAAATAAAAATCCCACTTGCTGTGGGGCAACTAAACCTGGGCGCCACAACTACTGAGCTCGAGCACCTCAAAGAGAGAGACCACGTGCCACAAGCTACAGAGCCCACATGCCCTGGAGCCCACAGACCACAACCAGAGAGAGAAAACCCACACACCACAACTAGAGAGAAACCAGAGCACCGCAACAAAAGAGACCGTGGGCCACAACGAAAGATCCCGCATGCCTCAGTGAATCGAAAAAAAAGGTAATGTTTCAATGTAGTACAATTTACCATGTTCCAATCTTTGCATGTATTATTTCATTTATTCCTCACCACAACATTGATAGTTAATTGTTATTAAATCCATTTTACAGGTGAGTAAACAGTCATCCCCAAACACACAGCAGTGCTGGGATTCAGACTCAGATCTTCTTGCTGCCAAAACCCAAGCACATTCAGTAAGTCATGTTGCCTGACTAGAGCAGATGTGGGAGGTACAGGGGAGAGAGCAGGGAAGTGGAAGTAAAGTGTACAGCAAAGAGGAGGAAGAAGAGAGAAGAAGCAAAGAGGAAAAAGAAGTAAAGGAATGGATGAGAAGAACAGGGATGCAGATAAAGGAAGAGGACAAGGAAGTGGCAGGAAACCTGTATCTCTGTGATGGGGGAATTAAGAAGGAAAAGTTGATTCCATTTAGGCAGAAGGGTGGGCTGGGTATGGTGACCAGGCCAAATCTATTGTCCAAAAACCTTTAAGTTGAAGACATGGAATGTTCACAGTAGGAAAATATATAAAAAAAGAGAATAGATTTGTGGTTGCCCGTGGCTGGAGGCTTTGGGGTAAATGGAGGGTGACTGCTATGGGTACAGGATTTATTTTTCAGTGATAAAAAGATTCTAAAATTAATTGTGGGGACTTCCCTGGTGGCATAGTGGTTACGAATCCGCCTGCCAATGAAGGGGACATGGGTTCAAGCCCTGGTCTGGGAAGATACCACATGCTGCGGAGCAACTAAGCCTGTGCACCACAGCTACTGAGCCTGTGCTCTACAGCCCACAAGTCACAACTACAGAGCCCGCGTGCCACAACTACTGAAGCCTGCACGCCTAGACCCCATGCTCCACAACAAGAGAAGCCACCACAATGAGAAGCCTGCACACCTCAACAAAATGTAGCCCCCGCTTGCTGCAACTAGAGAAAGCCCGTGCTCAGCAATGAAGACCCAATGCAGCCAAAAATAAATAAATTAATTAATTAAAATAAATAAATAATTAAATTAAATTAAGTTAGTTGTGGTGATTGTTGTAGAACTCTGTTTTTAGAATACTAAAAACTATTGAATTGTATACTTTGGGTGAATTGTGTGGTATGTAAGTTGTATCTCAATAAGGTTTTATTTTTAAAAAAAGAATCAGAGAACTTGAAGATAGGTCAGTTGAGATTATCCAACCTGAGGAACAAAAAGAAAAATGATTGGAGAAAAAGAACAGAACCTCAGAGATTTGCAGGAAACTTTAAAGTGTATCAACATATGCATAAGAAGAGTCCCAGAAGGAGAGGAGAGAGAGAAATGGGCAAAGAGAATATTTGAAGAAATAATGGCTCAAAATTTCCAAAATTTGAGAAAAATCAATAATCTACATATCAAAAGGACAAACACTGTATGATTCCACTTATATGAGGTACATAGAGTAGGCAAATTCATAGAGACATAGAGATGAATGGTGGTGCTTGCCAGGGGCTGAGTAAGAGGGATTGGGGAATTAGTGTTTTTGCTTTTCTATATGCTTTTTTTTTTTTTTTTTTTGCTGTGCCACGCAGCATGCATGTGAGATTTTAGTTCCCTGACCAGGGATCGAACCCATGCCCCCTGCAGTGGAAGAACAGTCTAGACTGCCAGGGAAGTCTGGGGTGTTACTGGTTAAAGAGCACAGAGTTTCAACTGGGGATGATGAAAAAGTTCTGGAGATGGATGGTGGTGATGGTTGCACAACAATGTGAATGTACTTAATGCCACAGAACTATACACTTTAAAATGGTTAAGGGACCTTCGTGGTGGTGCAGTGGTTAAGAATCCGCCTGCCAGTGCAAGGGACAGGGGTTCGAGCCCTCGTCCAGAAAGATCCCACATGCTGTGGAGCAACTAAGCCCATGCGCCACAACTACTGAGCCTGTGCTCTAGAGCCCATGCACCACAACTACTGAGCCCACGAGCCACAACTACTGAAGCCTGTGCACCTAGAGCCCATGCTCTGCAACAAGAGAAGCCACCGCAATGAGAAGCCCGCACACCACAACGAAGAGTAGCCTCTGCTCGCCACAACTAGAGAAAGCCTGTGCACAGCAAAAAAGACCAAATGCAGCCAAAAATAAATAAAATGGTTAAAATAATAAATTTTATGTTCTGTATATTTTACCACAGTAAGAAAAAATACAATGTTAGATTAAAATAGCAAGAAAAAATTAAGGAGAAATTATGACATTCTCAGATAAACAAAAACTGAAAGAATTTGTCAACACACCTATCCAACAGAAAATACTAAAAGGATTTTTTCAGGCTGAAATGAATGAACACTAGAGAGTAACTTGAATCCACATGAAGAAATAAAGAGCATTGGAAGAGGTACTAAATAAGTATATAAAAGACAGTATACATGTATATTTTGTTTGTAACTAACTTTCTCTCCTATCTGATTTAAAAGACAACTGCATAAGCACTAATTATAACCTAATTGTGAACGATACAAACTATATATTGATGGCCATATATTGTATAAAGATGTATTTGCAGGCTTCCCTCGTGGCACAGTGGTTAAGAATCTGCCTGCCAGTGCAGGGGACATGGTTCGAGCCCTGGTCCAGGAATATCCTACATGCCTCGGAGCAACTAAGTGCATGCTCCACAACTACTGAGCCCTTGTGCCACAACTACTGAAGCCTGCATGCCTAGAGCCCATGCTCCACAACAACAGAAGCCAACACTGCGACGAAGAGTAGCCCTGGCTCGATGCAACTAAAGAAAGCCCATGTGCAGCACGAAGACCCAATGCAGCCAAAAATAAATAAATAAATTTATTTTTAAAAATAAATTAATTAAAATAAATAAAAAATATAGATGTATTTGCTTGACAATAATAGCACAAAAAAGGGGAGGAAATAGAGCTATGTAGGAGCACAGTTTTTGTATAATTTTGAAATTAACTTGGAACAGTTCCAAACAGGGTTGTTTTAAGTTAAGATGTGAATTGCAGTCTCCAGGGAACCACTAAGAAAATAACTCAAAAAAATATAGTAGAAGAAATGAAATTAAAATTGTACACTAGAAAATATCTACTTCACAGAAAGGAAGTCAGTAATGGAGGAACACAGGAATAAAAAATACTTAAGACATATAGCAAACAGAGAGGGCAGAAAGCAGAAGCAAGAAGAACTACAATCCTGCAGCCTGTGGAACAGAAACCACATCCACAGAAAGACAGACAAGATGAAAAGGCAGAGGGCTATGTACCAGATGAAGGAACAAGATAAAACCCCAGAAAAACAACTAGAAGAAGTGGAGATAGGCAACCTTTCAGAATAATGATAGTGAAGATGATCCAGGACCTCAGAAAAAGAATGGAGGCAAAGATCAAGAAGATGCAAGAAATGTTTAACAAAGACCTAGAAGAATTAAAGAACAAACATAGATGAACAATACAATAACTGAAATGAAAACTACACTAGAAGGAATCAATAGCAGAACAACTGAGGCAGAAGAACGGATAAGTGACCTGGAAGACAGAATGGTGGAATTCACTGCTGTGGAACAAAATAAAGAAAAAAGAATGAAAAGAAATGAAGACAGCCTAAGAGACCTCCGGGACAACATTAAACGCAACAACATTTGCAGTACAGGCGTCCCAGAAGGAGAAGAGAGAGAGAAAGGACCCGAGAAAATATTTGAAGAGATTATAGTCGAAAACTTCCCTAACATGGGAAAGGAAATAGCCACCCAAGTCCAGGAAGCGCAGCAAGTCCCATACAGGATAAACCCAAGGAGAAACATGCCGAGATACATAGTAATCAAATTGGCAAAAATTAAAGACAAAGAAAAATTATTGAAAGTAGCAAGGGAAAAACGACAAATAACATACAAGGGAACTCCCATAAGGTTAACAGCTGATTTCTCAGCAGAAACTCTACAAGCCAGAAGGGAGTGGCATGATATATTTAAAATGATGAAAGGGAAGAACCTACAAACAAGATTACTGTACCTGGCAGGATCTCATTCAGATTCGATGGAGAAATCAAAAGCTTTACAGACAAGCAAAAGCTAAGAGAATTCAGCACCACCAAACCAGCTCTACAACAGATGCTAAAGGAACTTCTCTAAGTGGGAAACACAAGAGAAGAAAAGGACCTACAAAAACAAACCCAAAACAATTAAGAAAATGGTCATAGGAACATACATACCAATAATTACCTTAAACGTGAATGGATTAAATGCTCCAACAAAAGACACAGGCTCGCTGAATGGATACAAAAATAAGACCCATCTATATGCTGTCTACAAGAGACCCACTTCAGACCTAGGGACACATACATACTGAAAGTGAGGGGATGGAAAAAGATATTCCATGCAAATGGAAATCAAAAGAAAGCTGGAGTAGCAATATTCATATTAGATAAAATAGACTTTAAAATAAAGAATGTTACAAGAGACAAGGAAGGACATTACATAATGATCAAGGGATCAATCCAAGAAGAAGATATAACAATTATAAACATATATGCTCCCAACATAGGAGAACCTCAATACATAAGGCAACTGCTAACAACTATAAAAGAGGAAATTGACAGTAACACAATAATAGTGGGGGACTTTAACACCTCACTTACACCAATGGACAGATCAACCAACATGAAAATAAATAAGGAAACAAAAGCTTTAAATGACACAATAGACCAGATAGATTTAATTGATATTTATAGGACATTCCATCCAACAACAGCAGATTACACTTTCTTCTCAAGTGCGCACAGAACATTCTCTAGGATAGATCACATCTTGGGTCACAAATCAAGCCTCAGTAAATTTAAGAAAATTGAAATCATATCAAGCATCTTTTCTGACCACAACGCTTTGAGATTAGAAATGAATTACAGGGAAAAAAACGTAAAAAACACAAACACATGGAGGCTAAACAATACGTTACTAAATAACCAAGAGATCACTGAAGAAATCAAAGAGGAAATCAAAAAATACCTAGAGACAAAAGACAACGAAAAGACGACAATCCAAAACCTATGGGATGCAGCAAAAGCAGTTCTAAGAGGGAAGTTTATAGCTATACAAGCCTACCTCACGAAACAAAAAAATCTCAAATAAACAAGCTAACCTTACACCTAAAGGAACTAGAGAAAGAAGAACAAACAAAACCCAAAGTTAGTAGAAGGAAAGAAATCATAAAGATCAGAGCAGAAATAAATGAAATAGAAACAAAGAAAACAATAGCAAAGATCAATAAAACTAAAAGCTGGTTCTTTGAGAAGATAAACAAAATTGATAAACCATTAGCCAGAGTCATCAAGAAAATGAAGGAGAGGACTCAAATCAATAAAATTAGAAATGAAAAAGGAGAAGTTACAACCGACACTGCAGAAATACAAAGCATCCTAAGAGACTACTACAAGCAACTGTATGCCAATAAAATGGACAACCTGGAAGAAATGGACAAATTCTTAGAGAGGTATAACGTTCCAAGACTGAACCAGGAAGGAATAGAAAATATGAACAGACCAATCACAAGTAATTAACTTGAAACTGTGATTAAAAATCTTGCAACAAACAAAAGTCCAGGACCAGATGGCTTCACAGGTGAATTCTATCAAACATTTAGAGAAGAGCTAACACCCATCCTTCTCAAACTCTTCCAAAAAATTGCAGAGGAAGGAACACTCCCAAACTCATTCTATGAGGCCACCATCACCCTGATACCAAAACCAGACAAAGATACTACAAGAAAAGAAAATTACAGACCAATATCACTGATGAATATAGATGCAAAAATCCTCAACAAAATACTAGCAAACAGAATCCAACAGCACACTGAAAGGATCATACACCATGATCAAGTGGGATTCATCCCAGGGATGCAAGGATTCTTTAATATACGCAAATCAATCAATGTGATACACCATATTAACAAATTGAAGAATAAAAACCATATGGTCATCTCAATAGATGCAGAAAAAGCTTTTGACAAAATTCAACACCCATTTATGATAAAAACTCTCCAGAAAGTGGGCATAGAGGGAACCTATCTCAACATAATAAAGGCAATATATGACAAACCCACAGCAAACATCACTCTCAATGGTGAAAAACTGAGAGCATTTCCTCTAAGATCAGGAACAAGACAAGGATGTCCACTCTCACCACTGTTATTCAACATAGTTTTGGAAGTCCTAGCCACGGCAATCAGAGAAGAAAAAGAAATAAAAGGAATACAAATTGGAAAAGAAGAAGTAAAACTGTCAGTTTTGCAGATGACATGATACTATACATAGAGAATCCTAAAGATGCCACCAGAAAACTACTAGACCTAATCAATGAATTTGGTAAAGTTGCAGGATACAAAATTAATGCACAGAAATCTCTTGCATTCCTATACACTAATATGAAAAATCTGAAAGAAAAATTAAGGAAACATCCCCATTTACCATTGCAACAAAAAGAATAAAATACCTAGGAATAAACTTACCTAGGGAGACAGAAAACCTGTATGCAGAAAAGTATAAGACACTGATGAAAGAAATTAAAGATGATACCAACAGATGGAGAGATACATGATATTCTTGGATTGGAAGAATCAATATTGTGAAAATGACTACACTACCCAAAGCAATCTACAGATTCAATGCAATCCCTATCAAATTACCAGTGGCATTTTTTACAGAACTAGAACAAAAAATCTTAAAATTTGTATGGAGACACAAAAGACCCCAAATAGCCAAAGCAGTCTTGCGGGGAAAAAAAGGAGCTGGAGGAATCAGACTTCCTCACTTCAGACTATACTACAAAGCTACAGTAATCAAGACAATATGGTACTGGCACAAAAACAGAAACATAGATCAATGGGACAAGATAGAAAGCCCAGAGATAAACCCACGCACCTATGGTCAACTAATCTATGACAAAGGAGGCAAGGATATACAATGGAGAAAAGACAGTCTCTTCAATAAGTGGTGCTGGGAAACCTGGACAGCTACATGTAAAAGAATGAAATTAGAACACTCCCTAACACCATACACAAAAATAAACTCAAAATGGATTCGAGACCTAAATGTAAGACCGGACACTATAAAACTCTTAGAGGAAAACATAGGAAGAACACTCTTTGACATAAATCACAGAAAGATCTTTTTTGATCCACCTCCTAGAGTAATGGAAATTAAAACAAAAATAAACAAATGGGACCTAATGAAACTTCAAAGCTTTTGCACAGCAAAGGACAACCCTCAGAATGGGATAAAATATTTGCAAATGAATCAATGGACAAAGGATTAATCTCCAAAATATATAAACAGCTCATGTAGCTCAGTATTAAAAAACAAACAACCTAATCCAAAAATGGGCCGAAGACCTAAATAGACATTTCTGCAAAGAAGACATACAGATAGCCAAGAAGCTCATGAAAAGCTGCTCAACATCACTAATTATTAGAGAAATGCAAATCTAAACTACAATGAGGTACCACCTCACACCAGTTAGAATGGGTGTCATCAGAAAATCTACAATCAACAAATGCTGGAGAGGGTGTGGAGAAAAGGGAACCCTCTTGCACTGTTGGTGGGAATGTAAATTGATACAGCCACTATGGAGAACAGTATGGAGGTTCCTTAAAAAACTAAAAATAGATTTACCATATGATCCAGCAATCCCACTACTGGGCGTATACCCAGAGAAAATGATAATTCAAAAAGACACATGCACCCCAATGTTCATTGCAGCACTATTTACAATAGCCAGGTCATGGAAGCAACCTAAATGCCCATCGACAGACGAATGGATAAAGAAGATGTGGTACATATATACAATGGAATATTACTCAGCCATAAAAAGGAATGAAACTGAGTCATTTGTTGAGACGTGGATGGATCTAGAGACTGTCATACAGAGTGAAGTAAGTCAGAAAGAGAAAAACAAATATCGTATATTAACGCATATATGTGAAACCTAGAAAAATGGTACAGATGAACCAGTTTGCAGGGCAGAAATTGAGACACAGATGTAGAGAACAAACGTATGGACACCAAGGGGGGAAAGCGGCTGGGTGGTGGGGAGGGTGGTGTGTTGAATTGGGCAATTGGGATTGACATGTATACACTGATGTGTATAAAATTGATGACTAACAAGAACCTGCTGTATAAAAAAATAAATAAAATAAAATTCAAAAATTAAAAAAAAAGTTATAATGTACTTGTAGACACAAGGCTAAAAAAAAAGAAAGACATATAACCAACAAATAATAAAATGACAGGTATAAATCGTACCTTATCAGTAATTCAATGTAGATGGGCTAGACATTCCAATTAATAGGCCAAAATTTTCAGAAAGGATAAAAAAAAACTATATACTGTCTACAAGAGGTACATTTTAGATTCAAAGACACAGATAGGTTAAAAGAAAAGAGATGGAAAAAGACATACCATGAAAACAGTAAACAAAAGAAAGCTGAAATGTCCATATAAATGTAAGACAAAGTGGACTTTATACTAAAAATTGTTACTAAAGACAAAGAAGGAGATTATATAAGTATAAAGTGACCAATATATAAAGAAGACATAATAATTATAAACATAGATTTATTTTATATATATATCAGAGCCCCAAAATTCATGATGCAAAAATAGTCATAACTCAAAGGAGAAATAGACAACTCAATCATAATACTTGAAAGCTTTAATATCCTATTTTCAATAATGGAAAGAATAACTAGGTAGAAGATCAACAAGGAAAAAGAAGAATTGAACAACACTATAAATCAACTTACAGATATCTATAAAATACGCTAACAATAGCAGAAAACACTTTCTTCTCAAGTGCACATGGAATATTTTCCAGTATTAGATCATACGTTAGGCCATAAAAAATTTCTTCAATAAATTTAAAAGGATTGAAATCATACAAATATGCCTCTGATCACAATGAAATATAAGTACAAATCTATAACAGAAGGAAATTTAGGAAATTCACAAATGTGTGGAAAACATACAATACACTCTTAAAAAACCAGTGGGTCAAAGAAGTCACAGGGGAAATTACAAAATACTTTGAGATGAATAAAAATGAAAACCCAGCATACCAAAACTTATGGAATGCAACTAAAACAGTGCTTAGGAGGAAATGTATGGCTTTAAGTACTATATTAAAAAGAAGAAAGATCTCAAGTTAATCACCTAACCTTTCACCTTAAGAAATGAGAAAAATACCAAAACCAAAGATACAAGAAAGGAAGACTACAGGCCAACATCTCTGATGAATATAGATGGAAAAATTCTCAGCAAAATATCAGCAAGCTGGGGCTTCCCTGGTGGCGCAGTGGTTGAGAGTCCACCTGCCAATGCAGGGGACACAGGTTCGAGCCCTGGTCTGGGAGGATCCCACATGCCGCGGAGCAACTGGGCCCGTGAGCCACAACTGCTGAGCCTGCGCGTCTGGAGCCTGTGCTCCGCAGCAAGAGAGGCCGCGATAGTGAGAGGCCCGCACACCACGATGGAGAGTGGCCCCCGCTTGCCGCAACTGGGGAAAGCCCTCGCGTGGAGACGAAGACCCAACACGGCCAAAAAAATAAAAATAAATTAAAAAAAAAGTCAGCAAGCCAAATTCAACAATAATTAAGAGGATCAAAATCTATTTATTTATTTATTAAAATTTAAAAGTTGGGGTGGGGGGGCTTCCCTGGTGGTCCAGTGGTTAAGACTCTGTGCTTCCATTGCAGGGGGCACAGGTTCTATCCCTGGTTGGGGAACTACGATCCCATCCCACATGCCGCACGGTGTGGCAAAAGAAAAAAAAAAAATTGAATTCCCTGGCTCTCCAGTGGTTAGGACTCCACACTTCCACTGATGGGGTGCCGGGTTCGATGCCTGGTCAGGGAACTAAGATCCTGCAAGCCACATGGTGAGACCAAAAAATAAAAAATAAAAACTACAGAAATCTGTTGCGTTGCTGTACACTAATAACGAGCAATCAGAAAGAGAAATTAAGAAAACAATCCCATTTACAACTGCATCAAAAAGAATAAAATACCTAGGAAAAAATATAAGGAGATGAAAGACCTGTAAGGTATAAACTATAAGACATTGATGAAAGAAATTGAAGAAGACACAAATAAATGGAAAAGACATTCCATAGTCATGGGTTGAAACAATCAGTTTATTTATTTATTTATTTATTTTATTTATTTTTGGCTATGTTGGGTCTTCGTTGTTGTGTGCAAGCTTTCTCTAGTTGTGGTGAGCATGGGCTACTCTTTGTTGCCGTGCACAGGATTCTCATTGCAGTGGCTTCTCTTGTTGCAGAGTACGGGCTCTAGGTGCGTGGGCTTCAGTAGTTGTGGCACTTGGGCTCTAGAGCGCAGGCTCAGTAGTTGTGGCACACAGGCTTAGTTGTTCCGTGGCATGTAGGATCCTCCCGGACCAGGGCTCGAACCCACGTCCCCTGCATTGGCAGGCAGATTCTTAACCACTGCACCACCAGGGAAGCCCAATTAGTATTGTTAAATTATCCGTACTACCAACGGAATCTACAGATTCAATACAATCCCTATCAAAATTCCAATGGCATTTTTCACAGAGCCAGAACAAACAATTCTAAAATTTGTATGGAACCACGTAAGACCCCCAAATAGCCAAAACAACCTTGAGAAAGAAGAACAAAGCTGGAGGTATCACACTCCCTTATTTCAAACCGTGTTACAAAGCTATAGCAAACAAAACAGTATGGGGCTTCCCTGGTGGCACGGTGGTTAAGAATCCACCTGCCAGTGCAGGGGACACGGAATCGAGCCCTGGTCCAGGAAGATCCCACATGCCACGGAGCAACTAAGCCCATGAGCCACAACTACTGAGCCCACGCGCCTAGAGCCTGTGCTTCGCCACAGGAGAGGCCACTGCAATGAGAAGCCTGCGCACTGCAACAAAGAGTAGCCCCCGCTGACCACAATTAGAGGAAGCCCGCACACAGCAACGAAGACATAAGACAGCCAAAAATAAATAAAATAAAATAAATAAATTTAAAAAACAAAACAGTATGGTATTGGCATTAAAAATACCCACATAGATCAATGTAACATAATAGCCCAGAAATAAACACATACATATTATGGTCAATTAATTTACAAGAAAGGAGCCAAGAATATACAATGGGGAAAGGACAGTCTCTTTCAAGAAATGAAAACCAGACAGCCACATGAAAGAATGAAACCAGACCACTATCTTACACCATGCACAAAAAGTATCTCAAAATGGATTAAAGGCTTGAATATAAGACCAGAAACCATAAAACTACTAGAAGAAAACAGGCAGTAAGCTCCTTGACATTGTCTTGGTGATGATTTTTTTTGGACTTGACACTAAAAGCAAATGCAACACAAGCAAAAATCAACAAGTGAGACCACATCAAAATAAAAAGCTTCTGAACAGCAAAGGAAACCACCAGTGAAATGAAAAGGCAACCTACTAAATGGAGGAAAATATTTGCAAGTCATATATCTGATAAGGGGTTAATATCCAAAATATATGAAGAACTCATACAACTCAATAGCAAAAAAACAAACAATCTAATTTTTTAAATGGGCAGAGGATCTGAAGAGACATTTTTCCAAAGAAGACATAGAGATGGCCAATAGGAAAATATGTTCAGCATCCCTAATCATCAGGGAAATGCAAATCAAAACCACAATGAGATATCATCTCATACCTGTTAGAATGGCTATTGCCAAAAAGACAAGAAAAAAAGATGTGTTGGCAAGGATGTGGAGAAAAGGGAACTCTTGTGCACTATTGGTGGGAATGTAAATTGGTGCAGCCACTATAGAAAACAGTGTGGAGTTTCCTCAAAAAGTAAAAAATAGGCCTACCATATTACCCACCTGGGTACTTATCCAGTTGGGAGGTCAGGAAGGGGAGCTCTCACACGTGTACCACTCAAGTCAACACACATCCCAACAGGAAGAGATGGACCTTGCATCTCCAGGAGGAAGTGACACTACTCTACTACTGCCGGCAGGAGGAAGAAAGATTTTCTCCTAGCCTGGCAACAACTCAGCCAATGAGAGACTGTCACAACTCAGCCAATGAAAAGCCACTCTACCTCAAACTTCTTGTTTCCTGCAATAAACGTTTTGTTTTTAACAGCCCCTCCCAATTTCTCCTTCTCCTCTATAAAAGAGTTTCCTTTCCTTTGCTTTATTGGACTTACATGTGGTTCCCCATAGTTGCAGGTTCTAAATTGCAATTCTTTGCTGCTCCTGAATAAACCCATTTTGCTGGTAAAAAAAAAATAACTGGCTATTTTCTTGTTTTAGGTTAACAGTAAACATTTAAATTGCCTCCTTTTTTCTTTTTTTTTTTTTTTTTAATTCTAGGGCTTTCTTTTTTTTTTTTTAATGCTATTCTTGTCTGCTTACATTCTTTTTTTTAATGTATGTATGTATGTATGTATGTATGGCTGTGTTGGGTCTTCGTTTCTGTGCGAGGGCTTTCTCTAGTTGTGGCAAGCGGGGGCCACTCTTCATAGCGGTGCGGGGGCCACTCTTCATCGCGGTGCGCGGGCCTCTCATTGCCAAGCACAGGCTCCAGACGCGCAGGCTCAGTAATTGTGGCTCACGGGCCGAGTTGCTCCGCGGCACGTGGGATCTTCCCAGACCAGGGCTCGAACCCGCATCCCCTGCATTGGCAGGCAGATTCTCAACCACTGCGCCACCAGGGAAGCCCTGCCTCCTTTTTTATTATACAAAATGCCACAGTAGACATTTTAAAATTTGTACCTTAGAGCACATGTGGGAGAATTTTTCTAGGAGGGAAATTACTGGATTGTGGGGTATTTGCTTCTTAAATATTATTAGCTATTGCCAGATTGCTCTGCAAAGAGCATGTCCCATTTTATACTGGCACCAGTGTATATGCAAGTTTCAGTTGCTGCACAGCCTAGCCAGCTCTTGAAATATCTCTTTGTGGTTTTAATTTGCATTTCCCCATCCCTGATAGTTGAACACCTTTTCACATGTTTATTTGTGGTTTAGGCTTTTCTTCTAATTGCCTGTTCATGTCCTTTGATCACTATTCTACAGAAGTATTTCTCTCTCTTTTTAAATTGATTTTTTAAAGTTTTTTAATATATTCTAGATACTAATCTTTTGTTGATTATACACAATCTGTTGTTGATTATATGTAATGCAAATATATTCTCCCCTTCTCTGGTTTGTCTTTACTTTTTTTTTATGACATCTTTTGTTGTACAGAAGTTTTTAATTTTTATACGGTTGAATATTTGAATCCTTTTCTTTTAAGGCTTAAGATTTTTGTGTCTTGTTTAAGAAGTGTTTCTCTATGCCAAGGTCATAACATTTTCTCCTATTCATTATTCCTTTATATTTGTTAATACAATCAATCTGGTTAGTGTTAAGAGGGAAGGGGAAGACTGATCTGTCCCTTTAGAGGTGACTTTGCATATCTTGCCTGGATTCTTTAATGCTGATTTCATGGTTTAACTCTCTGTGGGCAGTTGTATTCTCCTTATTTCCAGGCTGCAGGGAAAGCTTTACTGAAACTTCCATATCCTAGGCAGATTTTTATTTAATAAGCCTGGGATGGGGCCCAGGAATCTGAATTTTTGATATGCAATTCAGGTGATTTTGATGCAAAATCCTTTTAAACTCCTCGGTAGTGCTTAGCCACCCTTCCAGGTGTCTGGAGACTTTGAAATGAACCCACTTTTTGCTAGCTGATGGCTTAGCCTCACTCTGCCTCCAGTTCCTCTTTGCAAAAGTCCCTCCCTGGAAGAATTCTTCCGTGAGTGGTGAGTCCAGTGTATGAACACTTGGCCTGGGCCTGGCATGTGGCAGGGCTCAGAAAACGATTGATGTTCATTAGCCCTGAAGGTCTCAAGTTCTGGGGTGAACTGTCTCTGCCTCCCTCCTAGACTCATCTCCGACCATGCTCCCCATCTTGGGCAAGTCACTTAACCCCTCAGAGCCTTAATTTCATCATCTGTAAACTGGCATTAATAATCCCTACTTTACGGGACTGTTGGAAAAATTAGAAATGGCATATAAAATGCCCAGGACAGTGCCCAGAATGTGGTAGGCAAACTGAGCAGTTGTGTTTTTAATTCTGGGGAAGCTGAAACTTGAAGTTCAGAAGCTCTTCTCACTAGGTAGCCACAGATCCTGGGCAGTCCTGGGGCATCTCCTATGTCCCCTCCCAGTACCTAAAACAATCCTGGACGTACAGGCTTTCAGTAAAGTTTGATCAGTTCATATTTCTTTCCAGTGTAATAGACAATTCTTACATTTTGTCAGCACCTCCAAGGAAGCCACAAAACTGGAAAACTATTTTTATTATTTTACTTAATAGGTGTTTGTACAGAGCTTACAATATGTAAGGCCCTGTTCTAAGTGCTTTATGTTAATTAACTCATTGCATCTTCATAATAACCCCATGAGGTAGATACTATTATTATTCCCATTGTATAAATGGGGAAACTAAGCTAAAGGACAGCCCTATACGGAGTGAATTAAACCCTCCACGTGTGTTGCATTCAGAATAGTGGAATTAGACACCTGGAAAGAAGGTGCTACAGCCTTCTCAAAGCTTTCTGTCTCTGATTGAGTGGCTTAATACGAGAGGAAAATAAACTTTTGAATTGAAAATCATATTCTTCAACAATATTAGTTGTAAAAATTTTTTATATTTTATTTATTTATTTTTGGCTGCATTGAGTCTTTGTTGCTGCACACGGGTTTTCTCTAGTTGTGTCTAGTGGGGGCTATTCTTTGTTGCGGTGCATGGGCTTCTCGTTGCGGTGGCTTCTCTTGTTGTGAAGCATGGGCTCTAGGCACGCAGGCTTCAGTTGTGGCGCGTGGGCTCAGTAGTTGTTGCTTGCGGGCTCTAGAGCACAGGCTTGGTAGTTGTGGCCCATGGGCTTAGTTGCTCCGCGGCATGTGGGATCTTCCTGGACCAGGTCTCAAACCTGTGTCCCCTGCATTGGCAGGCGGATTCTTAACCACTGCACCACCAGGGAAGTCCCCAAAATTCTTATATTTTAAAACCCATCCTACCACATCATAACAATTGAGATGGCTACTGTAAAAACTAACAAATAAGCAAACAACATGAGAAGTGTTGGTGAGAATGTGGAGAAATTGGAACCCTTGTGGTGCACTGTTGGTGAGAATGGTGTAGTCGCTATGGAAAACAGTATGGCAGTTCCTCAAAAAATTAAAAAATAGAATTACCATTTGATCCAGCAATTCCACTTCTGGGGACTTAAAGAAATAGTTGTATATCCATATTCATAGCAGCATTATCACTATAGCCAAAAAACAGAAGCAACTCAAGAAAATATGATATATCCCTGCAATGGAATGTTAATTCAGCCTTTAAAAGGAGGGAAGTTCTGACACATGCTACAAGATGGATGAACCTTGAGGACAGTATGCTAAGTGAAGTAAACCAGACACAAAAAGACAAATACAACATTGTAAATCAACTATACTTCAATAAAAAATTAAATTAAATTACATTAAAAAATTTTAAAAAGACAAATACTGTATAATTCCACTTATATGAGGTACCTTCATAATCAAATTTATCAAGATGGAAAGTAGAATGGTGGTTGCCGGGACCTGGGGGGCGGAGTGAAATAGGAAGGTATTATTTAATAGGTATAGAGCTTCAATCTTGCAAGATATGAATGTAATTAATGCCACAAAACAGTACACTCAAAAGTGGTTAGGATGGTAAATTTTATGTTATATGTATTTTACCACAATAATAATAATAAATTTTTAAAAGAGAAAATAAACTACTTATGTGATGGTGGAAGAATGGATCGTAGGCACCAGGAGACCAGTACCTTGTCCATTCTATTCATTATCGTGTGTACTCAAACAGTGCCTGGGCTTGTTGTTAACTACTTAAAGATACGGATGAATAAACGAACATTAGAAAACAAATCCTCCTGCTAACTCCTATAGCCCATTAGGGAACCCTACAAGAAATGGAAAGTAGTGTTGGGAGGAATGGAGAGGAAAAAGTGGAGTCAAGTTCAAGGCCAGTTATTCCAGCCACACTTGAGCCAGAGAAGAGCCAGCTAAAAGGCCCTTGCTGAGGTTGGGAGGTTTCCCTGACTGGGAAGCAGATAGAAGCTGGCGCTCAGGAAACTGATCTCTGTCTGGGTCTGTTGGCCCCACCAGTCTCCCAGGGGCTCTGAAGAAGGACTGAGATGTTACCTGGGACTCCTCTCTCACTTCCCCACTCCTCAGCAGTCACCATGACTTTTCCGTGAGGCCTCCATCGCACCTCTAACTGATCCTTCCTTTCTACCTTATTGCTACTGGCCTGTAGCAAAGTGGTTTCTAGTCTGCCTCCTCACCTCTAATCCTTCTCTCCTCCAACCCAAATTATACAAAGTAATCTTTCTAAAATCAGTTTTCATACTTTAACAAAATCAATAATGAGCCTCATTCTCTACCTACTAAAATCTAAATTCAGATATTTAGAGGACTCCATGGAACTCCATCCTTTCCCAACTGACAAGCAGGCGGTGCTTCCTCTTACCCTACCTATCCTAGGATTTGGGGTGTTTTTTTTTTCTTTTACTTTTTGTTATGGAATATTCTAATGTACGCAAAAGTAGAGAGTACAAAGGAACCCCTATAGACCTATCCCGTAGCTTCAGCGTTTGTCAACATATGGTCAGTCTTGCTGCATCTGTACCCCAACGACTCCCTGACCCCAGACACTACCATTTTTTTGATTCATGGGCTTTTAAATTCTTTGTTTTCTTCCCTGATTTTCAAATAATATTTCTTATAAAAATTTCAAACATCACAAATGTACAGAACAAAGAATATGAAAGCCTCCCATAATCCCACATTCCTCAGATAATAATCATTGTTCACAGTTTAGTGTAGGTGTTTTTCAGATTTTTTTTTGCTGTGAATATATTAACATATAAACTAGTTAATATTTTTCACAATATTAATAACCGTATTTAATGTAATTTGCAAATTTTTTTTCCATTTAACAATATATCTTGGACAGGTTCCATATTAGATCATGTAGATCTGAGGCAGGAGACAGATGGGCCCCCAGGGCAAACAGTGTGAGTTCGTTCCTTGTGGACCGATACTCTGAGACGGGAATAACAGGACAATTAAGAGAGGAGGCTGGGCCCTGCCCAGATAGAAGATAAGAGACCACGTATTCCTCATTCTCGAAGTCAGAAGACCTCCCGGACTACACATGTGCAGAAAGGCTCCTTGGAGGTCAAAAGGGGAGTGATTCCAACTAATGCTCACTTACCTATAGGCCTCTTTGGTAGAATCCATCTTGGCTAAGAGATGCACGCACACACATGGGAAAATCCTGAGCTATACCAAATATGGACTTTGAACCAGGCAAATCAGAATGACTGGCCAAAGGAAACCCAGAAGAAATGCCCCATAAAAGTGATTCAAACTGCCACTAGGGCGCGACACTGTCTCTCTGAGCCCCCCCGTGTGTCTATCCACACGTACTGTACTCTTTTTTTCTCTTAATAAATACTTCACTTGTTTCACTACTTTCCATCTTTGTGGGAATTCTTTTTTGGCAAAGCCATAGGGCCAGGGCCTTGTCACTGACTACTGGTCTAGTGGCTAGGATTTGGTGCACTCACCACTGCGACCCAACCTCTATCACTGGCTGGGAACTGGAACCCCGCTTCAAGCTGCTGCAGGCCGAGGCCACCCGAGATCAGATCCACCGTGTTCTTTTTAACAGCCAGATTGTATTATACTATATGCTGTGCCATATTCTATCAGGTTGGCCAAAAAAGTTTGTTTCTGTAACATCTTAGGGAAAAACCCAAACGAAATTTTTGGCCAACCCAATATTTAACCAGCCCCTATGGATGGACAGTTGAGAAAGCAGTTTCCATCTTTTCATTGTTACAAAAAGGTTACAGTGAACATGCTTTTATATGTTTCTTTCTGCACTTGTGTAAGTATTTCTATAGGAAACAGTCCCAGAAGTGGAATTGCTTGGTCCTCAGATGAAGGCATCTTAAGTTTAAACAGATGCTGTAAAATGTATGAAAAGTGTATAAAAGTGCTTATTTTGCCACATTCTTGCATATAATTAATCTTTCTCATCTTTGCCAAGCTAATAAATTTAAACAATTTCATTATGATTTAAATTTTTAAAATTCTGAGTTTAAGCCTCTTTCCTTCTATTAACCAAGTATCAAAACTCCTGGGAGGGGGTGGATGGAGAAGGCGTGTTACTGGCAGAGGAACAAGGGGGAGGGAGAGCCTGAGCCTGGAGAGGTGGGCAGGTTCTAGATGGCAGGTGTGTTGAGCTTCAGGTTGATGTAGCTGGACCATACTACAAGTTAGAAGGTTCGAACCAAGGAGTGACTAGGTCCAATTCTCTGCATTCAGACTTGGTGTCCTTGAGTAGAGCCTGAAAGCCCCCAGCCTGCCTCTGCTTTTATTTCTGGGAGGAGACTTTCTCCAGAAAAGCCTGACTTCAGACCACCAACACCTTCCTCTCAGCCTTCCCCCTTCAAATGCACCAGGGCTCAAGCAGGGTTTCAGTCAAAGATGGTGGACTTTGGGCTCATCTTAAGATTGAGACACTTAAATAATTAGTAGAAGACACTTTTGTAAAACTGTAATACCTGAATTTCTATATTTCTCAATGTGTATAATAATTAATAGCAACGAAAATTATTTTTTACATAGGCCCTGAATTCAGAAAATTCAGTGTGTAGCCACTAAATTCATTCACTTAGTGAACCAACGTTTCCCGGAGGTTTCCTGAGTGGAACCAGTTATTGTTGCTAGATCCAGAGATACAAAGGAGAATAAGAGAGATTTGGAACAACTTCTATTTAAATAACCTGTCAATATCCAATATTATAAACAGAAACAAAAAATAGAACTGACAAAAAGAGAATGAGTCAGCAAGAGAGACTCCCTGATCCGTGTTCAAAAGAATAAACACTAAATGCAAAAAAAAAAAAATTTTTTTACCATGTTTAAAGATTACCAAAAGGAGATAGTGCAAAAATACAGAAAATAATGTTTTAGACAGTCAGCTGCAAGTGAATATGAACTATAATGAAAAAAAACTTGTTTCAAAATGCAACTCATCTGATAATTTGGTTATAATATACAAGAATCATGAGCAATTAAAAATATTTTTATCAAAAATGTATTATCTGAATCTAATCATAGAGAAACATAAGACAAACCCAAACTGAAGGAAATTCTACCAAACAACTGGCCGGTGATCTTTGAAAACATCAAGATCATAAAGACTAGGTTGATTAAAGATGATAAAAAAATTTTAAAAATAAAAAAATAAAAAGAATAATAGTTTACAGTAAAAAAAAAAAAAAAAAAAAAAAAAAAGACTAGGTTGAGGAACTCTTCCAGATTAAAAGAAATTAAGAAGACAAAACAACTAAATGCAACCAAGAATGGATCCTGGTCTGGGAAAGAAAGAGCTATTGAGGGTTTTATTGGGGCAATTAGTGAAATTTGAATATGAACTGCAGATTAGATAACAGTAATTTAACAATGTTAAATTTTCTGAATTTAATAACTGTACTGTGATTATTTAAAAGGATGTCTTTACTGTTAGCAGCAAAGATGAAAATATTTAGGGGTAAAAGTCTACAATTTGCTCTCAAATAGTTCATTAAAAAGATAATAATAGTATATATTGTAAAGAGAGTGATAAAGCAAATGTAGCAAAAATAAGAACAACTGGTGAAAATAGATGAGGAGCGTTGGGAGTTCACGGAATTGTTTTTGCAACTTTTCTGTAAATTTGACATTTTTTCAAAATAAGAAGTGGAAAATAAAAAAGCCTTGGGAATTCCCTGGCCGTCCAGTGGTTAGGGCTCCGGGGACTAAGATCCTGCAAGCCACGCAGCGCGGCCAAAACAATAAATAAATAAAAACCAAAACTAAAAAAGCCTTTAAGATATGTAAAGATATAAAGAAATTTCCAATATCTCTGGTATGGGAGGGTCATTGTTTAGACTGGGTCCATCATGCTTTCTGGGAAGAGGAGGCTAACCGTTCGAGTAAAGCAGAATTGGACGCCCGAACACAGCCCTCTGATGTCCCTTGCTCATGGAGTGCAGCTGTTAGAAAAGAAACGATACCAATGGCTGAGCTCCAAAATGAAATCAGCTTTGGGGACAAGGTTTATCTTTGTACCTCTGCCCACTTTTGCCCCTGAACAGCAAGCGGTATGTGAGACCCTGGCAGCAATTCCTAACCTGGCCCACCTCTGCCAAAGGCTGAAAGTTGCCTGTACTCTCTTCCTTTTCCTTTTTTTTTAAATTTGAATTTTCTTGATCCTTCCCCGTGAGGCCAGGAATGCTCTGAAGTTTCCATAGATTGGAGTTAATCATTTGCATAACACAATCTGGGCCACCCTGTTCTTTGCTGGTGGAAAGGAACTTTGCTTTTCCTTGTAGGTCCCTGAGAAGATAAGTTGAGGGTCTTCTGAAGCTGCCCCAGGCCCTGCGGATGGAGATTTGCCCACCAGCTCGCTCAGCAGGGAGCCAGAGCACAGTGAGTCCCCGCGGGCTGGGAGAGTGTGTCCTACTTGGGGCTAGACTGGGTGCGACTGGGCCAGGTGGGAGGCTGCGGGTGGACTTGTCAACTCTCAGTGTGACCTTGAACGCTGAGGCTACTGACCTCTGAGGCTGGGATAATATCTTGAAAATTCATTACAGTTTCATTACAAGTTGACCATGACTGTTTCATGGAAGAAGTTGATAGGTCAGGAGAATATTTTTCCCTTGTGTACTATGCAGATTTACCTAGGAGGCATGGGTTCTTGGCACTCACTCACTAAGTGGAACTACAGTCACTGACCAGGTATCTTTTGGGTGCTTGCCAGAGGTTCAAGTGGTCAGGGTCCCTGCCCTTAAGGAGCTCAGAATGAGGGAGAAGAGTCAATGCGTTAGGACAATACACTGTGTCATAGCACAGAGAGAGCAATTTCCTAGAACCTTGACAATATGTCTTTTTATTTTAAAGCTGAATGGCAAAAGCCACAAAAAAATTAAAAGATAAGTGATAAACTAAAGGAAAAGGATTTGCATATGTGTCAACTGAAGAGCTAAATGAATGAAAAAAAAAAAAAAGACCTATTACTCAATAGAAACTGAGGCCAAAGCAGACAATTCAATGAAAAGGAAACACAAATGGCTGTTAAACATATGAAAAGGTGTTCAACCTTACTCATAATAAGAGAAATGCAAATTGAAATTTCAACAGGATACCACTTTCACCTTGGGCAAAAACGAAGGTCGATAACGCTGTTGTGGAGAGCTGCAGGAACAGGCCCTCTGATATTTCTGTCAGAGTGTGCACTGGAACAACCTCTGTGGGGCAAGTTGGCCATAGCTGCAAATTTTTAAATGCACATCTTTGACCCAACAATTCCAATGTTAGGCACTTATCTTGCAGACACATGTATCTTGCGAAATGTTACACTGTTAAGTGAAAAAAGCAAGGTACAGAACAGTGCATTATCATATGCTATTGTTACCGAGTCCAAGCTCGCTCTGCTTGCCTCACGACAGGCCAATAAATTGGAGACGAGGTTTGGAGGCAAGGAATACGACTTTATTTGGAAAGCCGGCAGACCGAGAAGATGGCAGACTAGTATCTCTGAAAAACCATCTTATTGGGGTTTGGATGCCAGTTTCTTTCATAGCACAGAGAAGGGGAGGAGATGAGGAAGTAAAGTCAAAAGGCCATAAGTTTTGCAAATATCACCTGGAATGGGCAGCCTTGGGGAGGGGATGTGTTAATTTCTTCTTTCTGTAGCCATCCACAGGTGGAACAGGGTCCGGATATTTCCCTGAACAAAGGCACTTTGGTTTAACATTCAGGAAGAGGGGCAGGGTTCCCCAAGGCAGGCCATTATGTATAGACAGTATCCTTTTAGTGAACAAAAGCAGCTGAAAGCAAAGGTTAAAGTAAAAGAAACAGGTCCAACATGTAATCCGATTTGGCTCTTCCCTGTTATACTATCAATCGAGTTTATATCTAAAACCACGTGGCTGTACCATAACTTTCTTAACTTTTCCCCTAATGCTGGGTGCGATGTTTCCATGTTTTTATGATTATAGGTAATGCTGGATAGACATCTTTTGTACATGAATCTTTGCCTACATTTCAGATTATTTCTTTAGGACAGTCCAGATTACTGCCTCAAAGAGAATTTATGATAACAACCACTACAGCTACCATCCCTGTTTGTCAAGCAGCCTGTATTTTTTCCTTTCATCCTCACAACAGCCTTGTGAGGTAGGGAGAAGCATCCCATTTTTCTCATACTTGAGGAAAGGGGCTTAAAGGAGGCCAAGTGACTTGTCCTGGTACACAACTGGAATGGTGAGGATCAGGACTCACATCTGCTTGGCTCCCACGCCCCTGCTTTAGAGTCCACTCATCTGCGCGGGGCATTTTTAAGGCTCTTGATAAACGTTGTCAAATTACTTTCCACAAACCTCGCATCAGTTTACGCTCCCAGAGAGAGTGCTAAACTTGCCACACCCAGGCCAATGTGGGGGGATTCCATATTTTCATTTTGCTAATTCAGAAGGGAAAAAAAATAGGGTCTCACACGTCTTCAATAACTAGTAGATCTGAACATTTTTCATATGTTTATTAGCTATTTGTACTTTTCCTCATTTGTTAAGTGTTCATGTTGGACTATGTATTCTTTACAATATATCAGACTTTCTTTAAAATGTATCATGTCAATTCTTATCTAGTCTCAGTCAAAACACTGGCTCATGTGGGCAAAAGCGGCAGCCGAGGCAACGTGATGGGTTGTTCCAGCTCCTGTGTCCTTGGCTTCACACTGGAGGTCCAAATCCAGCAGGTTTATGGGACCTCCGTGGGAGAAATCAGGCATGTTCAGATTGAGAAAGGTGGCAGCAAGGAGTTGGATGTGATGCTTAAACAAAACCCACACTACAATGCCCCAGCTACGTATTTATTGCTTTCTGCTAGAGCAACAAATGTCTGGGGTCATCCTCACTGAAATGGCCCTTTCCTTCTGCGTGATTGCTGATGTCAGGCTGGTGATGACGCTCTGGCTGGGACCCCCCAGAGGCAGGCACATTTTCAGCACAGAGCAGAGCTCCTCCAGGTGGGAACCTGCCAGTTTCCAGAACCTTCTGCCTGATTTCCTTTCTTCCTTGTGTGCAGGCCACTGGGGTCATGTCCAGCCGGGAGGAAAAAGGCTGGGCGCGGGCTCCCCGATGGCGAAGGCACCGAGGCCACGCTAGGCCCGGGTCCTGCCGGGCTGGCCCTTCCCAGGGAGGTGGTGGCGCAGGGCGTGGGGTTCCCCGAGGCGGCCCGGCGGGGAAGGGAGGCCGAGGCACCGGGCACAGGGAGGGGTCCTGTCAACGCCTGCGGCTCACTGCAAGTTTGGTGCGCCTGACAGCGGCCCTTCGGCAAGGTGAATTCTTTCAGAAAGGGACTCATTCACACGCTGCCCAGACATCCGCGACCTAGTCTTGAATTCACACAAAAAATTAAAAAACAGAACAGCAGCCGGGCTAATTTAGCAACTTGCAGAGATGCCCCTGATGCTCCTTCGCGCCGAGAAGGGGCCTTCCGCCTCTGGGAGGTCTCACCGGAGTTATTTTGTGTCCTGCGGCTCTGGGCCTGCCGGTGACAGCCGAGTGACTTAGCTGGCACCGTGGGATGCTGAATGACAAAGCCGCGGAACATCGCCGGGTGGCTGGAAGGGGAGGCCGCGGCGAGCGCGAGTTTGCGCCCAGGAGCCTCTGTCCCAGCACCCGTCTGCGGAAGCTTCGTGTCCTCGCTCGCGGCGTCGCTCCTTCCTCCTCTCTCTAAAAGAATTCTTGTCGGAATTAAATGAGAGGCTTTGGCACGCCGAAAAGTGGTTGTTCCGGAGTCCTCACGGCCTGGAAGTGGTCGGGCCTCTGGCCTCCCTGAGGCCTGGCCTGGGCGGTTCTTCTTCTCTTTCTCCGTTCCGTCGAGTGCCAGGACTCCTTGCTTCTGCCTCAGAGCCCGCTTTGCCTTCCTGGCCTCCTGCCTTCGTGCCTTCCCGCCTTCCCTTCCTTGGTAGAGCCAGCCTCCTCTCTGGCCGAGAGCCTCCGGCCTCGGTGCCTGGGTGAGGTCACGGGCGCCGCAGTGTAGCTTCTGGTTCGCGGGAGGGCGCCGTGTGGGCGGTGTGAGGAGGGCAGGTTGCTCAGTGCCGGCCTGGACTCCTGAACAGCCCCGTGGGGCCACCCTCATGGGGCAGTGGCTGGAGCCCTGGGCTTTGAGTTCAGACCTCACTGATGGGCCCGGAAAGGGAATTCTGACCTCCTGCCAACCACTCAACACCTCAGGGCCACAGTTTCCTTGTCTGTAAAATGGGGGATAATAGCAGTATTTAAAAAGGATTTTTGTGAGGATCAAATGACCCAATTCAGGGAAATCACTTAACCCTGTAAGTGTCCATAAGTGGTAGCTATTATTAATAATATTGTTAGGCCAAGCACTCAAAAGCCATGCTCAGCCAACATGCTCCCGCAGTCCACTTCAACATCCCTTATTCCCCCACTGTTTATCCTAAGAGGTTTTGAGTGGAGCCACAGAATTACACAACACCATGCCCAACGATTGAGTCCCCTACTCCTTTAATTGACAGGAACAAAATGCACTTCTCCTAGCCACCTTGCAAATCAGCTCCTAGGTCGTTTGTCATTTCTTAGAGCTCCAAGAGTAGGCCGAGAAGCTGCAAAAAAGGGCACTGAATGGACTGGGGAAGAATTTCTTTCCCTTAAGAAGCAGCCATTTGTCCATTTTTGAGTTTCAACAAACTCAACTTACAGTGGTGACAAAGTTAATTATTTGGAAGCCAACAAACTAATCACTAAGGTGATTCCAACTTACTTCTTCTACTGTGTTCAGAAACACAGTAGATTCTAGCCTGAGAATGACAC
The DNA here is from genome assembly GCF_965194805.1 of Balaenoptera borealis. NCBI lineage: Eukaryota > Metazoa > Chordata > Mammalia > Artiodactyla > Balaenopteridae > Balaenoptera > Balaenoptera borealis. Next base: position 59,659,696 of record NC_138874.1, read on the forward strand.
TACCGCCCCAGGCTTTCACAGCTTTTATTTAATGAAGAAACGGATCCACTTTTTAATTTTCTTCATCTCACCAACAGTTTTACTAAAGCATTCTGGGGGAAGTCCAACATAATGTGATATATCTGATATACCCATCAGATATACCATGGCCAATGGGCAGTCAGCTGGGGTGCTTGGAGAAAAGGATAATTAGGAGGGAAGTGCTTTTACCTCAATGACACAGTTACTGAGATTTTAAAAAAGTATTTGTAAAGTACTGCATTTAGGGAATATATTAATTTAGGTTCTCCAACTCTACTACCTGCTGTAGTAGACAGACTTCAACACACATCTCTTTGGCTTAACACAACAAAATTTATTTCTCCTGTTACACATTAAAACCAATTGTGGGATTGGGGGAATCTGCTCCATTCAATCACTCAGGGGTCCAGGCTGATAATGGCTCTGCCGAATTGTACAATAGCTTCTCATCTGTAAACACATGGCTTCTGAGATGCTTCAGCAGAGAAAGAGAGAATGGAGAACGACCACCCTGGTTCTTAACTTCCTTGACCCAGAAGTACTACATACCACTTCTACTCATAGTCCATTGGCTGAAACTAGCCACGTGATCTAACCTGACTGAAAGGAAGGCTATGACATATAGGGGAGGATAGGGAATACTTGGTGAACACTAATCTCTCTGCCATAGGTTGAGATACTACAAGCTACAAATAAACTGAACTTGGAGTTGTTATTTTAGGTCATCAGTTACGATTCAGGAAACAAAACAGGAGCCATTCTAGACTATTTACTAAAGGTTATCATTCGATATGTGGCATTGCAATGGAAAGAAAATGGAAGATATCAGTCCCAACTAGTAGATATGCCAAGTCACATCAGCCGCTGAAGTGAGCCACATGGAGCAGAATAATAGGTCACAAACTCCAGAAGTGGGTAGCTAAAACAGTTGTGGGAGTAGAGAGAAGCTCCTCAAAGTATGGTATTCTTGATCTTAGAAAGAGTAACTGAGATGGGGTGGTTTCAAGTCTCTCTCTATATGTGTATATATACACACACACACACACACACATACATAGCAGAGAAAAACCAAATGTAAAATAAAACACGCCCACTGATCAAATGCTGAAACGTTAAATGTTTAAAGACACTCCCCAACAAACATACATAGCTTAGAAAAAGTGGTTTTAGATTAGGTAACAGGAAGTACAATTTTACAGTGGTTAGGGAATGTATTCATCCAACCTTCATATATTTAATGAATGCCTATGATGTATATCACACTATACAAGAAATATTTAAACTTATGAGGTTTACAGTCTAATTTATGAATTTTATAAGACATTTTAGATAAGCAGATAGATAACAGATCCTTAACCTTTTTATGCAACATCATTTTTTTTTTTTTAGTTGCGGCATGCAAACTCTTAGTTGCGGCATGCACGTGGGATCTAGTTTCCCGACCAGGGATCAAACCCGGGCTGCCTGCATTGAGAGCGCAGAGTCTTACCCACTGGACCACCAGGGAAGTTCCATCAACATCATTTATTAATACCATGTGCAATGCAATTTGGGGGATATAAAGATAAACCCAATCCTAACTCTGAAGGAGTTTCTGGCCAAGGTTGTTATGATCAAGCTCAACCATGGTCTCCCACAAGCAGTCTTGTTACTAATACCGGGAAAGATATGGAGCTGGTTAAATGGCTCACCAGGCTGATCCTCTTGGCCGTCTTTGGGATGTTTTTAACTTGCTAACTTGAATGATTGGATGTGGACTGAATTGAGGACCTTATAGCTGAAAAGGCTAATTCAGGCCCTCTGTCTGCAATTCTGTTGAAAAATTGGAGTATTTCCAGACATGGAATGATTATCATACATGCAACCTGTCTGAGAAGTCTCAATATCCTAGTAAGTCCTAGTAAGTTACTTTTTACTACTTCAGTTTCCCTAGCTGAAAATTTTACCGCAAACTTCAGTCACAACAGAAATATTGACTGAGGTAAAAAATTAGAATACACACCAACATATTATCTTTCAGTGTAAGGACCTACAACTAATCCTTCCCCTTTCCCCCCTCTTTTTCTTTTTCTTTTTTTTTTTTAAAGATTTATTTATTATTTATTTTATTTATTTTTGGCTGTGTCGGGTCTTAGTTGCAGCATGCGGGCTCTTCCTTGTGGTGCGTGGGTTTCTCTCTAGTTGTGGCGTGCAAGCTCCAGGATGAGTCGGCTCTGTAGTTTGCAGCACGCGGGCTCTAGCTGAGGTGTGCTAGTTGTGGCCCGCGGGCTTAGTTGCCCCGCGGCATAGTGGGATCTTAGTTCCCTGACCAGGGATCGAACCCGCGTCGCCTGCATTGTAAGGCGGATTCTTTGCCACTGGACCACCAGGGAAGTCCCCCTCTTTTTTTTTTATTATCCACACTTTCTATGACAAATATGTATAAAAATGTTATAATTTTAAAGTGCGGTAGGAAAAAAAGAAAGGTATTCAGCAGTTTTACTCTTTCATCAATTATTTAGACACTTTACATATGAGAATGATGACCTTTTGGGAATCACAGGGTAAGCCAATAATACATTACTAAGAGCAGAGATTTGTAATTTACTGTTTAAATATGTTGTAGGATTTGGGGCCTGGCCAAGACTTTAGAGATGATGTAAAATAACTCTCTTGATTTAATCTACTCATTAATTTAACAAATATTTATTGAGCATCTGCTATGTACCAGGCATTGTACTAGGCTCTGACGACAAAACTGTCCATACGGGGCTTAGTGTCTCATTGAAAACCCGACTTTTAAGACATTGCCACCCTGTGATTTGTCCAAGGACACGTATTAGTTGGTGGCAGAGATGGATAAAAATCTGGTACCTACTTTTATTTTGGTGCTCTCTTCCATATTCCTTTGCCACTGCCTTTCTGAGCTATATATTTTCTTTCTGTATTAAAGATAGAATAAGAGAAAACCATCTTCAATTAGTTGAGCACACTGAGTTGGGCATATTGGAGAAAATTGTTAATGATTAGATTGAACATGATCTATATACTTCTTACCCCTGGAAAAGTGTAAAATAGTCCAGTGATTCCTAAATGCATTCTGGTCGGGTAGCCAGACTCAGAGGTAAAGTTTCACTCTCTGCATTGAAATGGAAAAAAAAAAAAAAGAGGAAGAGAGAAAATGTACATGTTGATGTAGAGTCATCCACTTTCATTTCATGGGCGGGACTATCCCTTATTCAGAGAGTTCTTTCTTTTATGTAATGATGCAGATAGTGGATGGCAATTAGTTCTTTTAAAAAATGTCCTTATTATCAAAATTAAAAGTTGGCAACTTTGTCATTTTCCCCAATTTCAAAATCCAAAGGACTGGGAATCATTAAATTAAATATTGGTGTAGTTCAATTTTTCTTTGGTATAGCCTGGTTCTAAAAACCGCATCTTTATTAAGACTCTCTTAAGTCTCAAAACAACATCAAAAATATCCCTGAGAACTCTGTCCTCTCAGCAACATTTAGCTAATTTTATGATCTTTTACCACCCTCCTGTCTTCTTCAGAATTTCTCACTTGATGCTGAGGCATCCTCCTGGTAAATATAAACCAGTGGTTCTGTACTGTGATTGCACAAGGTGCTTAAAAAAAATACTGATAAACAGGCCCCACCCCCAAATATTCTTAAGTGTCCTCAGGTGGGACTTGGTGCTAGGCGGATTCAAAAGTTCTCAGGTGATTCTAATGCGCGGCCAGGGATGGGAACCACAGGTGTGGATGGTGTTTATTAAGTAGCTTCTATGTGCCAGGCTCTAGGGCAGTTGTAAGATGAACAAACCAGGCTAAGCAGTAGAAAAAAAGCTCATTAGGAAAACAGACTGGCAAAATGTGACAACAGAGTGTAGTAAGTGCTTTCTTTTATTCCGTAATTCAACAAATAATAACAGAGCACTTAACAAGTGCCAGAGCTGGAGTAAAGGTTTGCTTCAAGTCCTGTGGGCTACCTGCAAAGACCAGGGAAACTTAACAGAAGAGCCTGCAGCCAAGCAGGGATTTGGAGGAATCTTTTTCCAAGGTCTTCATCAGATAAGCTAAAGAGGGCGGGCACGGCTGCAGAGGGAACAGCGTGTGCTGGGCACGGAGGAGTGCATGGGGCTGGGAGTAGCCGGAGATGAGATAATGGTTGGGTGCAGATGTGCATAGCCTTAGAGGTAGACTGAGGAGTGTAGACTTGGTCCAGAATGCATTTAAAAGACACTAAAGGTTTTTTAAGCTGGAACGAATGGGGTGAGAGTGCAAAATACTGCTATTTAAAACAATGCAGGCTTCTCATACACATCTGTAGCTTGGATTTGCTAGCTTACTTAGAACTAATGGTTTGACTGATCATCCCCCACCCGCTTTGCCCTTGACTGACAAAACCACACTGTGACCTTGTTAGGATACAGTTTCCAGTCATGTGGCAGGCGGAAGGACAGTATAGACCAATGGTTTTTAAGTGACTAATTGAATGTGAATAGAGTTCATCATGGGCTGTGGCCTGGACAAATCAGTTCAGGGTCCCTGCTTGCTGCCTCCCTTACCCAATTTCTTTCAGAAGGACTTGTTAGTGCATCTGTGGATGTGATCCCTCTTATCAGAGTATTTGTCTGACTTGCTTCAGAGCAGGTAAGCAAACCCAAAAGATCAAACCCTCCAGGTTCCCTTCAGCTCCTGAAGCTACTCTGCATTCTTTTTTATCCTTACTCAGGACTCAGGGACAAATAGGTCAGACCATGGAATCATCTGAGTACTAGGGACTATAGCCTTCTGGCTAAGAAGCTCACAAAAGAAACATTCCTTTGCAGTTGGGAAAGAAGGGGATTCAGCCTAAGCCAGTGGTTATGATCATAAACTTCAAGCCAAGTCATGGGCTAAAAATGTAGATTTGGGAACCTCACTATAGACCTACTGAATCAGAATCTGGGGTTAGGCCAAGGAACCTGTGTTTTAAGCACTCATTCCCAGATTATTTTGATGCCACTGATCTGTGGACCACACTGAGCAGTTCTGGTCAGTGGTGCCCATTGGCAACTATTTTGGGGGAGGGAGGAGGACTGGTCAGATGGGCCCCTGGATTCACAATCCTTCAGTACAGTCAGCTTTCAAATTTTGCACTATGCTTGGTTTTCAATTCAAGTTATTTCTAGGTTAACTTCTTAATTGAGCTATTTAGCTCAGCCAAGGATTTGAGATATCACCGATAAAGAGAGGTTTAGGAGGAAGCATTAAGTATCTCTGGCTGTGTCTCTGTTATCCTTTCCAGTCCCACTTATCTGAAGAGCCAGGATTTCTCAAAGGACAAGTAACCTTGGAGGGAAGTATCATTGGGAAAGCAACACAGTACCTTTCCTTGCCATGCCCATTAGAGAACTATGTTTGTTAAGAAAAGAACCTCAAAAGACACATCAAGATGTTGTATAAAGATACTTCCCTTTTCTGTGTTTGCCAGCTCCTGGGATTACAGGAGCACAAGTTTAGACAAATAAGACCCATTTCTATCTAAGGTATCTGTTCAGGTCTTGATGCACTGGAAATCCATGTGGCTAACTCATTAGTGATAACAAGTGTTAGATGCTCATAAATCTCCCACAATTCATTGGCTGAAGACATCTTAAATGTGGACTTACGGGTTTTATTGTCTTTGGTTGCTTCTTTAGCATACTCTGAGTGTACAGATTTGGGGTTTTGAAACTTGTTTTTAATTAAGACATGGTTTATTTTTATTGCTTGAGATAAAATGCAGGCTAGGAGACTCAAATCTAAGTTACAAAATAAAGTGCATCTGGGCAGACCTTAGGAAAAAAGATAGAACATAAAGGCTGAAGTGTGTGCCAGGATTCTCAAGTTTACTTAGTAATTTCTTGGGGAATAAAAATCCCAGCACCTGCATTATAAAAAAAAGCACACCTTATAAATGTCCTTCTCTTTGAAATACCTAAATGAACTAGACTGAATTATAAACTAATGGCTTGTAAAAATTCACCTTGAGTCGGCTACTGAAGATACTAAATAAAAGAGGTAGAGACTCTGAGGAAACCCAACCTGCTGTTTGTTTGTTTTATCAGTAATGTAACTCAAAAGTAGCCAAGCGAATGGGGGATGGTGGAGCTTTCCCTGTGTTTTGTTTCCCTGAGCTGAGCCCGTGAATGCCAAGATTTAATCTAAAGAGGTTTGTGTTTTAAAAACTAACAACCAAGTAATAAAACACCTATAAAAGGGATTTATAATGGAACCGGTGACAGTTTTGAGTGTAGTATTACAACTCTTCTGCTCCCCCTCTCCCTTTTTCTATCCTTTCATCCAACTCTGTGCCCTTTGTCTTAGCTCCTTTCTCACCTTGCTGCCAGGAAGCATATCAGTAGGGGCAGCTCACACTCCAGAGAAGCAGACCATCTTTAAAAAGTGAAGTGTGTGCTGAGCTCTGCATTTGATGACTGGGCTGTGCTGCTTGTTTTGTTTGAGATAAGCTGCTCTAACAAAGTACCTACCTAGTCTGTACAATGGTTTCTAATGGGAAGTTGAAGATGCTGCTGTTGCAGTGTCAGTGCCATGAGGATGCTAGAGCCAACCAGGGGACTCCTCTTCCCTGGGACCATGTGTCACCCTGCCAGGGCCCAAGATAGCCCTGGGACAGACTTCAGTCAACAGGTGGTTTTCCACCTAGGCCACCATGCCTGAAACTTGGTTCTTTTACAAAGCCGTAGTTCTCCTCCCCCTCGCCAAGAAATGGCGCCTCGGAAGGGAAACTTCGTACTCAAACTCTGTAGAAGCCATTTCTCGAGGCTACTTTTTCTATTTTCAGAGGTTTCCCCTGCCAGCATCCCACCCATCTCCGGGAAGAACGAGGGACTCTCTCTTCGGAGTCTGGAGGGCGCTGGGAGGCATGTGGGCAGCGTCAGAGTGGCCTCGCCTGGGCGGCCAGAGGAGTCCCCAGCCTCCCTCTTGTGGGCCTCAGGAACTCGGGGGGCCCAGGGGAAGCCTGGAAAACCGAACTTCGCCATCAGCCTTCCTTCGAGCGCTGGCTAGAGGAGAGGGGGAAGGGCCCCCCAGCCGTCCCCCCCCGCCCCCCAACCCCTCTGCCATCCGGCTGCACCGCCCAAGAAAGCACTGAGAACGCAGCTTAGAGCTCTCCACCTACTCGCAGGCCGGGAGAGGGCATCTTGAGGGGCAGCTTCCCCCTCCAGCCCGCGTGTGACATCCCCACTCCCACCCAAGGATGCCGCCGCCGTGCCCTGTCCGCAGTCGCTGAATGTCACTGCTCCCTCTTCCTCCTGATCAGGGTAGACACAGTTCCTGAGGCATCCCCCACCCCAAAACTGCCGCGATCGCCCGAGGGTACAAGGCCCGGGCGGAGGACGAAGTTTGGGGCCCACAGCGGCGGGAGGGGGGGCGCGTTGGCGAGGACCGCACCTCTCAGTCCCAGCCCAGGCGGGCACACTCCCCGCCCCAAACGGCCCAGGCGTCCCCATCCTCCCGCGGACACCGGCATCCCCGCCCTCCCCCGAGGGCGGCAAGCGGAGCCCCCCAGGGCGGAGGCAGGTACCCCCGGGGCGGGGACTGGGGCGGGCGGGGTCCAGGCTGCGCCCCCGGCCGGGCCGGGCGGGCTAGCTAGCGGCGCGGGGGGAGCGGGGCTGGGCGGCGCTGCCTCGGGCTCTGTGCGCTGCAGCCCGGAGCCGAGGAGGAGGAGGCGGAGGAGGAGAAGGAGGCGGCGGCGGTGGGTCCCGGGCGGGGGGAGCGCGGCGCTGCGGACCCGGGCGGCTGGCAAAGGACGAGGCGGAGGCTGAGGAAGGCAGCGGGGAGACCCGGGCTGCAGCAACAAAGGGCAGCAAGCGATTGGCCGGGCTGCAGGCGAGGTTAGCCGGGGACCGGGGTGGCTGGAGGCAGCGGCGAACGGTGCACGTGCTTGCAGACACTGGCGAGTGTGCAGCCGGGGGGGTGCACGCCCGGCGGGTAAGGGCTTGCTCCCCCTCGGCATGGGATGGCGAGGAGGGTGCAGCTACATCGTACTGCCAGCACCCGGCCTGAGGCTTGCAGGGTAGGGGTGCGTGGGGGGTAAGGATGCGAGCCAGGGGGCGGGCGAGTAGTCGCCCGGGACGGGACGCGAGAGGGTGGAGGAGGGGGCGGGATGGAACGCTCTAGGAGGCGCGCTCGTCCGCGCGCTCCACCAAAGGAGCTGGCGACTGAGAACCTCGAATTTTAACTTCGCGTGCCCGCCCGCGTGCGCCCGCCCGCGCCCACCCCTAAATCCTGCGGCCGCCGCCAGCGATCAGCTCTCACACAAACTTTAGCTGCGGGCTAGGGGCTTTGGGGTTGTGGGGGAGGGGAGAGGGACTAGGCCCTCTGATTGGCGTTGTCTGAAGCCAATAAGGCCAAGTGACTCTCCTGCGAGTAGACCCAATCCATTTCTAGAGGTAGAAGGGGCGGGTAGGTGGAAGTAGAGGTGGCGCGGTGTCTGGGAGAGAGAAAAAGGGTTGGACCAATAGGTGCCCTGAAGAGGCGGGCCCAGAGGTCTGTTGATTGGTACTGGCAGTGGACCCTCCCCCGGGGTGGTGCCGGAGGGGGGGATGATGGGTCGAGGGGTGTGGCTATGCGGAGGCGAGATGACCGGCAGGATCCTACCCCAATGGGCTGCAGAGTGGTTACTGTGTGGGTGACGGACAGACCCTTAGGCCAACGGGTGGCCCTAAGTGTCTGCGGTCTAGCCCAATGGAGCAGCGCCGGGGCGGGGCCGCGGCTCGGGTTTAATGAGACTCCATTGGGCTGTAATCAGTGTCATGTCGGATTCATGTCAACGACAACAACAGGGGGACACAAAATGGCGGCGGCTTAGCTCCTACCCCTGGCGGCGGCGGCAGCGGTGGCGGAGGCGACGGCACCTCCTCCAGGCGGCAGCCGCGGCTTCTTTCTCAGGCAGCGGCAGCGCCCCCAGCAGGTGCGGTGGCGGTGGCGCGCGGCCAGGTCTGTCACCCACCCCGCGCGTTCCCAGGGGGAGGAGACTGGGCGGGAGGGGGACGGGCAGGGGGGGAAATCGGGGGCCTGTGACGCCCCTCCCACAGGCCTCTGCGCGAGGGTCACCGCGGGGCCGCTCGGGGTCAGGCTGCCCCTGAGCGTGACGGTAGGGGGCGGGGGAAAGGGGAGGAGGGACAGGCCCCGCCCCTCAGCTGGGCCTCCAGGGCAAGGGGCGGGGCTCGAGGATGGAGGGGGCGGGGCGATATGGGTGGGGGCGGGGCTCGGGTGGTCGGAAGGCGGGGGTTTGGAGGGGTTTTCTGAGTGGGAGAGACCCAGTAGGAACGGTGGGGGGGCCAGTGAGTGTCTGGGAAGTACACTCCCAGTGAGGGGGTGGGTGGGAGGGGAAACTGGAGGTGTGCAGGCAGGTGCAGTGGGGAGAGTGCAAAATTGGAGATGTGGAAGGGGGACCGAGGGGCGGGTGAAATGGTGCAGAAGGGTGAGATTGCAGTTATCTGGGGGCAGAGTAAGAATGGATTTGGGTGTGGTAGATGTGGAGTAGTGTTGAGAAAGCGATACAGAGTAGATATTGGATTGGAGGAAGTATTGGGGAAACTGAGAAACAGGTACACTTACTGTGGTGGGAAGGAGGTATGTGGGTGAATCGGCATGTTGGAATAGAAAGGTTTGCTAGCTTTGGGGAATAGGAAGCATTAAAAAAAACATGGAGGGCTGGGACGGATATTCTCGGGAGTCTCTGAAAGATAAGACACCACAGCAGACTTAAATGTGAAGGGAGGCTACTTAGAACTTAGATATATGCAAAATATGTCTAGCAGAAAATCTCATGGGGTCAGGGGATTGGAAAGGGTGACAGGTGTGAAGAAAGATGGGTGGGGCTGGGTGAATGTGATTTGGACTGCACCCAGAGTGAGGATGGGGCAGCAGAGAAAGGTGTTAGTTTGGGATACAAGGTTGTTTGATAGGCTGGATTTCTTGGGTGTAACTTGAGCTGGGGTCAGGAAAGGGGGAACAGGGTGTCTGTCTCAGAAGGAGGCTCCCTGAGTACTACCTTGGGAAAGGGCATTGTGTAGTTTTGAATTTGTAAGCACTTTGGTCTGAGGTGAGTGCAGGGAGTGGTGTGAGACAAGGGGCAAAGGCAGAGGAGGGATTAGATTACAAACGTGGAAAATAGGAAAAGAGAACCAATGAAACAAGTTTGGGGTGGAGGTACCCAGAAATTCAAGGTAAAGAGAAAGAGTATATGAAGACTCCTCCATATAGGGACAGGAGGTGGGAGTAGCTAATGGGAATGTTGGGATAGTTATGTGGTACTCCAAAAAAGGTGTGTGTTTGTTGGCTTGTTTGTTTTGTATGACTATGAGTAAAGTACATTCTTCCTGTCTGTGTACCCTAGATTTTCTGGGATAGCCCTGAAGTAAAACATTCCATTCTTTTTTTTTTTTTTTATCAATTTATTTATTTATGTATATGTTTATTTTTGGCTGCATCGGGTATTCATTGCTGCACGCGGGCTTTCTTTAGTTGCGTGGAGCGGGGGCTGCTGTTTGTTGTGATGCGTAGGCTTCTCATCGTGGTGACATCTCTTGTTGTGGAGCACAGGCTCTAGGCACGCGGGCTTCAGTAGTTGTGGCACGCAGGCTCAGTAGTTGTGGCTCAAGGGTCCTGGAGCGCAGGCTCAGTAGCTGTGGCGCACGGGCTTAGGCGCTCTGGGGCATGTGGGATCTTCCCGGACCAGAGCTTGAACCCGTGTCCCCTGCATTGGCAGGCGGGTTCTTAACTACTGCGCCACCAGGGAAGCCCTCCATTCTTTTTTTTATTCATAAATTCTTAACACATTTATCAAAATGAATTTGGGCAGAGTTTTTTTTTTTTTTTCTTCATGTTTTTAAGAAGGAAAGCGTAATGCATGTTTCAGTAAAGGATAAGATTCTTACCTGAGAATTTATACTTAGGGTTGAGGGTTGAGGTGAAGTGATGGTTAAAGAAAAAAAGCAGAAGAAAAGATAGAGGCAGAGGAAGGTTTTAACATTAAAGGAGGAACTTAGGGGAATGACTGGCTGGTGGTAATGACACGGTCCGTTGAAATTTTGCCTACCAGCCAAACCCAGGCCTCTGAGTAGAGTGGATGTTATGTCATTGCCGTTACACCAAATGTTTGTCTCTGCACTGCTTGTCAGATGTAAGGCATAACGGGAATGAAAGGTAAAATAGGGTGAGTATTGGAAGGTAGTTGAGAAAGTTCCATAAATAATGTTAATGTACTTCAGAAACTTTCATGGACTTTCGAATACCAGTTAAAAGATTTAGCCAACCGATATGGCTTTATTAAATGCCAGGGTTCCTCACAGGTGACTTTTCAGTCTCTTAGATAGTTCGCGACACAATAATTTCAGTTTTCGTGTATACGGATGCCTGTATTTTTATCAAGCGAGAGAAGAGGAATTGTTTTATGAAAGCAGGGATGTGTGAGCTATAGTGATCCATCTTTGCTTATAGAACAGTAAATGACTAGTGGATGGGAGAAGTGTGAGGAAGGGATATTTCTTCCCTGTAATGCTTTAATTTGCATTTCCAAAGCACCTTTAAGTGCCTTTTTTTAGGACTCCCACAATCTTCCACAATTTTTGTATCATCCATTCCACTCTTGCTGCATATTTGAGTTGTTTCTAGTGTTGGGAAATTGTGAACTAAGCTGCTGTGAGTGTTCCTGTATCCGTCATCTGGTGTGCACATGCACAGTCTCTCTGAGGTGTACACCTAGGAATGGAACTGCTGGTTCACAGGCAGTGTGACCGTTTATGCTGGTTTATGCCTGTTGTCCCGGTGTAATTAGTAGTATAGCACCTTTAATTCTCAGCAGTGTCTGGATTTGGATGATGAGCTGTATGGTTGCCCTAGTCACGGGGTATGCTTGTCTTCAACTTTACTAGGTACCAGTCAGACTGTTTTCCAAAGTCTTGTACCACATTATACTCCCTCCAGTATATTACCTCATATATATATATAAATATAATATGTGAGATCCCTGGCTTCTCATCCTCCCCAACTTAGTTTTTTCAATTTAGCCAATCTGGTAAACTTCGCATTTACTTGATTAGTAAGGAGGTTGAACAGCTTTTCATATACTTATCGGCTCCCTGGATTTCCTCGTTTGTAAAGTTCCTGTTTAAGTCTGCCCCCACCCCCACCGGCCGTTTTGTAAATTGGTCCTTGTATCTTTCATTGCTATTTAGAAGTTCTTTATTTACTCTGGATACAAATTCTTTGTCCTGTGTGTGTGTTGCAAATGCCTTCCTCCATTCTCTGGCTTGCCTTTTCATTCTCTTTATGGTGTCTTTTAATGAACAGAACTTCTTAATTTTAATGGAGTCAAATTTACTGGTCTTTTCTTTATGGTTAGTGTTTTTTGTGTCTTGTTTTAAGACTCTTTTCCTACCCTCAGGTTAAGTAGATATTCTCCTATCAGTATTCTAGAAGCTTTACTGACCTTAAAAGATATATGATTATGAGTCAAATATACTCTTTTGCCCCATCCTCGCCATTACAAATCTATTTTTGCTTTTCTTCACTTTCTTCTGTTCTCTGTCTTGAATTTTTACTTGTCTGCAACTATAACTAAGAGCCAGGTGCTGACTTCCCCTGTCTCATAGGAGAAAATGGTCATATAGACAGAAGTTCAGCCAGGTTAGATTTTACAGGTCTCCAGCTGACTGAATTGCCCTTTTTCCTTTTATGAGCTAGCATTTCATTGTGTTCCTGCTATGTGTCTGCCACCATCCTTGGTTCTTTCATATTTGTTATCTCAATTATTCCTCTTTACAGTTCTGCAAAACTGTACATTTTTCTCATTTTTACAAGCGGGAAAACTGAGACTTAGATTGATTCAGTAACATGTCCAATATCCCACAGTTTAGGTAGCTGACAAGGTGGGGACTTGATTCCTGAACTCTCTAGATCCATCCCATCATAGCACATCACCTTGTTAATAAATAAGATTTCACAAGCCTGTTTGATAAGATCCAAAACCGATGAGAATAACTTTCTTTTAATGTAATATATCCTACTTTAAGCACTCATAGAGATAATTATTGTGAAACTGGATAAAACTGTTGACCTCTCTGTGTATGTTAAAATAGGTAGAGTAGTGCGTGGACCTTAAGAGGTCCTTGGATGGGCAGTAGAGGTTCTGTAAGCCCTTGAAATTGTATGCAAATATCTGTATGTACATGTGTTCCTTTTAAAAAATAGATCTGTAATTTTCTTGAGATTCTCAGAGGGCAACCCTAATGTGTTTTAAGGCTACACTGGATATCCTGTTTGAAGACATCTGTGATAAAGTTAATGCAGAATTCTGAAATGAGGTGTATTTTCAAAATAATCTTTAAAAGATTCAGATGTCAGATTTTTTTCTTAATATGTCATTCTCAGTCTTTGTCATTAAAACCCAGCTAAAGCTCATTTGAGATTTGGAAGAAAACTAGGATTGAATAGCAATTTTAAAATGCCAAAAAAGACGCTCTAAATTTAGTTGATTATTTCTTAAGTGAAAGTGCATAGTTATAATATCATCATTACTAATCAGTGTACCCTGGCTCCAAAGGCCTGATGACTTCACATGACTTTTCATCTTGTCTCTAAAATCCTCTGTTTTACAAGGGATCAAATTTCCTGTGAGGTTCCTAACAGTGTGATTAAAGTTTAGAGACTGAAACTGTTGAGCACTTAAATGCAGGGATGACTATGCAAACGTAATTCATGGGCTTCACCAGGAGATTTGGGACATGTCTCTACTAATTTATGATGATGATGTTGAAACTAATCTTTGCTAGGGATTATGGAAGCCATAATAGTTTATTGATGGTTCAGTTATTGTTTGTTGAAGCAGATTTATACAATTATAGTTTAATGACATAACAAGGATATTGTCAACTAGGAGCGCATGACATGAAAAATTAAACTTCCAATTAATATAATATGTATTAGTTGAAATGATAATTTTCATGGTGATTTAGCCTCTTAGAAATCCTTGGAAAACATTATTAGCTTATGAATTGAAAACTCTCTTTGTTAATGAGTAGTGAGAAAGAACTTAGTATTATTCTAAAAAGATGGGGAATTAAATATTCAATTCAGCTAACATTTATGGAGTGCCTACTCTGGGCTTGCTGCTGAGTTAGGCTCATAAATATAAGTTGAACACGATTGATATGTGGAGAGAGGAAATACTGGTTGCTTTTGTTTGTTCCTTCAGTCATACTTCCTTCCAGCCTATACTGGATGGATACCATTGCCAGAATTATTCAAACGTTCAACAAATTTGTGTGTGCGTGCATGTGTGTGTGTGCTTGCACTCCACTGTACCTTATTGTGTCACTACTCCTGCAGTGGCTTTCTGTTACTTCATCTGTCATGTTCACACGCCTCAGCCTGGCTTTTGTCACAGCCAACTTTATTTCTTATTCCTCTTCAACACATCCCCGCTCCAGGCATGCACATGGATTAGGTATCCCTTTGGTCTGACAGCTCATTCTTAGCTCTGTGCCTTCTCCTAGATTCCCTTCATTCATTTACTGATGCATTCATTTAACAAATAGGCATTGAGCCCCTCTTATGTTAAGTTGTGGTACTGGGAAGTCTTGGGGCACGCCAAGATGAATCAAACATGAGTCCTGTTCTTAAGAATTGTACAGTCTAGTAGGGGAGACGAGGTCCGTGTATGAGTAAGCAAAATACAAAGTGGAAAATGAATGCCAAATAATAAGAAAGCTAAAAGCTTCCTGTTAGACAAAGTGACGTAGGACTTCTGAGAAGGTGTCTGTTTGCACTGGGCCACAAAGGATTTGAATTGGGATGGAGAGGCCAGGCAGTTGTCCAAGTTCTGCCTTGTCTTTCAAGGTCCAGTTTAAGTCCTCTCCGTCCAAGGGATGTTCTACCCATCCACACTCAACAAGGAATAGTCACGGTTGTTTTCAGACTTTTTTCCTTCTGTATTCAGCGGAATCCCTTCTTTGAAGTGAATCTTATGGAGAAGCCCATTATACATAGAATAGTTAAGGTAGAGATGCTTTGTTTGGTACAAAGGATTATGGTGGCCCTAGTGTTTAACCCACAAGGGCACCTGCAGGTGGTGCCCATACCCAAGGCACTTTCTCACAAGAGATCCAAGGAGCCTAGTTTGAAAACCATTGGAGAGACAGGAAAGTGTTTAGGTTTTAGCATCTGAATTAAAATCTTTCATGACTTAGTGGTCTGAGGTCTGGGCCTTCAGGAATCAGTTTTTCTTTTGCAAAATGCGGGCAACAATGCTACCTTACAGGGTTATTTTAAGGTTTACTGATAATCTATGTAAAGTGCCTGGTCCACAGTAGGTGTCGGACAATGGTTGCTATTATTATAGTTTAGTGCTTTATTTCTTTTTTAAAAAAATAATTTGGGGTGAAATTCACATAACATAAAACTAACCATTTTATTTTATTATTTATTTTTATAAATTTACTTTATTTATTTATTTTTGGCTGCATTGGGTCTTCGTTGCTGCGCGTGGGCTTCCTCTACTTGCAGCAAGCGGGGGCTACTCTTCGTTGCACTGCATGGGCTTCTCATTGCGGTGGCTTCCCTTGTTGCGGAGCTCAGGCTCTCAGTATGCAGGCTTCAGTAGTTGTGGTGCGTGGGCTCAGTAGTTGTGGCGCACAGGCTTAGTTGCTCCGTGGCATGTGGGATCTTCCCGGACCAGGGCTTGAACCCGTGTCCCCTGCATTGGCAGGCAGATTCTCAACCACTGCGCCACCAGGGAAGCCCTATGTTTAACTTTTTGAGGAACCACCAAATGGTGCTTAATCGCTTCTTATACCCACAGCATCTACCATAGGGCTGTACTCACAGAAAAACATCTAAGTATTTGTTGGTTGTTCTTTGATTAGTATTTATAACCTCACCTCCCAATTCACATGTTTTGGGCCTTGAGCATTAATTTTAAGGGAAATAGATGCATCCAGGACTTGAAAGTTAGCCAGTATCACCGTATGGATGTATCTGATGTTGTCAGACAGCAGATATTTGTTCACTGAGGATGCTGTTTGGAGCAGCTGTGCTAATCTTCTGTGTTGGGTGGTTACAGAAGAAAAGAAGTTAAGGTCCCTTCCCTTAAGCAGTGTATGTTCTGTTTCAGAAGATATTGTTAAGATTTGTGGATCCTCACTCAATTACATAGCAGGCTATGAAAAAATCCAGGAGCCTATAAAAGTGAGAGAGCTAAAAATAACTGTTAGCAAGTGAAACTCAGGATGACAAAAGAGTAAACTCTACTATTAATCTTTATTTTTTTCTACCACTGTTTTTGGCTCATCCACAATCTCATGACTTGAGTGTTATGACATTGATTTTGAAACAACACACAGCTTTAGCAAAAGCTTAGAGGAGGCTTCACATATTATTTATGATCCAGGATATTTTGACTCTTCTTATGCTGACATGTGTATTTCTGAATAGTGTTGATATTTATGTAATAATAATGAAGCCAAAAGCTCAGTGTTGGACTAAGCATTTCTCTAGATCTGTTTAGAATAGTGTGTAATGAGTGATGTAAATAGTGTTTTACTATAAGACTGTATGATACAACCATATAATTTACTGATGTTATTTTGTAGTTAAAAATAAAAATGATTCAAAACCTTAGAAAATAGAATAATTTAATTTTGATGTAGCATGAGTCCCCAGAATTAATTTGGAATGACTCATTCTCATTTTGATAGCCTTTGAGTTCAACTTTCAAGTTTTTATAGAAAAAAATGAAAAGAGAATAATGGTTTTTAGGGTCATACTTGTAATAGAATATGCTATCTACGTATGAAACAAATCCTAGGGCTCTGGAAAAGAGAAGTGGTATGGATAATTCTGAATCAGGGGAAGAAACATTTCTATTTGCCTTTTGAATGAATTATGCATATTTTTCCTTAGATTTGTCTTTCTAGTTAGATACTGCTTAGACTAAAATTAAATTGGTTTTCAATCTATTCTCTTAGCATATACCAATTTACAGTGGGGCCAGTGGGATGTCAGAAACAAACCAGCCTAAGATTAAAAAATTTGCAGGGGATAATATACAAAGTGGATAATATACATGTGTTTAGTTGAGAATTGGCTGCAGATAAGAGACTTCTGATTTTGTTCCTCTCCTAGCTCTGTGTGTGTGTATGTTTTTAACACTGATTCGGCTTGTAGCAAAGAGCTGCTGAGTTACATCTGCTTCTGCCTAATTAACTCTGTTGGTTGGTGTCAGATGAGAGCTAATTTTGAGATTAAATTGAGGAGTGGGGTGTGTGTCTGTGGCTGGGGGAAGGGAGAAGGAGGATCCAAGGTTGCTTGGTTGTTTTGTACACTATCAAAGTGCAGCTATTCACAGTGTTGTTTTACATTTATTTTTTGCCTTTGAAGTAAAAATGATCACTACTGCCCTGAAATGTGACCTGTACCAGCACATACTTACTATTGTGGAAAATGGTGCGTCCTTCTCTTAGGTGCAGTTATTGGCCATATCTTGAGAGTTCAATCAGTACCTAGATGCCAGGTGGCCTTTGGGACAAATAGTGAATGTTGCCTGGGAAAGTTAATATTGACCATTAAACAATGTTCGACTTTTTTTTTTCCTCCAGACAAAATGTTATACCTGTCTGGCTATTTGAGTAATAGTGGGATTTTTTTTTTTTTTTTAAATGATGGAATTCTTTTTTAGACTCCATCACAAACCTGATTTTTTAAAATTTGGAGAACAAGTCTGGCCTTAAAGAAGAGTGAAAGTTTACTTCTTTAGGCACTCGCTGTGGGGCTTCATGTCCTGTCCTGAATTCCGTGTTCTTAAATACCCTTTAGTGGTATGAAAGAGCTAACATACCACCAAACATAGTATACCAGTAAATTCACTGCAGCTGTTTGGATTGAATAGTTGTGGAGATCCATAGATGGTTGCTGAACTTTAGGTATGTCCTTATGCCCAAATTAACATTTACATTTTTTTCTTTTGGCAGATTTGCCTGAAGATCTGGACAATCTTCCTTTTTGTCATGGACTGTTAAAACACTTGGAGTTCCAATTCTGGTATTTTCCCTTGTTTTATTATATTTTTAAGATATAAAATGTCAGTCTTGTTGAAATGTGTTGGTAATGGAGGTGAACAATTCTTTTGATTGTGGTTAGGATTGTGGTAACAGCTTGTCATGAAGGTATATTTTAAGTATTTATTAGTTATGAAATGTGTTTTGTTTTAATGTATGTTCATTTGCTTGTGTAACCAAAATGCCTGAAAGCAACTTTGCAATATTGGATACTTTTCTGTGACCTCTTTTCCTGCTTCCTGCAGTTTTATTTTGTGCAATCAAATTAAATTAGTTGATTCATCCTGAATAAATGATGAAAGATGAAATAATTATTTGGACATGGTGAAATGTCTTCTAATGAAATTTTGCCCCGAACCATTTTACTTTGGAAAGATCAGCTTCCTGTTTTAAACTTACTAAAGCAGAGTGATTCCTGTGTTCTATCGTGAAAGTGGTTGCACTATGAAAGCCAATGATTTCATTCCTAAACACACCATGTTCCAAGTCTAACAGTCAGTAATTTATATAATGACACAAAGAGGAGTGCTTATTAGATTTGCAGATGACATAGATGACAGAATCAAGATTCAAAACAATTTTTAACAAGTTGGAAGACAGACTCAAACCAACAAGATGTACTTGAACTGTGATAAAATTTTAAAATCCCAGCATTTAAATTTGCATAAGGAAGAGAATGAAAAGACTCGGCTTGACAGAATTTTTGAAAGAATATCTGGGAGTTTTAGTTGGACTGCCTGCTTGGCATGAGCCAGTTGTATGGCAGGGCTGGTAAGGAAGTTCATGTTACCTTGGGTTGCATTTATAATTGGATAATGCCTGGAATGCCAGATTTTAAGATGGGCATTAGCCAAACTAATGAGTGACCAAGAGGAGGAGGTGCTTGGAAACCTGTGAGAATGTGGGCATGCTAAGGAACTAGGATATGAGTGGTCCAAGGTGGGGCTGGAGGTAGAATGGAGTTTGATTGTAGCAGTTTTAAAAAGATACTTGTTTTCAAGTATATGAAGGCTCCTCATATTAAAGAATTTCTTGAGATTGTTCCAGGGGAACTAGGACTAGTGGGTAGAAGTTATGGGAAGGCAGATTTTGGCTCCTGTGAGCAAGAAATATATTACAGTTAGAGCTGTCCAACAGTGGCATGAGCTGTCTTAAGAAGTGACAAATTCTTAATCACTGGAAGTATTTTGAGACTTTATGGCCTATCTGTTGGGGATATTGCACAAGGGATCTTTTACTGTTTAACTAGAAGTTGGACTGGATAACCTCGAAGGTCCCCTTAGCCCCAAGTTTCTAAATCTGAGGGGAGAAAAATGGAGTGTACCTACAGCTTACTGATTGCAAAAAGGACAATCCTTTTTAAATTGCCTCTTTCAAGCTGACTGAACTAGTATAGTTCAATGGCCTAATTGTTTTCAGCAACAGAATCTTTGAGAGCAAATGTTAAATTCTTCAGTGTATCTGGCTAAAGTTTTGAGGAAAGACATTATTTTCCCCTTTGATGTACATTAAATGTAAATAAACAACCAGAGATAACTTTAATTTTATATTTTATGAGAGATTTTTCGGAGTGTGTAGACATTGTATTGGATGGAAGTGATGATAGCTACTATATACTGAATATTAGATACTGTATTCACTTAATTGTCTCAACAATCCCGGGAGGGATATACTGTTATTTCCCTACAGGTAAAATGATGGAAAAGTAAGTCATTTTCCCAGGGTTTCTCCGCTAGACATTGGTAGGGCTGGCATGCATACTATTAGTCTAATTGCAGAGGCAGAACTAGCTAGAGCAGGCAGTCGTGGCTCAGGTGGAGATAGCGCTGACTTAGACTTTAGAATAATGGCATTTGAGCCTTGAGTCTACTACTGACTGTTATCCTGAGTGAGTTCCACCTTCCCCTGAGCCTCAGTTTACCCATTGAGTCATCCTGCAGATTACATGACAAGTTATACGCAAGCACACTCTGTAAACTTTAAACTATAAAAAAGAGTTAAGATGTGGATATTATCTGTGAAGAGCAAGGTTAGAGCCCAGATATGACCCAACTCCCAGGCCAGGATGCTTTGGCCTGGTGCTCTTGGCAGGTGTACTCAATACCAGATTGGAGACCTAGGGGATTTTTGTGTACACCAGGAGGTTCTCAGAGAGCAGTATCACTCCCTACCTGGTGTCAGATTTGTACAAACCTTGCTCGGATTGAGCAGTTTCGTGAGCTAACTGGGTAATAAGACGTCTAGAGTTTTCCATTGTTCAAAAGGTGACCGGTTATGTTACTACATTAGTTTCAGTTTTCCAACCTGTGGGTTAGAGAATGTCACCGACCCTCTTCAAAGGGATGGGAAAACATGATTCTGTAGAAATGGCTCAATGGGAAATTTTCTTACTTGTGAGACTTGGGAAATAGAATGTTTAGCTGAAATAGAAGAATCAAGATCATTGCTTTTTTTTTTTTTTTGGCTGCACCGCGCATCTTGCGGCATCTTAGTTCCCCGACCAGGGTTAGGGATCAAACCCAACCCTGCCCCGTGCAGTGGAAGTGCGGAGTTCTAACCACTGGACTGCCAGGGAATTCCCTTTTTTTTTTAAGTTTAAGATTTTTTGAAGTAAGTTTAATGTACTTCCATCAAATTTTTTGCATCATAGACTTATTCTTTGATGTTGATTTTATGTTTATAGTAGACATATATCTTGAACCACTGTCATGTAATTTTATTAATTTCAATAAAGGTTATCCATTAAATATATAGCTTAGATGTGATCTCTTAAATGCCCCATGAATGACTCATATAAATAACGTGTAAAATCCTAAAAGAAATTCCTTCTCAGACTGTGACCCAGTTTCTGGTTGGCAAATATAGTCGCTCTGGCTTTGTTACATAATACCTGCCCGTCATTACTTCTGTGGTCATTTTGCATCTGAAAAGGTAATACTAAAGAGTCTTTTAATTTATTTTTAGAAGTTTCATTATTAAGAGCCTTTCCCCCCTTTTTAATCCTTTAAGGTCTTGATTTCCTGGTTAAAGATGTTCTTCACCCGAATGCAGTTTTTCCTGTTGGTCAAATAAGACAACTATCAACATTGCCTGTTTGTCCTCTTTTTAATCTCTAAAGGATGGATGTTTGTAAGATGTTGCTTAATATGGTCTGGAATACTCTGGCCATTTGTTGAATTGTAAATGACTTTCAAATGTGCAAGTTCTGTTAAATACAAGGAGAACCTCTATGGGTAACTTTTGTATTGAAGAAGTCATTTGTCAACCATGGTAAAACTTGCAAACCCACTTTATACAGAGTGGATTCTTGAAGCTATACAGAAAATAAAAAAGCAAAAGCAAAGGCCCTCTGAAGAGAGAATCTGTCATGCAGTCAGCACTTCCCATGGGTTGGATAAGAAGACAGTCTCTGAACAGCTGGAACTCAGTGTTCAGGATGGCTCAGTTCTCAAAGTCACCAACAAAGGCCTTGCCTCCTATAAGGACCCAGACAACCCTGGGCGCTTTTCATCAGTTAAACCAGGCACTTTTCCTAAGTCAGCCAAGGGGTCTAGAGGATCATGTAATGATCTCCGCAATGTGGATTGGAATAAACTTCTGAGGAGAGCAATTGAAGGACTTGAGGAGCCCAATGGCTCCTCCCTGAAGAACATAGAGAAGTATCTCAGAAGTCAAAGTGATCTCACAAGCACCACCACCAACCCAGCCTTTCAGCAGCGGCTGCGACTGGGGGCCAAACGTGCGGTGAACAATGGGAGGTTACTGAAAGACGGACCGCAATACAGGGTCAACTATGGAGGCTTAGATGGCAAAGGGGCTCCCAAATACCCCAGTGCTTTCCCATCGTCGCTCCCACCTGTCAGCCTTCTACCCCATGAGAAAGACCAGGTGAGTGCAGAGAGAATGTCAGTACACTGTAAATATTGCCTATTTGACTTGTACAGTTTCAGTTAAGTTTTATACGGACATAAGTTCTGAGTTAAGTGTGATAAAATAAAATGTTTTGCCTCAGAGCAGGCTTATATATTTTAAGAGGTATATATTTTTTACAGTATAAATTGTTCTATATTGTTTTACAACGTATTAAGGGCTTCCTCGCTGGTTGACTAAGAATTTTTTTTTTTTTTTTGGCTAAGAATTTAATGTGATGATTATGTGGTTTGTTTTTTAAACTATAATTGCTAATCCGTGGGTGCTTGAAGGGACCAGGATAGATAACTTTAATCTTCCTTCCTCAAAGCAGGATCATATATATTTCAAAAATCCAAGAAAGGCCATTATATGTTTTTCTCTTTTTAAATTATTATTTATGTTTATTTTTTTAGCTTTATGAGGTATAATTGATATATTTTTCCCTTTATTGTTATTTCAGAGAAGAAGAATCTATAGACTAATTATTTTAATACTGATAGTCTGTGCATTACTGGAACTGTTTTAATATGTGACCTAAATCCTGCCTGTTTCAATTTAAAGTCATTTGTTATTGTTCACTTCTCAGCAGGTGAAAGTGAATGTTTATTTTGTCTCATACTGTATCTTTTAGTCTTTGGTTTCTCTGGGCCTTCTGTCATCTCCATAATAGTTATATGTATATGGCAGATTTCTCCTTAAGTTACTGCTACAATTTAAAGTCTTTGGTTAAGTAGGATTTTCCTTTGTTTTATTTCAAAGCTATGGAAATTACTGCCCAAACTAAAACCAAAACAGCAGTAGCAAATTGTTTATAATGGTTTCGGCCCTCCAGTTTGGGGGCTTGTTGTCTGTCCTTTGGGTGAGTGGATGCATTGATAGCAGTTAACTTTACATCTTGTAAGCCATTAGCCATTGTTGATAGAAAGGGTGGTGGTTGTATGTGCTAACTGCATTTTCAGAAGTGATGGAAACAGTGTTAGGAAAAGCTGTGCTCTTGATGACTTGTTTTTCCTCTTTGGATACTGTTGCCCATAAGGTAGACCCTGCTTCCCTTCTTGCCTTAAGCTGATAGAGGCCCAGCTCTACAAACTGGGTGGGACCAGGTGATTTGCCTTTCCACAGACCAATCGAAACCCTAGAATTTCTTTCTTTTTCTTTTTTTTTTTTTTAAATGTATTTTTTTTAACATCTTTATTGGAGTATAATTGCTTTACAATGGTGTGTTAGTTTCTGCTTTATAACAAGGTGAATCAGCTATACATATACGTATATCCCCATATCTCCTCCCTCTTGCATCTCCCTCCCACCCTCCCTATCCCACCCCTCTAGGTGGTCACAGAGCACCAAGCTGATCTCCCTGTGCTATGTGACTGCTTCCCACTAGCTGTCGATTTTACATTTGGTAGTGTATATATGTCCATGCCACTCTCTCACTTCATCCCAGCTTACCCTTCCCCCTCCCCATGTCCTCAAGTCCATTCTCTACGTCTCTACGTCTTTATTCTTGTCCTGCCCCTAGGTTCTTCAGAACCTTTTTTTTTTTTTTTTAGCTTCCATATATATGTGTTAGCATACAGTATTTGTTTTTCTCTTTCTGACTTACTTTACTCTGTATGACAGACTCTGGGTCCATCCACCTCACTACAAATAATTCAATTTCGTTTCTCTTTATGGCTGAGTAATATTCCATTATATGTGCCACATCTTCTTTATCCATTCACCTGTCAGTGGACACTTAGGTTGCTTCCATGTCCTGGCTATTGTAAATAGAGCTGCAATGAACATTGTGGTCCATGGCTCTTTTTGAATTATGGTTTTCTCAGGGTATATACCCGGTAGTGGGATTACTGGGTCCTATGGTAGTTCTACTTTTAGTTTTTTAAGGAACCTCCATACTGTTCTCCATAGTGGCTGTATCAATTTACATTCCCACCAGCAGTGTAAGAGGGTTCCCTTTTCTCCACACCCTCTCCAGCATTTATTGTTTGTAGATTTTTTGATGATGGCCGTTGTGACCGGTGTGAGGTGATACCTCATTGTAGTTTTGATTTGCATTTCTCTAATGATTAGTGATGTTGAGCATCCTTTCATGTGTTTGTTGGCAATCTGTATATCTTCTTTGGAGAAATGTCTATTTAGGTCTTCTGCACATTTTTGGATTGGGTTGTTTGTTTTTTGATATGGAGCTGCATGAGCTGCTTGTATATTTTGGAGATTAATGCTTTGTCAGTTGCTTCGTTTGCAAATATTTTCTCCCATTCTGAGGGTTGTCTTTTCGTCTTGTTTATGGTTTCCTTTGCTGTGCAAAAGCTTTTAAGTTTCATCAGGTCCCATTTGTTTATTTTTGTTTTATATGTATGTTTTGTTTATTTATTTACTTTTGGCTGCATTGGGTCTTGCTGCACGCGGGCTTTCTCTAGTTGCAGCAAGCAGGGGCTACTCTTCTTTGCGGTGCGCAGGCTTCTCATTGCGGTGGCTTCTCTTGTTGCAGAGCATGGGCTCTAGGCATGCGGGCTTCAGTAGTTGTGGCTCGTGGGCTCAGTAGCTGTGGCTCGCGGGCTTTAGTGCACAGGCTCAGTAGTTGTGGCGCACGGGCTTAGTTGCTCCACGGCATGTGAGATCTTCCCAGACTAGGGCTCAAACCCGTGTCCCCTGCATTGGCAGGTGGATTGTTAACCACTGTGCCACCAAGGAAGTCCCTCATTAAATATTTTTATAAAAGCTTATGCCATGAGGAAATTCCTTAAGGGAATATAGAGCCATTTCTTGATGGCTTTGGATATCTGTTTTAAAAATATATAAATTACTCTAAGGTATATTAAGGTTTTATAATTATCAGGTGCATGGACTAATTCAGGCAGCTTTAGGCAATTTAATAGCATGTTTTAATAATTTTGTGATCCAGGGAAGTATCAACTTGTGATAGAGGAATCACTACAGATTTTCCACAGTCCCTTTCCTATCCTTCTCTTTAACCTTGCCCATCATTTCTTGACATCCTTATATTTTTTTCATACAGCATCTATACAGAAGTATTTTTAGTCTAAAGGAAGACTCATGTCTGAAAGTGTCTAGAATTGAGAACAGAGTGATTTATTGCTTAGCATGCAGTTGTTCCTGCTCTTTTTATGATGCTGATCTTTAAATTGTCCAGTTAGCATCATCATATAACAAGGAAAGCTGAGAAAATACATCCTAGAATTTTTATTTGATGAAATTTGGGGATTAGTTGTGTTGAGTAATCATAATCTAATTTTTAAAAAAGGACAAATAAACATAAATGAAAATCAGATTGTCGATTTGGCCAGAATGTATTGTACTGTTTCTACTGTATATTACAATAGCCTTTTCCCCTGAAAAATGTAATAAAAAGTACATCAGAATATATTGCCCTTTAAGATTACAGGCGTAAGTAGTTTAATACTCTGTAAACTTTCTAGGTCAGTGTAATAGAAATTCTTAACCTGGGTCCATGAATGAGTTTGGGGTAGGTGGGCTAACAAATCCCCTAAAATAGAACAGTCGTTTGTATCCACACGTTTTCCTAGGTTCAGGGTCTATAGTTTTTGTCAGATTTTCAAAGGAATCTAAAGTGTCAAAGAGCCAATGTGAACATTTTTGTACTGTAGAAAATATTTTGAGTTTCTTATACTGAAACCATATATGTATGCTGGTTGTTGGCTTTTGATTATTCTTGCTTCAGCTGTTGAAGTTGGATCTATATGTAGATTAGTTGTACTATAGCTTCATGTATATAGGACTTGTTCTCGTATCTTTGAAAGGCAGATTATCATTGTTCTTGATGTGCTAGAGGTCTGTAAAATTCACATTGTGGGAGGACGTTTATGATATAAATGGCCACTGTACAGAGATGAAGTCATTTAATCACAATTAGCCAACTAATGTCTTTCAAGAAGCTGTTATTCTGGTTACTTTTGTTGAGCAGTTTCATTTAATTGTAAAAAAGAAAATAAAAATGGTAAAAATAATAACATTTCTTAAGTGTTAAAATGCTGGCACTATTCCAAGTGCCTTACATTTATTGTCTCCTTATCACAATAACTGTGAGGGCCATAGATTATTATCCTTATTTTATAGATGAAAAACTGAGGCTCAAAGCCTAAGCAGTTTGTCCAAGGTCACTTTCAGAGCTGGTGCGTGGTGAAGCCAAGATTCTAATGAAACAGTCTGACTCCAGACCTCTTTACCACTGGTCTGTATACTTGGTCAACAGGGGTGGCTTTTCATTAACAGTGAAAGTATCTCTTCCAGTTCCTCAAATGCTTAGAAGCAGTTGTCCCCCAACAAATAGATTTCTGGCATTTTAAATTTGGTAGTTGCAATGAGCTTATTACAGTTTTTAAAGCAGGCACTATTTATAATATTAGCAATATGGGAAAGCAGTAGGGAAAATAGTAAATCTGTGTCTAATTAAATGTAACATCATCATCATTCCTATGCATGACTGCTAGGAGGAATACAATGCAAGTTAAAATAGAAGAGCTCCTTCCTTTCTGAAATGTAATTGCACATCTTCTGATAGTCTAGAATTCAAACTGGATATTACCATACTGGCTCTTCAGCATAACTTCTTTGTATTTATTTAAGAAAGCTCTCTTTGGTGAGGTGATATGGAAATGAATTAAACCACTGAAGATAAAACTTTATCTTTGACTTGGTGAGGCAACTCCTAAAGGATAGTATTAGTGTTTCTCATTAAAAATGGTAAAGCTCAATTAGGTCAGATTATGAGGACTTTGGAAAGTCAGATATTCTAAGACAGACTTCAGTTATTACTATACATTTTGTAGCATTAAGATTCCATTTGAACATTTGGGCTTTAGCATTTTTATTAAATCAGTTTGGTTCAATTTTAAACATTCCTTGGTATTTCACTTTATTGGGAATATCTTCCTAAAATTTATTAAGTGTCAAATCTTGGTATGTTTCTAGTGCAGTGCATAATATGGGAACTCTCATTCTAGGCAGCTATAGTTGGAAAGAGAGACACTTCTAATACCAGGTAGGGCTTTTGATGTTTTTTTCTTGAAGAAATGAAATAACTGTATTACAATCTTACGAAAAACCTTCTAACGTAATTACCACAACGATACTGTCAATAAGAAAAAAATAAAAATAAGTTTCAGAAGGAGCACAGATGATCAGAAATGGGGCTGAGAGACAGAACTATATTAAAAATCACTTTTCGTGGTCTTGGCCTGTTCAGTTGTTTATTCTGTTTGTCCCCCACCTCCTTTTAGGGAGGTATTTTATTAGGGTTTTTGGTGGGGTAATTAGTATGAAATATTTCCATAAATAGAAGATTAATGTACATCCTACATTAGTTTCTTGTGTTGTGTAAATGGCGTAATTTAAAGAACTTTATTTTTACGGACTTCCCTGGTGGTGCAGTGGTTAAGAATCCGCCTGCCAATGCAGGGGACACAGGTTCGAGCCCTGGCCCGGGAAGATCCCACATGCCGCGGAGCAACCAAGCCCGTGTGCCACAACTACTGAGCCTGCGCTCTAGAGCCCACGAGCCACAACTACCGAAGGCCGCGGGCCTAGAGGCCGTGCTCTGCAACAAGAGAAGCCACCGCAATGAGAAGCCTGCGTACCGCAAGGAAGAGTATCCCCTGCTCACCACAACTAGAAAAGCCCGCATGCAGCAACAAAGACCCAACACAGCCAAAAATAAATACAATAAAAAATAGATAAATTAAAAAAAAAAAAAGAACTTTATTTTTAGATTTTCTTTTCTTCAGTTTTCTCCCTGCCCTAGAGAGACCCTCCTCATCCCTCTCTGGAACTTTTCCAATCTCCCGTACTTTGTGAAGGACCATTCACTAGTCCATATTGTTCTATGATGTGGCAGGCTTCCAGAAGTCTCTCAGCCCTAGAAGAACTGTTCATGGTCTCAGACAACTCTGGATCTTTTTGACAGAAATTTGTGTATTTTTTATCTGCTAATTATAGAGTCCAAATGACCTCCTCTCTGTTGTCCTTCTCAGTTCTCCTTTGAATTGGTGTCCTTTGTATTGCAGATGTCACATTTCTCAAAGAGTGCTTAGTTGTGTGCATTCAACTGAAAGTTGGATAAAGGCCTAAATACGGCAGAATACACTCTTCCATATTCTGTAACCTGAATTTTGGGATCAGTATGAATGAAAGTCGGTTTTAGAATGACTGAAGTCGGACAGAAACCTATTATATAATGTGAATGACTAGGTGAATCCATAGTGCTGTTTCAGGGTCAGGGAAGGAAAAGGATTGTGTTATGTTGTTCCTATGGTTAAGCTTCAGAAGTTCTTCAAAATAGCACTAGGACTGCTTTTGTGAGCAGATAGTACCAGTTGCTGAGGTGTTGTTGAGAGACCCCTCGGATTGTCTAAGACTAGTTAGTTGGGTCAAGGGAAGGATGCGTCTTTCTCTCGCACTCAGAGGAGTGACAGCATGTTCCACTTTTGAGCTTTTATCAAGATGGGACTTGTCTAGACTTCTAATGAAATAGGTTTCAGGAAAAATAGAAACATTATGTCAGAGGATTTTGGACTCTTAAAATGAGTGTTAAGTATTCTTTTTAACTCTTTGGATCTTAGATATGTTTGATATTATAGCTGCCTTTTCCTGACCTTCACATGAATGATACATAGAGCACTCTATTTTTTGATTTCCTAATGGTATTTTCTTCCAAGCATTAAGGATGCTAAGGGTGTAATTTCTTGACTAATTTTGGATATTTTCAGCAGCTTTCAGGAATTTACTGTTGTGTTCCTTATACCTATTTGGATTATAGCAGCTGTATTTGCTATACTTTGAGTGCTAAGAAAAATCTATATTTTGTAGCTTTGAAGTTATTTAACAGTTAAGTGTTGTTTGTTGATTTATTCTGACCATATCTTGGATGGCAAAGACTTTTATTCATCCTTTCCTTTCAAACTTTATTTAATAAATAGTACATTTTAATGTTTCTCAGAACGAAGGTCTGTATTCTTTTTATATATTTTATCTTTGTAATGTAAAAAGAATACACGAGAAAATGTGATTGTTTTATCACTGCAATAGCAAATTTTGATTGGAAAATTCATGACTTTTTGTTTTGTTTATAAACTTAATTTTCTTGGCCTATACATTAAACTACAGTAGATTTAAACTGTTCTTCTCTAGTTACACCAGCATTTCACATGTGAATCTGCATCTTCTCAGGTACTTTGATCTCTCCAGTCTATTAATGTTTCTGAGTACGTAAACATCAGTTAGCTCACTAAATTAAAGTTTGCAAATGAGTCAGCCATGTAGTTTGTGACATTTTCAGTTAGCAGGGCTATGAGGAAAGTGTGTTTTTGTTTGTGTGTGGGTGCTCTTATCTCACTGTCTTCAGGTGGTGATGGGGAGTTTGTAGAAGTAAGAGAAGGAGGCCTGGCAGGGCTCATTGTGAAATGCCAATCACTGTTATCATGCTTATGCTTAGGACTGGACTGCTTTCCCAGAGAAGTTTCTAGGAGTTGCAAACTGTATACTGTTGTTCTTCCTTTTATAAGCGAACCTTTTAATTAGCAGAATATTAACGGTAGAGTGTAACTTTTTTTTTTTTTTTTTTTTTGCTTTGTTTTGTGAAATGTAATGCATTGAAAGCGCTGCAAAGTGAACTATATAGGCAGAGTTCTAGAGTAAATGATATTAGATTTAAACTGTGAGGCTGGTTTCTTCAAAGATACAAAATAAATACTAATCAGTGGTCTAAGCAAAATCCAGGAAGGATTTGTGTTAATTTGACAAGTGGGTTTAGAATTCTTTAGCCATTATTTTTTAGAAACCAGCTTTGTTCGTACATCCTTTCTCTAATTTGCTTCACTTTTGATCTTTGATAAAACCAGCTGCAATTTTGTTTCATTAACAAACTTAACTGGTTAACAGATGTTTGTTTTGGCTTGATTGTGTCCTTTCTATTAGAAACAGTATAAGCCTACATAGAAACCATGCTGAGCCTTTTCCTGTCTGTAGCTAGACAGGCATTTCAGAAGAGCAACTTAATTTTATTTACAAGTTCAATTTTTGTTCCTCTGTGCTATTATAGTAGGTACACAAACATTTTAGCTCTTGTTCCTCCTGTCAGGGAGGTCTTTTGTTCCTAATCCTCCATCTGTTAGTCCAGTACCACCCCACCCACCCCCCCTTTTTTTTTTAGCATTCCAAAATCTCAGCATGCAGAAAAAGGTATTGCAGAATTGGTAATTGAGATATCAGTGACTCTTCCACAGTTCAAGCGAGGGAATGGGACTAGCCTGGTAAATTTAGATAATTTCTTCCATCTTCTTTGATGTTGGGAAGCTGCCATATGGAGAGCAATGAGGCCTACAGGAAGGAGGTGAGCCTTGGTCTGGGCTGCCTGTGATACTCACAGTGGTGTGGGCTGGGAACCAGAGGCCGCACTTGAATGTGTCTGTAGTAGTTTCTGATGCCACCAGTTTTGATTTTTGTCCATGGTTGACTGCCATGCTTGTGACCGTCTCAGATCATAAGTGCGGATGATGAAGTTCAAGAAAACAGAGAATAAAGATTATATGGGGTAAGAGAAACAATAATAAGAGAAGCAAAGAGTGCTCAAACTAAAATCTAGTATTAAGGACATGAAATGATGATTCTTGTTTGATATTTGATCAACTCGTTTCCCAAACCGGTATTTTAATATCATGTACAAGCTTCTACCTTATATCGAAACCCAACTGCAGCTATTGAGCCTTGAGATGTGAGTGAAGCAACAGAACACAGAATCTGCTAGTGGAAGAGTGTGGGCAGTTTGAAGAATATAAGCTGTTCCAGCTACAGTACTGGCAGGGCGTGAGGAGACTGGGAAAAGCAGGCAGTGGTGGGAGCCAGGAAGACGATTCCCGCTTAACTTTGTATTTACGAAATTACAATACTGCAGAAAAGTTGAAAGAGTAGTGCAATAAGTGCTATATTTCTTTCACTAGATTCACTGATTTTTAACATTTTTCCACATTTGTTCTTTCTCTCCCGTGTGTGTGTGTGTGTGTGTGTGTTTGTGTGTGTGTATACACACATACATACACATATTCACACTTTTTGGCTGAACTGTTTGAAAATGATAGCAAACATTATGATATTAAATTATAATAATTATATATCAAGGAACATTCTCCTATATAACCACAATACTTTTATCTCATGTAAGAAATTCAACAGTGAAACAAGAGTGTTATATCTAATAGATAGTCCGTATTTCTTCAAATGGACCCAAAATGTCGTTTATAACTTTTGTTTTTCAGCTAGGATCCAGTTAAGAATCTTGCATCACATTTAGTTGTCATGTCTCCTTTAATAGGGAACCGTTTTTCCTCTTTCTTTACTTCTTCTGTCAGTGACAGTTTTGAAGAGTCTAAGCCAGTTGTTTTGTAGGATGTCCCACAATTAGTGTTTGTCTGATTATGTCCTCATGATTAGGTTCAGAGTAAACATTTTCGGCAAGAATACTGCATGGGTCATGTTGTGTATCTCCTTTTTTGTCACATCCTTTCAGGTTGTCTTGTTACTGGCAGTGCTTATTTGATTAGTTGGTTAAGGTGGTGTCTGCCAGATCTCTCTTTATAAAGGCACCTTTTTCGTTTTGCAGTGAATAAGTAATTTGTACAGTGATACTTTGAGACTGTGTGAATAACCTTTCATCCTTTGTATATTAGTTTTCTATTACTTGCTGTGACAAATTACCACAAACTTAGTGGCTTAAAACACCGCAGATTTATTGTCTTCCAGTTCTGTAGGTTGGAAGCCCAACATGGGTCTCATAGGGTTGAGATCAAGGTGTCAGTAGGACTGTGCTCCTTTCTGGAGGCTCTAGGGGAGAATCTATTTCTTCACCTTTTCCAGCATCTACAGCCTGTCTGCATTTCTTGGCTCATGGCCTCCTCCCTCTGCCTTCAAAGCTAGCACATCCCATCTCTGACCATTTTATCATAGTTACATCTTTCTGTGACCAACCGCCTGGGCAGCTTTTCAAGGATTCATGTGATTAGATTGGGGCCACTTACATAATCCAGGATAATCTCCCCATCTCTAAGTCTTTAACTTAATCACAGCTATAAAGGTCATTTTGCCATGTAAGGTGACAGATGGACAGGTTCTTGGCATTAGGGAGTGGATATTTGGGTGGGGCGGGTGGCATTATTCTGCCTGCCACACAGTGGTTTCAGTATCCTCACCTAAATCAGTTTTTGCACTAGAGGTTGCAAATCTTTGAAGGTTTTGGAGCTATAGTGTAATCATATGGTCTAAGTCTGCTTGGAAAGGAATGAATCACAATTTATGGGAGTAATGCTAGCTGAAGGCTGGGAGTCAGGCAGCCTGAGTTCTAGGTCTGGTGGTACATCCTGAATCATTTCCACGAGGGCAGAAACAGGGGCTGCCTCCCACTTCCACTTAGTGTTTCTGTACTCCGGAGTTGAAGAACTGAAGAATGGATTTGGCAGTAATAGCTTGAGAGTTTTTAACAATAGGAGTTTGGATATCCAAAACGTTTTCTTTTTTTTTTTTTAATATAAATTTATTTATTTATTTATTTTTGGCTGCGTTGGGTCTTCGTTGCTGTGCGCGGGCTTTCTCTAGTTGCGTTAAGCGGGGGCTACTCTTTGTTGCGGTGCACGGGCTTCTCATTGCGGTGGCTTCTCTTGTTGCGGAGCACGGGCTCTAGGCGCGCGGGCTTCAGTAGTTGTGGCTCGCGGGCTCTAGAGCGCAGGCTCAGTAGTTGTGGCGCACGGGCTTAGTTGCTCCGCGGCATGTGGGATCTTCCCGGACCAGGGCTCGAACCCGTGTCCCCCCGCATTGGCAGGCGCATTCTTAACCACTGCGCCACCAAGGAAGCCCCAAAACGTTTTCTAACAAGTACATTTCAAGTTGTAGGCAAGGATCTCTCATTTAAATGCCCACAGAGTGCATGAAGATATGTAAAACAACTTAATAAGAGAGGCTCTTTGGTGATGTTTTGAAGACTAAGTAACATCTGAAGAATTTTATGTCTATTATTTAAATTTGAATCCTCAGTTAGAGAACTCTGAACAGGCCGAAAAAGAAACTGACCTATTTAAAAAGGAATAATATCATTGTCACAATGTTATATGTCAGTTATACTTCCATAAAGTTGGGAAAAAAAGAAAAATATCATGCAGTTGGATGTATATTATATTCTTTTAGTTCTTAGTAAAAACTTGGAAAAAAAAAATCACATCAAAATTCACAAAGGCAGTTAACCTTAACAATTCTTCATTTCCTTTCATTCCACAGTGTTTTAGTAGAATCTTCTGCAGTAGCTGCAGTTAGTTGGAATGGTTTGGTAATACTGACTGTTCCAGTTGGTAAAGAATAACTGTTTAGCTATCAGCCTGTAAATGTGCTTGCTAGAGCTGATAAAAAAAAGATGATCTTCTCATCTGATGAGCTCTGACACTATAAACCTCCCTTCCAACTTATCTCATTTTTTCCACCAGCTATTGAAATATAATAAGATGCCAACAATTACATCCTCACAAAGCATTTATACCAACTTATATAAAATCATCTCTGCATTGGAAAATTGTGTAATATCTTGATTTCAATTTAACATAACATATTGGTTAGCAATAAATCTTGCTGGGGTAGGAACAAAAGCCTACAGGCAGTTTTGATCAGGGGCAAATTATATGTATTTTTCCAGTTTCTAAAAATTTCAGAGCAAAATGAAATAAATAGCTGTCAAGACCGCCACTTTTTAGGTCATTTTAAAATCTCACATAATAGAACATCACCATGTATCTTGCAGTAAGTGCCTTGACTCTCCTGAAATGTGTGATTTGTGCCTGTGACTATTTCAGTTCTCAATTCTGTCTGTGATACACAAGAGCAAAAGAACATGGTTAAAAACTTGTACCTTGTAAAGTATGCATAATAAACAGTTCATATTAGATTTGAAGGCTCTCCAGAAAATATGCAAGAAGATATTAGTATTAAATACTTAGTGCTTACTATGTACCAGGTAAAGTTCTAAGTATTTAACATATACAAAATAATTTTACATGAACCCTGAGAGATCAGTACTGTTACTGATGGAATTTTACAGATGAAGAAACAGGCCAGAGATGGTACCTTGCCCAGGAGTACACAGGAAGTGTCAGAGCTGGTGTTTCAGCCTGGTGCACAGGTTGGAGTACAGCCACTTGATCACCTTCTAGGCCTCTCATTTATTTGGATGGAATCAAAATGTATCTATTGAATTTTTTTTTTTTTTTTTTTTAGTATTTATTTATTTGGCTGCGCCAGGTCTTAGTTGCAGAATGTGGGATCTTCATTGCTGCGTGTGGGATCCTTAGTTGTGGCATGTGGGCTCTTTTAGTTGTGGCATGCATGCAGGATCTAGTTCCCTGACCAGGGATCAAACCTGGGCCCCCTGCATTGGGAGCGTGGAGTCTTAACCACTGGATCACCAAGGGAGTCCCCCTATTGAATTCTTTTTTTTTTTTAAATAAATTTACTTATTCATTTATTTTTATTTTTGGCTGCGTTGGGTCTTCGTTACTGCGTGCGGGCTTTCTCTAGTTGCGGTGAGCGGGCGCTACTCTTCGTTGAGGTGTGCGGGCTTCTCATTGCGGTGGCTTCTCTTGTTGCGGAGCACGGAGTCTAGGCCCACAGACTTAAGTAGTTGTGGCACGCGGGCTCAGTAGTTGTGGCTCGCGGGCTCTAGAGTGCAGGCTCAGTAGTTGTGGCGCACGGGCTTAGTTGCTTCGTGGCATGTGGGATCTTCCTGGACCAGGGCTCGAACCCGTGTCCCCTGCATTGGCAGGCGGATTCTTAACCATTGTACCACCAGGGAAGCCCCTATTGAATTCTTATAACATATAAAGCTCTGTACTAGGCACTATAAAAGTTACAAACTATAAGCCATATTTAAATTGTAGTTAGAATTACCAGTTGAAACATGCCAAGACATTCATTTTCACAGTGATTGAAAATTTATTTTCTTTAGGAATGAGTAACAACAGCCAACATTTTATATATTGCTTACTGTGAGTCAGACACTACTTAAAGTGCTTTAAGTATAGCAACTTGCCTGTGAGGTAGTACTTCTTTTTGTTCTTACACGGGAGGGGACTGAGGCACATGAGGTTGAAGGACTTGCCCAGAGTCACATGGCTGTTGTATGGGGAGTGGAGGCAGGATTCAGGCCCAGGCATCTTGGCTCCGTAGTCTGTATGCTTAACCATTATGCTACACTACCTCATATTTTCCCTCATGAAGAAAAACTTCTTTTAAAGAAAAGGTATTGAAAAGAGTTACACATTAGGTTCTTATAATGCTGGACCTCTAAGTGCCTTTTTAGTGTTTGTAATAGGAGTCGCTGAAAAGACTATTAAAATTTATAGTGTGACCTTATTTAAGGTGGCTTTTCCCAAATGACGTTCTGAGGTAGAAGGAAATGGTACTCTTTAAGATGTTAAGGATGCTAGTAACGTTCTGAGTTCTAATGTCCCTGAGAAGTTCTGAAATTTAGCTTGCTTAGCCCCCAGCTTCCCAAGATGATTTGATAATGGACCCTCTCTCTCCCTTTATCCTCACTCCTCACAGTAGCCATTCACTTATCTAGAAATCTTTACATTTGGTTAAACACAGTGCTGATGTGATAGTGCTGATGTCAGGTTATACTGCTAATTCCTTTCCTCTTTTCTCCCAAATACTCATCCCAAGGAAACCATTGACTAATTGACTTAGGGTTTGTGCTTCAGAACAGAAAACCAAAAATCATCACATTCATTTCTTGTCTCTATTATGAATTAATGTAGTAAAACTGTTGTATCATAATTCTTCAACTGTAGGATAGCATTTTAGAGGGGCAGGTGATCTTCAAGGTCACCAAGTTCAAGGGTTTTAAGCTGACATCCAAGGACTCCTTTCAGTGGTTGTAAACCCTGAAATTGTATACAGAATGTTGGGCTTATATATTTATGAGTATTTTTCTGGAGGCTCTCTCCTCTCCCCTCCTTCAGCAGGTCATTTGACTTAGGCCTGTTGTTCCCAGACTTTGCTGCACATTTGAATCATCTGAAGAGCTTTTAAAAATTCTGATGCCCAGACCATACAATGCCTGTTAATACAGAATGTCAGGGTAGGAGGCAGGCATTAGAACTTTTTCACATCTCTGGGAGATGCCAGTGTGCAGCAAAAGTTTGGGAATTGCTGCCCGAGGCTAACTTTCTTCTTTTATAGATGAGCAAACAGGGACTTTTGTGGTTGAGGAAACAGTCTAGTTACGTTAACTGGACAGGGCCCTTGTTGTTGCTAAAAGAGACCTTAGAGATCATTCGAAAGGAGTCTTAGGAGGAAGAGGCGCTGGGGGCTAGAATGCTTAGGTTCAAATCCTGACTTTTCCGCTGGGCAAGTAAGGGCTTTGTCTTGGTTTCCTCAGCTGACAAATGGAGATAATAAAAGCACAGACTGCATAGGGGTAGTTGGCTACAACCGTGGGGCCTTGAGATAGCGAGGCAGCAAGCCTTTCCTGGGCCGGGCTAGAAAGGGCAGCTGAGCAGAGTCCAGCGCTGTGGGAGGGGCAGTTGCCCCGGCACTTCCTCCCTGGCCTTCCTGCACTTGAAGGAAAAGTGCAAATGGATACCCTTGTCCCCTTCTGCTGAAGGCTGCCTCTCCTATTGGAGACTGGCTCTAGTCACATAGGCCACTAATGGCTAAAACTAATGTTCCTTTGTTGTTTTCCCCCACTTCTTGTTATTTAAATAATGAGGAAAAGAGTATGTTTTCAGAGTAACACATGCTTATTGTACAGACTTCGAAGAATACAGAAAAGTTCAGAGGTGATATACTATGACTGCAGATTTCACTCTAAAGATAACTACTGTTAAAAGTTTGTATTTTCTTCCAGTCTTTTTTTCTCCTACGTGTACATTTGTTCTATTTAAATAAAAAGATGTTAGCTATATAATTTTGTATCTTGCTTTCTACATTTAAAACATGTTGTAAACCTTTCCCCCTATTCTTATTGATTCTTTGACGTGTGCTTTTATTTTACTTTATTTTTTATTTTTGGCTGCATTGGGTCTTCATTGCTGCGCACGGGCTTTCTCTAGTTGCGGCGAGCAGGGGCTACTCTTCATTGCGGCGCACGGGCTACTCTTCGTTTCGGTGCACGGGCTTCTCATTGCAGTGGCTTCTCTTGTTGCGGAGCGCGGGCTTCAGTAGTTGTGGCATGCGGGCTCAGTAGTTGTGGCTCACGGGCTGTAGAGCGCAGGCTCAGTAGTTGTGGCGCACAGGCTTAGTTGCTCTGTGGCATGTGAGATCTTCCCAGACCAGGGCTTGAACCCGTGTCCCCTGCATTGGCAGGTGGATTCTTAACCACTGCGCCACCAGGGAAGCCCCTTGAAGTATGATTTTAAATGGCTGGTAGTATTTCTCATGTCTTTGTTGCTCAACATTTAGGGTGTTCCTGACTTTTTTGCTATTACGGATAATACTGCTACTAAAAATTTGTGTATGCATGGGTAATTATTTCTTATAGGATAATTATTAGAGGAGGTACACTGGGGCATAAACATGAATTCTTTTTCTAAGACTTTCGGAACGTATTGTAAAAAGTGTTCCAAAAGGTAGTATCAGTTTATACTCTTGGGCAGAGTATGAGAGACCTTGGGCATCTACTTGCTTCCTCACCTGTACTTTTTATCTTGCTAATGTGGTAGAGGGAAGAGTGGCTCCCTCTTACTTTGCTTTGTATTTCTTTGATTACGAATGACTTGTTTTTTGTTTAATGGTCATTGCTCAATAGCTGTAGTGTTGCAGTTAGCTCCCCATCCTTCATTCCTATGCCCCGGAGGCAACCATCTTCAACCCTTCAACCATATTTAGTCATTTCTTCTGGAAGTTAGAGTTCCGTGTTTTTAAACAGCATTCTTATAATGCTATTTCTTGAATTTCAATTTTAGACATTTTTCTATTGACTTCTTGCCAGGGAAAATAAGGATAAAGGTCTCTAATACACATATACCCTTCTCTTTCCCATTGCCCTTCTCATCTCAATGTAATTAAGTCTTCATTTTTGTTTAAGTATTTGTATTCAGTGTTTATATTTTTACCAGTATGCAAATATTACTTAGTTGTGCCATGAAGTATACTGTTAACAATTTTTGTGATTTTTTTCTTGTTTTTTTTTTTTTAGAAAATTCTTCTCCATCCTACCATCCTGAGCTCAGAGAAGCATTTACTGATATTTCCTTCTAATTTTTGTTTGTCTTTAGTGGTGGTATACTTAAATCCTTAAAGTCTTCTGCAGTTTTAATTTTGGTTAATGGTGTAAGAACCTCTTGTTGTTGTGTTTTTAATAGCTGACTGATTGTTCCAGGATCACATAATAAAATGCTTACTTTCCCCACTAATTTATGATGCCTTAAAAAAAAATCACATCATAACTTTATATTTATCAGAAAGCTAGATCTCTCTTAATACTCAGCTTCGCTTTTACCTTTGAAAATTTTAATTAAATTAACTTTGCAACTTTTATTTCACTTAACCTCATTTAGCCTGTGGAGCTGTCTCCAGTTTTGCTTTGGAATGTAGGGGAGGAGGGAGGAAGCAAAAGGCAGTGGCCTCATGGTACAGTATTCCCATTTTCAAAGATTTCTGGAATACATGTCACTTGAAATCATTTGCTCCCTAAATTCTGTGGATCTCTAGAGAGTCTTAGCTAGCCCTATTATGTCAGCCTGTGTTTCACTAATTCCTTATGACCATTTTGTGAAACTGAGGGTTCAGGGAAGGGTTTATTTTAGCTGATTTTGGCTGTGTTGGGTCTTCGTTGTTGCACACGGGCTTTCTCTAGTTGCGGCAAGCAGGGGCTACTCTTCATTGTGGTGCATGGGCTTCTCATTGCGGTGGCTTCTCTTTGTTGCAGAGCACAGGCTCTAGGTGTGCCGGCTTCAGTATTTGCAGCACGTGGGCTCAGTAGTTGCGGCACGCTGGCCCTAGAGCATGCGGGCTTCAGCAGTTGTGACGCGCAGGCTCTAGGGCGCGGGGGCTTCAGTAGTTGTGGCTCGTGGGCTGTAGAGCATAGGCTCAGTAGTTGCAGCCCACGGGCTTAGTTGCTCCGTGGCATGTGGGATCTTCCCGGACCAGAGATCGAACCTGTGTCCCCTGAATTGGCAGGCAGATTCTTAACCACTGCGCCACCAGGGAGGTCCAGCTATTGGTTTTAATGACCTAAAAGTGCATTTGTCAGAGATCCTTGCTGTATTAAACCTGACACAGTTGCAAGTGAGTGGGTTTCTTGTTGGGTATGCCTTGAGCTGTTGCCCACAGACTCTGTTCCCTACCCTGCCATCTGATCTTTACAGCTATCTCACTCTCATTCAGTATTGCCCAAAGGTTTATACTGGGCTGTGAATTTGCTAAATTTACCTCTGTTACTGATTTCTAATTTCATTCCATTATG
This sequence comes from Balaenoptera borealis, assembly GCF_965194805.1. Taxonomy (NCBI): domain Eukaryota; kingdom Metazoa; phylum Chordata; class Mammalia; order Artiodactyla; family Balaenopteridae; genus Balaenoptera; species Balaenoptera borealis. Next base: position 59,699,198 of record NC_138874.1, read on the forward strand.
GTCAGAGAATGCAGTTTATATGATTTCAGTCCTTTTATATTTATTGAGGCTTGCTTTATGCCTAGCATATGGTCTGTCCTGAAAAATGTTCTGAGTGCAATTGAGAAGAATGTGTATTCTGTTATTGTTGGGTGAAGACATCTGTAGATGTCTGTTAGGTCTAATTGGTTTGTAGTGCTGTTCAATACTTCTATTTCCTTGCTCATCTTCTGCTTGGTTATTCTATTATTAAAAGTGTAATATTGAGGACTTCAACTGTTATTGTTGAATTGTCTGCTTCTTCTTTCATTGTTGTCACTTTTTCTTAATGTCTTTTGAGGCTCTGTTGTTAGGTGCATATGTATTTATAATTGCTATGTTTTCTTGATACATTGACCTTTTCGTCATTATACAATGTCCTTTTTTTCTTTCAGTAACAATTTTTATGTTAAAATCTTTTTTCTGATAGTAATATAGCCACTTCACCCTTCTTTGGTTATTATTTGCATGGTGTATCTTTTCCATTCTTTTATTTCAACTAATTTATGTCTTTGAATCTGAAGTATATCTCTTGTATACAGCATAAACAATGCTGCCATGAACACTTGTGTAAAAGTATTTGTTTGTATCTGTGTTTTCAGTTCTTTTGGGTATATACCTAGGAGTGGAATTGTTGGGTCATAGATAATTCTATGTTTAATTCTTTGAGGAACTCCCTAGTTGCTTTCAACAGTGGCTGCACCATTTTACATTCCTACCAGCAGTGTATGAGTGTTCCAATTTCTCCACATTCTCATCAACACTTGTTATTCTCCCTCTCTTTCTCTTTTTTTCTTTCTTTCTCTCTTTTTCTTGGTAGGCTAATGCTCCATTATATTCCTTTTCAGACTCTTCATGGCTAATTGTGCTTGCTTGTTTTCCCACACAGACTTTAGAATCAGCTATTTAATTATTCAAAAGATCTTGTTGTAATTTTATTAGAGTTTTTAGGGCATTCTTCTAATACTGAGTCATACCAAAGAACAGATGTATCTTTCCGTTTTTTTTAATCCTTCCATTTTCTATTACTCTATTACTTAAAATTTTTTATTGTGTAAAATTTTTTTAAAGGATTTTTTTTCTTTTTTTTCCGTTATTTATTTTTATTTTTTATATTTATTTATTTATTTATTTTAATTTTAATTTTATTTATTTATTTATTTATTTATGGCTGTGTTGGGTCTTCGTTTCTGTGTGAGGGTTTTCTCTAGTTGTGGCAAGTGGGGGCCACTTTTCATCGCGGTGCGTGGGCCTCTCACTATCGCGGCCTCTCTTGTTGCGGAGCACAGGCTCCAGATGTGCAGGCTCAGTAGTTGTGGCTCACAGGCCCAGTTGCTCCGTGGCATGTGGGATCTTCCCAGACCAGGGCTCGAACCCGTGTCCCCTGCATTGGCAGGCAGATTCTCAACCACTGCGCCACCAGGGAAGCCCTGTGTAAAATTTTAAGCATATGAAAAATCAAGAACAATGCTCACCCATTACCAGCTATGACAATAATTGCCTCATGACCTCTCCTGTTTATTTATATCCCTACACATTGCCCCACCCCCTGCCACTACTGAATTATTTTGAAGCAAATCCCAGACATACATCATTTTGTTTTTAAATATTTTTGTAATATGACCATTATTATCCATTTAAAGTCTTTTGTATGTGAATGTAAGTATGTAGAATATAGAGTATGAGTATAGAGTACAGAGTAGCATATACTGAAGGATTTTAACTTTCTGTTAAATTAATTCCTAGATATGATCTTTTTGGGTTGCTTTGTAAATGGAATCTTCTGTTACACTTTGTAATTAGTTCTTTTCAAAATACAGGATAGTTATTGATTTTTATATATTAGTTTTGTACCTAGCCACCTTACTGAGTTCTTTTCTTGTTTATAATAATTTTTAGCTTATTATCTTGGGTTTTTCAGGCAAGCAATGCTGTGTTGGCAAATAATTTTAATTCTATTTCCTCCTTTCTAATTTACATATCTTAAATTTTTCTATTGTCTCTTTTTATTGGCATATCTTATTACATATCTTAAATTTTTCTATTGTCTCTTTTTATTGGCTCTAGTACTTCCTTAATGACGTTAAACAGTACAGGTGATAGTGGATATGTTTTGGGGGAATACTTCAGTATCTCCCAATTAAACATGTTGCTGGCTTATGAATTTGTCATGTTGTTAAAGAAATTTCATCAGGTATAGATTTTTAATTTTATTAAATGTTTTTTCAGCATTTATGGAGATAATGATTTTTTTCCTTTGATCTTTAATATGATTAATTATAATAACTGATTTCCTACTATTTAACCATCCTTGCTTTCTGAGTATGAATCCCAGGTGTTCATGGTGTATTATTTGTTTAATGAGTGACATTCCTTTGAATAGTAAATTTTCCTGGCATATTTAAAAATTTCAGTCTTAGTAAATTCATCCACAACATTTTAGAAACATGTCTATTCAGTAAAGAATTGTTCTTATTAGTAAGCTTATTTTCTGTTGCCCATCCTTTTGTTATGCTCATATTAGGGGGCTAGATTGTGTGTGTGTGTGTGTTTGTGTGTGTGTGTAGGTGAGAGAGAGAGAGCGGGAGAAAGAGAGAGAGTGTGCACCAGTGCACTTGAGGGAGAGGGGAAGGAGGAAGAGAGATACAACACAATGTTGGTTTTAGAAGCTACGGTATGATAAATTGTAATGCTTGATATATCCAGATCTTTGTTGTAGCAAACTATAATATAATAATTTTTTACTAAAACAATTTAAATATTTTTATCATTAAATTGAAACCAAATATGTCTAATGGATGAGAGTACTTGAAACATACTGGTGACAGTGTAGTATGATTGAAAGAATATGGGCATTTTAAATTTAAAATTTGCATTTTTTGACTTTTAAGAAGTTATAAAAGTAATATATACCTAATGTCAAAAATTTAAATGTATAAAGTAAAAAGTAAAAGTTGTTCCTCATTGGCCCTTCATGATCTTCCCCTAAAATAGCTTTCCAAAGACAACCACAGCTAGTGGATTTGTGTGTATTCTTCCAAGCCCTTTTAAAGCACTTGTACATAAACATGTGTATACATATTTTAACAAAAAATAAATTCATACTTTTGGTAATTTTTGTTCTTTTGAAAAAAACATGTTTTTGAATATATAAGAAATGTATTAGCATATATTCTTGAAAAAGTTCTAATAATAGAAAGAAAACAAGCCCCGTACAAACTCCCTGAGTCTCAGTCATCTCATCTGTAAAATAGGAATAATAAAATATTTTTCATAGGTGTGTCAATTAGGATTTAATGAGATAATGCATTTGAGCACCTGACACTGTGCCTATTCAATAAAAGAGATGAGCTAGTTGTTTTGAACATGTATCAGCTCTGGAAAATTTTTGAAGATTAATTATTTTATTTTTAGCTTTGGAATTTTTAATGAAGCACATTTTGGCATATACCTGTATGTTCTGACAGTGATCTTTTGACTTACTCTGTCCTCTTTCAAGGTCTAGTCAAAAAAGAGAAGGTCTTAACTATTTTCCTTATAGCTTTGTGTGCTCTAAATGTAAGTTTAGTCTAATAGCAGAGGTTAACTTTTTCTTTAATAATTATTTAGATTACTTCTCCCCTACTCCTCTCAAGTTTTTGGTTAGTTCAGTGTTTTTTGGATCCAAGTGTGCCTTCATCACAGTTTTTGCCACTTTCATATACTGTTTATTAGTTATGTTCTTAATATTTTCTTTCATATTGCTCCACTAAAGAGGCATAACAACCAAGTGCCATGCATGAATTCTGTACTAGAACTGGGGGATAATTAGGTACATTTGAATTTGGACCAGATCTTAGGGCAAATTAAGCCATTAATGTTAATGTTCTTTATGTGATAATGGCATTTTGGTCATCTAAGATTATCTCCTTATGAGTTAGGAAATGCCTTCTGAAGTATTTTGTGGTGAAGTGTCATGCTGGTGCAGCTTACTTTCAAGTGGTTCATCAACAACCATAACAGAAGTATGTGTGTATAAATATATATGTGTGAGTTCAGATAGATACAGGTGTAGATAGAGCTGTGAGGCAAAAATCTTAACAACTGGTGAGTCTAGGTGAAGGGCATACAAACATTCATCATACCTCTTAAACTTTTCTGGAGGCTTGAAATTTTTTAAAAATGTAAATTTGGAAAAATAAATATAATCAGAATGCTCATTAAAAATTAAATTGCTGGTGGCGCAGTGGTTAAGAATCCGCCTGCCAGTGCAGGGGACACGGGTTCGAGCCCTGGTTCAGGAAGATCCCACATGCCATGGAGCAACTAAGCCCGCGCGCCACAACTACTGAGCCTGCGTGCCGCAACTACTGAAGCCCACACACCTAGAGCCCGTGCTCCGCAACAAGAGAAGCCACCGCAATGAGAAGCCTGCTCACCGCAACTAGAGAGAGCCCACATGCAGCAATGAAGACCCAATGCAGCCAAAAATAAATAAATAAATAAAAATTAAAAAAAAAATTAAATTGCCTCACTTTCTTTAATTTGATAAATCTACTGAAAAAGGAAACTTTATTATTACCATAAGTGGAAAATATATATTCCTCTTCATAAACAGAAGGTATATAGTTGTAAAATTATTATTAAAATTTTTAAAATTAAAATGTGTTTGGATACTGTTATGTGCCGAGGCTCTCAGCTCAGGCCTTGGTCTCTCAAAGGAAGATTAGCAATCATTAGAGAGGCGTTAAAGACATATTAGCACCAACTGAGACTTTCTCCTTGATGAGAAGGTATGAGAGAAAATTGAAAAGGGAACAAACAGCTTTCTCACTCTGTGTGATTTAGATCACTTCAAATTATCTTGCATCTCACCTGAAAGCATCTTGAATCCCACACTTTGGGAAATACTACATCCGTTGATTTTAGTGTGGTGTGTCAGAAAGAAAATAAACTTGTGTACCAAATTGTTTATATAGTGCCCATTATATCTTTGTCTTTAAACCTTCTGTGTTGAATTATCATCATCATCATTATTTGATAGTTTTGATTGCTACAGATGCATGTTTAGCTGAATGACATCCTGGCCTAAGGCAGATGTCAAATTTTGCAGTCTAAGTCATTACTAGTTTCTTGCTCTGAAGTTGCTCTTGTAGTTGGGGTTTTGCTGGTTTTTTGTTTTGTTTTGTTTTGTTTTTCTTTCTCTCTTTCTTTTCTTCCATGCTACATTGTTCTGCTGTTATTTGGAAGCCAGTAGGTCGCTTTGCGTCTTGAACAATGAAAGGATCCAGATCGTGTCTGTCTCACATTATGTTATCCCAGTACAAAACTCAGTTGAATAAAACATATTACCCATCTGGCCTGGAAATCTCAGTGGCACTCAAAATAACTTACCAACAAATTGTTGGATCATGGTATCTTGAAATTTTTCTGAAAGTTCAGCTTCTTTGTAGCTGTTGCTAAGAGAGGAACGTCATAGACATGAGGAACACGAGGAAGTGTCTGCACACTGCCAGTTGTTTTATAGGCATTTGGCTCTGCCGCTTTGCAGATGGTTAGACTCTGGGTGGTGGGTAAATGTGTGCCGATTATCTTATTGAATTAAGGTAACCTTTTGTCATTCATTGAATTCTGCAGACCAGTTGGTCAGTGAGCAGCTGCTCTGTGTGGCTTGGTTTGGGTTTGGAAGCACACAAAGACTATCTTAAAGGGTGGTCAGTCTAATCCAGGTATTCAACAAAGCAAGAGTGAAAACCTTCTTCCTCCTTTGATACTGGTTTCTGTTCTGACGGAAGCAAATGAACAAAAACGTTTTTACTTCTTGCTCAGTTAACTAAATGATTTAAAGCAGTGGTTTATTGAGTGTTTGGATGAATGCATTTTTTAACCTAATGTTCTAAGTTGAAGAAAATATACTATCATAATATTTGATGTTAGAAGCATACTAGTTTTATGGCAGAGTCTGTGTTTGAAGAGGCATGATAGACTAATGGAGTTGTTGTCTTCTTTTTAGTTTATTTTCACAGATATCCTGGAAACTAAAAGCATGCTTTAGCGATATCATCTCTTAGCAAATTCCAGCTGTATAATTTTTGTAGGGCTATTTTGTTTTGAATCTGCCGTATTTTTATATGGATTCTATCTCAGTTTCTGGAAACTGTTTCAGGAGGCTTCATTTTTAATAAAGGGGTTCTAAATTGTTTTTAGTAAATTGCCAAAATTGTGTGGCTCATTTCTCCTTTAGGAAAACTTTTCTTGGACTCATCTTTTTTGGCTTTACTCAGAGTACAGTGTAGGGGGTCTCAGAGAAAATGACTGTGGCCACCAGTTGATTTCCTTATTATCAAAGAGAAGTCATTTAACAGTGATTGATGAAGAGCCATCTGATTTCTCTAGTTTGGTCATCTGTTGGGCCTGGGAGACTTTTGATTCAAAGCCCACTTTTTCATTTGGATTTATATGCTAGTAATGATCATGATGTCTATCAACATTTATTAAGCACATATTCTGTGCTGGGCTTTGGGCTTGGTTCTTTACATATGCTCTTTCATTTTATCCTGTCAACAGCTTTATGAGGTGGATCTCATTAGCTCCCTCTCAGAGATGATAAGACAGTCTCCCAGGGAGGGTAAGTAACTCGTCCAGTGCCACACAGCTCATTAGTGTGTGGGCCATACTGCAGTACAGGGCTCTCAGCCTCCAAGGCTCCTGCTCTGTTCTTCCGTGCTGCTATTTTAATGAAGATCTAAGCCCCAGATTTTCTATCAAGCTTAAGAGTAAACAAAAAGTTCTCCTTTAAGGCTTCAGATTCTATGTCTATGCTTGTCTTAATTATCGTGAAAATAATATAACAACGTTAAAGAAAAATTTTGAAGTGTGAACCTTGTCCATAATCTTGCCACCCTGACACAACCATTTTGTTTTGTATTTTCTCTTCCAGATTAGTCTCTGTGCATGTCCTTTTATATAACTATAATCAAAGCATATCCACAGCTATATATTCTGCTTTTTAAACAACATACTATTAATTCATAAATATTTTTGATTGTAAATATCATTCTTTAAAAAGTCTTTTCCTAATCTCTTTGAATCTCCCAGTCCAAATGAAGTCCCTTTAGTAATTCCAACAAAGTACCCTATACTTTCTCTTATTAGCACTTATTACAGTTTATAATTATATATTTATTTGTCTGGTTATTATTTAACTTCAGTTGTTCCCTCTAGATTGAAGAGCTCCATAAAGATGGAGGCCTGGTCTCTTTGATCACCTCTGTTGAGTGAGTGCAAGGAATTATGTTATTTATTATCTAAAGTTAAGTTTCCATTTGTTTGTTACTCTATTGCAGAAACATACAATCTGTCCAGAAACAGCTGGACAGATTTTGAACAAACTTGGAGGGTTTTGGGAGAGTGTGTTTAGGATGATCAGGAGACATGTGTCATATGTTTTCTGATCTTGTGTCTGAGGTAATATACAGAGATTTAAGAAATGAGACCTAAATCGAAAGTCCTAAGGGCAGATTATTGGAATTGCAGCCTGTGGTTTGCATTTTAGAGTTGAGTAGCTTCTCACTTGGGCTACTCCATATCTTGATCTAGGATGAGAGGCAACAAGAATCTCTTTATTTATTGATGACCAGTGAATCTCACAATCACATATCGGCTAATTTCAAATAGATCCATTTGATCTTTTCATTCTCACTTTCCTTCTTTAAACATACATTGTCTATTGAAAGAGATGATTTTAATTGCCATTTCTCTTCTGTGAAACACTTTTGTGAGCTAATGAAACAAATTAGACAATACAGGTGTTTATAGTACAAAAGACATGATCTATCAATGTCTAAGGCTAGAATTTGGTTAAAAGAAGAGACTTTGATACTGTACAGCACAGGGAACTATATTCAATATCCCGTGATAAACCATAATGGAAAAGAATATGTATGTATAACTGAATCACTTTGCTATACAGTAGAAATTAACACAACATCATAAATCAACTATACTTCAATAAAATAAATAAATAAAAGAAGAGACTCTGTGTTTTATACATAACCCTGTGAGATCTATAGTGATTATTAGGAAGGTCAAAAATAAATTAGGTACTTCAGATCTGTAAGCAAGCCAACTGCTCGGTGATATAAAAATCTTGACAAGGTCATCTGTAGACATCTGCACCTGGAAAAAAGTCAAAAGAGTCAAATAAAAACAGAGTTTGTTTTCAATCTCTGACATTTTAAAAACCAGTTTTGAATTTAGGGTAGAAGATTGCCCTTTGAGTCTTTGGAGAACAAGTGGAAACTGGAGTCCGTGTCCCAGCCACCGCCCTCTTTGGTTCTGCGGGCTGTGTTCTGGGCATGCTCTGCTGCCGGAGCCCTGTTTTTTCTCCTGCAGGCTCGCCCCGCTCCTCCAACTCCCGTAGAGGATTCTTCAGTCCTTCCTCTCTCCTTCCCACCATCCCATGCCATCTCACTCCACGTAGCAGACGGCTTGCCAAATAACCACATGCTCTGGAACCTGTGCTGGATGCTAAACCAACACTTAGACGTGCCTCCTGTCCTGGCCATGTCAATACATGGCCACGTGTGTCAAGCCGAGGCCAGAGCCAGCAGCACAAGAAGAAAACTACCACTAATGTTCATTAGCAGAGGATACACTCCTCAGATAGCCTTACGTTACATACAGGCCTTCGCATCCTAGCAGACCTTTCCCCTCTTCTTGGACAGTCTCCTGGCCTCCTCGGAGCCGCTGTAGCACCGTGAGCTTTACTGTCCGTCCTGCTCCTTGGCACTGTCTGTAACTCTTCAGTTCTGTGGGCCCTGACATTCTAGGCTGGCTGTCAGTTCCTTGGAGATTGAGACTAGAGCTTAAATTGATATCCTCCATGCTGCGTACCACAGGGACATACTTAATTCAATTAAGAAATCGTAGAGTCTCAAGGTTGAAAGAGACCTTGTGAGTCGTGGAGCTGAGCCCGTGCTTGAATCGCTTCCGCAGAATCCTCCCAAGTGGTCGTGCAGCCTCTGCTCCCACCGCTTCTAGGATGGGAGCCCCTGTGCCCAGAGGCAGCTTTTGTCTCCGCTTTCTGTTGGCATCTACTTGCCGATTTTGAGCTGCTCTCTGCTCTGGGTCCAAATAGGGCTGAACAAGAGTGAGACAGGAATTGTTGAGAGCCTGGTCTGTGCCAGACATGAAGCCGGGCCTCTCACTTAGGCTGTTGTTAGGAAGTGATCATTTACTGTTGCTCAGCTGTGTGCCATAATTCACTGCCTCCTCCCCTCTATTCAGGAGCCTGTTTTCCTTGTAGTTTTAAAGGACCTGCCATCCAGTATCTTTCTTGAGGCATCCTCTCCTCTCAGATGGACTAAGTTAAGCATTATCCATACTAGACGTATGAGGAAATGGAGGCCCAGAGAGAGTTAGGGCCACACAGATGGGCGGCCAACCCTGTCCTCTGACTTCAGAGCCAGTCCTTTCTCTGGAATGCTGTGGGCTTCCTCTTTCAAGCTGAGGACGTGATTCTTTCTAACACTTGAAACCACCTCGTTCTGGCCTGCTAAACCCTCTTGTCGTCTTTGGTCTTGGTAACCTTCACAGTGCTGAGGATGAGCATTCACGTTGACAGCACCCTGGCTGTGCCCACGTGCTGTGTTGTCCCTTGGAAGAGAAGGGGTCTAACTGACGTGTCCCTTTCGGTGTGCAGCCTTACACAGCAAAGTCTTGACAAGGCCACTTAAAAAAAAATTTTATTATTATGTAAAAAAAAAATTTTTTTTTTTAATGTTTCATTTTTTGGCTGCACTGCACAGCACGTGGGATCCTTGTTCCCCGACCAGGGATTGAACCCGCGGCCCCTGCATTGGAAACACGGAGCCCTAACCACTGGACTGCCAGGGAAGCCCTCACTTTTTTTTTTTTAAAGCAGTTTGTTTATTTATTCTTTCATTTATTCACTCAAAAATATTTATTGTCTACTCTGAGCCAACCACTATTCTCAGAGACACCCCTCCTTTCATGGAATTTATATTCTAGTGGGAGAAGTAATGATAAGCAAATAAACCAACAAGGTAGGGACTTCCCTGGTGGTGCATTGGTTAAGAATCTGCCTGCCAATACTGGGGACACGGGTTCGAGCTCTAGTCCAGGAAGATCCCACATGCCACGGAGCAACTAAGCCTGTGCACCACAACTACTGAGCCTGCGCTCTAGAGCCCGTGAGCCACAACTACTGAGTCCATGCGCCACAACTACTGAAGCCCATGCACCTAGAGCCTGTGCTCCACAACAAGAGAAGCCACCGTATTGAGAAGCCCGTGCACTGCAACGAAGAGTAGCCCCTGCTCGCCGCAACTAGGGAAAAGCCCGCGTGCAGCAATGAAGACCCAATGCAGCCCCCCAAAAAACCCCAAAAAAACAGCAAGGTAATTACAGACTGTGTTAAGTGACAGGAAAGAAATCAAGAGTGAAGTGAGAGAGAGAAAAGCCAAGGATGTGACTGTAGACATTGTGCTCTGGAAAGTCCCTGAGGAGAGATGAAAAGATGAGGAAGGGTCAGCTGTGGAAAGAGCTGAGGAGCTCAGGGAGGGAAGGGTCCTCCCTTGTGTTTGAGGAAGAAAAAGGCAGCTCCTTTAGCTGTAGCAGAGAGAACCAGAGCAGCAGAGAGTTTAAAGTTGGGGAACAACAGGATCTGGTTTGTGTTTTTAAAATCACCAAGAGACAGGACAACTAAATGAGATGTGTGACCCTGGATGTTACTCTAAAGGACAGTGTTGGGATAAATGGCAGAATTTGAATATGGCCTGCCTATTAGATAATAGTATTGTATCAATGTTAAATTTCCTGAATTTGATAACGCCTTGTGGTTATGAAAAGATGTCCTTGTTCTTAAGAGGGGGGAAGAGTTGTGATCTTTGCAGCTTATTCTCAAATGGTTCAGAAAAAAAAGGGAGGAATAGAAGATGGCAAATTGTCTGAGGGCATATGGGTGTTTATTGTAATATTCTTGCTACTTTTCTGTAGGTTTGAGGTTTTTTTCCAAAAGTAAAACTTTAAAGGTCTCTGAGGCTGCTGTGTGTGGGAGTAATTAACAGGGCGCCAGAGGAGGGGTAGGCAGACCTGGGAGGTGGCTCTTGGGATGATGGAGGCGTGGTCTGGGGTGTGACAGTGGGAATGGAGAGAAGAGGACAGATCTGAAATGTGTTTTGGAGGTAGAACTAACGGAACTGGCTGATGGAGTGGATGTGGTGGCCGGGGGAAGAGCAGGAGGTAGAAATTGCCCCCTTATGGTTACAGACTGAATTCCAAAAGAATCTTCTCCTTCCCAAGGTGCTCTCACCCCCAATCCGTTCTACTCAAGGCAGCCACTCTATGAATAGTTAACACAGCGATTTAACACACCCCACGGGTGAGGTGAGGCTCAGGGATGTGAAGTGACTCCTTTGAAGTTGTCAGGTATAGGCAGAGATTTTACTCTCTTTACCCAGAAGACCAAAATAATAGGCATGAGTTTAGTGTTCTTCAAACTGAATTCTGCCCCATTAGTTGGTTGGGAAATCAATGTAGTAGTTGATACCGAATTCTGTCCCATTAGTTGGTTGGGAAATCAATGTAGTAGTTGCTAGCAGCATTAAAAAAGAAGAGAAAAGAAACATTATAGCATGTCCCACTTGGAAAGGATAAGTAATGTTTCATGAAGCTTCTGTTTTAGTTAAATATGCACATAGGTATATTCTAGGTCACGATGTAAAATGTGTTATTTACTTTGAGTTACCATTGAAAGTTGGAAAGCCATGCACAGGATTATTGTAAACAGGTCTTGCAATCCCCATGAGAATAAGAGAGCAAAAGATAAACTCACTTGGGTGGCTACTGTTGGCTGTCCTGTGTTGTTTATTTCCTTAATGATGGATGGGTTATAAGTCAGTGTTTTCTCAGTTGACTTCATAGTCATCCTCTCCTTCCAGTCTTGCAGTCAATAAATATTGAGTGCCTGCTGTGTGCCAGGCACTGTTTTAGGCAACAGCAGTGAGCAGAACAGACCTGACCCTCAAGGAGCTTACCTTTAAACATGTTACCAAGTGAAACCTCAAGATTCCTTCAGGTTTTGGAGTGATAGGTGCTCTAAAGATTTAGGAAGACTGATCTGGGAAGGCCTCTCTGTGAAGGTGACATTTGAGTTCAGACACGAGTGAAACCGAAGATGCAGCTTTGCTTCAGGGAAGAGTGTCCCGAGCAGAAGCAGCAGCCCAGGCAAAAGCCCTGAGTTGGAGGGATGGAACTGTGGCGAGGGGATCCAGGGAGAGTGGAAGGAGAGGAGGTGAGATTTAGGACATTTTTTTGGAGATGAAGCTAACAAGACCTACCCACTATATAGCACAGGGAACTATATTCAATATCATGTGATAAACCATAATGGAAAAGAATATGAAAAAGTATACATATATATATATATATATATATATATATATGTGTAACTGAATCACTTTGTGTACAGCAAAAATTAACACAACATTGTAAATCAACTATACTTCAATAAAATTAAAAAACAAAAAAAGCTAACAGGACCAAATAATGGATTGGATGTAGAATGTAGAGGGACGGGATGCAAGGACGAATCTAGGTGGATGATGGCGCCATTTACTGGTAGGGAAGGCTGGAGGCTGATGCAGAAATGTGATTGTAGAGAAAAAGAAATCAGTAGTTCTGGGCATGAGTTTCAGAGGCCTATTGGACATACAAGTGGAGACCCAGGGTGGTCAGTTGGATGATCAAAGTCTTAGGTAAGAGTCTGAACTGGAGAATTTGAGAGCCATCAGTATATAGCTGGTATTTAAAGGACTGAGACTGGATGAGCTTCCGGGGGTGGAGGGTTGAATGCGGGTGGGGGTGGGGTGGACTGGGAGTGTGGATCAGAAGAGCAGAGGCCCTGGGGCCAGAGTTCCAGAGCAATTAAGGGAAAGAAGGAGGAAAGTTAGGTGGGTGCCTAGAGAAGAAGTTTTGTGGAGAGGGAGGGGAGGACCCAATATCAATTTATGTAGTGTTGGTTCCCCATTTTTGAGCTCTGGACCTATTAGCAGTAAGTGAATTTCCTTCTCTGTGTGAGATATATGTGCTTTTAAATTTTTAAATTTTTTATTTGATAAATTGGGGAGAATAGTACTCATTCCACAGAGCTGTTTGGTAAATTAAATTAGTTAATACAGAGTGCTTCAAACAATCCCTGGCACGTAATAAGAACTCAGGTAACTCTTAGGTGCTTGTTGCAGTGGTGCTTATTTTAAGAAATCAATTCAGGCTTAAGGTCTAGATTCCAGATTAGTATAGAGGTAAGTAGTAGCAATAGTGGCTGTTCATCTGTGTATGCTGTGTGATAATCAGTTTTGTTTAGCTGGTTCTCTGAGTAGCATATTAAAGCAGTCTTGAACAATGAGGGGACCCTATTAGTGGATTACCAGTAAATGGTGATATCAAGTGACCCTAAAATCAAAGTAATGGAAAATTGTCTTCCTTTTTCTCAAACATTTAATTTGTTGTTTCTTCATCACACATCATCATCCTTCCATACTTTCAAGGTCAGGGGGAGATACTAATTTTTACTGTACTGCTACATTGTCACACAAATTATCATCTGAAGGAGCTTCTTAGATTTGACAAATGAAATCTCAGGAGGAACTTGTTAAACCAATACAATTCAAAATTCTAATTCCTGCTGCCTTCTAGTATGCACCATTTTATTCATCTCAAATAAACGTACAAATTCAAGCATCCTATAAGGCAAATAGATTCCTTTTTAATTAGGGGTTCTATATACAGAATTTTATGATCATGAAATTTTTAAACCAAGAAGGGAACAAATATTTACAGTTGCAACTTCACGTCAGCTTTGCCCACTATTTGAAGAGCTCTGAAAATGGAAATGTATCTCCCGTTTTTTCACTATGGCAGTAGAAAATTAGGCTTCAGCTTCTTAGGAGCATGTCTGCTCTGTTATGTATGGAATGTGGAAGGTACATAGAAGTGTTCTTTCTTTGTGACTGACATTACTTTTTTTCATGTAAAGATTTGTTTTATTAAAAGCTAATCTTTGCTTTTGTGTGTGTGTGCTTTTCGTGGTACTATTTCTTAGGCATCTCCAAGTACTAAGGCAAAATTTTATTTTGAGGAGTTATTGCTTTGGTAATTATCGTACAGAATTATTTCTCCATTTAAGTAGGCCTTTTATTCCAAGGCAAAATTAAGCCAACCACAAGGGTTTCTGGGAGCAGAGTAATGTAGTGTTAAGGTGTTGTGTGTCAGTGTGGGCAGTCTAATGCTTTACAGAAGAAGATTTTTAATGATGCTTAAATATGTGGTGGTTTAAAGATCCCAGTTGAAATGAAGAAGCTCATTAAAATGCATTGAAATAATTTAGAAAAGGGGGGATGCTTTTGTCAAGATTTGAGACATATATACTTTTTTCCAAGGTTTTACTACAGGTTTGATGAGGCAGAAAGTGACTGCCTAATTTCACCTTTATACATGGTGGTTATACCATGCCTGGATCCAAGAATGATTTTAGGTGACTTAGGTGATTAAAATATATTTAATATACTAATCTTTTTTCCAAAGCATCAAAAATAATTAAGATGAAAGACTAGATAAACGCTATGTCTAGAATGAATACTTTAGTTCTAAACATCCCAAAAGCTAAGGGGAAAGAAAGATGTAGTTTATAAGATTCTCATTGTCTGATATGGAAGCATAGAAGTTTGAGGAGAGAGAATGTTTTTCCAGCTTTTTCTGAATTTAAGGGTAATTTGTTTTGGATTCTAATCCTTTATGATCAACAATGAGTAATAACATTGACAGTCTTTCTTCCCACTCTTTTCTCTCCTCTCCCCCCAAAGGGAAATACCTGATTGTAAAACTAATGCATGTTAGTTGTACAAAAAGAAAAAGTTAAAATAAATCAAAAATACATGTACTGAAATGAAGCTTCCCTGAATGACACCAAACCCCTGTCCGAGTAGACATTTCTCATTTCTGGGTTCACAGAAAGGGATGGCATTAAATCACAACTCAATGGAGATATTTTTGTAAGGAGCTGTGATGATGTTGAGTTTAGCAAACATTTATTGGGCATCTGAGATTTGCCAGTGTTAGGGTTACGGAAATGATTAAGACAGCACTCTTTCCCTTAAGAAGCTCAAGGTTAAATGGGGTTCACTCTTTCAGTCAGTGACCCATCAAATATTTTATATCCATTCATTTGCTGCGTACCTATTATGGGTATAGTAAATATTTTATATCCATTCATTTGCTGAGTACCTATTATGGGTATAGTACGTAGTGGTCAACCAAGGAGAGTCTAGTGGGGTGCATCAGTAGCTAACCATACAACTAATGCTAATGCTGTGTGCTAAGTAACTGCGCTTGGCATGAATAAGTTACCCTGAGGGCACAAAGAAGGAGAAATTTGTTTTGCTGGGGAAGGCTTTGCAGAGGGAGGAACTTTTAGGTTGAGATTTAGTGTCAGAGTGCACCCGACAGCCCAAAAGTGGGGATGGCATTCTAGGCAGAGGGAATAGCGAGCCCAGAGTGTGATCCCGGAGGTGTGATCCAGAATGCATGTTTGGGCAACGGATGAGAAGCAGATGGCCGAACAGAGTGTATGGCTCAGAGTAGGGGAAGTGTGAGGGAAGATGAGGCCGCGAGGATGGTAGAGCTGTGTCCAGTGAAGAAATTTGGACTTTATTCTGTCAGTAGGCTTTTAAGCAGAGGAGGAGAGATTTATATTTTAGATACATAACAGGTGGAAGCGTGAGACGCGACTGTGGGGCAGAGAGATTGGAGGCAGGGAGTGATGTGTAATTGAGGTAAAGGAGAAGCGAGGTCTTGGGTGTGGAGCAGTATACGTGGGTTGAGAGGACACACCAAAGTGTCGGGACATTTCTAGTCTGTTGTGTGGGATGAGGGAGAGGAGTCTGGGGGATGATGGTTGCTGAGGAGAGGACAGGCTTCTGGGAATACCGACATTCAAGGATTATCCCAGGAAGGGGGCCTGGTCTTCATTTTATTGAGTGTTTTGGGCAATTTTACTTTTCATTTTCTTCTTGGTAAGTAATAATTGTATTAGTAAATATCTCAACAGACTATTTTATCCACAAGATACCTTATTATCTAATATATACATATATACATATATATATATATATATATATATATATATAAATCTTTAAGGGTAAAGCCTGTTTATAATAAAATCAAACTTGTTTAAACCTGTTTGTTTGTTTTTTTTTTAAAGAAATCGTGATGAAGTTATATGTGCCACTGTGTGGAGCCTCATCTCGTCCTCTCCTATCATTTCAGCAGACGGGTGCATTTTTTTTTTTTTTTTAATATTAACTTTTAATTTATTTTTATTTATTTATTTTTGGCTGTGTTGGGTCTTCTTTTCTGTGCGAGGGCTTTCTCTAGTTGCGGCAAGCGGGGGCCACTCTTCATCGCGGTGCGCGGGCCTCTCACTATCATGGCCTCTTCTGTTGCGGAGCACAGGCTCCAGACGGGCAGGCTCAGTAGTTGTGGCTCACGGGCCCAGTTGCTCCGCGGCACGTGGGATCTTCCCAGACCAGGGCTCGAACCCGTGTCCCCTGCATTAGCAGGCAGATTCTCAACCACTGCGCCACCAGGGAAGCCCGGGTGCATTTTTCAAAGCACCCAGTCCATCCCTTACATCCCTGGGGCAGAGGCGGAGAGTCTTTGGGCTGGTGCTAGGTCTCAATCCTGGCTCCTCTGCCTTCTAACTGAGTGACTTCGGGCCTTTCACTTCACCTCTGAGCCTTAGTCTTCTCATCTGTGAAGTGGAAAGATTAGTATCTGTTGAAACTTTAAAAGAAAAAGCATTTATTGATTCAAAACGGAATATTTCCGAGAAAGTTACATGACACTTTGAAGAGGCCATTTTGATGTTGTAGACTTGACATTCACACCTATTTCCTGACCACAAAACAAACTATTAACCTTTCAGCTTTAAAACATTTACCTAGTTGTATACCCAGCAAACACACCCATCCCAGGTCTGATCCAAGCCTTACTCAGTCCCTGAGCTTTTTTTTTTTTTTTTTTTAATAAAATATACATACCTGGTATAAAAAATGAGAACAATTCACTTTTTAAAGTTGTTTCTCATGACTTCCTTTAAGCCTGGAGTGGCCTGCTGGCTCTTTCTTAAGAAGTTTCACAAATAGTTCAAGTGAGGGGTAGTAGATAATGGATAGTAGAGACCTTCAGTGGAGGTTGAACAGGCAGGGGTTCTTTGTCTCTTGCAGCAGCCAGGGGTGGGCGCTCCAAGGCTGCCATGGTGCTATGGTGCCGCCAGGACTCAGGGTCTTTGCATCTTTCTGCTTCACCGTCCTTAGCGTTGAGGGCTTCCTGACGCTCTTCTCATTCTCACAGCACAGCTTCTTCATGTCTAGACATCACTGCTTTGTTCCAGCCAGGAAAAGAGGGAAAGGGCCAGAGGTAGCAGCAAAAGCTTTCTCCTGGTGAGGCTTTTCCTTTCTGTTCAGGAAATGAGGCACCCTGTCCTCCACCAGGGGCCTCTACTTATATTTCATTGCCTTGAGCTGAGTCACATGGCTGTCACTAGCTGCAGGTACTCTCGGAGATCAAGAACTTAGCTTTCTAGCCTCTTTGGTTCTAAGGCCAAGGAAAAGATGGTGAGAATGAGTTTGCATCAGTCAATCTATACAGTATCTGCCCTCATTAGGGCAACATTATTTTGGTGTAGATACAAACTTCAGGGTCTTCTGTAGGGTGATCAAGTGTCATTTTTTGCCTGGGACTGAGAAATTTGGAATGCAGGGCTTTCAGTACTATAGCCTAAACAGTCCTAGGAAAGCCAGGGTGGTTGTCACCCTAGTCTTACCATATTCTCTTTGGTCTAAAAATGTGGAAGTAGGTTATCTCTTGAGGATGAAACTGCCTTGACTGGGCTTACAAAGATTGAAAGGCAGCTTAATAATTTAATTTTAATAATAATTTAATAATATCAAATGGTTATTTAATTTTAAATTATATTAAATGATTATTAAACTATTAAATAATAATTTAATAATTTACAATGAGAAATAAGTGATATTGGATCCGTGGAGTATGCTGGAAACAGAAGCTGCTTAGTGCATGTGAGGTTTGGACAGAGGGTCTTAGGGCTGCAATGTTACTCAACCCTAGGGGGCTCTGCTCACAGCATCCTGGGGAGAGTTCTGTAGCGCCAGTGCTGATCAGAAAAGCCTTTCCAACGGGACCAAGCTCGGGGTTCCTTGTCTCTCTGCTGGTGAAGCTTCTCCTCTGGACACTGCCATTTTTGTTTCTTCCCCCTTTCTGAGCTTCTGTTGCTGACAAGTCTCCCCTTCTGATGGACAGTCTTTGGATATGTTACTGTCTTCAGGCAAATCTTTTTTCAAAAATTCACATATCCTAAAATTCACCTTAAAGTGTACAAGTTCATTGGTTTTATTAGTATATTCAGAAAGTCATGCAACCTTCACCACTACCTAATTCCAGAACACTTTCATTACCCCAAAATGAAACTCTGTACCCACTCACAGTCACCGTTCATTCCCTGCTTCCCTCAGCCCCTGGCAACCACTAGTCTGTGTTCTGGCGCTATGGGATTTGCCTCTTCTGGACATTGCATTTAAATGCAGTCATACACTATGTGGCCTCTTTGTGTCTGGCTTCTTTCACTTAGCATAATGTTTTCAAGTTCATTCAAGTTGTAGCATGTAGCAGTAGTTCATTCCTTTTAAATGCTGAATAACATTCCATTGTATGGATATACCATATTTTGTTTATCCATTTATAAGTTGGTAGACATTTAGGTTGTTTCTACTTTGTGGCTATTTTGAATAATAATGCTTTGAACATTTGTGTACAAGTTTTTGGGTGGACACACATTTTCAAATCTCTTGAAATATACCTATATTCTCCCAGAATATACCTAGAAGTAGAATTGCTGGGTCTTCAGGCAAATCTTACTCTGATTCTTTAAGGATACTCTTGTATAGCTTATAGTTTGATTCTCATTGGACAGCATTAGTTTTCCAAGATTTGGGGGTAGATTTACATCAAAATTACCCTCATTGATTTGCTCCACTTCAGCCGTAGGGTTATTGTGAGGCTTTTCTGAGATAAACCTGTATAAAGTGAGGTGCTGGCCCATAGCTGCACATCACTCAGTTCTGGCATTTCCATTGCCCTATGCTTCCCACCTTTGCCTTCTGGCTACCTTCAGACACCCCAGACCTTCTGTTCTCTGTCTTCTTTCCTTCTGTCAAAACACAGGAATCTGGTATCATTCACTGATACCTTTGCTTGATTGACTGATGATACTGAAAACAATTGTATGTTATCTCAGGCATAATTTACATGTTAAACCCTATGTTGCAGGCATGTGCCAGCTATAGCTAGCACATGGGTGGGGGTGGAGTTTTAGACACCAGAGGTCCTCCTGTCACCCAGGCTCCTGCTGAGGTTGACCTTGAAAGTAGTCTTAATGTAGATAGACCCTTGGTGGGTGACCTGGGGTGAGAGAGTAGGATTGGAAAGACCTTCTCTTCCTTCCCCACTCCTTTATCTGTGCTGAGACCCAGACTGGATGTGTCTGCTGGGGCTGCCGGAATCCTCCTCTTCACCTCACTTAGAGCCTGGAGTTCTGCCCCATCTTCAAGATTTCCTCTACTGTCCTCTCTTCCCTGTTCAAACATAGATTCCTCTTATTTCTCCTCTTGCTGTTAAAGTAATCTGGCTGACCACCTCGTTTACTTAACTTCATCCTCAAACTGTCTGATGCATATTTTATATTTTCTTACATGTTTGACTTTTAGTTAATATTTAATGATAATTTCATTCTGCATCCATCCTCTTATCTGATAGCCTGGAACTCATCCCTGGGCCTCTCAATTCTAGCCTCTGATAATTAAGTTTTTTAAAAAAGAAGTGTGATATTCAGACATATTCTCTTATTAGTAAAGGTATTACTGAACGTGAGGCTAATGCCGTGCATCTATAACAAGCTGTTCTGCTCTGTGAATACTAATGTAATTTAGAGAGAAACCTTTCTTTGTTAAAGACTTGTTCTCCATGGGCCACATGTTTCCAGACTGATTTCATAGTAATTTGTGGTTTTTTAGGTATGTCAATAGAGATGCTATAGCCAGCATGCCGGGATTCTGTTAGATAAACATTTTGTAAGATTGCTTACTTTTAAAAATTGTCTTTGTTTAAAAAGTTAATTTCTTCCCTAATGTCCCAGTAAAGAAATTTTTTAGTAAATCTGATAAATCGAGGTTAAAACATTTTTTTTTGATGTTTTAAACCTTTTAAACCTCTTTTCTGAAGGTTGATATGTTAATGCTTTTTTTGGTCCACCTACTTTCTTCTGAATTTTAAGAAATCTGTACCAGAATCTGTAACATGCTTATAATATACTTTTGATGATCATATGTATTTTCTTTATTAAAAACAGCTACTAAAAAATTCAGTGAATGATAGTGTGCATATGGTCACGTATTCCTCATTTATACACTTTTGAGAGAGTGACTCATGCAGTGTTTTTGCTTGAGTTTCTGAGAGTTTATAAAAAGGTTACAAACAGTTGGCAATGGAATTGAAATAATGGATGTGTAAAATGGGAGAGAACATTGTTTCTCATCTGTTTCTCTCTTACCTGGATGAAATTTTAACCTCTTAAAATTTTCCAGTGAGGTCAAGTCAGTATTGTGAGCCCAGTATGGTTCTACCCATCATGGTCTAAGGATTTCCTGTCTTGTCGAAGAACATGTATATTCCCAAAGGAGAAAATACAGTTTTATTTCATGATGATAAATAGCTCTTTAAGGACAAAGGAGTCAGGTATAAAAGGATGATCACTGTTTTAGGACTATGACATGCTGTGACAGGAAAAGGGAGATGAAAGTTAAAGCTCCCAATTGTTGGCTGCCTGTGAGATCTCCAGCTGCCCTCCTGGCAGTATTTTAGGGATATATTTCCTTTGACCTTCTGTTAGTAGAAAATCACTGGCCTTAGGATCCAGCAGAAAACTGACCTGAAAAGAGTTGAGTTGTTTGAGTGGTCCTTAAGGTAGGGTACATCCTAGTAAGCAGTGGTGAATGACCTTGGGTGGTAAGTAAAGCTCAATTTCTTAGACAGGGTGGTGGACAGCCCAATGAGAGTGTCACAAATACATACTGAAAATGTGTAAAATTCAGACTCTAACATACTGTTTTATACCTTGACTCTTCTGGATAAGTTGTTATCTTGTCTTTTACCTTCAGGCCTCCTGTTTTGTCCATCATTATCCACCTTGGCTTTGATTTTTTTTTTTTTTTCCATTGTGCACTTATTATCCCTCTTATTGATTCACTGTGGGGGAAAACTTTTCTGTCAAAGTGATGTAACTTTGATGCCTGGGCCTTTTACCTTGAAGTCTTAATGTTCCTAGAAGTCTACAGAAGACACAGAAGATCACTTTTCTCTAACTCCCTATGTGGGTATTTTATTTGTTAAGGAAAGTTGGCATTTAGTGGGGAGGTGGTGGGGGGATGACCCACGTAGTAGAGGCTTTCTTTGTTCTAATTTACATACTTAACATATTCCTGGCAACCTTCCTTCTAGCTTCAGATTCTGAGCTCTTAGAGGACTTTGATATTTTGGTTTTGTATGCATACGTGTTGGAATCCCTGGGTTGAAAAATTTCTAGATGTTTGCACACTCTACTCAGCCTAGGACATTAAGGGTTATGTAAAAATTAGTTCCCTAAATGACCATTAACTAGAAATTTTATCTGTCCAGAGAGAAGATTCCTGTAACTTCAAGTATGCATTGCCCTCTGCCTAGCATATTAACTTTGGCAACCAGAGAAAGATGAGAATTATGCTGTGTTTAAATTTTTCATTGTGATGAGACAAATCTATTATTATAAAAGCTCTACTCATCAGTGAGAGTGTTTCCTTCTGTTGCTTTAATTGAAGGAGTGGTGGTATTTTTTAATTTAATTGTGGCACTTTGATAATCTGATACTTACTGGCTACAAGCTAAGAATTCTTCGGATTTTCAAGATTTACATTGCATCTAGTGTGGTGCTGACTAAAAGAATGATGGAAATGTTCTATATCTACACTGCCCAATGTGGTAACCACATGTGGCTGTTGAGTACTTAAATGTGGCTAGCAAGACCGAAGAGTTAAATCTTAAGTTTTCTTTAAAATTAAATAGTCACATGTGGTTAGTGGTTACCATATTAGACAACAGAGATTTAGATCATGTAGAAAATCACCATTTAGTGTAATGACATCCTGAGCTGTCAAGGTTTCTTGTTTTGGGTTGGGAAGTTGAAGCTGGTCATATTTGAGGCTAGTTAAATTTGAAGTTGATGATGGATAGCGTTGCTGTTAGCCATAGGGAAAGACTTCTTTAACAAAGACGTAAGATTATCAGACTTAAAGGTATTAGAAATGAACTCTGAGAAAGCAAATCATTCCAGAAAAAATTCCAATATAATTAATTGAACAAATATTTAGAAAATACTTCCTGTGTGTAAAGAACTGCTCTAAATGTGGAGGCCTGAGTCAGTGGAACTTAGGTGGTCCCCTCACGGAGCTTTCTATTTGAGTCTTACTTGGGAGGCTTTGATAGGCCAAAGGGTGAGCCCTGTCCAAGGGGGTCTCTTCTAGAGCACAGAATGCCAAGTAGGGTATCATCATCAGGCTGTTAAAGTCAGCATTTGGATTTAGTTCTTTGCAGCATGGCTGAGGCTGTAACAGCACAAGGAGGAACTGTTTACATCTGGGAACATTAGGATCCTGACACGCAAGATTAATTTGGGATGAGAGAGGGTTGAGGTGGGATTGGGAGTTCTCCAGGTGTACACTGTGAGACTCTCTGATGAGTTCCAGATGTGTCTGAGCCGGCCCCTTAGGTCTTCACCACTTCTGGGAGATGGACCTTCCCAAAACTCTGGAAAGCTGGAGGCAGAGGTATTGGACAGGAACCCCCCCGCCCGCACCTAAGTGAGGAGGAATTCTCGATATTGCTGAGTTTGGCTCAACAACCAGGATTATCTAATATGTATAAATATTCCCTTAAACAAAACTATAGCGAGTGTTAGGTAAGCCAGATTTTTTTTAAAGCTGCAGCAAGAATTCAGCTTTTTTTTTTTTTTCTCCGACCTGGCAAGATCCCACCTGAGTTCAGTTGGCTGTGATGTTAGTTGGAAACCGAGGGGCAAAGAAAAAGCCACAGGAAAACAGGCTGCATCTGCTCCTATTCTGTGCAGCCATCCCACTTGCCCGTTAAGTTCTGTGATTTTAGCTAAATAAATCATGAATTTAGAGCAGAGGGGGGGTGTCCCCACCAATCTGTGACCCATCTACAGCCCCACGTCTTCCCACCAAGCCACTAACCAGAACTCACTAGGCACTGCTTGGAAGCAGGGAACTCAGAACATGACTGTCCTGGGCCCTCTTTCTGGCAGTTGGGTGAGTCATGAGGGCCTGAAGGGTGAAGCTCAGGCAGGCAGGGAGCAGTAGGGGAGCAGTAGGTTAAAGACGGAGAGAGGGAGGCCGCATAAACAGTGGGGAGCTAGAGTTAATGATCTGATCTCATGGTGCAGATGTGGAGGGAGAAGAGCCAGCCGTTTCCCCTGGGGAAGGAGACCGTGTCACATGGGCTGTGTCTTGGCAGCTGGGCCTGTCAGGATCCAGTCACCAGAGTTACCCACTGTGGGTACACACTGTCACTGTGGGTTTGTTTTTGCCAGGTCAGGGATGTAGTGCCACATCCCTGTTACAGTCTGTTACATTTGAGGCTGAGGTGGTGGTGGCGGTGTGTGGGGAGGTGGGTTGGCAACCTTCACACAAGGTGTCCAGACACTCGTGGTTCGGGAACTCAGCCACGGAGAGTGGGATGCTCGCTTCTCCTGTGTGTCTGGTCCTTGGTCTCTGGCCTTGGGCCATGATGTCAGGCTGCCCAGGTTGACACACATAGCCTGGAATGGGTTAGGCTTCTGCCTCAGACATTAAGGAAGGGAACTGGTTAGTCCTTCCTGTGCCCACAGGCTGGCAGAGCACTGACTGGCACCTGCCCCTTTCAGAGGTGGGCTTAGGATAGCTGTGGAAATTTTCTAGCATTTGGGTCGTGGGAGTGTATGCCATCTCCCTCTAAGCACTGCCAGGCCAGAACCCAGTGGAATTGCAAAGAATGAGTTACCTCTTAGAAGAAAATATTACCTACATGTAAGTAATCTCAGGTACAGATGGGAAATGATTAGAAAATTTGACTTCCCAAAGATTTGAAATCTCTGTATCACCAAAGACAAAATCTCAAGTGTAATTAAAAGACAAATAGGAGACTAGGAGAAAATAGACCATGTGTAGTAGACAAAGGATAAATATAGAGAATATATTTAATTTATTTATTTTATAAATTCTGCGAAACAATCAGATATAATTTTTTCCTGTTAGATTAACAGAAGTTAAAAAGATTAATAATATTCTCTTTTGGCAACAGTGAGAAAAAAATGGGTATACTTTATATATAGTGAGTGTATAAATTGTTCAGACCTTTTTGGAAAGCAGTTTGACAGTATCCATGAAAATAAAGTTACATACCTTTGGTTCAGTAATTTTGTGTCTAGCACAAATTACATGGGCACACCCTTATTCTATCATTGTTAGCATTGGTGAAATATTGGAATAACTAAATGCACAGTGGTACAGCCAGCATGTAGAATATTATGCCACACCTAAAAGGAGTGTGGTAGATTTATATGCAACTGGTATGGGAAACTCTCCCAGATACATTCTTAGTGAGAAAAATAAATTACAAAATTATCACATTTATGTAAAAAAACCCTCGGAACTAGATATATTTCTATATGTATTGCATTTCATGCATTCTTTATGTATTATGCATATGAAATCTATATATAAAATAAATTCATTTTGGTTCTAAGTGTATTTTGTGGATTTTGAAATGTGTTTTTCACATTTTAACATTTCTGAAATCAGTGTATCTAACAATTGGTGGCATAGTTTAATAGTTAATCTTTTTTTTGGTAAAGCATAATGTAAATCTTAAGTGATAAGATCTTAGACTTAAGGGAAGATGGTAGGTAAATGCATTGATCAAGGACTGTAAGGAAGCAATGGGATGGGATTGAGGTGGTGTCAGTAGAGACTTCATCTGTATTATTTGAATTTTTTCACAGTGAAAATGTATTCACTTACTGTGTAATGAAAAATTATATATATATATTTCTATATCTATCTATCTATCTATCTATCTATCTATCTATATATATCAGAGGAGATAGATAGAGCTGACTGGTTATCTGTGTCATTTGGGTCACTTTTTTGTCTCTACCTTTTGCTTGACACTCAGCTTCATCTGAGACTTTAAGGCTTGCATGGCTGAGAGATTGTTCAGCTCCATTAAGAAGTTAAGTAGTGGTGAAGATTCAGTGGGAGAGAATTGAGTATGAGGTCCAAGAAAAGCAGGGAGCAGGATTCTTGAGCCCAGGGCCAGTTGGTCCATCATAACCTTCACTGTCAGTGTGAAAAGGCTGAAGGTGTCAGTCTGAAAGGTGGTGCCAGGTTAGCTAGGGGTAATTACTGTAGGGTTACTCATCTACCAACTGGGGGTTCCCTGGGACAGGCCTGGTCGGTGGTGTCCCATCCAGTTTGGATAAGGTAATTGTATGGTGAGGCAGAAAATAGGTCAGACCACAGAGTGTTACTCAATGCTGTTGAAAGGAAAGTGCATTGTCTGGGTGGAGAACTAAGCCCTAGTGGTGAAGAGCCAAAGGAGTTAAGTGGGCTTTTAAATCTGAGGGGCGTAAAAAGGCAGGCAGGAGCCATAGGTTGGAGGCAGGGTCTGCTCTGTTCTGGAGGCCTGAGCAGGGAACCTTTGTACACAGAGCAGAGTGTGGGTGCCTCTCTGTAAAGCAAGAGCTACATTTTGAAGATAAACACGGAGAGTTTAGTACAAACACTATAAACAGAGATGACTATTAAAAAAGTACAGAGTGTAGCTTATTGTAAGAGGTCAGCCAGGGCTGTGGGAGCCAGAGGAGGAAGAGAGCACTCTCTGGGAAACCCAGGAAGACTTCTTGGCCAAGATGTCATTTGGGGTAGTCAATGGAGGAAGAGTAGAATTTGAACCTGTTGATTTTTAAGGAGGGATGTGGGAGGAAGGTAAGGAGCGCTCATCACTGTGAACAGGGGCACAAAGGAGAATATGAGGAAGTGTGAGCGGTACAGTTTCTTGGTACAGGCATATAAACAGGTAGATGGAAAAGGTCTATAAAAGGGAAGCAGTAGGAAGTACGATTTTATTTTGTTTTATTTTTAATTTATTTTTGGCTGCGTTGGGTCTTTGTTGCTGCGTGTGGGCTTTCTCTAGTTGCGTCGAGCAGGGGCTGCTCTTCGTTGCAGCGTGCGGGCTTCTCATTGCGGTGGCTTCTCTTGTTGCAGAGCACGGGCTCTAGGCACGCGGGCTTCAGTAGTTGTGGCACGTGGGCTTCAGTATTTGTGGCACACGGGCTCAGTAGTCGTGGCACACGGGCTTAGTTGCTCCGCAGCATGTGGGATCTTCCCGGACCAGGGCTCGAACCCGTGTCCCCTGATTTGTTTGGCAGGCAGATTCTTAACCACTGCACCACCAGGGAAGTCCAAGATTTTAAAAGGTAGGTTACAGCCAGGCCATGAAGAGCTGAAGGTGCCAGTTTAGGAGTTTGACCTTGATTCAGTAGGCACACGTTTTATATTGAATCTTTTGATTACCAGGTATTTTTGTACCATCATTGGTTTGATTTTTAAAAAATGTGGTCACTTTAGATTTTTCTGAGAGTTTTTTGATATATGTTCAAATCTTGTGTTAAAAGTATGTAGAGGGCTTCCCCGGTGGTGCAGTGGTTGAGAATCTGCCTGCTAATGCAGGGGACACGGGTTCGAGCCCTGGTCTGGGAAGGTCCCACATGCCGTGGAGCAACTACGCCCGTGAGCCGCAACTACTGAGCCTGCGCGTCTGGAGCCTGTGCTCCTCAACAAGAGAGGCCACGATAGTGAGAGGCCCACGCACCGCGATGAAGAGTGGCCCCCCGCTTGCTGCAACTAGAGAAAGCCCTCGCACAGAAACGAAGACCCAACACAGCCAAAAAAAAAAAAAAAAGTATGTAGAGCACAGGGTTGTTTTTGTTTTTGTTTTCAATCAAATGATGGAATTTCAAAATTACATTTGTTCTACAAACTTTGTTTTTACTCTCTGCCAGCCAGCATTTGCAAGTAACCACTTCTCTTTCACAGGAGATCATAGGAGACCCTAGTTTTTATCTCCATTCAGTGAAAGTGAGGAACTGAGCCCTGTATGAAGAGGTGAAATTGAACATGAAAGATTTACTGAGTAAGATTAGTGGCAGATGAAAATGGGCGAACATTGTTTAGAGAAAGCTGTGATCCTCGTTACCTTTGCTGTGGTATGATTTGGAACAGCTTCTCTGGTCCTGGCAGTTCCTTACAGGCTTTCTTTTAAACCTGACCACCCTTCTGGTGCCAGCTCACCCTCGATGTTAGCTGGAGCTGCTGCTTCGATGGCTGTCTTTGGCAGGAAGCCTCCAGTCAACTTTCTGGATTCTGGTTTGGCTCCCCAGGTGCCTTGCTGAGCTGAACTGACCTTAGGAATCTGAAATGTGGAGGGTTAGTTTGGGGTAGGGAAATGTGATAGCAATTCTTGCTTTTTCTGCCGCACTATTACTTATCAGGTCTTCTTGTTTTCCCCTAAATGGTACAAGGGGTTGCACTGAAATGGTTATTCATCTGTGTCTGTGATGCTTTTAAAAATAATAATTTCACTAATATGTCACAACATGCATTATTTATTATTTTAGTAAACGGATAGTTTAAGAAGCAGCAATTTACAAATTTAAACATGACAATTAACATGATCTGACATAAAAAATTAAATAATCTCCTGGCATCTTTGTCATCAGCGTTGCATTAATGATTTTAGCCTTTCTGGGAGCTTTCATTTTTTGTTGACTCTGACTGATGATGGCAGACTGTGGTAGTGATATGCTTTTATAAATCATTTTTTTAGTCAGAATGCTATTAGCATGCAATGTGGACTGGCAGAAATAACATTGTTTATCATTGCCGGGGTTGTTTTGAGTTATGAGTTCTTTAAGGAAGAAGATAGGGAGCATCTATAGACATTTGGCATCCACTATGGGTTGCCCTCTGGTGGGCCGTGGTAGAGTGTACCTTCTGCTGTGGAAGTTGGCTCAGGTCAAATGGGCATTTCCTGGCCTTGCCTCCTGGGAGTTACAGAGGTGGGCTCACTACTTAGGCTCAGCCTGCTGACTGCTTTCACCCTGGAGTTTGAATCTGGAGAGAATGGTATAAAATGCAGGGACAGTTAGTAGTGACAGTAGAGTTACTAAAATTGCCAGGATTCTTCTTCCCTGGATGGTCCTTGTCACACACATGAGTGTTAATACAGGTGGGCTTAGCCTTTACTTTTGTACATTTCGCACTGATACCTCTAACCAGCTTTTGTGCACATAATCAGAACCCTGAGCATTGGTGACAGACAGTTCAAGCTATTGCGTGGTGACACTGCCTGCCAGCCAGCAGCTTGGGTTCATCAGGGTTGACTGCTTTTTCTCTGCGACAGTGCTTATTTGTGCAGTTATTTGAATACTTAATAGAGTTGAATTTCACACTGTCCTTAGAGAAATTGTCCACTTCATGGAGGTACCTTAGATACCTGATAACAGGGTACCTCAATTTAATATAATCCGTCTCATTTTTCTGTCCTATACAAATATATATGATAGCATGTTAAATGTGAGTTTTCCATTGCCTAAAATTCTGGCCAAGGTCCCAAAGCTGTAACCAGTCGGCAGTAAGTACCCACATAGTCTCGAGGGATTCTAGAAGCATCCATTGTGGGGCTTGTCAAGAGGTGGCTAAATGGGTCTAGCGACTATCACACCCTCCACCCTATAACCCAGCCTGCGTCAGGAAGACTAGAAATGGATTTCATGCGAGGAACTCCTAGTAGGAGAGACTGCTCTTCCCCAAGGGAAGTGAAGGTTTCTTCCTCTCTGTCCTTCTCCCACTCATTTGAGAGAGGCCTCAAGAGAAAAAGGAAAGGTCGGGGTTGATTGCAAAAGGAGATGGACATTTTATTGAACTGCAGTCACCAGCCAGGTGCTGCTATGGGATTAGGATGGGATCCCGAGGAAGAGTTCCTGAGGGAGTGTGGCGTGTCTCTCCTGAAGTTTGGAGGTGTCTGTGAACAGAGCCTGGTGTCTTCCTCTCACCTGGAAGCAGCTGTGTGGCTGGGGCTAGCCGGGGTGGGGAGTGGGGGGAGCAGTGTGTAGAGAGGGGGCAGCAAACGCCTGACACTTCCTGCTGGCCAGGAGGTCTGCCTGGAGGCAGCCGCTGAGTCACCTTGAAAGACCTTACCTGCAGGTGCAGCCTGTCCGCTGGGTGTGAGACCCCAGGGGAAAGAGGCTGTGGGTGAACCACAGGGGCAGGAGCTGAGAAGGAGGCTGTGAGAGACAAGCCAAAGGCCCTCCTTGCCTGCATCAGGCAGCATGGAGGTTCCAGAGACAGGGTCTCACCAGAGAGATCTGGCATTTGGACTCTTGCAATCGGCAGATGTTTTACAGGCCGGAGGACCACAGACAAATGGATGGACATTTCCGTTTCCTTCTTCTGACATTTGCCTCTTTTCACTCTCTGGCACCCCACACTTTCCTCACTGTTGGTCTTAGGGGAAAAGCTTCACAGTGGATGAAATTAGTTTTGATTTAGATTAGATTGGACTTTTTAATACCTGAAAGTTTGGCTTTATTTATTTAAGATAATTTCTTTTTTAAACTCTAACTACAAATCAGTAGTTCTGTTACTGAACTTGGAAAAAGCCTTCCATGATGGCACAGTCAGTGTTCTCAGCACCAGCAGGTTAGAGCTGGGTTTTACAATTAAGTGCAGTTTCACTTATTTTGTACCCTGAAGATTTCAGGTGTACAACTCGCCAGCAATTACTTTGTCATCTGAGAAAGTTGAAATTTACTATAAGCTGAACATTGTAAACTTGCTAACTAATTTTATAGCTAGTACAAGTCATGTCCCTGTATTGGCATTTGGAACCCCTTATTTAAAGTGTGGTGAAGAACGTAATAAAATTTACCATCTCAACCATTTTTAAAGTGTAAAGTACATAGTACAGTATATTTTTAAAGTGCATAGTTCAGTAGTGTTAACTATGTGCACATTGTCATGTAACAGATCTCTAGAACGTCTTCATCTTGTAAAACTGCAAATCTGTACCCATTAAACACTATTCTTCTGCCCCTTCCCCCCTCCCCCAAACCAATGGCAACCACCATTGTGCTTTCTACTTCTAAGAGTATGCTTATTTTAGATACCTCATGTAAGTGGAATCATGCAATATTTGTCTTTTTTCACTTAGCATAATATCCTCAAGGTTCATCTGTATTGTAGCATATGACAAGATTTCCTTCCTTTTTTTAAGGCAATAATATTCCATTTTATGTATATACCACTTTTTCTTGACTCATTCATCCACTGATGGTCATTTGGGTTGCTTCCACCTCTTACCTATTGTGAATAATGCTGCAGTGAACATGGATGTACAAGTATCTCTTTGAGATCCTGTTTTCAATTCTTCTGAATATGTTCCCAGAAGTGGGATTGCTAGATCATATGGTAGTTCTAGTTTTAATTTTTTGAGGAACCTTTATACTATTTTCCATAGTGGCCGCATTACATTCCTACCAAAAGTACACTAGCGTTCCAATTTATCCATGTCTTCACCAACACTTGTTATTTTCTGTTGTTTTGATAGTAGCCATCTTGATGGATATGAGGTGATTCCCCATTGTGGTTTTGATTTGGATTTCTCTTATGATTAGTGATGTTGAGTATCTTTTTTTTTTTAATTTTTAATTTTATTTATTTATTTTTGGCTACATTGGGTCTTGGTTGCTGTGCGCGGGCTTTCTTCTAGTTGCAGCGAGCAGGGGCTTCTCTTTTTGCAGAGCACGAGCTCTAGGTGCGAGAACTTCAGTAGTTGTGGCACGTGGGCTTGGTAGTTGTGTCTCACAGGCTTAGTTGCAACATGGCATGTGGGATCTTCCCGGACCAGGGCTCGAACCCGTGTCCCCTGCATTGGCAGGAGGATTCTTAACCACTGCGCCACCAGGGAAGCCCAAGTATCTTTTCATATGCTTGTTGGCCATTTGTATATCTTCTTTGAAGAAATGTCTGTTCAAGTCTTTTGCCCATTTTTTAATCAAATTGTTCGTTTTTGGTTGTTGAGTGTAACAGTTCTTTATATATTCTGGATGTTAACCTCTTATCAGATACATGATTTGAAAATATTTTCTCCCATTCCATAGGTTGCCTTTTCACTCTGTCCTTTAATCATATTTTTTTTTGCAGTTAAAACACTAATTATAATATTAAATATTTTGAAATACTGAAAAGTTTAGGAAATAATCGGACATTTTGATCAGATCTTCAACATTTTCCCAGTAGGCCCTATTGAATTAGGGCATGAAGCTTCAATTAATTCCATCATTTGACTAAAATGCTCTTGCATAATCTGGTTCCCATCAACCTTTCCAGCTTTGTGCACTCCATCATCATTCCTCCTTATTCTTTCCCGCTCCTCCTCTGT
Organism: Balaenoptera borealis; assembly: GCF_965194805.1. NCBI lineage: Eukaryota > Metazoa > Chordata > Mammalia > Artiodactyla > Balaenopteridae > Balaenoptera > Balaenoptera borealis. The sequence continues at coordinate 59,730,941 of NC_138874.1, forward strand.
CCAAAGATTCCCTAAAAATATTCGATTTCGTCCTTTTGTCTGTACCCTTTCACACACTGTTGTTTCTTGTCTATGGAATATGGAGAGCCTTGCTTTCCTTCTTGTTTTACCTTTTCAGGCTCATGCTCCTTTAAGACTCAACCAGTCAATCAGCAGCTTCCTTCTCCCATAGCTTCTTACATACAGCCCAGGTTCGAACACTTGTCTGGAGGTATTGTGAGGATTTTTATTACCCGCCTCCCCCAACCCAGCACTGTAAACTTTTAGCGCACCCAGCTTTGTCTTGTCTTTTTAGTCCTTCATTCCTGTGGACCTGCCACAATATCTGGCCCAAAATATTTGTCTTCTTTAAATGATTATGGATAGAAAGAAACAGAAAATGCCTTTCTAGAAGTAACAGAACTTTTTGCCAATTATATGTCTGAAATATCCTTTCTCTTCTAATTTTATCTGGTAAGAGTTTGGCAGCTAATTGTAGATTTTATGAACTTACATTGGGTTGCTTTTGTCTTCTGTTGTAAAAGCAATAATTAGAGGAAATGATTCTTTTGAGAGGTTGCTTAATGAATTCTGTTTCTTTTAAATGTGCCGCTTTAAATCTTATTTCAAATAAACTGAACTAATGCCCAAATTATTGCACTGTAGATCAGTATTGAACCCAAAGTATTATGATGATTAATTTCCTTCTGTTAAGTTCCTTATAGTCTTTTCTTTGGTGGTGGTGCTGATTGGGGGGAGGGTTCAACAATCAAAAAAGAATTTATTGATTTTACATTTAGTGTGGTTTACTCTGCTCGATTATATTGTTCCAATGTGAGTTTGTGTGTGATGTAAGATTGTGCCATATTAAAATTCTATTTTCTCTTAAATTACTTTATGGTTTATTAACGACTGGTGTTTAAATTTAATGGTTTAGGATTTCGAAAAGCCTTGTTTCGTAAGTCTTCAAGTGTTTTTATTATAATCCTGCTGCCTAACCTTCTGGTTTCACCGCATGCTTCCCCACCCTTGAAACAAGGTCAGGCACAGGCACACGCTCCGGCGCGCACCCCGGTGAGCGCATCCGCCTCCCCTGCTCCTCACCCGCACCTGACAACACTGAGAGCAGCGTGCCTAGAGTGGTGGCCCAAGTCCAGTGGCCGTGGTACTGCAGCTCCCCTCCCCACTGTGGTGTCCCACAGACAGACCTCTTATCTTCAGTCCCAATAGGCTGGTCAGTTCCTTTTACTTCCATTAAGCCTGTGGGCAGTGAAAATCCAGTAAGTCACCACTAGCCGAAGACTTTCTTTTTTCTGTTACCTTCTCACAAGGCGTGCTGCTTGCATCCTACAGAATATAAGAGATGAGACCAGCATCTATTTTGTGTCTTAGCAGTGAACTTCATCCAAGATGGTCTTGATTTTTAAATGATTTTAGCTTGCATCATGATTTAAATTACTAGTCAAGAAATTTCAGCTTTTCTATAAAAAATACATTCTATTAAAAATTTAAATGTATTCCTCATGGTTTACATTCAGTAAATGATCACTGTGAACCTATAAACAGGGATCTATGTTGCTTTTCAGGCTTTGCAAATTGAAAATTTGGGGGTTATTATGTTTCTAAGAACTTGAAAACTCCATAGGAAATTCAGTGTAATTCAGTTGCAGATATTTTTGCCATATTAAATTAGAATTTTAACCATACCAAGCACAGAAGACAAACAGACACTTTTAAATTAGTTTGTTCAACTAAACACAGTAGGTCCTTATGTGTATTTGCTGGACCTTTTCTTTGTTAATAATAAACTGTATGTTTGTTTAGTAAAAAAGAACAACAGCAAAGTGCTTCTTATAGAACGTTCATCCTCTCAACACACATGAAATGCATTTGTAAACTAGGTGAAGCCACCTAGAATTTGGATCCTCTCGAGTCAAGGTATGTAGCCTCCTTGTTCTGAAGTCACTGGAGGCAGGGTCGTGACGGGAAGAATGGGGGCTGTTTTCTGACCTGCTTCTTGTACGCGCTCTATGACTTTGCACAAGTTAGGTTTAACCTCTTTGACAAAGCTTTGTTTTCTCATTTATAAATTGGAAGAGGATTAAGATCATGTTTGCACATAGCACATGATATGAACTAATTTATTTTCTCTAGACAGCAACTTATATTTGTGAATTGCTTTCAGGTGATGCTATTTTATTTATTTTTTAAACTTCGTCTCATTGGGTCTTTACTGCCCACTTAGATGGTGGGTAAGGCAGGCATTACTGTCCTTGAACAACTAAGAAAACAGGTTCAAGAGAAGTTTTGTGCTTTGTATGTCCCATCTATTTCATGGCCAGTCGGTGACGGAGCAAGAACTCGAGCTTGGGTCTCCTGGTCCACATCCCATGGTTTCCCCATTTTCCCCACTGACGTGCTGTTTAATACTGTGCAGTGGCAGAAAAAAGAAGCCATAAGGCAGTTCTCTGCTGATAGTCACCTTCATTTTCCAATGTGATTATATCTTTGGGGAAAAAAAATGACTCTTTGATTTTTCATCTCCCAAATCATTCTTTTATTTATAGTCAATTAGTCAATTAGTCCAAAGAAAGGAAATGTTTTTCATATATTTATGGAAGCAACCGCTATTTCTATGAAAGGTTAGATAATATATCACCATTCTAAATGGATTTTTAAAAACTCCATAATCCAACAAATAGTTCTTGAATAATTCTTCACCTGAAGCGCGTAAGTTGGATTGTAAACGTTTTATCACTTAGGGTCTCTGCACTGTCACCGCTGTTCTTTGGGTGTGAAGTTGACCTCCACTCTTGAGAAAATGAGTGATCATCTCTTTTCTTGAAAAGAAACCTGAATATATGAGGTATGGCAATGTTGTAATGAAACAGACTCCACAAGTCACACATCAATACCAGCGTCGTTAGTTTTGGCCAGATGTGCATTACATAGCTAGAATTTATCATCCTTATCCTAGTCAAACTTAAAATATCTTAGGTTTAAGCAGCCTTTATATTCTTTTTAATATATAGCAACGAGATTTAAAACTTTAAATTAATTACACAGATGAAACAGTAAGAAAACAGTGCAAGATAAACATCTGTAGGTAATGTTGTAGAAGGTGAAGTTCTGTAGAACTTCAGAAAAGAAAAAGATCAGTAGGATTTCCTAGAGGAAGTGTGAGTTTAGCTGCGTCTTGGTCAGAATAGCTTTTTTCTATTATCTTACTGCTAATATCTAAACACAGATAAATCTGGCATTAACTAATGTTAATATTGTCTGGAGACATCTAATGTTCAAAACAGAAAGTGGAGATGGATTAGGCTCAATTGGCTTCTGTTGCTCAGAGGATGTGTTCAGGGCTGTTTCTCTGCATCTCGAGCTCTGCTCCCTCTGTATGTGGGCTTGCTGTGCCTATAGGCTCTCTCCTTGGAGATGGGAAAATGGCCACTCATACATCTTGCCAGGTGAGCAGTTCCAGCCCCCAGAGACTTTTCTCTCCCAGCACATATATAGAAACAGCCTTCCTGAAGCGTGTGCCCGCCCCTTAGACTAGCTACTGTCACTGGAGGCCTGGGGACTGTGGTTTGGAGGATGTCCCCATCCATGTGAGTAGGGGCGAGGACACTATGATTGACAGTTCTCCAGGACCAGAAGTGGAAATGGGTTCCCCAGAAGAAAGGGAGTGATGTACCAGAGGAAGAGGAGAGAGTGGAAATGTGCACAGCAGCACAAATAATAGCTATCATAGTCTATGACATAGGACTGCAAAACAGTTTTTAAATTGTTCAGCGGGTTCAGGTACGGGGGTGTTAAACGCAGGGGAATACTCTGAGTAATTCTAGACAGTTGGTCCAGGTGTCATTCCCTGTTATAGTTTTTAAAGTAGCAGATCTTCAACTACTCTTTTACCTAATACACCATGAAAGTATATATTCTGAGTGTCCCAAGTGTTTGTTCTTTGAAATATTTATATGTATCTTTTATATTTGTGCTTTTGTAAGTTAAAAAATATAATCACCATGGCCATCTATTTGGATGTGACAGCCCTCCATTTTATAAAATAATTACTGTTGAATCAAAATTTTTGCTCAACGTGTGCCGTCAAGTTACCTATCAAAGCCAACTGAATGAATGATTAAAAGGTTCAGATCAAAAGCAACTGGCTTAACTTCATGGAGATTTTCATCCTTTAATTTAAAATGTGTCTATGTCTAACTGATTATCTCTCACATTTTATAAAGAAATATTGACGTCCTGTGAAGTATGCAGTGACCTCACTTCTGGCTGTGTGGGCAGGTTTCACTGCAGGCCTCTGAAGCATTGATATTCCTGTAACCTTTGAGGCAAGACGTGTGTGTAGTGTATTAATGAGCTGGTGGAAGTGATGTACAGTAATTTCATCCTTGGGTAAAAACAGATGTGAAAGATTCTGTTTTAATATTTAATCAGGCTCCAAGCCTCTGTTGGCTTGTTTAAGTTGACCTGACAGCATTATACCTGGAAACACTTTGAATTAAACTCTGAGTGCTTGACCTTGTTCAAAGGGTTGTAATTTAATAAGGCTGCTGTCTTGGTGGAGATAGCGTGGCTAATAGGCAAATCCTCTTCTGGCTGGGATTATTGTGTTTGTGAGTGCTGTGGATGAGGAGGGCCAGAGATTCCCACGTTCTCACCAGTTTTGGGGAGGAGCTAGATTTGAAGAAGCAAAAAGTCTAAATTAAGAAATTGTCTTTTAAAAGACCTTTAAGAACTGGTCTTTTGTTTTAATTTTTAGCCTTACGGAAGTAATGTTTTTAATGTAATTTTAGTTGGGCTCATTTTGGTTGAAAGGAATGAAAAATCATTTATTAAAAATGATTCCAGGTAACACAACAATGTAACACAATTATACTCCAATAAAGATGTTAAAAAAAAAAAAAAGATTCCAGGGACTTTCCTGGCAGTCCAGTGGCTAAGACTTTGCCTTCCAATGCAGGGGGTGCAGGTTCGATCCCTGGTAGGGGAGCTAAGATCCCACATGCCTTGCAGCCAAAAAATAAAAGAATGAAAAAAATGAAAAATAAAACAGAAGCAATATTTAAACAAATTCAATAAAGACTTTAAAATTGGTCCACATCAAAAAAACAAACAAACAAAAAAAAGATTCCAGCCAAGGGGGCTGGAAAATTCTCAGAAATCAAAGGAGCCCTAGGAGAAGCGGATGCTAGCTATGGCTCTCTGTCCATCTGCTTGTCCGTCCTTCCATCTTCCCGTCTGTCTGCCCACCCATTCCCTCTGGTCTCTGTGTTGTTGCCTTCCTCTGCATGTCACAGGCTCTGCTCTCCACTCTCACCTGCTGGTTTCCTCACCCTCTTTCCATCTTTTCCTCCACCCCATAGCTTCTTGTTTACTCAGCATTTCTTTTCTCTCAAGCCACGGATTTGTTGTGGCCCCTGTTAGTTTCAGCTCTCTTGTATCCTTTCAGCTCTGGTTCCTGCTGTTAACAAGTTTGTTTCCTTATTCAGATTCCAGATAGTCCGGTGCTGTGTCAAAGCTACTATGTTTTCTAGAGCAAGGGTTATCCACAGGATCGGTTTTGGCTTGAAAGAAAGTTTGTTTGGAACAAATACCGAGACTTGCCCAATATAAATGCACATATAAATATACATATATATTTTTTTCTGGTTGTGAAAGTGCTGTTACATGCTTATTGGGAAAAAATGAGAAAAATTAAAAATTAATAAAAATGCAGTTAAAATCTGTGATTCCCACTATTCAAATAGCTAATAACCACTTTGGTATATTTCCTCTCATATTTTTTCTTGTTTACACATTAGAAACTGAATACACATTAAACACCCCCCCCCCCAATTTAGAATCATATTGGTAATATTTTAAAGGTCTTCATATGTACTACAGTGACATTTGTAGGAATACTCAGGCTGTGAGACTTGTATTAAAAGCTGTGCAGTTTGGTGTGAATATTTTATTAATTCTTGGCCTTCTGACTAATATTAAGTGTGGCATCATTAATCACTTTATATTATTTTTTCTTTGACTTGCATTATTTATCAGTCCATTCGAGAGGAGTTAACTTGTTTATATTTCCATCTTTCACAGTGCTTAAGCCAGTGCCTCATATTAAATAGATGTCCAGTAAGTATTTGGTCTGTGCTTTTTGCTTAGTTTTTGTTAAACCTAATTTATGTGTGTGCTCAAAATATACTGATAAAGTTCCAGCTCAGAGGAATAAAAGTATCAATACATGTATATATGCTAATATGCTAGGAATATGGAAAAGGAATAGGGAATATACTAATTGCTTTAAAACTAATGGGAATTTTGAGTCTTCTGTAGAAGCTAGCTAGCTCTTTTTTAGGAGCCCTTCCAGGGTGGCATTCATTTTCTTTTGGGTTTGCTGTGGTCCAGTGTGGTAGGCAGAATGCTAAGAATGACTCCCAATGACCCTTGCCCTTTGAATAATCCCCTCTCCTTGAGCATGGGTGCAACCTGTGAATGTGTTGAGCTAGCATTCCCATGATTATATTACCTTGCACAGTGAAAGTGGGCAGTATCCAGGTGGGCTAATATAATCACACAAGCCCATTAAAAACAGAGCTTGCTCTGGCCGATGGGAAGAAATAGAGATTTGAAGCTTGAGTAGGATTTGATTAATTGTGTTTTGCTGGCTTTGAAGATGGGGGGGACTATGTGCTGCAGAATGTGTGTCGCTTCTAGAAGCTGAATGTGGCCCCCAGCTGACAGCCAGCAAAGAACTGATGGCTGATGTATGAAGTCAGGGGGCTAGTATATTTATGTATGAAGAACTGATGTATGAAGTCAGGGGGCTAGTATATTTATTTGTTTATTTGCCTAAGAAGTAATTGTCCCAGGGACCAAGATACTCCTTTTGAATGGTTGGTTTATATCATGTCCCTGAAGGCAGACCTGTGCAGGAAGCCAAGCTTGTATTAGTGAGCATGGCATCTAACCTGAAGAGTAGATGATTATAGTTTTTCTGTCTCACAACAGGGATGCCTGTGTCCTGGACAGTGTTTAGATGGATGCTGCCAACTTATCTGGAGACTCACTCTATTAGTGTTCAATTGCTCTGTTAACAAATCACCACAATTTAGCAGCTTAAAACAACATATTTGTTATCTCACAGTTTCCATGGGTCAGGAGTCCTGGCATGGATTAGTTGGGTCCTCTGCTCAGGGTCTCACCAGGCCAAAATCATGATGTTGGCTGGGGCTGTGATCTCTTCTGAAAGTTGGGTTCCTCATCCAAGCTCACTGGCTGTGGGCAGAGTTCAGGTCCTTGTGGTTGTAGGACTGAAGCCCTTTGCTCCTAGAGGCTGCCCTGCCACATGTCCTTCTCCACAACGTAGCTTTTTGCTTCTTCAAGGTCACTTTGAGAACCTTTTACAGACTTACAATCTCTGATCCTTTGAAAAGCCTCCATCTGATTGTCAGGTTCACCCTAAATGGTCTCCGTCTTGATGGACTTGAGAATCAATGGATTTGGGGCCTTAATTACATCTGCAAAATTTCCTTACCTTGGTTATATAACTTAACCTAATTATAGGGGGTGAAACCCGTAATATTCATGGTCCTGCCCACACTCAAGGGAAGGGAATTATAGAGGATGTATACACTAGGAGGCCATCCTAGAATTCTGCCTACCACTGCCTTAGTCTCTGCATACACTGCTGACTGACTACCTGCTGTCTGTCACTTTCTTCTTTAGTTGTGTTAATACATCCAGTGTTTGGAAGCTGTTTTTGCATCTCTAAAGCTACTACATGGTTCTATTCATATTCAGTATGTATTGATTTTTAAGTTTAAATTTGTGAAGGCAATCTTTTTTCTCTTATCTTTTCCCTTTCAGTAGTTGGGGGATGGCATGAGGGAAGATGTCTTCACTGTAATTTCCAAGGTCCTGACAACAGTGACCTCTCTTGGTAGTTTTTGTTTGTTTGTTTTGTTTTGTTTTGGGGCTGTGTTGGGTCTTCGTTGCGGCGCGTGGGGTTTTCTCTAGTTGCGGTAAGCGGGGGCCACTCTTCTTTGCGGTGCGCAGGCTTCTCATTGCGGTGGCTTCTCTTGTCGCAGAGCACAGTCTCTAGGCACGTGGGCTTCAGTAGTTGCAGCACGTGGGCTCAGTAGTTGTGGCACGCGGGCTCTAGGGTGTGCAGGCTTCAGTCGTTGTGGCTCGCAGGCTCAGTAGTTGTGGTGCACGGGCTTAGTTGCTCCGCGGCTTGTGGGATCTTCCCGGACCAAGGCTCGAACCCGTGTCCCCTACCTGCATTGGCAGGCGGATTCTTAACCACTGCGCCACCAGGGAAGTCCCTCTTTGTAGTTTTATGGTCTAAAGATTTTATATTATTAGAGAAATTCTGCCCTCATTGAACTTTTGAGGACTGTAACTTAACATTCTACTTAATAGATGGAGAAACTGAGGAGAGGAAATGAGTTGTTTACATAGTTAAATTATTAACCATTGAAGAAATGCAAGTACATTGTTTCTTGCTTATTTACATTCTACATTCTCTCAATGTGATGTCTTCCAGTAAAAGGCACAGTCTAAAATTAAAGCAATTAAGAAAAAAAATTCTATTATGGCAATTTTGACAGTACCTAAACATAGATGCCATTGTTCATTAAAATGAATGCTGGACTTCATTGAAATGAATGCTGGAGAAACTGGGGGTTTCTCCTGTCTTTTGCTCATTTTCCCTGAGTGGTAGTAGCTTGTAGGTTAAACATGAAGCCCTGGTAATCAGGCTGCCTGGGGTAAATCCTCATTCTCCCATTTACCTCAGTCTCCCGAGCCTCTCTTTTCCTGTCTGTAAAATGAGGGTTAAAGGAGAGTTCGTGTAAAACACTTCATGTGATGCTGAGCACTAGTACTGACGGTAGACCAAGGAGAGACGGCTGAGATGGGAGGCATCAGCCCCAGCAGGGAGGAGTCAGAATTGTTTAGAATTGCCAGTGCAAGGTGATAATAAGCAGCAGACTGACTGTAGTCAGTTTATTACTGTTTTTAAATTCTCTACAGACAAGGTGTACCCCCTGTTGCCTGTACCCCAGGTGAACCACTCCTTCCATTCAGCCCCTTGAAATGCCACTGCCTCGCCGGTAAACGCCCCAAAAATGTTTGCTGTTACTGCTTTTCTCACATTTGAGCTGAGGTGGGTGTTTTCATTAGAGAGGAAATGCAAGGTAAACATGGGCTAATAACATTTGTGATAGAAGTGTGTAGAAAAATTGGTGTAATAAAAATAACAAGACATTTTTAATATGGCTTGTAAACCATTAAGAGTAAAATGTAGCAAAATCTGACCTGAAAGGAAAATGAAGCAGCAACTGATTAATCAAAACATGTTTTTGCTTTTTTCTTTGTCTGGATCCTAAACATGGTGATACTTCAAACATGTGCATGAAGACATGAACTATCCCTTCACTTATTATTTCAGTCTTCCATTTTGTCTATAAACTATACTTAAAAGACTATAGTGAACAAACTTACAGTGTCAACCTGAGCTTGGCAATCAAGATGGTCCTTGTCCCTAGTCTTGGCCTCAACCCACTTTCTCTGACTCATCACCCCAGACTCTGTTCAAATTCATTGTCTCTGGCTCTGCTGGGCTGCTTCTTGGGCTTCATCCCCTGGAATGCTCTCCATTCTGTGTCCCTAACTGCAGCCTAAGGCACAGTTCTGCAGTTTAAGTCCCTTTAGCTCAGTGAAGCCTTACCTTCTAGACCCTGTTCTGCATTTTACTGGTGCTAAATCCTTCCTTTAAATTTATAGCAAGCACTTGTTTATAGGGCTCATTTTTTCCCCCTGCCTGCAGATGTTTGTTGAGATTTCACTGTGGTCAAGGCAGGATGATCACTCGGTTCTGCAGAGAGAGGGCTGAACGTGGTGAAAATGGTCATTTTCTTGCCTTCCTGAATTTCTCTCGTCCCATTCTCTTGTCAGGGTACATTCCTTTCAAACCCACCTGTCTTAAACCCACCAGAAATTGCTTAGACTAAGTGGGTAAGAACTTTCAGAATATTCAGAAGGGACTTTAGAGACCACCCAATACAGAAATCTCTTGAGGGGGGTTACCCTGATCTGTTTGTTTGTGCACTCCATCTGCTCTGTCAGAGGTGCATCCTTCACACTGAGTCTGAAACTTCTCTTCATTCTGGTGCTGTCCAGTGTAGTTACACTGAATTTTTCAGTGCAAAGCACTGTGTAGTTATTCATTTGAACCTTATAAAATTGCTGATACTGGACTTTTTTGGATCTATGAAAATGGCAATTTTATGTGGGTCAATCCAATATATTCTTCCTGATTCTCTGCCTTTTTTTTCAGTTTATATATTCTTCTAGTTTAAATAACCTCCTATCATTTAAATTATAAGTTCATAGTTCTTTTTTTCTTTTTATATATTTTTTATTATTTACGTTTATCCTTACTCTGGGAGACCACAGGGTTTTGACCCACTGCAGCTCAGATTCTGCCTTGGCTCCTCTTCCCCAAATCAACTGCGAATTCTTCCCCAACTTCTCTCCTTTTTGCACTCTGAACCAAGGTTTCTTTTTTTTTTTTTTACAATGCTATTTTTTTTTTAAATCAGTCATCAATTTTATACACATCACTGTATACACGTCAATCCCAATCGACCAATTCAACACACCACCATCCCCACCCCACCACAGTTTTCCCCCCTTGGTGTCCATACGTTTGTTTTCTACATCTTGTGTCTCAACTTCTGCCCTGCAACCCGTGAACCAAGGTTTCTTAATCACATAATACATATCCATATATATATTGTGGATTTCTTAATATCCACAATATATACATGAAGAGGTTGGCAGTGGGGAGTCAGTAGTGGGGACATGAGACATCTGAAAAGTAATAGTAAAGGTCATCATCTTGGCCTTATTAATACGTAAACGAGGCCAGGCCTGTTCCCTAAAATCAGTTTTAGAGTTTATCCTCTTGATTGCGCAGGAGAATTATTCCCTGTCTAGCTCTTTATTGGCTAGATACCAGGTGGAACTGCTCAGATTTGGGTTAGCGTTACACCAAAACTAGACTCCCACATCCTTCTGGGTAATCCCCCTGCTTTGTGCGAAAGCTCCTGCCTCACCTCCTCCCCCTCGTGGCTGTGTGCATCTTCCCCTTAGCTCTCTTGGGTTCTGCATGGATACTGGCCTTCTGATGAGGAGGGGGTTCTATGGCAAAAGGTACTTTCTGACTTAAGTTTGGACCAGCTTGAGTTCTACAGCAGGCTTAAATTTCTTAAGGTTTTTCTTCATATTTCATGTGTGCTTAGTGTTCTTTACCTGTTCTTATTTCAAAGGAAATTTCGTGGAGCAGTTGTAGTCCTTACAGGATGAACAGAGGGCCCAGCTTCCAAGCCCCACCCCAAAGCACTTAGATCCCAAACTACTTTGAGGGGGGAGGTTATTATGCTTTTGAATTCAGCTATCTAATCTTTCCTCACGTTCTCACTGTTTTACTCCTGCTTTATTGAGGTTATGTATTTATTGAGTAGGATAGGGCAAAGGGAGACCTCCCTCCCATTGTCATTGCTTTACTAATCAGTCTACTTTGGTTATTTATATTTTAGTCTTTCAGTCAATTAGTGAATTCACCTAACTGCCTTACACTTATTTTTCTCTCTCCTCCATAATTATAGCATGAAAATAATTTGTCACCTGCCTTATTAAGAGGAGAAATGAGCTTAGTTTTTGAGGTTTAGTGCCTAAGTAACTCCATCCTGGCGTCTAAAGATATTGATACTTTACTTCTGGGTACTCAGAAATAATCTGTTTAATTTTTTCTGAAGTTTTTTGCTGAGAGTGAGTGCAGTATTTTCTTGCCTGTTATTTTCTGAATTTTCATCCTTAACCTTGTTGTTGTTGGCATTTGGTCATATTCAGACTTCTGGCATCTCAGCCACTCTCCTTGACTTTAAAAACTTAATTGACTGCAGGTCTGCTACCTCCCTGGTAAGTCCTTTCGGGTTTAAGAGGAAGTTTGCTGAGACCTGGAAACTTGAACTTGTATAAAACAGATATCAACACTCATCTTTTATGGATGAAGGCAGGGAGTAAATACACATACATACAGAAGCTAGGTCCTCTGTTACCATTTCTTCCCTGATCTTGGGCTTGAGCTGTTTGTCTTGTCTAGCCTCCCCTTTGCCGTTTTCGAGATCCTTTCCTTTGATCCTTGATAGAGGATCTTGGGTATTTTTCTTCATTCCTGAAAGAATATGTTTTTAAAATATATTTTGAGATTGGTACTTTATTATGTAAAGCATCTTTCCTCTAAAATCTTCAAAACAACTTTAGTTTTCTTTACTGTGGGTAGCCTGGCGGAGTATGATATGTGTCCAGATATTTGATAAACAATGTTTGCATTCCTCTGGGATTGATACTCTTAAATGACAGCATATATGTGTGTGAGACTTGTGTGCATGTGTGAACATATTTTTTTAAGTTGATTGAACATAATTTTTAACTGTCTTCACTTACTTTAGAACTTAGTCCACCTGCTGTTCCATGCCATTTTTATAGAACCATGTCATTTTCTCTTGATGCATTCCCTGTCTTTCTTCTCATCATGATTTTTAATTTTTATTTATTTATTTATTTATTTATTTAGGCTGCGTTGGGTCTTCGTTGCTGCATGAGTGCTTTCTCTAGTTGTGGCGAGCGGGGGCTACTCTTAGTTGCAGTGCGTGAGCTTTTCATTGCAGTGGCTTCTCTAGTTGTGGAACACGGGATCTAGGTGCACGGGCTTCAGTCGTTGTGGCACGTGGGCTCAGTAGTTGTGGCTCACAGGCTCTAGAACACAGGCTCAGTAGTTGTGGTGCACGGGCTTAGTTGCTCCGCGACATGTGGGATCTTCCTGGACCAGGGCTTGAACCCATGTCCCCTGCATTGGCAGGCGTATTCTTAACCACTGCGTCACCAGGAAGGTCCCATGATTACTTTTTTAAAAGCAGATTCATTTTATAAAATTATATTCCCTTTTATATTACAAAGGATTTCTAAACTGGTTTCCTTCTAATCGTGTCTTCAGTAGCTATTGAGTTCAGCCTTCAAATATCCTAATTTCTAGGCTGTTTGGGCATGTTACTCAACTGTTTTGCATATATATGTGTGATAGATAAAGGTTGAAGAGGATAGGGTTGGAGGAGGAATCCTAACTTTCAATAGGTTTTCTATTAAATAGTCATTCAGGTATATCATTTCCTATATTGTGAGTATGTTAACGCAGCTCAGCCATGTATCTTGTATTTAGCTCTCTGCCTGTATTGTAGAAAGGTTATTTATTATATGAGCATTTGCTTTCTCTTATTTCTCCCTCTTTTTTTTAGTTATAACAGATATGATTGCAGTTTATAATATGGGCAGCCATGTCTAATTTTTAGGCTTTCGGAATTACAAAGGAGGCTATGATATATTGGCCTGTAGCGTTGCCTAATTACGCTCAGGTTCATTAATGACCCATGTAAGTTAGTGCTCTACCTGATGTCTATGTCTGTGTGTGTGTGATGGAGCAGAGTGATCATGGCACATGGGGCAGACCTGGCAGGACTCTCCAACATGGTGCCCCAGCATCGGCCCCAGGGGAGCCAGCAGCTGGAGCAGTATCTGCTTTTGACAGCAGGGTGTCCTTGTTGCTATTGATTGGGTTGTTCAGTCAAGTGCAAAAAAAATGGATCTAACCATAAACGGTAGTTATATGATAATCCCAGAGATAAGTGTCATGTGAAGTGTTACTTGCATTTGAGGGTGTAAAGAGAGGGAAGGGGGTAGGCAGGTGGTTGGAAAGAGAAGTTTGGTGTCACAAGCTATTCAGTGGAAACTCTGCAGATAACTTTTGTTAGGGAAATCTGAAGTCAAGCACCCCCCACCTAAACTTGGAAATAGATTTCAAAATATTCACATGATGTTAATTGCTTCTAGAATTCACAAGGATTGAAATAGACTTGGGTCTTGCTGCAGAAGCACATTACCTGACGTTAGTCGAGCAACAACTTGTATTTTAGAAATTTGCCCCTTTCAGAGAGTGCACAAACGTGGAAGAAAACTTGTATGCCCGAGTCCCGCTAACAGATCTATCAATACATTCAGAGACAGGAAGCAAGCTGACCTGCGGAGATCACCCAGGCCTTTCCTGCCAGAGAGCTGTGCCCAGTGCCTGAGTCTCCTGCTACCCAGTTCTCTTAGGCCAGTACAGTAGACCTGTCCTCAAGCCCAGCATGAACTTTACATGTTATTTATTTAGCAAGTCTGTAGCATTTTCTTCATACAGTGTATCACTGTGCTTTCTCAACATATAATTAGTTAACCCAGAAATTAAAAGACCTGTGACAGAAAGCAGATGCTGTTCTCACAAAAAATGAGAAATAAAATTCAGTCAGGTTTATTATTTAAATGAATTCTTTTTAAATTGAAGAATTGTTATGTGGGTAGCTTTCAACATAATTTTCTTGATATTAGATGCGTAGAACTAATTTGGATTTGGTTAATTCAGTATTTATTGCATTTAATTATTATTTACTGCCAAGGTTAAAGCAATTTATTTCTTCTGGAAAATTTTAGGATCTTATGAGTAAGGGACTTCAGCCAGACTTGGTAACTTTTTCAAAGTAGCTGGCTGAAGAAATTAGGAATTTCTTTAATAATGAGCCATCTTTTTTTGAATTCAACAATTTAAAAGGCCTGAATAGTTAGGTTATGATTCCAGTGTACCCTTAGTGCAAATTGATCTTTTTCCCCCTGTTGACATATTCTGCTTTGTTTTCAAAGTCTAGTTTATGCAGTTTCCTTAAAAGCAAAGAAAACGTCTTTGAAATACAGCTTTTCATTAAAACCTGTTCTTACTTTGGCAAAAGTAGTGATAATCATAATGATAAACCATTACTATATGTAGCTTAAGAAAAACATCCTTATAAGTCTCTCTGTGTTTTTGAAAATCATGCTATGGGCTAATAAATGCATATACTACCACATCCCACTGTACATTCTGGCATTCTGAATTCTCCTCACTTCCTTGATCTGCCATGCTCCATGTGCTTCCAGATCTTCCTTCATGTAAGGTGCCTTACCTGCCAAGAACCCCACTTCCCGCCTTCACTCCCTTTGTCTAGCCAACTCTCACTTATCCTTTAGACCTCAGGGTCAATGTAAGGAATCTGGGAGGCCTTCCCTGACCAGGCTCTGAGCTTCCATTGCCTCCTGTTTCTCTCTCACATAACATCGTCACATTTATTACTGCTGTCTCATTATAAACCCCAATAAGGCAGGAACTGTATCTTTCTGTGTCCCCAGTACTACCACAGTGCCTGGCACATACTAAGTTGCAGTGAATATCTGTAGAATGAAAGACTGTTTCCTTTCTTGTCACCAGTCTTTCAGATAAAGAATTATCTAGTTACCTTTGTCTTAAATTGAAATAATTTAAAGGTTACATGTGCTGGCAGATCAATTCAAATACACCGCGCTCCAATATTGCTGCCCATTGCCACTGTTATCGGTATTCCAAAGGTGATTTAAAATTCACTTACATTGCTTGGTGATATGTAAAATGTATAATTTTTTTATACTGGTGTTGCCATTGTAGTGACCCTGTGAGATATCATAATGCCTTAATGGTAATGTGTCTTATAGATCCGTTTGCATTTTCACTTATATCTATAGTTCTAAATGTTTTGTTGAATTGGTGCTTTCTTTGATAATTCTCATTTTTCTCTAAGTTAAACTGACCTTCTCACATTTGTATTTTTACAATCTCAACAGTTTTATCAGGGACATAGTTTGCTATTGTATTCTCTAGCATGGCACAGTGCTTTTATACAGAGCTTGGTTTCATGTGCAGTGATGAGTCAGAATGAAATATCTGCACAGTAGTACTGGATTTCATGTATTTTGATTTCCATATTCTTCTGTATATCACCAAGTTCCACGTTATCCAGGGAATGCTTATAGAAGTGGCTCAGAGTCCTGTATCTTTATTGACTGTGCTGGCCATAGACATATTTGCAGGTATATTAAATTTGCTTTGTAGTTTTCATATACTTTGCTTGGCTTTGTTTTTTAATTATACTTGATATATGTGTATATGAATTCATTTTTGATAAAAATTCAGATAGTGTAGATCTGGTAATGGTTCCTTTGACCTATCCCATTATTTATTTACTTTGTATATCTGAACACTTTGTACAAAACTGAACATTTCTTTGAGATGTTTCTACAATTTGATAAAATAACTCAATCCAGCAAGCACTTTAAAGAAATTATTTTGAAAATAATACAGAAAAGTTACAAAAATAGTAGAGTTTGTATATACCCTTTACCCAGCATCCCCTAATGTTAACCACTTACATAGCTGTAGTATGATTACCAAAACCAGAAGTTTATTGGTACAGTACTATTAAACTAAACTACAGTCCTTATTTGAGTTTCACCAGTTTTTCACCTACTGTATTTTTTTGTCTCAGGATCCAATCTGGGATCCCACATTGCCTTTAGTTGTTGTTTCCTCTTTGTCTCCTCCAGTCTGTTACACTTCCTCATTCTTTCTTTCATCACCTTAGCAAACAGTTTTGGATACTCACTATGTCTTAAGCACTAAGATTGGTGCTTGGGGGTAGGGAGATAAAAGAATGGAAAAGACATGGCCCTTACCTTCTAGGTCTCATGAGATAGACACCATATACAAGTGATGAACACAATGTAGTACCTTCTATAAAAGGCCTTTGTACTATCTGAATAAGAGGAGAGAGTTAATACTAACTCATGGGGTGATAGTGTTGAGGCGGCCTTTTCAGAAGAAAGGACATTTGATCTGGGTCTTAAAAAACGAGAGAACTTTTCTTCTTGGAGAACTGGCATGGAAGAAGACATTGTGAACAGAGACAACACTATTTGGCATGAATGCATGACAGACAGACTGGTGACTGTGTAGACTGGCACATCACTTAATAGAAATGGAGCATAGGGTATGTGGAGAACAGAGTGAAAGATGAAACTAGTAACACAGTTAGGAACCACCTTTTTTCACTGCTTTTTAGTAATGTAGATATATTCTCATACTTATGAGGTAAGTTTTGACTTTTTAAAAAAATTCCAAGTTAACCATACTTATGGGCATTTAATTTGTAATTAGTGTTTCTAATTTTAGAATGTATAACATAGAGATTTTATTGTCTGGACAAACAAAGGGAACAAATAATTATGTTCAGCTCTTGTAGTAGAACCTAAAATCTTTAAAAATTTCTGTTAAAAATATGAATTTATTTTATAATATCTTTGAGCACCTATTATATGACATACACTTTTTTAAGTGAGGGATATAGCAGCAAAGAAAACAGAAAAATTCCTATTCTTGTTCCAGTACATTCTAGTGGTTCTTTTTGTAATATATTTGAGTTAACATGGCAGGGCAGTTTGTCAAGCATTTGTTTCCTGCCTACCTTATGTAATACACGGGATAAAAAAATGAATAAATATATGACTAGGTCTTAAAGAAGAAAAAGAGTTTTATTGAGTATAAGTTTGCTGGTACAAATAATTTTATCTTTATCTTGCATTCATTCTTGAAGATTAGTTTTGCTAGGTATGGAATTCTGGGTGGTTATTTTCTTTGAACACATTGAAGATATTCCATTGTCTTATGACTTCATTTGTCAAACTAAGGCAAATGCCTTTTCTCTTGTTGATTTTTAAACTCTTTTCTTTGGTTTTTATCTTTGAAGTTTTGCTATGATATGTCTAGATATGAATATCTTTTTATGTATGCTGCTAGGGATCTGAAGATTGGTATCTTTCATTAGTTTAGAAAAATCCTAAGCCATTATTTCTTTATACACTGTTCCTGCGTCATCGTCTTTCTTCTCTCTTTTTGGGTTTCTATTAAAAGATATGTTGCAGTTTCTCACTGTATACCCTGTGCCTCTTACCCTCTCTTCTGTATTTTTCAACGTTTTCTCTGAGCCATACTCAGGATTTCTTCTCAATTGCAGTTTACTAGTTCATTCTTCAGCCGTATCTAATAAGCTATTAAACTCATTTATTGAATTCCTAATTTCAGTTATTGTCTATTTCAGTTATAGAATTTTTATTTAGTTATTTTTCAAATTTGTCACATTTTATAGTTGACAGTTCCCTGCCAAATCTTTAAGCTTTGTTTTTATCTCTTTGAATATAGTAATTGTTTTTTAATCTTTGTCTGTATTTTCAATACAGGCAGACCTCAGAGATATTGCAGGTTTAGTTCCATAACACCACAATAAAGTGAATATTGAAATAAAACGAGTCACAAATTTTTTGGTTTCCTAGTGCATATAAAAGTTAGGTTTATACTATACTGTAGAATATTAAGTGTGCAATAGCATTATGTCTAAAAGAACGATGTACATACCTTGATTAAAAAATATTTTGTTGCCAAAAAATACTAACCATCATCTGAGCCTTCAGCAAGTCATAGTAGTAACATCAAAGATCACCAGTCACAGATCACCATAACAAATACAGTATTAGTGAAGAAGTTAGAAATATTACGAGGATTACCAAAATGTGCCACAGAAACACAAAGTGAGCAAATGCTGTTGGAAAAATGACTGTGATAGACTTGCTTAATGCAGGATTGCCACAAACCTTCAATTTGTAAAAAATGCAATATCTATGAAGTGAGGTATGCCTCACTACAATAAAGTGAGGTATGCCTGTATCTGAAATTTCTGTGGGTCTGATTCTGTCCTTTATTGTTTCTGCTAGTTCTGACTTATGGTGTCTTGTCTCTTCATGTGCTTGATTATATGTTGGATATCGTTTTTGAAAAAACGTTTATAGAATTTTCATGTGCTCTGCCTTAATGCCTAGATTGAGCAGTTTAATAAGGCCTCTTCAGCCCAGGTTCACAATTCAGGTGTTGTGAGTTGGACTGCAAATTCATGTGTAAGCTGGTTGCTTATAGTTCGCTTCCCCCCATACATGTGACTCAGCTTACAGTAGGGGTTGGCCTACTAGAGACCCCAACTTCTTAGGCCCCAGAGGCCACCACAATTTCATCTCAGCTTCTCTTCCTGGATTGGTAAATAACTTCAGGACAAAAGTGGCTCTGAGTGTTGGGCTTATCTCTCTGGCCTCCTGTCCTCACTAGTCTTGGACAGATAATCCAACCCTATCTTCTTAGCTCTTTGGTGCTTGTATGAAGATACATTTCTGTTATCCAGCTTGTTACGTTGTCTTTAGCAGGAGGATTGGTATGAATTGCCTATTCTCCCATCACCAGAAGGGTGCCTCCAGTATTTACTGCCTCAGCTAGACAGTTCAGTATTTTAGTTGGATGGTTTGTTTTTTTTAACATTTGTTTATCCTGGGTTTTTAACCAGATCATAAGCTTTGTGGGTAACGCTTTGCCTGATATTTCTTATCCATCTCACATAGCATTTAACATAATGGTAAGTAGATAGTTGGTCCTCTACAGCTATGTCTTGGTTGATTGGCCGATTAAGGGGCAATTTTCCAACCTCCAATGTTTTCTCCTCTGTGTTCATAAGGCTGCTTTTGTCCCTCAAAGAGAGATTTGTTATAATTTAAAAATAGCCATGTCGATTTTTCTCTTCTCCCTTGCTGTTCCACCTGAAAGGTGGGATAACCCCAATTAAACTAACCACTAAAACCCTGGCACAAACTGGTACCCAGGGAGCTTTTCTTAATTTTAATTTGTATGTATTATAAAAGGAAAGATTATTTAGATGTTTTAGAAATTCAAAATTTTGGTAATGAAAATATTTATGTAATGATTTCTCTTGAACTTGATTTGCTGTGGATTTATTTTTGTTTCTTTCATTTTGCCTTAAGATCCAATGGTTTCCTAATGTAAATGGATTACTGTAATCCAAGTATTTTTTGACTGTAGATTTTTTTAAGCTTGCAGTTCTCAAATACAGCTGTCTCTTGCTCTTTTTTGTGCATGTTTCTAGTATATTCTAACCACTGAGTAAGAAGGGTGTCACCTAGGAAGTTGTAGATATGCTTTTCTTCTTTTATTATCTTCTGTTAACATGCACTGAATACCTGGTATATTACAAATGGACTTGCCTATGATATTTTCACTTCCCTTCCAAATTCGTCCTTACTTTGGTGGGTGGAGGGCAAAAGCAGGACAGCAAGACCCTTATAATTGCCCCTCACCACTGGTTCTTCTGTATTTTTGGCAGTTCTCTAGTGGCTGCTTGAACTATTGGTTGTCAGACTGACCTGATTTGTTTCACTTGTAAACAAAATGGCTTAAGCCACTGTTGATTTTTGTGGCAGCTCAGTTGCTTGGAGCAAGGTGCTAATGAGACATGGGTCATAGGTCTGGGCTTTGAGTGGGTTGGTAAGCTTTGCTCTGGCCCATGGCCACAGACCCTGACTCCCCCCTTGCCAGCTGTCTTGCACATGTATGCCATGGCTCATTATGGGGACAGAGCAGGGGGTGTAGATAAGACAAGGCAAATCTATCATCTCTGCCAGGAAAGACAACTCCTACTGATAGGTCAGTAACCTTTTCGTTGGGAGAACAGCACATTAGTATTAGCTTCCGTGGATGTGTCCATCTGAGTCTTTTTCTTAAAATAACTCTTGCGATTGAATGGGCTGTCTGAAGCAAGTTTAGAATACCGCTCACATTTTAAAACATGTTTGAATATAAGAATGGCCTTTTAGTTTGTAAAAGATCATTATTCTCAATCAAGAGATTTCTTACTATCAATCTCTAAAATAGAAAAGTAATCTTTAGAAGTCAAATTGGATAAAGCACTAGAAATAAACTGTAAAATTGCTATTAGGAAGAAATCATCAAGTTTAGGAAATGTCTCCCAGGTCTTTTTACCCCAACTGACCCCCTCCTAAAAGAAAGCAAGGAAGGAAGGAAGGAAGAGAAGAAGGGAGGGAAGGAAAGAAGATAGATATAGATAGGTAGATGCTCAAAAAAAGAACTTATCTAGAAAAGCATACAAGTTTACTCTTTACTGGAGCATTTTAGCAGATAGTATCTTGCAAAAGGACCCAATGGGTAATTGAACAGATATTCCCTGTAGGAGCTTAGCTTTGATGGTCTGAATTAATCTGACTAGGAATTTAGACATTTCTTCATGATATGTTTGGAGTCTATAGATGATCTGATTCTTTTGGGACTTGAATTCTTAACTTACATGGTGTAAAGCAAAGGGGAGTGTGTGTGTGTGTGTGTGTGTGTGTGTGTGTGTGTGTGTGTGTGTGTGTGTGTGTTACTTCCTAAAGGTATTGCAGGCCTCAAGATAAACTTTTTGGCTTATATCAGTGAATGCTGGAGTATGGTATTGTACCACTGGTGGTGGACCATAGACAAACACTTCATTCCTGTGGTCATACTTTTATTTTTATATGTTTTAGGGGGGCAAAACCTGCTTCAGACCTATCATTTCATAGATATTACTGCTAAAGATGAGTTTCTTCTTAAATACATTTTTTTAAAATGTATTTATTTTTATTTATTTATTTTTATATGTTTTAGGGGGGCAAAACCTGCTTCAGACCTATCATTTCATAGATATTACTGCTTAAGATGAGTTTCTTCTTACATACATTTTTTTTTAAATGTATTTATTTTTATTTATTTATTTTTGGGTGCGTTGGGTCTTCATTGCAGCACCTGGGCTTTCTCTAGTTGCGGCGAGCGGGGGCTACTCTTCGTTGCGGTGTGCGGGCTTCTCATTGAGGTGGCTTCTCTTGTTGTGGAGCACGGTCTCTAGGCGCACAGGCTCAGTAGTTGTGGCGCACGAGCTTAGTTGCTCTGCAGCATGTGGGATCTTCCTGGACCAGGGCTTGAACCCGTGTCCCCTGCATTGACAGACAGATTCTTAACCACTGCGCCACCAGAGAAGCCCTACATACATTTTTTTTTAAAAGAGCAAAAGTGAGCCAAGTTAAAAACATTGTTAAGATAATAGCACTGGTGATGTGTAGATGAAGCAAAATTGCTGAGGATGGTCTGGGAGTGACTGAGGATTGGAAAACACTGTCTGGATCGTACCCTGCCACAGAAGAAGCTACAGGCCCTCAGAATCAGGCAGAGGTTATTGGAAAGATTCAAGTTCCTAATGTTTAGCTAGAAGGTGAATAAGTTGGTTTCTTAAGTTCCTGGTTATTTATTAGGTGTACCCTCAGGTAGGATAATGAGAGTTATATTTAAAACAGATCTTTGAGAAATAAACTCAAGACAATTTTATTGACAAATCATGGGCAAATAATTCTATTACTAGAAGTAGTATGGAGAAGGAGTGGAAGGAGAAGGAAAAGTCTGGCATTTATTCATTTATTTATTCATTAAATCAACCGGTATTTCCTGAGCACCTGCTGTATGTCAGGCTCTGTTGTAGTCACTGGGGATACAGCAAGGAACAAAACAGGCATTTCTCTGCCCTCATGAAATTCATTTACATTCTAATGGGAAGAGACAGATAATAAACAAGTAGATATATAGCATATCACCTGGTGATGAGTACTACGGAGATAAATAAAGCAGAGTTAGTGAGTGACAGGATTGGGGAGGCAGGATTGCTATTTTAATTAGTTTGATTAGGAAAGGCCTCCCTGAGAAAGTGGCATTTGATTCTGAAGGAAATGGCGGGAGGGAGCATGCCGTGCATGGGGAAGGAGTGTTCTAGACAAAGGGAATAGCAAGTGCAAAGACTCCGATGATGGGAGTGTGCTGTGAACTGTCTGAGAAACAGAAGGGAGGCCAGTGTGGCTGGAGTGGAGGAGGAGAGTAGTAAGAGATGAGGACAGAGGGGAAGAAAGGCCCCAGCTTATGCCAGGCTTTGGGAACCAGTGTAAGGCCTCTGGCTTTTCTGGGACTAAGATGGGGAGCCTTTGCAAGGTGTTGAGCCATGAGGGCCATGATCTGACTGACTTAGTTTTAACCAGATGTTCTGGCTGCTGTGTTGAGAAGAAACTGTAGGGTGGCACCAAGGAGGCCAGCTAGGAGGGTAGGGCTGTAAATCAAGCAGGAGGTAATGGCTTAGGCTAGAGTGATGGTGGAGAGTGGTGATACGTGAAAAGATTCTGGGTATATTTTGAAGTAGAGCCAACAGAATTTGTAGATAGACTTCGACGTACAGTGTTAGAAAAAGAGGAGGCTTCAAGGTTATTGGCCTGAGTAACTAGGAGGATGAAGTTTTCCTTTACTGAGATGAACAGAGGAGAGGAAAGGTGGGAAATGGCAAAAGGAGAAGGTGGACTGTACCTTTAAGTTTTTAACTTATTTTTGTTTAAAATAGCCACACCTCCCTACCCCATTGCACACAAAGGACCTGTACTTGCCTTTATTCCGAATTTGTTACTGTAGATTTCCTGAAATGCTTTTTAAAAACTATAAATAAAGTAGTCATAATATAGCTCATTTTGCAGATTTTTAAAAACGTCCTTCATAAGCTGTTGGCCTCCAAATAGCAATGTATTCTGCCAATTTGGTGACTAATTGGGTTAGAGGTTAATAGCAAGACATTCTTAGAAACATCAAAGGAAGTGGTGTATCCAAATGAAAGCTTGTATTAGGCAAAGATTCAAAGAATGGGAATGACTAAAAAACATGGTCCAAGCCAAGTAAATATGAAGAGTTTTAACTTTGAAAGGAAGAGACATCCTTGGAAATAACTATCTTAGTTGGATGTTCTCATGGTCAGGTTTTAAAAATGAAAAGGTATTGATTACCATCAAAACATCACTTCTTAACCATGAAATTGCCTTTTTAAAATTAGAAAGTCTATGACATGCTCTCTACTATGATGTCTGGACATTTCTCCTTTCGCCAAAAAACAGTGTTGGATGTAGTGCCTTCCAGCCAAGAGAACCACTCTTCTATCTCTCCATAGGCCAGTTAAACACTTCTCACTGCTCTGTGATGAAATCTGTCAGTTTGCTCTATTGAATTTTTTCCCAACTTTGTTTTAATTGAGCCTTTGGGGCATAAAGTGTGTTTTAACATCTGAAAGCTAAAGGTCTAATATGGTGGGATAATCATTCTATACTTCCTCTCCCCCTAAGCCACCCCCTTTCTCCCACCGAAAATTTTCAATGAAGAGGATTTCCTGAGTAGGTCTAGAGGTTAGTCTTGTTCCAGTCTTTCTATATAGTGGCATTTCTTTTTCATAATCCTCACAAAGGCACTGATAATCACAGTGGTTGGCAGAGAATAAAGCATTCTGTGAAACTTATACCTGGAAATTGAGTCACTTTCACTGCTTAAATTTCCTTCACAGAATAACATAGTTTCTGTTGGAAGAGTATTTGTTATAAAAGCAAATTATTAAGGGTGGAAACTGTCTATACAGGGTGATGGTGTAGGAGGATATCTGCACTAGATTGTTTGCTCCTTAGTGTTTTCAAAGCTCTTTAACAATAACTTTTATAACACTCATTACCTAGTATTATTAATTTTTAGGTGTCACTCTATTCTGTAGCGTGGGAATTCTTTTATAACATAGTGCTCGCTATACATTCATTCATTCATTCATTGGAAGAGTGTACTGAGTGCTCCTCACGTGCCGGACATGGACATGGCTTGTGTGCTGGAGGCACAGTAGTAAGCAAAACAGACGCAGTCTGTGCCAGGTGGAGCTCACAGCCCATGGTGGGGTGGAGGGCAGGGGTGGGCAGTAAACCTGGGCAGTTACAGTGGTGATAGGTGCAGGGCACAGTGAATGTGTAACTCAGTACCTAATATGGATATTAATATGTATGCTGTGTATACATATTAATATACACCATTGTGGGGGGCAACACCATTGTATGTATACTGCCTATAAGAGAAAATATAAACTACTTATTTATTTTATTCTATTTATTTATTTTTTAAGATAACCTGGCCAGAGTTCTTTCTTGGGTCCACGCCTCTGAACATGTTCACATACGTATTCTAGTCTTCTTCACTAGCAACACCCACTCACCCTTCCAGACCCAGCCTAAATGCCACCTTGTTCCTTCCCTGTCATCTCACAACTCCCTTAGAACAAGGACTATGTTATATGTATCTGAAATTCTAGAGCTTGGTCCATCATCTCCCATGGAGGCGTCGGACAGAGGTTTGTTTAAGGAATGACTCTGTTTCCATACTTTCCTCAGTGCACACTGGAGACCTCTGTTTTGGCTTTCAGGAAGGAGTGACCTCTAGTCCGGTCAGCCCTGTGTCCTACTCCTTCATTTTGGGGTATTTATTCTTGCTCTTCTCAGACAGGGTTGTGAGGATTAAATGTAGTAATGAAGTAAGAGTTAAGCATGTTCAGTAAATGTAAGGCGGTGGAATCATCATAATCAACATTAATTATTACTACACTGCTGCTGTTCCTTACAATACACATTCCAGAAATGTAATTACAAAATCTTTCTGAAGACGCCAGCGTTCTAGGTTTGACCTAGATGTTAACATAATAAACTATTCTCTACCAATTAGTGTGTTGGCCCAGTAGAGGTGCTTGACAAGGCCCCTTTCAAGCTTCTGTATATCACTTCAACCCCTCGCTCCAGTAGTACAGGCTGCTAATGAATTAGGAGTCATATTTGTCAACTGGCAAGGGGCCGCCTAGAGCAGTTCCCTGTGGAGTGAGACCTCGCTGTTTCTCTGGGTATAAAGAGACCTCCAGGAGAGCCTGAATGATTCAGAAAATCTGAAGTGGGGAGCCAGCGGCTCAGCAGGAGGCACCCCTCCTTGGCTGACTAGAGCCGGCTGTAAGAAACCTTTTTTTGGGGGATGGGGCCTCTGACAGACTTGTTGGGGAAATTGAAAACCTTCTTTTTAAGAAACAGATAATTTAAAACCCTTTCTGATTCAGAATGTCAGCAAGTAGTGACAGGCTGGATTATTCACTGATGGGGCTGGGAGGAGGGGGAAGCCTCAGGGAGCTCTGGGTTCTCTCAGTGGCCCATCTCCCCAGCTCCTTGCCCTTCCTCACGCGTCTTTCCCATGCTAGCTTGGAGTGGATGTTGTTTTTCCCACACGGCCGCCTTTGTTGGTGTCCTTTGCTGTTTATAGGCATCTAGCACCACTGCAGTGCTGCTGGGGGACTATTGCGTGGCTTCCACAGTGATCTTTGCCCTTGGACCGTGTGCTCTCCAGCCTGGGAAGTATGCAGACCAGTGGTCATGTACTGCTTTCCAATGCTGGGAGGTAGAGAGACCCTCTGAGCCACCCTTAACTCAGAGGACTCCACAGGCTTACGTAAGCTAACGCACGTCATGAGTCAGGCATCTGAACTCAACAAAGAGTGCTCTTAGGAGAAACAAATGGTCTACCTGGCATTTATTATTTGTACATTTCTTTTAGCTGGCAGTCCTCTTATTTCATCAAGGGTAATAATGCAAGAGTGTACAATGCAAAACTCAAGGAAAAGTAATTGTATTTTGTTTGACTGTAATACCAGATTTTTTACTCTGCTCAAAATTTGTGACATTGTTAATCCCACTTTATGAACCAGGATACTTGAATAAATCAAGTATCCATTGTTTATGCCAGATGCAAGAGTTTGCTTCTCTTGCCATGGTTAGATTATCACTTACTTGATAGATAAGTAATTTTTAAAAAATCTTATATCCTAATGGTGCATTAGGCCCCGAAGAGGATATAGAAAGTATAAGACCCTCTCTCAAGAAACTAGTGGTATGATTAAATGGATAAGAGTATGCATGTGAAACAGAATACTTGATATTTTGAGTAGTAATCAAGTGTAATAGTGTATGATTGATTTCAGCTTTAAGTGCTGTGTGTGCAGGAAGAGAGATAAAAAATAGATATTATTTAGTAAAATCCACTACTACAGAAGAAATAAATATTAGTAATATTTTCTATTCTCCTGTCAAGAAGAACATCTTGAATCACTGATTTAATCACTGATAGAGAGCCTGGGTTTTATTCGGTACCTTACAGTTTTTAGCTCATTTACATCATTTGACATATGAACTTACCTTTTTGAAGAAAAAAATCTTTAGTTTTTATACATAGTTGTTGAAATTTTCAGAGTCCTTTTCTTGAAAAATTAAGACATCAAGTCAACAAGTATTTGTTGAGCACTGACCTTGGACCAGTGCATGTACATTTTTTCGTTTTTAAACAACAGCAGAGTATAACCCTAGAATAATGCCTCTTAAGATGACTTTGATAAGTACAAGATGGTGAGTTGAGCTTTTAGCCAAGAACCTTTGTTTTCCCTTGCTGAATATATTTCTTTTTTCTTGTGTGGTAGAACTTGAGTTAGAAATGTTCAGACTGTTTCTGTCCAAGCTGCATTCTCACTATTGTCAGGATTTGTTTAGTGATTTATAATTAATTAGAAAAAAATTCACAAAGCTTGTGAGGCGCTGTAATGGGAAACACCACATAGTATGAGGTGCTGGTGGTGGTTTGGGCCTCATCTCATATATCTGGATACATCTTTCACGATTTTATGCCTATCTCTGCAAAACAGAGATTCTTTCCTCTTAATGGAATTTGAAAAAAAGTCATTTATCTTGAATGAAATTGGTTTCTTCTGTTTACTGCTGGGAGATTTAGTTTTCAACCAGGATGTCTGATCTATTTTATGTGCCTGCCAAAAAATCCCAAAATACTGGCCGCCTGAGTTCTGGCTAATGTTTCCAGGCGCTCTGTTTTGAAAACATTCCGTTTCTACCCTGTGTTACAGATGCTCTTGCATACAGTGAAATCCTGTGATAAATATTTTTCAGTGAACATAAAGTATTTGAAAAATAAACGAATGGCAGTGTTATCATTAGTCATACATTGACTGAGCGCCACCAGTGTATTCATCATGTACAGAACATAGTCCAAGACACAATCCCTATTTAGTGGTTTTATAGTCTAATCTGTGAAATGGTGATGTCAAAAAAAAAAACAAAACTAACTAAAAACAAGGAGCCATCAGTTGGGCAAATTGTTTGCAATTATGATTAATAACCTGCTCTGGGTAATTAATAGGAAAATATACGTGGTTATACTGGGCTGCTAGTTTCAGATATATAAGCAGTAAGTGTGTATTCAAAATAATTCACAGTAAATAAAATAATTCTTTTTAATAATCCTAGGTTGGTTCTTACCTGTATTTTAACCCACTCAAGAAAAAAGTGAGCACAGGTAGGAGGTATCTACCATTCTTTATAGTAATATTATTTAGGTCTTAAAATCAGTCAAGAGCAAATTGTATTATTTGAAAAATGATTGCTTTTCAGAGACTGATTATCCTTGCTTTTATTTATCCTTTCTTGATCATTTTAAGGTACTTCGAAATACTTAATACCCATTTTGACTTCTTTTGTATTAGAAATAAAGTATTTATTGTGCATTAGATAAAATGACAATGTATTAAGTTTGGGTCTACAAATGCAAATATCTATTTAAATTCAGTATTCAGATTGGAGTTTTGTGAGCAAAATATTTAACAAAGTTTGTATTTAATTTACCTGTTCTTTTGACTCACATAGCTGAAACGAGATATAGTGAGTATAGATATAAAAATTTATGTATTTGAATAGGATTTCCCCCACTATTTGCAGGTGCAGTTTTTTGATAGTTTTCTTTCAAGTTTGACTGTGCAGTCCACTTGATTTCATTATAGTAGAAGCTTTTGTATTTGATGTGATTAAGAATTGGTTGGTTAACCCAAAAAGCTGGTTAAAAGTAGGGAATAAAAAATTATATCTGTATATATATATGGCAACATTTTATTAATATTTTATCTTATAAAATATGTATCATGTGTATATATTTGCCAGTTGTTTGGTGGAGGCTCCAGCCTTCTCTTTGAGCATAGGTCGGAGTTTCCCATCTTTTTCCTCTACAACTTTCAATCTCAGTTTCCTTAGATGCACTTGTGAAGCAATTCTTCTAGTTGTAATTTCCTCCAAGTCTTGTAATAATTTTTTTCACTGTTAGTCAGATCTGTCCAAAAACATTCAACAAAGTGTCCATAGAGACTACAACTCTCTTTGTACACATAGTTTATTGGGTGTTGGATAACACTGTTTAATTAAGGTACTTAATTATAGTAACAGGCATAACTGACATAAGCAGATTTGAAAACAAACACAATTAAGCATAGAACTCAACAGGTGGAAGCAGAAGTGGACGGGTGTCCTAGACAATAGCTTATTAGCCACCAGTGTTGAGCATTTTGTGGGGAAATCAAGAGCTCTGGGCTGGTGAAGCTGTGACATGGTGGTCAGTGAGGAGAGCTTTTTTTTTTTTTTTTTTTTAATTTGAGGCTCTTGCTAACTTGGCTCTCCATCTAAAGGACCTCCTTTTTATCCTGTCCCCGCATGAATCCTTGCTCAAGTCTATGTATTTTCATCATTATAGCTGCCGCCTCTCCCCTTTCCACCCAAGTCTGCTGCCTTTAGCCTCTGCTGTTTGTTTCTACCTGAAATCCCTCCCATCCTCCATTTGAAATTTTGCATCAAAATTCACCCCCTTATAGAAGCCCTATGGATTGACTCTACCCAACTTTTATACTTCTGTTGATAAATTTATATACTATCTGTATAGCTTTAATGAAATAAAACTTCAAACACTTGAATTTTAGTATTAAATATAGTGTCCTTTATGTATAGTAAGTGCTCAAATATTTCTTTAGCCATATGAACCTATAAAAGAAAATAGGACAGTTCTTTCCCTGCACCCCACCTCCAGTTTTATTGAGTTATAATTGACCTGTGACAGTTCTTGAGATGTTTAATTTTCCATTTGTGCTAAGTAGGAAGTCTTGGGAAGGCCTTGTTAGAAAATGAGAGAATGGGAGACCAAGCATGGTAACTTACTCTCTGCTACCCAATGAGAAAAATATGTACTTAACGCTGGTGAACTCTTTCATTTTATACATGTAACACCTGAATGGGGATGGTAGAGTTATCAAGCTCTCACATCTTATTGCTGGGCGACATTGGGGAGCTCTTTTTTTTAGGATAGCTGTCCATCTGTTCTCCTCCAGGAACTCCTGGATCTGTGCCACTGCCACTTGGCTGCTGGCTTCAAGAGAGCCTAAATCAGTGAGTTGCTCACACCAGGCAGAACAAACAGGCTCTTCTCCTTAAAGTGTCTGTAATTATATGACCATAATTAGAAATAAAACCTTCTTTAGATAATTTGCAGCTCACCAGGAAAGACTTTCTGCTTACACACTATTTTATCCTCTATTGTTTCGTATGCTAATCGGGAAACAGGTTACTTGGCCTAACAATAGACCATTGAATTGAGTGGAGAGATCCAGATTCCCCATACTCCCTAATTTTGCTGTGTGGCCTTGGGGTCATCGGGTGCTCTTTCTCAGCTTTTGGTTGGTATTGTTAACATGATGCAGCTAATGTATATAGGAAGTGTTGCATGTGACAACCTGAATTCCTGCTGTTAGTTCCCTGGAAAAAGAGAGAACCTAGAAATAAATAACTCATGAGTAGAAACAGTAGTTTTGGTGGTTGTGGTCAGGGTTCAAGATTGTTGTCATTATTGTAAATGATAACATTGTTTAGGTGGTTCTACAGTGTTCAAAAAAATGTAGGTCACTGTTGATTTTTGTCTGATGGTTTGAGTTAGAGTAGATGCTGACTAATTCATAAGCCCCAACTGCAAGGTAGATGTTCAGTATTGATTAGACCTATGCCCCTGGTTGTATGTTGTTAAAAAGGACTCAGTGGTGAAATACTCCTAAAGCTAAATCAATGAGCTACAAAAGTTGTTTTTCTCCCATAAATATTTGTATTTTATCCCTTTAACTAAATGAGAAGGACCATGAGGAATTTCTGTGATCTGGGCTGTTAAGAAAACCAACTGTACCTTTGGAACAGCATGCTCATATGTTAACCATTCCAGGTGAATATAAATTATTCACATGTACATCTTAGCTGAGGATAACTCTGGCCCAATAGAGGAGACAACATAACAGCTTTCTCTGGAAAATTATCATCTTTTTTTCTGGTGACATGGGTAGAGAACTTGGCTCAGAGCACACCCAATTACTGATAAAAATTTCAAGGGCTTTGAGACATAAGTCCTCACAGTGTAAGTGTTCAAAAATGTATACAATTTCTGTGATGCTCATGGCCAGTAATTGTTAAGCAATTAGCTGTATTGGCAGAGTCACTAGGAAGTTTTCTGCCTTGGCAATATTTTTTGAAGACTTTATTAAATTTAGAGCAATTTCTGGCTGACTTTTCTTCCTCAACATACAGACTTGTCCAGAATAACACCAGTCTTTATGAAATCATCATGAAATCCACTGAACCCAGTAGCTTCTAGGCCTGTCATTCTCCTCTCCTTGCCTCCTCTTCCAAGTTCCTAGAATGGGCTGTTACCTCCTGCCGGGTGGACTTCCTGACCACGCCAACCCCTTCCTTAAATCTTTACAGGGGCTTCTCATTTCCTTTTGCATCTACTCTGGCTGTTCGCCCCATGCATCAAAGCCAGTCTCCGCAGGCTCTGGATTATCTCATTTCCCTCATCTGCTGCTCAGGTCCCAGCCTTCTCTCTCTCCATTTGGCTCAGTTCCTCTAGGTAGCACCTTCCTTGTGAACTCATTACATTAGTCTTTTGAGCTGTCTCCCAAGCATTGTCATTTTCTTAGATTCTCTTCTCAACAAACTGTGCTTTTTTCTTCTGTTCTAAATAACTCCTGAAAGCCAATCTTCTGTAAAAGTCATTTTGAATTAAGTAGAGAATTGCTGATGGTCTCCTCTTCATCCACTTTGACAATAAAAAAACCTCCTGTGGCTTCTTCCTCTAGTATCTACCCCTGTTATAAACTCACCTCTGCTTCCCACTTCCAAAACGACCCTTGCCCTTGACTTATGTGTGTATCCCATTCCTGCTCTGGTGACTGTTCCTAATTTAGAGGCTTACACGGGGGTGAAGAAAGCAGGTTCTGAGGTCAGTTGCCTGACTTGGAATCTGATTTCTGCCAGTTGCAGCTGTGCTCCTTTGGGCCCATTATTTAACCTTTCTGTGCCACAGTTTCCTTCTTAATAAGACCGGAACAATAAGAACACCTCGCTGAGATTGTTGAAATAATTTAAGCACCTCATACAGTATCTGGTACATGGTCACATGCAATAAATATTAGCTGTTATTATTATTATTTTTAACTGGGGGAGAGAATGAAGAACACACCCCTATTTAATATTCCCATATCTATATCTACACACATATACACGTACATACACACATGTACATACATGTATATATATGTGCACACACATCTACATTCACATACATAGTTACATAGTTTTGGGAAAACATTCAGAATATCATTTCTTTTTTAGAAAGTGAAAAATTACTTATTTTTAAATGCAAAACACATAAAGTTGAACAAAATCTTGGCTGGCTAGGCAAGGGTTTCAACAGAGGTGGGGAAGTACACTGTACCATTTGTTTCTGCACACCTACTAAAGGTCTGGCATTAGTGGTTTGGTCTTTGTTTAAAAGCACCAGAGCCTCAGATGCATGTATGGGCACTTGGCTTGCTTTTGAGTAACCATGATTAGGGTGTCAGGTTTTCCTTAGGAAAGTTTCAAAAGCAGGAGCTAGTCCACCCAACCTTAAGTAAATGAAGGAGAAATTAATTTTTTAAAAAAGAATAGTGTGAAGGAGAGCATTCTTTTAAAAAATGACTGTAGAAGGGAATTATTCAGATAAGTCTGTCGTGAGTTTATGCATACCCCTTTAAAGTCTGATGTATCTTCAGTACAGCCATTATTTAATAAGAGGATAATTAATTGCTTTTGTTTTCCTAGTTTTGTTGCTTATAAATATTCTGTTAAGGAATTTTATAAACGTACTGAAGATAATCCTGGGCTGATGGGTATATTTTCTAAATAGAATACTTACCAGGCTTATGTTGATTATTTATATTTGAAAATGTTGACTGTAGATATCATTGGATTGCTTTCAAATTAATCACTTATTCCTGATTTACCAGGGATATATCAGTGAAACATTTATTTAGAAAACAAATAATTTTAGATATGAAAATTGAATCTCTTAAAAATTATAATAAATGATTTAATATACCAGTGTTTTTGGTGTAATATTGAAGGACCCAGAAGTATGCAGTGTGCATATGACTTTATTTTATATATATGTGTGTGTGTGTGTGTGTGTATTGCTATTTATCATATCTTAGAGGTTGCTACTCTTGTAGATATAAAAATTACTTGAATTTCCCTATTTTCATTTATTTATGTAATTTTATAGCTTACATCATTTTCAGTTGTTTTATTAATGCCAGTTTTATAAAATAAAATAATTAGAGAACTTATGAGGAAGGGTGGCATGAAAGAGGTGACCAGAGTTACACTGTTTCATATTTGTAACTTTCGTTTCTTTTCAAATGTAGATTTATTCCTGGTGATACAAATTGCTGTTTTCCTTGGCAGGCATTAGAAGCAAGTCTATGTGAAATTATGTAATGTCTGAAAAGTTATATTCATGATTAATTGGCCTCTCCTAGAATGGTATTTGTGTGTGTGGAATAAGGCGATCATGCTTTTCTATTTGGCAGTGAGTTAAAGTGCCCCTGCTCAGATCAGGTTACTCGACAGGGCTTTTTGACTGAGAACTGTATACTTAGCTTGATCTCTTTTTAGGAAGCGTAAAATGTAGCTTCAAAGCCAAATACACTGGAATTCGTATTGTAACCAGTGTTAGTCTTTGGATAACTTCAAAAGCAAGCCATTCCACTCTGTCACACCTTAGTTAACAAATAAAGCCAGAAGATTTAAAACAACAGCATTATCATCTCTGGGGCCTCTGAACTCACAGCCACTCTTGATTATCCAAAGTAGATTGTCTGTAGTGTCAAATAATAGGTTTAAATTCTTCCTGACCTTGACCCAGACTGATCAGTTACAATGATCTATTTATTTATCTAAGCTGGACTTTACAGGAGCTAGAAAATAAGGCCTTTAAACAATTGCCCCTTCCCACGTGTCAACTTGAGAAATGATGACATTCATTACTAACAACACAGTGATTGTGAACTTGATAACCGGAGAGGTACTGCAGTGGTCCTGGAGCCTAACTGTTTGGGGAAAGTTAACTTCTGTTTTCTCATCTGTAGTGTGCAGATAATAGTACCTACCTTCTGGCATTTTAATGATTGATTAAGTGCTAACCTGAATATCTGTTCTTAGTGCTTTTCAAATATTTGCTGCTGCTAATTACTGTTACTCCTGCTGCTGCTGCTACTACAACTGCTACCACACCAACTACTGCATTACTGTGACTAATAAAATAGTTCCTCCGGCAGGGCATTAACTCCAGGGCTCTGCTCTTCAGTGAATCCTCATATTGAAATGGTAAAACACATCCCAGAGTTGAATATGAGTAATTTGGGGGTTACTTTTTTAAAGTATCTATATTCTTATTGCTCAAAGGTGTGGACCACAGATCAGCATTAGTATCATGCGGGAGCTTCTTAGACATGCAGAATCTCTGGCCCCATTCCAGCATTACTGAACCAGAACCTGCATTTTAACAAGATCTCCAGGTGTTTTGTTTGTATATTAAAGTTTGAGAAGTATTTATCGCCATCATTTCCTGGCCCCTCCCCCATCCTCAAAATCATCTGAATAACTTAGAGATGACTACCAGCAGTGGACCACCAAGCAGTATCACGTGAGCCAGGCCCTCAAAACAGACAGGCAGTTAATTAGAAAGAAGGGAAGATAAAAGGAAGGAGGGAGGAAGAAAAACCATGCCTGACAATACTGTTACTGTAATTCTGTAGGTGGGTCTGTGCTCACTGACTTCAGATTGTTCTTTGTTGTAACACGGACTGTGGAAAGAAGTACTGAAATTTTATGGGCTGCTAGCAAATTTCTGTGGCTCTGTAAGTTCCAGTGATCTGTCAAACTTACCTTGCAAAGTTTCCTTTTAACTCACGGTCTCAAAAATTAGTATGCACTGCTTATTTTCTTAAACACACACATACATAGTGCAGTCCTCTTATAATCATGCTCCATTTAGCTTTTTGATGCGAAGATGATGTTCTTAATGTGCTGATCCTGAAAGATCAGTGGATAGGAGAGTAGAGTTTCATTGACTTTCCTCACTGTCCCTTGGCTAGTGCTTCCACTTTGTTCGGTTTGTTTACTCCAATGTAAAGGTTGTGAGGATGTATAAGAACACTGGTCTTTGATTAACCATGAACTATGGATGGTTGTGGAGGCACAGCTTTATTTGTATTATCACATACTAGGGGATAAAGAAAATTACTAGTTTTTTTACTTAAAATATGACCTTTGAATCCATTTTTTAAAAGTTAATTTGAAAAACAAATTTAAGTTAAAATATGGTATCATTTTCAACTGTTAAATTGGCAAGGAAAAAATTAGATAAAACATGTTAGGAGTATAGAGTGACACAACCTCATGCAGTTAAAAATGCCTATGTTCTGTGACCCAGCAATCTCACAGCTAGGCATTTATTCTGCAGGTGTATTTGCACAGGCAAATGCACATGTGTACATTTCCGTAGAAGCAAAAGAATGGTATTAACCTCAATATCTATTAGAATAAAACTGGTTTAGTACACCTCAACTTTTAATTTTTTTTAAGATGAAAGTGTCTCAGTGAACCTTTTGAAAGGGAATTTGAGCGTCCAGGGATTACCCATAGGAGGGAAACCTATTTTCCATTCTGTATATCTTTGTGCTATTTGAATTAAAACACACACACACACACACACACACACACACACACACACGTAACTTTAAAAATCAACAAAATAGCCCTCGTATTGAAGAAATTTAAGCCATGTTTTTGACGCATATGTATTTTTCCCCCTACCTTTAAAGCATGTTCATGTGACATAAACTTATTATGTCTCTGGGGCCCTCAGACCCACAGTTTTTAGGAGTAGGCAACAAATTCTCAGTAGCCTCTCAGCTCTGTATTTACTCTTGTGCTTCTCAGACTCTTCTGAGCATAAACTGCCAGATGTCCTAATCATTCAGAGCTGTGATTCTCAACCTGGGGTACCACCAGAATCTCCTCGAAGCTTTTAAAAAAATCAAGATGCCTAAGTCAGCTGCAGACCTATTTAATCTAAATCCATGCATGTGGCTTAGGCGTGTACATCCTAATGTTCATACCTGTTTAAGAACCACTGTCTAGAGAGCAGTTCTTGGTAGGGTTCCTCTTCCACTAAGGCACCAGCTGTTACCTCCTCCCTGCTCCAGCCTCCCAGGAGTTGATGTGGCACCAGAGTAGAATGGGTGGACCCTCTGCTCTACCGCCAAAGAAAAGGGAATGGCATTTTGAATAACCACATGGCTCTAGCTGTTGTATTAGAATAAAAATGATAATGATAGTGATAATAACAAATCAGGTTTCCAGATAAGAATCAACATTTTTCCTCATATAAAGAACATCGAAAGTAAATAGGGGATATCAAAAGCTGATTCTTTGAAAACATCAATAAAATTCAGAAATTTCTAGGTAGGCCAATGAAAAAATAAAGGGAAAACACAAATTACCAGTAACAGGAATGGGAGCGAGGATAGCACTGAAGACATAAAAAGAATAATAAGGGAATATTATGGGCAATTTTATGCCAATAAATTGGGCAGCTTAGATGAAATGGGAAAATTCCTTGAATGCCCAGATCACCACAGCTGACACATACATACAAAATAGAAACTCTGAATAGCTCTATATCTACTGAAGAAATTGAGTTCAAAATTTAAAACTGTGGTACAAAGAAAACTCTAGGCTCAGACAACACACAACTTTAATGGTGAAGTCTCAAACATTTAACAAATACAACTGTTAGATAAATTCTTTCAGAAAGAAGGAGGTAACACAATTGTATTTCCTATAGTAGCAATGAACATTCAGAAATTGAATACCATTTACAATGGCATCAAACAATATGAAATATATAGGGATGAATTTAGCAAAATATGTACCCTGAAAACTGTAACCGTTTCTGAAAGAAAGTAAAGAAGACCTAAGTAAATGGAGAAATGTACATTTAATGGGTTGGAAGACTCAATAATGTTACCAAGTCAACATTCCCCAAACTGATCTATACAGTCAATACAGTCAAAATAAAGATCCCAGCAGGCTTTGTTCTAGAAATTGACAAACTGATTAAAAAATTGATATGGTAATACAAAGGATCTAGAATAGCTAAAACAAATTTTGAAAAGGAAGACCAAAGTTGAAGGACTAATTCAGTGGGAAGAAGAAAATCTCAGCTAATTGTCCTGGAATAACTGGATATGCATATGGAAAAAAAGTGAATCTTGACCCTTACCTCACTCCGTACATAAAAATTAACTAAAAATGCATCATGAACTTAGTTTATAAACTAAAACCAGGAAACTAAAAGAAAATATAGGATAAAGCCTTTGCAACTTTGGAATATGCAAAGATTTCTTAGATTGGACATAAAAAGTAGAAAAATAAGTAAATGGGACCTCGTAAAAATTAAAAACTGATGTTTCTCAAAAGAAATTATTAGGAAAATGAAGAGACAAGCCACAGAATGAGAGAAAATATTCACAGTACATATATATATATATATTTTTTAATAAATTTATTTATTTTTGGCTGTGTTGGGTCTTTGTTGCTGCGTGTGGGCTTCCTCTAGTTGCAGTGAGCGGGGGCTACTCTTCTTTGCGGTGCAGGCTTCTTACTGCGGTGGCTTCTCTCATTGTGGAGCATGGGCTCTAGGCGCGTGGGCTTCAGTAGTTGCGGCTCACGGGCTCTAGAGCACAGACTCAGTAGTTGCGGCACACGGGCTTAGTTGCTCCGAGACATGTGGGATCTTCCCAGACCAGGGATCGAACCCGTGTCCCCTGCATTGGCAGGCAGATTCTCAACCACTGGGCCACCAGAGAAGTCCCATAGTACATATATTTTATATGTTATGTATATATGTATACAAAGGACTTGTAGCTAGAACATATATATATGAAGGTCTTACAACTCAGTAAGACAAACAACCCAATTTAAAAAATAGGTGTTATAGGTTGTGTTCATTAGGAAGCAGGCACTGAGATAAAGTTTTATAATTATGTGGATATGTATATTTGTCCAAACTTTAAAGGGTACATATTATTATTGTAAATTGCACCTCAGTAAAGTGTTTTTTTTTTTTTTTTTTAAGTAAGATTTAAGAAGAAGAAAAACAAATGAGGGTTTATGTTCATGTGGGGTATTGGTTGTTCTTTTAACTTTCTTTTTTTGTAATGTTTTTATCCGATTTTGATATCAGAATTATGCTGGCCTCATAAAATGAGCAGAGAAATATTTCTTCCTTTGGTTTTTGAAATTGATCATTTAAGATTGGTATCAAAAAAAAAAAAAAAAGATTGGTATCGTAATCTTCTTAATCTTTGAAAGAATTCACCAGCAAAGCTGGGGTTCGCTGTGTGGAGGTTTTAAGTTATGAATCATTTTCTTTAATGGATTTAAAGTTATTCAGATGTTCTATTTCTTCTTGTGTTAGTTTTGTTGGTTTAGTCTATCAGCGAAGTCCATTTTACTAAGTTGTCTAATTTATTGACATAAAGCTGTTCATAATATTTCCCATCATTTTAATGTCTTCAAGATTTGTAGTAGTATCCCCTGCTTACTTCCTGGTATTGCTAATTAGCATTTTTCTTTTTCTTAATTATTCAAACTAGAGCTTTCTAATAATAAAATTAACCGTCTACCTTCCTTATGACCCTGCATTTCCACTCCTAGGTATTTACTCAAAAGAGATGAAAACACCTATCCACAAAAATACTTAACACAAGAATGTTGAGAACAGTTTTATTCATTTTAGCTCTAAACTGAAGAAGACTTAAATGTTGATCAACTATAGAGAAAATAAATAAATTTTTGTATATTTTACAATAAAATACTACTCAGTAATAAAAAGAAATGAATTGTTGATATATGCGACAGTATGAATGAATATGATAATACGGTGAGTAAAAGAAACCCTATACAAAAGAACTCAGTTTCTGCTTCCATTCATATGAAGTTTTAGAACAGGCCAATCCAAACTGTGGAGGTAGAAATCAAGAATAGTGGTTGCTTGGGAAGGAGAGTTGGGAAGGGGTTGACTGGGAAGGGGCAGGAGAGAACTTTCTGGGGTTATGAGTGCTCTATATCTTGATAGCAATATGGGTTACATGAGTGAAGGGGTGTTTTCAGAACTCTCTGAACTGTATCATTGTATATAAAATATATCTAAACTTAGTTGTACAATGTTGCGAATATACTTTACATTGAACCTTACACTTAAAAATAGCTAAAATGGTACATTTTATGTTATGTGTATCTTACAATTTAAAAAATGTAAGTGGGTGGATATGATATGAAGGTTCTAAATGGACATTTAAAGTGCTTATTTTTCCTCATATAATGTGCTGTTTTATTATTATTTCTTTATTTACCATTTATATACTAAAATAAGAATGTAATTTAGAAAATGATGAGAAAGAACCATGTATGAGAAATAATGTTACATTTATATATTCAACAAATATTTATCAAATAGCTACAGTGTGTATAGTTCTTCATTTTGTGTGTTAAGATAAAGCAAACAAGGATCTCCTTCAAAGAGCTCATAGTGTACTAAGCTTTGACTTACAATATGCAAAAAAAAAATTTGATTTCACAAAAATAAAGAGCTTTCTTCAACATACTGTATACCCTTTAGTAGGTTTCTGTAGACTCTTGAAGTTCTAGGGAATCGAGCTTAAAAATCCTTGCCCTGGGGTAAAGCCTGTCACTCTGGTGTTTCTCTTCCTGGCCTTGCTGTAGTTTGCATTGACAGGGGAGGTGTTTATGTTTTGTGCCCTCCCTACATAGCCTGCAGTGATGCTGAAGGACCAGAGAGCAGACTTTCACTGATAATGTACCTGTAAGTGCTGGGTTGGTGCCTGGCCTAAAGCATTAGTGGATCTAGAACCTCCACCACAAAGAGTTTTAGGGCAGAGTCCAAAAAACAAGGTCAGAGCTCTTGACATTCAGGTAGTAATTACCATCCTCCTTTCCTACTTCTTAGGACTACTGTAATTGAAAGGGTCAGAGGTACTCTGAATGTGAAGAAAACAAAAGCAGAAAAGTCAGGGGCATAGAAATTCTACCCACCAGTGGGTTTAATGTGCCCACCGGGCAATTGGAAATTAAGTGTGATAATGAAATCACACTACTATTATTGGTTCTGTGAGGACAAGCACTTGGAGTACCAGTTGTATTCTGTTGGCATACTTGGGTGCTGAGTAAATATTAGTAACTTGTTGAATAGTGCCTAGCATCTCACTGCCATGTAAATCTCTGTGAAGGCAGGACATTGTTGGAGGGAATGGTGGTGGTGATGGTAATCTTACTGAGAAAGTGACTACCATGTGACTTTTCTAGCTTGTTAATATCCATCTACCTATGCCTCATCTTTTCATTCTACTTCCCTGTTTGTATCTCATTACAATCAATTCAGTTGCCTGTGTCTCTGAACAGTTAATTCAGGTTTCTCTTGGTGGAGCTGGTAATGAGAATATCTATGTTCACATCACGCCTAGGCGGAGTTGTATGTAGGCACCATCTAGATGAAAATGGATGCCTTGGGACAACTGAGCAAGCCGCTGTATGATTCCAACTAATATATGACATTCTGGAAAGAGCAAAACTATGGATACAGTATAAAAAAGATCAGTGGTTAACAGGGATTAGAGGGGGGAGGGAGAGATGAATAGGCAGAGTGCAAGGATTTTTGGGGGGGCAGTAAAATACTCTGTATGATACTACAATGGTAGGTACATGTCATCATAAATTTGTCCAAACCCATAGAACATACAACACAAAGAGAGAACCCTAATGTAATCTTTGGGTGGACTTTGGGTGATAATGATGTGTCAGTGTAGGGTCATCAGTTGTAACAAATATATGAGTCTGGTGGGGGAATGTTGTTAATGAGGGAGGCTGTGCACCTGTCAGGACAGGGGGTATGTGGGAAATTTCTGTACCTTCCTCTCAATTTTCCTGTGAACTTAAAATTGCTCTTAAAAAAGAAGTCTAAGAAAAAAAGAAACTATTAAAGATTTGCGGTACTTGAATATGAATTGATTTTAAAATTCAATTTTTCAAAATCTAGGGTAGAGTTTATATTATATTGCTAATATTATGACATACTTGCTGAAGAGAATAGTTTGTAAATCCTAAGCTGACTTCCTATAACCATGTGTTGAACTTCCAGCGGTGTTGAATCAGACTTTGATCCCTCTTAAGAAGATAAATGCAATATCTGCAGTTTCTAATGGTAGGGGTGTAGGAGAGACTTTCAGATGAAATCTTCAAAGCCAAGTCTCTGCCCAGATAAGAAATTAAAGACCCTGGAGAAGGCAGTTATTTCATTGTCCTACCTCCTTCCCCCTCTGCCCAACTTGTAGGCCTCATTTATTTACTGCTCCCCCCCCCCAAAAAAAGAACAAATGAGATGCTATTGTTAAATGCAGTGTACAGAGTTAGATTTGTTTCCTTCCAATAGAATCACTTTCCTTAATCAGCACTCTTATAAATGGCACACCTGCCTAATTAGAACAAGTTCTAGACGACAGGATACAGTGTGAGCATTTCAGTTAGCTCCACACATTTGATAACTATTGTGACTGATGTTCTTAGAAAGTCTTCCCTTCTCTCCTTTTCTTATTCCTCTGTGGCTAAGCTTTTTATAATTTTATACTTCTGAATCAGCCTTTGATTGTGGGAATTTATCCGTATGTGGTCATTGATATTGGTTTTGTTTCTAAGTGATTCCTTAAATGAAAAAAGAAGTGATGTATTTATGCTTATGTGTAGGGATGCTTTTAAATATTTTTTTATTTTTTATTTACTTGTTATCACTCTTAAAATACAGAAAACTCCCTTGACTGTGACAGGGAGGTAAAATACAGCAGTCACGTTCAAGATCTCCATACATTAGCAATAATAAATCCTTTTGCCCTGAGTAATAACAGAAACTCAATTTAGAGCCAGTGGGGATGACGTAGTGCTCCCTCACAGAACCAATCACCCACAGAGAAGTATAATGAGCAGGGGAGGTGATACAATAAAACCTGTATGGCCAGAGGAAAATTATGGTAAAATTGTTGCCTATGAAAAGTCTTGTAATAAGTATATCTCCAGTTATCTTCCAGAAGAAATTATTTAGGCATCTATTCAGGTCAAGATTCATGACAGAAGTACAAGAATAGCCTTTAGAATAAAGCAAAAGGGTACATGAGTGTAGAGAAAATGGCAGTGGACATGCTGTGAACAGAGTTGTGTTGTGCCTGAAGGATCTGAAGTAGCCCCGGTGCTGCTGTGAGGGCGTGCTGCTCACCAAACCTTGCAGAGGGATGGCTGCACTGACCACTGTTGCAGCACATGCTGACGGGGACAAGATAATGCCCTTAAAATACAAAATGGTTTAGATTATCACAGGAATATACTCTACTCTTAGAGTTAGTGTATTTCCCAAGACCACAGCTTAAGCAGATTGCTGTAAAGGAAAATCCTGAGTGGGCATGATCCATATCCTAATTAGGAGTGGGCTTGATCTGTTCAGACATCTATCAGTTGAATAAGTGGGTTAAGTGGCAAGAAATGAAGTCTAGCTCTTTATTAGATAAGTGTCAAGTATAGTGCTGAGATGGCTAAAAAAAAAAAAAAAAAGTTAGTATGTTACCTAAAACAACATGAACAGTTTCAACCTGTGTTGTCCCAGTGCTATCTGTTGTACAGTCTGTGGAAAACAATTCATTACCAATAATAAAACACCAAAGTTTGTAAAATATTTTTTAAATAGATTGAACAGATGGATGCTTTTTTATAATTTTGTTACTCTCACTGCAGTGTATTCATCTTTCTTGATTTCTTTTTTTTTCTTTTATTGTATTATTTCTTGAGAGGCAAAGGGGGGTGGTGGTCAGTTAGGTACTGGCAGCTGGGCGTGGCCCCAAAGCTATCTTGCATACAACCTATAGTGGCTATTAGTGAGTGAGCCCCAATAGTTAATACTTGTGGGAGTGGTGAGGCAATTTCCCTCCCAGCTGATTTTAAAATTTTGATTCTATCTTGTCAGATTAGACCCATGGAAGTACAATTATGTCCAAACATAAGTGCCATACATTATAAATGGTCAGAGTAGGAAAAAAGCATTCAGATTAGACAGTGGTGGAACCCACCTTGCCATCAATGGTTGCTTCATATTGTAGTCATTAAAAATATACATTAAAATAAAGAACAGTAGTCAGTATTTTGGGACCTGTTGAACCGGAGGAACCAGTTCCAAACCTGAAAGCAGTCTGTTCATTTGTTCATTCATTTATTCCATGAATGTACTTTGAGACTGGAGCTACAGCAACTAATCTCTGCTCTCTTAATGTTT
Organism: Balaenoptera borealis; assembly: GCF_965194805.1. Classification (NCBI taxonomy): domain Eukaryota; kingdom Metazoa; phylum Chordata; class Mammalia; order Artiodactyla; family Balaenopteridae; genus Balaenoptera; species Balaenoptera borealis. The sequence goes on from NC_138874.1 coordinate 59,774,346, forward strand.
TTAGTAAGCGAAACAAAATAGATGAATGATACATCATATGTCAGATAGTGATGAGTGCTATGCAGAAAAATAAAGCAAGGCATGGAGGATCCAGAGGTGCGGGTGGAGTGCAGTTTTAGAGGGAGTGGTCAGGGATAGCCTTTCTGATAGGTGATAACGTGAATCCAGCTCCAAAGGAAATGAGGGAGCAGCTGTGGGAAGCGAAACAGCTAAGAGCTTAGAGTCAGCAGGCTGGGCTCCCTCTGTCTTAATAGCTTTGTGACCATAGGGAGGCATTTAACTTACCTGTGGCACGGAGACAGAAAGAGCCACCGAGCCTATTTCACAGGGTTTGTGTTCGGCACAAGTGAGACACTTGAGAAAAGCATTTTGGTAAAGGAAAAGTAGTACCTCGACTTCAAATTTCAGTGTGAAACGATAAGAGGGTATAAATTAAAGAGATAAATACAGCAGAGTCTTAAAACAGCCCTTCCATACAGCTTGTTGTGGAGTTATTGAATTGAGTTGTCTGAACTAAAGTGTAGAGAACATTCTCCAAAGATGAACTGTTTGATACTGGGGTGTACAGGATTTATATTCATCTTTGTTTGCTTTTGTGGTATTATTAGTTTAAGATTTTATATTTGTTTGTGCTTTTCTTCCTCTGACATCTTTTTCTTTTCTTTTCCTTTGAAGCTTTCCTTTTATTAAATTAGTTACAGGCCTCTTGACTCTCAGTTGAGCATTTTCTACGCTGTTCCTGTACTCCCTGATTAATTCATTAAAAACAAAACCCAAAAAAATCCTCTAAGATGAATACTTTTCATGGGGGCTCACAACATCCATCTTTTATAGAGTAATTCTAAACTCCAGAACAAATTACTTGCACTGATGTTTATTAAGGACTTGAAGTTGTTTGTTTGCCCTGTTTGTTTTTATAGCCAGAGTGAATTTTGCAATAATTGTTAACAATGTTTGAATAGAACCTTATAGTTTACAAAGTGCTTCACACACTCGCTCACATGGGAACTTTAGCAACCCTGGAGCAAGACAAGGTGGACGCTATTGTGCCCTTTCACAAAAGAGGGAACCCAAGGCTCAGAGAACAGAATTTAAATTCAGGTCTTTCCATGATACAAGTGTGAATATATGAATGAAAAATGCTGAATTGTTTCCAACACTTGGAATTACTAAAATGGTATGTTTTATAAGTAGATGCAGGAAATTTTGTAGATGACACCAGGAGAAAAATCCTTAAGGGATTATGGAAAGAGAGGGCTGTGTCCCTGATCATTGTGAGTGGAGACCGTGGAGGCAAAACCCCTTTTGGTGTCTTTGTCAGGAAGAGGATGTGAGCCTGGATGCCCATGGCTCTGATCTGTGCATGAACTCCCTCCCTCCCTCCCTCCATTCCTTTTTTTTTCCAGTTTCTTAGACTAACAAGACTAACAAGCATCTTATTTTCCTTCAGGGCAGAAATAAAAGTAACCATATGCAAATATAAAACTTATCAAAGATGTGTTGTCTTGGATTTAAGAATGTTTCTTCAGAAAAGGCTGTCTTATTTTGATATCAGGCGTCCTGAAGACTCTTAAAATGTCTTTTAAAGTATAATAGAAGCAATGAAAAATTAGAGCTGAGTTGGGAAGGGCCTTAGAAATTATCCAGCCATGGAACCATTAAACTGTTTGATCTGGAAAGGACCTTTGAAAAGGTCCCAGATCCCAACTCGCGGGAGGCTCCTTCGTCCACCGTGGCATCCTCGCCATCCTGATAGGGTCCGTGCAGTATCTCCATGGCTTCTGATTACAAAGACTGTGTGAGTTCACTTATATGAGGTGCCTAGATTACTCAAACTCATCGACACAGAAAGCAGAAGGGTGGTTGCCTGGGGCTTGGGGGAATGGGAAGTTAGTATTTAATGGGGACAGAGTGTCAGTTTGGGCAGATGAAAAAGTTCTGGAGATCAATGGTGGTTGTACAACATTGTGAACATACTTATTAACGCCACTGAACTGTGTACTTAAAAATGATTAAGATGGTGAATTTTATGTTTTTTATATATATATATATATGTATATATGTATGTGTGTGTATATGTATATATGTGTGTGTGTATATATATATACACATACATACATACACATACACACACACACACATACATACACACACACATTTTACCACAGTGTAAAAAATAAAGAAGCAAGAAAAAAATTCATTTCGTTGCTGGACAGCTCTGTTGGAGAGTTGGAGTCTAAGATGACTCACTGGGGCATGGAGAACAAATTAACCCCTCCCCCTGGATGAAGACACCCAGCTTGTCCCCTCCCAACAGTCTCTTCCCAGCCAACCAGCCTCAAGTTGCTTCAGTAGGTCATTTTGTTTTGTCTTACAGTTTATTTGAATCATAATCAAGATAAGGACTGTATGTTGTAATTGGCTAATAAGCCTTTTAAATCTCTCTTAATCTATTGGTTCTTCTTCCATATCTGTTTCTGTCTCCCTCACTCATTCTGTCACCCTTTTAATTTACTTGTTGAAGAAACTGGGTCATTTGTCCTCAAGAGTTTTGGTACTTGCGTCCCTCTGCTGTGTAGATTGACATGTTCCTCTGTCCTCTGTATTTCCTGTGAAGCGGTAATTGGATTGAGATACTTTACTTTAGAAATGTTGTAATCCAACTATATAATAACTCATTCTGTATCTTTTTTTTGAAAGTGCCCCCCAGCTTTTTGCTTGGAAAATTGTAAACATTGAAACAAATCATTAGACAGTTGAACGAATAACGTCATGAACATCCAAGTACCTTTATATAGATTCACCAGCCGTTAACATTTGCCACATTTGCTTTCTCTCTTCCTCTCTGCACACACATAACACTAGTAATACACATAGGTTTTTCCCCCTGCATCATTTGAGCTCAAGTTATAGACATCATGACACTTTACTCCAAAATATTTCAGCACATAACTCCTAAGACAATTCTTATATAATCACAGTCTAGTTTATGTGTTGTCTGCTGTTTAGTGCATGTTACCCTAATTATCCAAATAGTGTTCTTTACAGCAGTGAGTTATTATTATTTATTTTTTTAAATTTATTTTTAAATGTTTTTATTTATGGCTGAGTTGGGTCTTTGTTGCTGCGCGCGGGCTTTCTTTAGTTGCAGCGAGTGGGGGCTACTCTTCGTTGCGGTGCGCGGGCTTCTCATGGCGGCGGCTTCTCTTGTTGCGGAGCACAGGCTCTAGGCGCGCGGGCTTCAGTAGTTGTGGCTCACGGGCTTTTGAGCGCAGGCTCAGTAGTTGTGGCGCACGGGCTCAGTTGCTCCACGGCATGTGGGATCTTCCCGGACCAGGGATTGAACCCATGTTCCCTGCATTGGCAGGCGGATTCTTAACCACTGCACTACCAGGGAAGCCCCATGAGTTATTTTTTAAAAATTCGAAATCCAAGCAGAGATTGCAAATTGTATTTAGTTTTCCCACCACTTTAATCGCCTAAATTGGTTCTGCCCTTTTTTGGGTCTTACATGACATCAACATTTTTTGAAGAGTCCAGGCCAGCATGTCCCTAAATTTGGATTTGCCTGATTGTCTCCTTATGATTAGATTGAGGCTAAATGTTTCCAGTAAGAACACTGCATAGGCAGTGCTGAGTCCTTCAGCGCCACGCTCGGGAGGCATCTCATGTCAGTTTGTCCCATAATGGCTGATAGGTTCGATTGCTCAGTTAAGGGGTTGTCTACCAGACTTTTCCATTGTAAAGGTACCATTTCCCCATTGTAATTAATAAATAATCTATAGCATGTTAAAGGTTGCTTTTTTAATAGTTTAAAAAACATATGCCATTGGTCATGGGAGAAATTGGATGGCAGAGATTATGAGCACATTAGAGTTATTACTGCTGATGGAAAATAATTTTTAAATACTGGTTTTTCTTGAGAGAGGAGAGATAAGGAGGGGAGGTAGTAAAGGTGAGAAATGGGCTTTACCGAAGACAGACTTGTGTTTGAATCCCAGCTCCACACTTGAACCTCTGCAACTTTAGAAAAGTTACCTCACTTCTCGGAGCCTCAATTTCTTTCCTGTGATGGGCATAATAATATATATTCCTGGCAGGGTTGTTAAGATGATTAAATGAGCTAGTGTATGAGTGGCCTCTAGCCTAGCAGCTGCCCCAGGACCATCACATGGGAGGTGAGGAAGAAATGCTTCCCAAGCAGTTTGCAGAGTTTAAACCTGTCCGTGAGTGTTCGTTCTCAAGATCAGATTGAAATATGCAGGCATGTTGATAAGAAAATGTGATCAACAGGTTATGTGGTGGTATGAAATTTCAAAGAAAGGAATTCAGAACTGGGAGATGTTTGGTTCCATTTTCAGACCTCTTAAATATGATTTGTCTGTAGTGGATTTATGTAGAATTGAGTTGCCATTGATTCAGACCTCTTTCTGACTGCAGTCCATTTTAATCTATTACCAGGGATTATTTTTTGAAACAGTTTATGTGTAGTCTGATCGAGAATAGTGAATCATAATAATTCTGTGACCCATTTACGTACATTACTGTAAAAGTTTCATTTCATACAAGTGACAGCTTTTTAAAGTTAATTAGACTCGGCTATACTGAGGTTAGCAAAAAGTGCTTTGAATTATCAATAATTCAGCAGGGCAGACATTTCTGTATAATGTAGTGGTTTTATAGAGTATTGTGAGACAGTTATCCCTAAAAGAAATGGTTGTGAGCATACATCAGCATGGTGGGGCTCGCTTGAGTGTGGCATGAAGTGATATCATCTATGCTTTCTATTATTGAGCAGAGTGTGGGACATCGGTCTTTCTGGCCATGAACTACTAGCAACCTTTGTCCTTTGTGTTACCTTTAGTTAAAAACGAAGAATGAGCATGAATGCTGGCTGATGGCCATGTCTTTCTTACAGCTAAAAATTCATCTGGGAAAGAAAAATGGGATTGCAGATTTGGATTTGTTTCATTGCATGAATGATATGTGACATTTTGTAAATTATTTATCAGTGCAAGGATGGCAGCAATGGCTTGAGCATTGTTATATCAAATGAAAGCAGGAATCCCATTAGTATAAGGACTGGGTTTTAGCTAGAATCTATCAGGGGAATGTTGTCACTTGAAAACCAGATTGTTCTTTTAATTGCTATTTAAAGGAACAAAAGTGTTCCCAAGGTGCTGCAGTTGAGCAGTTGCGAGTAATAACTATGGATCCATAATTATGCAGTGCTGATTATCTGGCATTTAAAAAATGGTGGCAGGAGTCAGTGACCAGTTTGTTGTAGCTTGTCTTTTTTGGTTTTTCTAATACAGTGTTTTATACTCTGCTTTTTAACTGGGGCTACAAAAACGCATTTGCATAGTTACCTGAGAAAGTGAAACCTGTGCATATTAAAAGAACAAATTAAACTGAAAATTAGGGCAAGATAATGAACACTTATATTGTAAGATGAAATTAACAGTCATATCGAACAGTTTTGCAAATGCTTGGTCATAAGATGAATTCTGGTTTTTGATGACATGTCACATTGAACCAAGACGTTTGTTGGAATCATTATTACCATTTGAAATATTATTTTAGAGATAAGTGTTTTTAAACTAGCATATGTTTCTTTCATTTATATTCAAATATATTTTTATATAGTTAGCAAATACATTTTGAGTGCCTGCTGTGCATCAGGCAATGTATCAGGCGTTTGGAATAGAGTGGCTGAACAAATGAGGTTTATTTTACGCTGATGTATATTTAGGAAGTTAGGCCTAGCAAAATCTTGTTTTTAATTTACATTAAAAAAAATTTGTGATTATACTAAGCTTTCTTGCCCTAAATTTTTGATTCATGAGATTCAAATATAAATACATTATAGTTACATTCAGATGGCTAGCAGGCAACATGTGTGAAGCTTGGAATATGAAATAAAATTTTAGTTTTCATACAGTTTGGCTGTTCAAAATAATGTGACCAGATCTGTAGACACAGTCAACTCTTCATTTGGATGGGAATACTAGTGTTGCTGGTAGTCATAAATAACAATGGAGGCACTAAAATGTATGCAGATTTATACATTGTTAGAAGCAATTTCCGTAGTGAGAGTTAAAGGGGTGCTGGGGGTTAGACAAATGTTTTGTTCTTTCTTTTATTGAAAGTGGGAATGTCAGAGATTGAGAGTTTGTCTCCTTTGTGTGGCATGGTGTGGTTTACTTTTGAAGACCTTGGTGCCAGAAAGGCCTTGTTAATTGTCTTTTGATCATCTCAAGTGATCCCACAGAATTTTAAAGTTCTCGCTTAGTTCTAATGCTGTTATTATGTCACCTTTTAACATACCAGTATTTTATGTCAAATATTTAATTGATGCATAATAATAACCTGTACTAAAACATTTGATAAAGTTTAATTAAACAATCTGGTCTGACTAGAAGATACTCATAGACTGTAATACTGAATAGGTGAATCAGTTTATAGTAGGCATATAGATCACGGGAACAATTGAGACTTCAAATGAATTCTTAATGTTCATTTCAGGAAGGTAGTGTAATATATAAAGGTTTTAGATTTCATTGGCTTAATGAAAATTACTTCTGAGTCTTATACATTACACATAAATGCATTTTTCTGGCAATACTTTAGTGTCAAATAATTTGAGGGGTTTTTTATTAGCAGAAAATGTTGATATGAATACCTTATTTCAGCAGTTTTTCTTTGGTAAAGAAATATGTAAGAAGCTTTTGATTTTAATGTTTTGTTTTAAATTTTGAAATGGAGAACTAACAGTTTTTTCATTTTAATTTTTTTCGTAGCCCCGTGCCGATCCCATTCCAATATGCAGCTTCTGTCTGGGGACAAAAGAATCAAATCGTGAAAAGAAACCAGAAGAACTCCTCTCTTGTGCAGATTGTGGCAGTAGTGGTAAGTTGGTATTTTGTGTATGTGTGTACAGTGACTCCCCATTATAGCTACATGCGATTTCTTTCTATCGAAAAAAAATCTGTTATTTAAAGTAATATTTGATAATAGAGTAAGCTTTAAATTTAAAAAGTAAATGCAGGTGGGGGGAAGTGTGAGTATATTAATACTGACATAAACCATATGTCATAAAATAAATTTTTTTTAAAAAGCTTAAAAAATTATTTATTTATTTATTTTTGGCTGCGTTGGGTCTCCGTTGCTGTACGCAGGCTTTCTCTAGTTGCGGCGAGCAGGGGCTACTCTTGTTTGTGGTGCGCGAGCTTCTCATTGCAGTGGCTTCTCTTGTTGTGGAACACGGGCTCTAGGCACGCGGGCTCGGGAGTTGTGGCTCGCGGGCTCTAGAGCACAGGCTCAGTAGTTGTGGCGCACGGGCTTAGTTGCTCCACGGCATGTGGGATCTTCCCGGACCAGGGCTTGAACCCGTGTCCTCTGCATTGGCAGGCGGATTCTTAACCACTGCGCCACCAGGGAAGCCCATGTATTCATATTTTAAATTAAGCTTTGATTTCATACCAGCATTGATAATTCAACGTGGACTATTCTACATTGCAGGTAAATTCAAGGTAGAGAATTCCAAACTTTCATGCTGAATGCACCTAAAATCCCTAGTTTTCTATAACCTGAAGTCTCAATTTAAGACGTTTCAGTTGGAATACATAGTGTTTCAGGTCCTGACACCTACTGGTGAAATATAATATTACAGCCCAGCTCTGTGTGACAGCTGGAAAGGGAGGGACAGTATTCTGGAAACCACATTGATAGAATCAAGAAGTCATCAGGCATGAAAGAAATTCAAATTGCCCAGGATAAGAAAGGAAAAGGGTGGTCTATGCAGAAGGTGATGTTGCAATCAAGGAATTGCTGGGTAGGGACACTGGGCCATTGGCAAATTGCAATACCCAAAGTGCTTTCAAGGTTGCTGTCACCTCTTTTTCTCAGCATAGGATTTTAAGACCGCACCTCCACTTTTATAATGGAAATTAAAACTCAGATTGTGCTTACACTAAAAGAATTTGTCTTAGCAGCCAATCTTCCTTCCTGTTAAGCAGGTGATAAGTTGCCCAGGTGAGATATATATGGTTATATGTATGTATGTATACACACACACACATACACATGTGTGTGTGTGTGTATATATATACATATATATCTCTCTCAACAGAGTGAGTAGCAGTTACTGGGTTTTTAAAAATTAATCTCTGTGTTAATCTTCAAATTTTCTTCTCCCAGCCTACTGAAACTTTTCTCCCCAAAATGTTATTTTTAAATTAATTACCAAGTATTTCTCTGGTTACAGTTAATTCTTTAAAAACATCAACAAATCTGCAAAACACGACAGCATACTCTCATTTAGGAAGTCAGTATAGTATAGTGGTTAAGAGCAAACTAGAGAGGCAGCCACAACTCCTCTACCTTGAATGAGTTACTTAACCATTCTGAGCCTCAGTTTCCTCATTAGAAAACTAGAGATAATGGTGGCACCTACCTCTTGGGTTGTATGGAAGTTAAAGGAGAGAACACAAGTAAATAGCCTAACATAGGGTCTACAACAACTCTGGTAAGTGTGTTATAAATGTCAGCAGTTGTGGGATTTTTGTTGTTGTTGTTTGGCATGTTTGATATTTTTCTTGATTGCTGCAAGTAATTTAAAATCTTATCATTTATGACAGCTGCTTGATGGTTGGATAGAGGAAATGTTTCACACTGACGAATGGCACTGTTGTGTAATGATTCTTCCTCCTCCTGTGAAAGTTTAACTTGATAGGCCCTAAATGGTTCTGCAGCTCTCAGAACCTAAGAGGAGAGAGCCTTGGAAATAAGACATTTCAAACTCTGCTTGAGAAATGCTTTCTGACAGTCTTTTTTTTTTTTTCTGACAGTCTTTTTGATGGGCTTTACAGATTCATTAAAACTCTTTCACCTGCCCGTGGTATCATAGCTAGTGACAAAAGGGCATGGAAACATTATCTGTATGTTCAGGTTAATAAATTTCAATCCTGCAATCTCCTTGTTTTATCCTGGTGAGGTAGTGCCTCACTCATCAGTTCTGACTCTGTAGTTATCTTTTGGGTTTTCCCACGAGGCTCATTCTGAATGAATTATTGTTTTGTGTAACTGCCTGATAAATTTAGTGGTGTTCTCTTGTCTAGGGTTTACCCTTTGTGGTTTTTAAGGTGGTACTTTAAAAACACCCTTAACTGTTTCATTTCTTGAGTATCTATCTGTCTGGGCGCCTAGACAGATTAAAGACATACTTAAATCTGGAAAGAAAAGTTCCCTTCATATATTTCCTTTCCTTTCCTCTGGTGATACACTTACTTGAGTTGATAAGAGATCATTATCTCCTAGATCATAACTTCAAGGCCTCTTTCACAGGGTATATAAAGGCTTGTAATTCTAAACAGGTAGATCTTAGATTTTCTGATGTAACCAATCTCCCTTCGTCTTTCCCAGATGGAAGACCTGCCAAAGGAGAGGTTTGATTTCCTTTATACTTGGAGGTCACTGAAATATTTTTCCCCCTGAAGTTTCTTACTTTTCCAGGGTGTACAGGTGTAGTGTTGTGTTTTCTCTTTTCAAAAATGATCTCGTTTTCTCTTTTAACACATTATTGACTGGGGGATTTTTGCAGAAACTAACGCCTGTGGCCTTAATACGTCTCCGGCCAAGAATGTGTTAACAAATGGAGAAGAATGGATTGCGGATGCTATCTAGGAGGCTTCTATCCAGAGTCATTTTGTGAGCCTCCTCCCTTCAGGTAGAATGAGCTAGAGGCTTTGGAGTCGAGATATGGGTCATGGCAGAAATTCAAGCCCTGGGGTCATCATGTCCCTTTGTTTAGGATAGAGGACGGCTCAGAGTGCTTCTCTGGACTCCACAATATGATCTGGCTCTAGTGTTAAGGTTCACTTAATCTTCCCTTGAGTGTACTGTGCCAGTCTGAATTTAGCTGCTTTAGTCTCCCCCCCACCGCCCCTGCCCACCACCCCCCACTCCGCAACCAAAAAAAATTTTTTTTCCTAACTCAGGGAGATGCACTGTAGACACTTACTTCATCTGGTAGATGAGTGGATTTTGCAATTTGTTAGTCTTTAAATAGAAGGATCAAAATAAAATATGGTTCTTCTTAGAGAGCTTGGAGGGATTTTGTAGTTATAATGCTCTGTTGTGACACGTTGGTGATTATAGGGGAAAAAGAATAAAATAGGCTGGACACTGCTGGCTCAGCAGTGTCCTCCAGTAATGGTGAGAGTCCCATTGTCATGGTCCAGTTCAGTTTCAGAAGTGGGAATTACAGAGTGGCTGGTAGCCCTGGTTGGCCTCATGGAAATGGCCACTGTCTCACACTCTAGAGAGTCCACTGGTTCTGGGATTGCATTGAGACTGTTTGTAATGATCAAAGGAATCCCTAATGTAAGATGTTTCTGTGAAAAAAGTACCCATAGCAGTATAAAACCCAAAAAAGGAAATATAGATGGCAGCCCATAAGGAGGATCACTCTTAAATGTGTTTCCCATATGTGCCTGTAGGTTTTTAGTCACCTCTATCTGAAGTACCATTTGTATGATATCACATTTAGACTCTGCTTAGATTTCATAGACCTGAGTAATAAGTGTTTCCTTCTGCTTACATCATAAAGTAAAGCCAATTAGAAATTTCTGTGTTTTTAAAGATGGCTCAGTGCTGCAAATGGGCAGTATATTCTTTAACTATGTTTTTCCTGCTAAAAGTTCTTTTGAAAAAAATAATTCAAGTTTGCAGGTAGTAAAAATGTGAAGTGAGGTACATAGTACAAGGAGATCCAAATGTGGTGTTCCAGTCCTCTTTGCTTGCTGGCTATGGAACTGTAGCTTTAGACATCTGTGAAATTCAGAGGATGACGTCTGCACCCCACATCTACAGGGCTATTGTGAGGATCCAGTGAGCTAATGCTATGAAGATTATCAGTAACTATAAAACATTACCCAAAGATGAAAGATTATACGAAGCACTGAAATGAATGTGGGACTCATTACATAGTCTTCAGGTCTATGGACATGTTGGGACTAGGAAGTGATTTTACTTGACTTTCATGGATCAGCCTACTTTGAAATTAACACTGTTATATTCTCTTTGCCTCATTAAGACCAAATTATCTTTAATTAGCTTCACATAAGTATTAGATATTATACCAAATGAAATTTTGTGTCTGCTGCTCAGATTGCTGGGTGGTTAAATCTTACTTACAGATGAGTTGTGTGCATGTGTGTTTTCAAATTAGCAAATCTAAGATAAGTGCACAGTTCAAAATTACAGCATCATTCTAAGTGGAAGCTCATTGACACTGGAGACAGCAAGGCTGCTGTGATGCAGCTGGGAGAGCAGGAAGATCACCTTTGTACAGTAAAGGGAGCCAGAGCCACAGGGTCCAATGTCAGCCCACCCTCAGGAGATCTGAAGTCTCTCCTGGGTTCGTCTTTAGTTGTGTGTTAACCCTGAACAAAACTTGCCTGCCTTCTGTTCCCAGAGCTTGTTGGTGCAATATACAGGTATATCGGTGTGTGTATAGTGTGTGTGTGTGTGTGTATTTTTTTAATCACTAGTTTCTTAAGGTTACTGTGAGAAAATGCCCCAGGGATTTTGTTGGTTAGTCATCCAGTTTCACACTGAGTAGACACAGAAATAATTAGGTTTGGAAGGAGACCCTTGACTAGAAAGAAACCTCAGGATGGACTCCAAAGAGGAATAGAAAAGGATGGAGGAAGAAGGGTTGGGGAGCCCCACTCTCCACAAGCCCAAAGCTGGATTGACCATCCAAGCAGAGTAACAGGAAGCAGAAGCCTTGTGCTGGCCTGTTACTTCACTAAACTTATGCTGGTATGATTAACAGTGACCTCCATGTAGCAAAATCTAAAGGTGCTTTCTAAGTTTTGGTCACAATCTAATGGACATCTTTCAGTCCACACCAGATATTCCTCTCAGCCATACTTGACTTGTTGAGAATATTTTTCCTTGAAATGTTCTCATCCTTTGGCTTCCGTGATTTCATATTCTCTGTGTTTTCTCTCTACCACTTCTTTCAGATCTTTTGTGAGCTCCTTGGCCTCTCTTCATCCCCTCATAGTTTCTTCAGGATTCTGTCCTTGGCCCTTTGTTTCCTCACTGTGCTTCATAACTTCTCCTGAGTTCCAGACCGTTAGATATAAATGCCTCCAGAACTTCTCCACTTGACACCCCGTAGGCTCCTCAGAGATTATATCCAAAACAGCTGATGAACCTTACACTGCTCCCTCCCCCCACAAAAAACAACCACCACAATAGAAACGACAGAAATCTTAGCAAACAGACAACATCCTGCTTCTCCTCAGGGATTTCCCATTTCAGCAAATGGCACACCACCAGCTACTCATTCAGTTCTACAAGCCGTCCTCTGTCCTATTCTCTCATAGCAAGAAATCACCAAAAATGCATGGGCTGTACGTCCTAATATGTATCCTACATCCTCAGTATATCCAGAACCCTCACCAGACCTGCTCAGAGCTGCTATTATAATAACCTAACTTTAATCTTTACCCTCTTTCCCCTCATCCATTTTCCATACTTAAGCCTAAGTTACTTTTTAAAATTGTAAATCTAATCAGAATTTTTTAGTGTCCACCAGTTAACCTTAGGAAAAATCCAAGCCCAAAACACTCTTCTGGATTGGGCTCCCATTGACCCCTTTGCACATCACCATCCCCTTCACGCTAGTTATATCAAACCTCTTTCCTCTTCTTGAATGTCACCGTGTTCTCCTCTCCCTCTGCACATGCTGTCTTCTCCCACCCTGCTCCCCTTCTGGTCCCATCTGTTCCCACTTATCCTTTGGGTCTCTTCTTTAGGAAGGCCTGCCTCTAACCTCCTGCTAGATTCACCCATATCTCCAAGCCACCCCATCCTAATTCTTGTCTAATGGTTGTCTTTCCTGGTGGACTGTGTGATCTGAAATGTCTGTCTTTTTCCTCACTGTGTCTCAGATGGACAGATGGTTGGTCAGATAGCCAATCCGAGGGACCGAGTGTCTTGAGTCTTTCATAGTTTTCCGTTGCTGCTATAACACATTGCCACAAAATTGTTGACAGAATTCAGTTCCTTGCGTATGCAGGACCGAGATCCCCATTTTCTTGCCGTCAGGTGAACGGCATTCCCTGCTTCTGATGGACACCCATATCCCTTGGCTTGTGTGTGGCTTCCCCCACACTGGGTGGAGTCCTTCTCCTAGTTTGAACCTCTCCTCCTCCTTTCATCTCATCTTACTAACCCAGCTGGAAGATTCTCTGCTTTTAAGTACTCGTGATTAGATTGGGCCTACCCAGATAATTCAGGATAGTCTCCCCATCTCAAGGCCTGTACCCTTAGTCACGTGTGCAAAGCCCCTTTTGCCATGTCAGGTACTATATTTGCAAGTTATAGGGGTATAGATATCTTTGGGGGGCATTATTCTGTCTACTACAGAGCCCATGTTTTTTTTTCTCCCATAGTACTTACTCCAAAAATCATTTCTACTGGTTTGTGGTCTCACTGGTACTTGTTTAATTTTAAACAGTACTCCTCTGGTTTTGCTAGATAAAACTGTTATAAGCTACCAGTGCTTAATATGTGCTGGTAATAGGAATGAATGAGTGAATGAATATATATATATTATGTTCTCAAATCAGATAAATTGCAAACCACAAAAATAAAACAAACTCCAGAAAGGTAAACCACCCTGAATTGTGCCATCAGAGAGAACCCAAATTTTAGGGGGAATTGTTGAATTTATGGAATGGCTAAATGGGAGGTAAGGACTTGCATTATCAATAGTATTGTTGTCCTTTATCTAATTATTATAGATTGTGTAGTAGTATGTCAAGGTTTAGTTACAGTCTTTTGTGTTACTTTAAAGTTTGCCGTGAGAAAGTAAAGTGGAAATGTTTCTTCATCCCTCAGCATCCTTTACAGAATCATAGAAATTTAGAGCTGGAAGGGATCTATGGCCAATTCTCTTGAGCTAAATAAAGGTAAGATTGCTGCCTAAAGAAAAGATAGGCTGAAGATTTTAGAATTTGATAGGGTAGCTTAAGTGGTAGTAGTTGAGATATAATATTACTTTGAGAGAAAGCATAAGAGGAAGCATATTCCTTGCTCTTGATTAAAAGTGGCTGAAATCCATTAACTTTCAAAATGTACAATTAATTATTAAAAAGTATTTTTCATAGGATATCTGCGAGAATAAATAGTAAGCTATATAATATGATGTGAATTACCTTAGTTGCTGGATATTGAGCTATAAAGTACAAAAGCAGATTTTAATGTAGAGAAAAATTTAGTGCATGAAATTGAGGTCATATGTGCTAGTGATGTATGACTTACAGGAAGTAATAAAAAGGGAGAAAAAAAGAGAAGTAAATGGTATACTTTTAAGCTGATGGGACCCATTTTAAGGGTGGAATTTAAATTGCTGTTCTTTAAAACTTGAGTTTTTACCCCCCTCACTACCTAAGGGGGGAAAAAAAAAACCTGATCAAAGTAGAACTTCCCCTCCCCCTTCAGAGTGTAATTCTTAACGTCGAAAAGCAAGCTGTCTTTGCTGTTCCTGAGCAGACAGAGGTGATTGATAACCATTTTTATATATTTAAACTCTTCCCCCCCACATTCATTTGAATGAGAGAAGCCCTTGTAAAAGAAAAGTGTCATAGGTTAAATGCATCTGCCTGGGTGTCTCTCCTGCCTGAGGTCATAATCCTATGACAACATTTTATTTGCTCAACATCTTAAATACAGATGTTTAGATTTTTTTTTAAACTCAGGAATAGTGTGCTTTTATTAACAGTATTGATGATTGATTTTGAATGTTTTTACTTCAAAAAGCCAAGTCTCCTGGTGGGTGGAATTTCATGAAGCACCTGTTAAGCTTTAGGGAGGAGGACCTTTTTGGCAGCAACCCAAAATACATATTTAAACAATGAGCCTGCCAAAGTCAGGAAATTATAAAACAGTTTTGAAATTGCAGGATCTGCTTTTTTTTTTTTTTTTTTTATTACCCCTCAGGTTTCTTTTGCAGCTTGGTTATAAGTTCTTTCACATGGGATTTACTAACGTTCTTACTGTTTTAAGACCAGATTTAGAAAAATAAAATCAAATTTGGAGATCTTAGGTTTATGTGATAAAAGACCATCAGATTTTAAACTGAACTGCCTTCCAAAGAGTCTAGGCTCACACTTCCCAAAACCTTTTGGAGCAATCTATTATTCAGCGTAGCCTGGCCGGCTTCCTTGAATGGCGTTGCCCCTCGGGGTCTCCAGTTTTCCTCTGTGAGGTGAGAGTTGCTAGATGAAAAGTGTGTCCAAAACAGTGCAGAAAAGCTGAACACTCAGAAAAATGGGGGAACGCTTGCTAAGGGTATGTTTCTTGGCATATTCCATTTAGCCTGGATCTTGCAACTTCCAAATTCACTGTTTCTATTCCTACTTACAGATTTTAAATTCAGCGTCCCAGGGGCAAGATGGCAATAGTTTCTTCTTTGTGTATCCCAGCAATGAGACATTCTTTGTATCCTATTGGATTTTTTTTTCTTTTTTCCATTTGTTTGTTGTATTATGTTAAGCAGCCACAGATTTTTAGTTAGTTAACTGTTGTTTTAAGATTTCATTATACTCAGAGAGCAGGAATTGTTTGAACTTCGGCACTCTTCTCGCAGGCTGGCAAGCCAGGAAACTTCGGAGTAGATGGTGATCGATGAAGAGGGTGAGGTCAAGAGATTTAACAGAAGGCACAGGCCTGAGAACGTGATCTTGAGCATACGTTATCTTCAGGTTCTCCAAGACTTGTGATTAGAATCGGTGTAAATTTCCCAAATTTCTCTTAGGGAAAACATTTGTACAGTCACTCTCTCACATATGGGGGTGGGGCAGGGGAGACAGAAAGGAAAGTGTAATTTGGATTCTTTGATATATATATTTTTTTTCTGATACGGTTTTTTGTTTGTTTTTTGACCTCACTATGTGGCTTGCGGGGGATCTTAGTTCCCCAACCAGGGATCGAACCCATGCCCCCTGCAGTGGAAGCTCGGAGTTCTAACCATTAGACTGCCAGGGAGTTCCCTCTTTGCTCTTTTTGTACTTTCAAGTTCCTAAGGTTCTTTGGCTGGCATCATCACCATCTATTAAATATTAGGGAACGGGAGTTAAAAAAATTGAAGGCACCAGTCCCATAAAGCAATTTGCTTTTTATTCTTATAGGACATCCATCCTGTTTGAAATTTTGTCCTGAATTAACAACAAACGTAAAGGCCTTAAGGTGGCAGTGCATCGAATGCAAGACATGCAGTGCATGTAGAATCCAAGGCAAAAATGCAGTAAGTATTGCTCTCAGTAGTCTGTCTCCAGGTAAATTGTTAGTTTTCAGTGTTAAGGTTTTTCATTTTTGTAGGTTGTTGCTATTTTTAAATGTTTAAATACATTTCAACAGGGATCGTGGTGCTCCTTCCTTATATTTTATTTTTGTTAATTGGACAACATAAGAATCTGTGGCCTTTTACAGTTGACTTCAGTCTCAATTAGTCTCTAATATGTTATATTGCAGGATAATATGCTTTTCTGTGACTCCTGCGATAGAGGATTCCATATGGAGTGCTGTGATCCCCCACTTTCCAGAATGCCAAAAGGTGAACTTTTAAACCATATTAAAAAATGTGTTTTATTATGTCACATTAGCCTTGTCCTAATGTCTGACAGCTCAGAAGTATACAGGTTCCTTAAGCGTTTTTTTCATCCCTCCTACCTTCCCTATACTTGTGGGTTTGGCACAGGTTGTGAGCAGAGAAGTGTAAAAGCATTTAGTTTGGGGGTAATGTATATAATAAATACTCTAATTCAGACACAGGACTAAAAAGACCATTCCTCTCCTGAAACCACTCCCTTATTAGAATAAGTTTAGATTAGGTAGGTCAAAAGTTTAGAGTACTCTCCATGTTATTCAGTACAGTGTTCAGAGGTAAGAAATTACCTATTTTCGATGATGGTGATAATGATGACTCCAGAAAAGTCCTATGACAGGAGCCATCACCATTTTCTTGGCCATTAGTTGGTAATTTTGAACATGAGGATCTGAACTATCTTACATGGGTGTATCCATATAGAATATGGATTTTCTTTTCTATTTATCAGGTAGTCAGCCAAGATCAGCCTTCTTTTTCTCATATGATAATATATTAAACATTAAAAATAACTTTGTGTTCTTATTACAAAATTTATACATTTTCATTGTGAAAGATTTAGAAAATATAGATTGACAAAAAGGGATAAAAAAAACAATCAGAAATTCCTTCCCTGCCCCCACCCACCCCTTTAAAAAGAAATGGAACATTCTGTACATGTTTATGGTTTTTCCCTCTTAACAATAGCTTCTCACATTCCCACATCATTAAATGTTCTCCTAAACATACTTTTTAATAAGTGTGTAGAACTCCATAGTACATAGAGCAGGGGTTACAAACCTGGTGACTGTGGGCCACAGAAATGTTTTTTGATTATCTATCTATCTATCTATCCATCTATCTATCTATATCTCTCTCTATATTTTTTAAAGACTTCTCTTAACTGTGTTACAGAAGAGCTGGTGCAATATTTTTTAAATTTTGAATTTGAATTGTCAGTGCCCCATTCTGCCTCAGTCTCACTGCTACCTGTTGCCTTACCTTCCAGCTTGCTTCAGTCACATATATTATACCTGGGTGGTTCCTGAACATAATTGATTTTGCAACCCCATGTAAAGAAAAGAATAATTTATTTAACCAATCCTCTATTTTGGATATTACAAATGTTACCAATTTTTTCCATCCACAATTATTGCCTTAAGATAAATTCCTCCGGGAGGAATTGCTGGATCAAAGACTGTGTACATGAAAGGTTGTATCAGTTTTCAGACCAACCACCAGTGTATGAGAATACCTGTTTCCCTGTATAAATGACCAACACTCACTATTACTATATTTCATTGAATCTAAGACACACTTTTTTAAAAACCATTTTAACATCTTTGAAATCAGATGCATCTTATAGTCAGTGGTATCTTAGATTCAATGTAATACAGTGTTATTATTCAAAATTTTTACCAATTAGGTAACAGAAAAAAGATGTCTGATGATTTTTTTCTTTAAAAAATGAAATTGAACTTTTTTTGTGTTTGATTATTGGCTGTTTGTATATCATCTTGTAAAGCACCTGTTTTTATTCATTAATCATTTTTCCATTGGGGTTTTCACTTTTTTCTTACTGATTTGCAGAAGCTCTTTATATTTTTATGTAGTCAAATCCATGAATCTTTTTCTTTATGGCTTCAGTCTTACATGTCAGTCATGCTTAGATTATATTAATATCCACATAGTTTTCCTGGTGCTTGTAACATTTAATTTTGCCATATAATATTCATCTGCCCAGAATTTGTGTTTATAAAAGATAGGAAATAATTATTTTCCTTCCAGATAGACAGCTATATGTTCTATCACCCCTTACTGAATCGTTTCATCCTTTCCCCACTAATTTGAAATACAACCTTCATGATATGCTAAACTTTTCAGTTGTTCTGGCCTTTCAATTCTTATCCATTGACCTGCTTGCATATGCCAGGTGCATAGTTTTAATTATTGTAGCTCCATAGTACTTAAACATTTTGTTTTACTTTTAAAAACTATATCTTATAATTCATTTAGTTAGAAAATTTTCAAAAAGAGACGATAAAACAAATACTTTTTCCCCAGAAGTTTCAAAAAAACAATTGACTTGAAAATGTCTCCCTCAAATCAAAAGATATATAATAGCTGACAAGATTGGGTTTTCATGTGTTTTTACATGGTCGAGGGAAGCTTGGTGACATGTTGGGAAAAGCCTATTGGAAGAGTTCTGAGATGGGTCAGCCCTCTGCTCTCAGCACCTTGACCCTGGGGAAATTGACCTTTAATGACAGCTTCCTGAGGAGAATGACAGAAGGGAGTGATCCATCTTCTAGGGTCAAGTTCTGCATACAGGCATCCTTGGGCAGCTTATTAACAGCTGCAGTTTATATTTAATCTCTCTCCTAAAATCAAACATTAAAATATTTTTCTCATATATATATTAATTCAGGGATGTGGATTTGCCAAGTCTGCAGACCAAAGAAAAAGGGAAGAAAACTACTTCATGAGAAAGCTGCACAAATAAAACGACGATATGCAAAACCCATTGGACGACCGAAAAATAAATTAAAGCAACGATTGTTGTAGGTTGAGATCTTATCAAAAGAAATCTTTTATGTTGTGCTTTAAGATATAGTTGATTGTAACCCCCTTAGATTCCATTATCTTTTTAGTATCATTTTTACAAATTCAAGGGATGAGGAATATTTCTCCTTTTGCATAAGGTGTGGAAATTTTTTTTGAAAATAACATTTTAAATTACAGTTGGCATTTCGGGGTCTTCTGTTGGCAGTATCTGTGATGCTAAGTGACATTTTTCAAGCAGCAGGATAGAAGCAGAATGTAAGAACTGGAAACAGTTATTCTGTCTACTTTATTATTGGCTGAACATTAGAAGAGGTTACTTATATGAATATTTTTTCTGGGGGTTTTTAAAACAAGAGAGGGATTTGTTCACATCTCTAGTGACTCTCTTTTGTTGCCCCAGATAACGTTTTAGAAAAATACTTCTCTTTTCTGGTGCTAATTTAGTATTACAACTTTTTAAGATCCCTTTTCTGAAATAGGAGCTTCTAAGAAACCTGCTAATGACTGTCCTAATTTGCCTCCAAAGAGTTAGACAAGACCATTTGGTATGTGCACATGTGTGCAAACATACAGACAGAATAATATATTTGCAGTAGCCTGCAGTTCTACTATGATAGCCCCATTTCCTCTAGCCTGTTGCCACATAGATGCCTTTAAAGCCAAGTAGAACATTTAGCAGGAGTTACTTGGAGAAGTAGAGAAAAGATAAGAGGAGAAATGGATGTATTTTTTTTTTTAACCTATATAGAGTATAGAACTGACTGTCAGCATTAGGTAAGATGTTTAGAAATGAAATCAGTAGACTTGCATATCTGAAGCAGCTCTATCAATAAGACCGTTGCCCTTCTCTTTAGGCTTAGTGAAAGAAAGGGTCACTGTGATGTAGAAATGAATAGAGCTCTGCACACACAGTGAAGAAACACCAGGTGTCTAATTCACTTGCTTACTCTTCCCCCCCTAATTTTATCTGAAGCAATTCACTTTATTACCTGCTCTCAGAAAAACAGTATCGTCCCGCACCTTTATCTCCCAAAGGAGAAATAGAAAAATGCATGCTCCTTTCTAGAGTGTTCTGTGAAACGTTATGAAAACCTTCTAACTGGTGGACATCTTAATATGGAATTTGTGTTAATTTCTAGAGGCAAACATGAAACCTATTCACGAATAAAATCTTTCATATTAGCATCATTTGAAGTAGAAATTATATGTTTTTGCATTCGTCCAGTGTAAGCATTTTTCCCGAAATGGGACTGTATCCTCAGGGCCCAATTAAAAAAACCAAATTAGGATATAAACTTTCTAAACAAAGGACACAGCTGAAAATTGCATCTGGCACCAATCCTAACCTTTTGTTTGTCCAAAATTGTCCTTTGAGCTTAGGAATTTTTAAGACAGTCTAGGGAGTTTTCCTTTTTACATGCTTTATAAGCATATTATCCTTTCTGGGCAATCGATTCCAGATACAGTCCAAATGTAGCATTCTGATGTGAAACATTTTAGCCTGGATGAGTAGTTTATTGGTAACTCTCACTGTGACACTGGAGATCTCTAGCTCTAACCTGATTTGGCTGAGTCGGTGGCATTGGGTGCAGCTCCTGGCGGTTGAGCTGCTTCGGATGAGCCTAGTAGCTCACTCTGTTGATCTGTGCCAGCCGCCCCTTTAGCTGACTGCCGAAATTGTTCATTAAATCTCTGTGTACAGGATGACCACTAAGCTATGCTCTTCTACTTGTAATTATTTAAGATATTTTTATAATTCAAGATCATATCATTTTCAGGCTTCCATTTCGTCATTACTAGCCTTCAGCTCAGTTGATAATTTTTAAGCTCCATTCTTGGGCCCCAGCACTGCCATAATTCACATGCAAATGTTTCTGTTGAATAAAATTCTGCTGCAAAATGGGTAGCTTTCCAAGCCCTAGCCTGAGGTGAGGGCAGGCAGCTGCCGTTCCTGTAAGCAGCTGTGGTAGTGGAGTGACCTCCGGTCTCCATTGAGCACACAGCTGTATGGGCAGAATCAGCATCAAATGAACTGAAATAGCAGTCAGAACCAGTGTATAAAGATTCTGATGCCAAGTGTCTGATAATGACCATGGTAAATGTGCTGCTTCTTCACCAGACTTTCCATGTCATGTCTGACCCGCTGTAGCTTTTCTTTAATCATTTCTTCAGTTTTTTGCTATTGTTGTCCTTTTTTCAGCAGTATTTTATGCTGTAACTAATTGTCTCCTCTACTTAGAGAGTATTATTGGTTATCTTATCATCCTAAGCATAAAGTGCTAAGTGGAAGAGGGTATCTTTTAATGTTTTCTTTAAAAAAAAAAAAAGTACTAATTTATAGATGTAACCAAATTCTATTTATATAAATTTTCCATTTGAGTTAAAATTACTTCTAACTAGAGATTAGATAAGCTTCTTCTTTTGCTTCTAGATAATACTTATGACTTATTTCCTTTCATACTTTAAAAAAGACATTTCAGGAAATCATAATTACTTGTGACGACACAAGGGGTCACGTTTTTATTTAATTATAATGAAAGCATTGGGTGATCTTTTAGTCTCTTCAAAAATTTTCTTATCCATATTGCCCTTGGTTCCACATGATTCTAACAGTACCTGTTGGATGGGCCCTGGGAGAATCATGACATGCCAATGTAGGGGCTGCAACCTGTTTCAACAGAGAAACACCTAGGTGGAGGCACACACACACAAGCAGCGCTTCGGGTTGCAATTCAGTTTCTTAAGTTTAAGCACATTGAATGCATCTAGTTGCTATAAAACTTGTGTTAGATACCTTTATAATTCTATTATTAAATGCTGATACTATTCTCTAAATTTTTGCCTAGGTCTGTAACCAGTGATGAAGGATCCATGAATGCATTCACAGGAAGGGGGTCACCTGGTAGGGGTCAAAAGACTAAAGTCTGTACCACACCTTCATCTGGTCATGCTGCATCTGGGAAGGACTCAAGCAGCAGATTGGCTGTTACAGACCCCACTCGGCCTGGTGCCACCACCAAAATCACCACCACCTCCACCTACATTTCTGCCTCTACACTTAAAGTTAACAAGAAAACCAAAGGGCTCATTGATGGCCTTACTAAGTTTTTTACACCATCACCTGATGGTCGCAGATCACGAGGTGAAATAATAGACTTTTCAAAGCACTATCGTCCAAGGAAAAAGGTCTCTCAGAAACAGTCATGCACTTCTCATGTGTTGGCTCCAGGTACCACACAAAAGCTAAAACCTCCACCTTCTTCACTCCCACCCGCAACCCCCATCTCTGGTCAGAGCCCCAGTTCACAAAAGTCCAGCACTTCTGTTTCTTCTACCTCTCCCCAGAGTTCTTCCAGCCAGTCCAGTGTGCCCTCCTTTAGCAGTCTCACTAATAACAGCCAGCTGAAGGCACTCTTTGATGGGCTCTCTCATATCTATACCACTCAGGGACAGTCTCGCCAAAAGGGACACCCAAGTTATGCACCACCTAAACGTATGCGTCGTAAAATCGAATTCCCTTCCACGGCAAAATCGAAAGCCCATTTCTTTGGAAAAAGAGATATTAGAAGTAGATTTATTTCTCACCCCTCCTCCTCTAGCTGGGGGATGGCTAGAGGACGTATTTTTAAAGCAATTGCTCACTTCAAGCGAACAACTTTCCTTAAAAAGCACAGGATGCTAGGCAGGTTAAAATATAAAGTGACCCCTCAGATGGGGACCCCCTCACCAGGGAAGGGGAGCTTGACAGACGGAAGGATTAAACCTGATCAGGATGATGGTAAGCAAAAGGTCAAAGCTCCAACCAAACCTGCGTCCCGTCCCTTTCTCCCCAACCCCCCCAAAAAAAGAATCAGTCAATTCCTATTTGTCACATAGGTCTTAGCTATTTCTCTTGTTCTCACTTCACTTTCATACAGAAGCAGTGAAACTTTGACCTTTTTCTAATGCTGACTAAACCTCCAAAATGTTGTTTTTCCAACTAATACTCTCCCACTTTTTATGACTTATTTCCATTTGTAGTGACACTAGGACCCCCCAGATGCGTCCGTAGCATTGCTTATGGCTTTGTAGTCCCGCATGAGTAGCCACTGTTAACGCCTCTGCCATGTTCCTCCCCGTGCTACCTCTTCAGCCACAGCGCTGCGTGGCCATGTGCTGTCCGTGCTTCCGGCAGCGGGGACATCAGCTCCTCGTCTCCCTCTGTCCATTGCTTTCTCATGACAAAATTCATCCTGCTTCCTTCTCAACAAAGCCTGATCTGTGACTCTGTGAAGTGTGCTTTTGGATGTGAGTGTGTCTGTGTGTGTATTCACCTCAGGGAGAAAACTGATTTCATGATTTCATTTAACAAATTGGCCCGTTACATTTGCTATCCTTTATAAAACAAAAGCCAAAAAATGTGTCATTTGGACAAAGTGGTAGATTTTATTATCTCAAACGTGATCATGGGAATTCTATACCTAGACATTGATATACCTTCTAATCTTGGTTGAAAACTATGATTTTGCTTTGTATTGCTCGCTCTTTCCATCATTTATTTGTCGAAGCTATAAAAAGATGACAACAGCGATAATTCAAATAACAGTTTGAGTACAGCAGGGAAAAGGTACTGCTGGATCTGTGAGCAGTGCTTAGACGTAAAAGCTAATAAAGCTTAAAAAAAAATCCATATTTGCCCACTTTGCTAATTTGGTGCCATTTTGATAATTATATGGTGGTTATTCATGATGCAAGTCAGTGAATACACTTTCTGCTGGTTTTAAATGACAGATACAGAAATCAAAATAAGCATCAAACAAGAAAGTACAGATATAAATGTGATTGGAAACAAGGATACCGTTACTGAAGAGGATTTGGACGTTTTTAAGCAGGCCCAGGAACTGTCTTGGGAGGTAAGGCCAGGATACTGCATTCTAGTAATGAGGATAATACGTGACCTTTATATATGAGTACTATGAAATTAACTGCCTTGATTTTGTAACGAATCCCCCTCAAAATCCTTTGTGGTTCTTTAACTGTTACCATCATTTTTGTTGACTCTACATTCGAAAGTAATGACTTTATATAGAGTTGTCTCCACTCTTAAAAGTTGGTAATGGCTCAGTGGGTCTCACAGAATAGGCCAGAGTAGCAGTTATTGAGCCAGATTTTGAAAAACGCTTCTAGGGGTGAAGGAATAGATTTCTGATTATTTTTGCTCAAATTAAGAAAATAGCCCTTTTAAATCGTTCACAAAAAGAAGAACATCACTTTTAAATTGACCGATGTTTCTTCCAGCACAGGTGGCCAGCCATATGAAAAATGTCTCCTGATTTTAACTGTTGGACATTGGCAAAGGCAATATCGTGTTGCATGATCAGTTGTAATCACTTTTATTTTCATTGTCCAGTAATTTCTTTAAATGATCCCCCTTAAAATATTAACTCTACATAGCTTATTGTCAGCAAAACATTGAAAGGAAAGGCTGTGGGACTTCTCAAAGACAAATTTATTATGGATTGTGAATTCTTCTGTCAATAGACCACATTCTGTTACCAGGGCACCACATTCATGGATAGATTCCCACCCCCACCTCACTTCCTTTTATGGGGAGTAGGGGGCTATCTATAGGCTCTTAAGCTTTATTTTTTGTAGCAACCACTTGGGCTAAATACTTGTGCTTGTTTCTACTTGAGGGGCCATTGGATATTTCCATTCTTCATTCTGCATTCTTTGTAGTGTTTCCTTTGGCTAAGATAAAATGTTAAATCCCGCGCGCCCCCCCCCCCCCGCCCCACCCCACCATCACTGAGATTTGAAGTCCTTAAATATTACCATTTTGGGGGACCGTATCTGGCATTCGTATATAGACGTGATGAACAGCAGGCAATTACCTGAAAGTTACTGCTAAATCTAAGACCCTTTCTTTCCAACCTGGTAACACTGGCGTTTTCATTCAAGAACATTTCTTGTCTGTGTCAGGCACTGGACTAGACCCAGGGAATGCCACAGTGAATCAGGCCGGCAGAGTTCTTAACCTCCTGCATGGGAGTAAAAGGAGATGGGAATCAAACTGCAAACTTCGCAATTGATTATCTACAGTCGGGTTAAATATTACTTGGTGGAGGAACAGGGGACTGTAACAGTGTGACAGTGTGTAACAGCCACATCTTCTTCTAATTTCCTCAGTTTTAATACATTGTAGCAGATCGTTATATTTAGTTCAGTAGACATTTGTATGTATTAACAGGTATTCATTTCCTATCTTGGTAATACTGTTTCTTAGGGTATTTATATATGAATCTTATACAAAGTTGATTATTATTTCACAAGGGCCTATAATGTTTTTTTTCAACAACATGAAAATTCACGATTACGATCAGTATTCTGGTCTTGATAGATTTTCGTATCCACTGGTGAAAGAACCAAAACGTAAGTGAAGAAATCCTCATATTTTGTCTTCTTTCTGCCTGACAGAAAATAGAGTGTGAAAGTGGAGTAGAAGACTGTGGCCGGTATCCTTCTGTAATAGAATTTGGGAAATATGAAATCCAAACCTGGTACTCCTCGCCTTACCCACAGGAATATGCAAGGTAATGGAATAAGCCTGGCAGGTATACAACCTTAATGTCTCATATGTGAGGAAGGAACATTCTAAAGCTGGAATTAGGTGATTTTTAGGACATAAATTTTAATAGTCAGTTCTTTTTTTTCTTTCGGCAGCAGTGGTTCTTCGTTTCTGCGTGTGGGCTTTCTGTAGTGGCGGCATGCGGGGGGCTACTTTTCGTTGCGGTGCACGGGCGCCTCATTGCGGTGGTTTCTCTTGTTGCGGAGCACGGGCTCTAGGTGCGTGGGCTTCAGTAGTTGCAGCACGTAGGCTCAGTAGTTGTGGCTCTCGGGCTTAGTCACTCTGAGGCATGTGGGATCTTCCCGGACCAGGGATCGAACCCACGTCCCCTGCGCTGGCAGGCGGATTCTTAACCAATGTGCCACCAGGGATGTCCCGATAGTCAAGTATAAGTGCTTCCAAAACTATTACTTTCGCCAGTACCTTCTTATAGTATTCACTGTTATATGTAAACACCTTATACTGCTTAGTTACACAGGTGTTGTAAGTTTTGCCTTTTAACTTTTAGATCGTTTTTTTCTCTCTTTGGTTAATTGGGGAAGTATTGTTTGTGTAAGAAACCAAATCAAGAAAAAAAAATTAGCCATTGTAAAATATTTGGTAGTTTCTTCTCAGTTGCCTTTTTCATTTTCCTAATTAGGCCTGTTAGTTTTATCTCTGATTTCTGGCATTTTATTGTCAAGTTTTTTTAGAGAAATTATAGCAAAAGAAGGAAAAATGGGAGAAAGTAGGTGGGCGTGGGTAGCCTTAAGAGACCCTTCCCCAAATCTTGACTTTTAGAGCCATTTGTGACTAACTTGTTAAAAATGAAGAGAAAATAATGGTACTAGAATTTTCTTTTGTCTTGAACTAAGATTAGCTGTGAAATTGTCTTGAACTAATGTATCTAAAAATGGGTATCTTGTGAACAGATTTCTTCCTTCAGGTATGTCAGGGCACAGTTTATTAGTATCTCCTCAAATGCTTTAGCCTGCAAAGTTTCTGGTTATCACAAATTTGCTTTTCTTCTAGAATAGATATCGTCCTTTTCTCTTTCTGGTGGTTGTCTGCCCAATCATCAGAGAAAACGGGCAGGGTGTTCTAGAAGTTAAGTGACAAACTAAGAGGAGTCTTGGTTTCTCTTCCCAGTTCATATCACGTAGCTGTATGTTCCTTAACAACTTTTGAAAAACACCTATGAGCTTTTATTTGTATGGGTAATCATAAGTCATGTGTTCTAAGAGCTTTGAATAATTTTGCTTATGAATCCAAGATTTGAGATTACTGTGCTGCGTCTGTACCTAATTCTTCCGAAAACACTGCTCCCCATTTTTATACCCCAAAGACGTTGAAAGTGCTTTTAAATATTCTCTTGTAAATATTAGCAATGTCCACTTAAGCATGATAGGGCACAAGTAAAAAATGGTATAATTTTTAAGGTGGAGAAAAAGCCAGCAGAGGAGAGAAAGCTGTTTGTCTAATGTTATTCAAAGAGTCGGTGGAACTGGTAGGAACAAATAAGGTCTTTTGACTTGACTATATTTACTCCTTTAGACCATGTACAACTGATGATAACTTTAAAGTTACCTCATCCATAAGAAATGGAAACAACTAAATTCTGGGACTTCTCTGCCTTATAAGTACACAGATCATTTTAAAATAATGAATTCACTTCTCTCTGAGTAGAAGATTGTTATAGTTACACCACTGATTACACATACTGTTGAAATTATGACATTAAGTCTGAAATTTAAAAAATATGCATGGATGACAGGACGCCATTGTTTTTAGAGTCATAGTTCCAAGTCTGAAAACCTTTCTTTCTATAGGACATTTCTAAGGAAACAAATTATTTGTTCGCAAAGTAAAGGCAGCAAATATTATTAGATTGAAAAATAATATAAGGTTTGTACCCTCTCTTTACTACTGGCTTTCTTTTTTCATTTTCTTTTGTTGAAACTACTTCTTTCAAATACTATTATACATTCTTTTTATGGCTTAGAGAAAATAGAACAATATTTAATATTTTTCCCCAGGAGTATAATCAATCTGATTATATTCTTTGATTTTAAAATTTCAACAGATTACCAAAGCTTTACCTGTGTGAATTCTGTCTTAAATATATGAAAAGTAAAAATATTTTGTTAAGACACTCAAGGAAATGTGGATGGTTTCATCCTCCAGCAAATGAAATTTACCGAAGGAAAGACCTTTCAGTATTTGAGGTAAGCATGTGTAAATAAAAAACTCAGCATTTGAAACCTAGTGTTTCTAATTGTTGACTATGTACTGATTTGTTCGTAGAAGGTACAAAGTATATTCGGTTTTGGCACTGAAATTCAGACTGCTTTTTCAAACATCTCCATGTTTTGGAATGTTTTTCTAACCATATTAAGCAACCGTTGAGATTGATGATGAATTCCTACTCCATCACATTAACTTTTTTGTCTTCTCCCAAATCCCTGTCTGCACCAGATATATTCGCCAGTGAATTTATGGTCTCCTAAGCTCTTTGTAAATTCTACTTTCTTTGGCAGGAGAAATTAGCTTTGTTCAGCAGCTCCAGCCAATGTCTGGCAGGTGCTCACTCTTCCAGGGAATTGAGCAGCTGTACATATCTCCTCAATACACAACCACCTGTGTTTCCATCCATTTCTTGGCAGGGTAGATAATCCTTTTGGTGAGACCCCAGCAGATGTTGGGACTCCCCCGACCCCCATCTGGGTAGATGGCCACCCCTGGAGAACTCTGCTGTTCACAGGAACCCCTTGTGGCCATGTGTCTGTCATTGTGTGTTCTTGAAGACATTTTGTGTTTTCAGAATTGATTTAGTAGCAGAAGGTCTTTGCCGCTGTATCATTTCATTGTTTCATCATGTTCTATTGTCAGTTTCAGGGATCCAGCTTAGCTGAGTCAGTTGTACCTTGAGGAGGCCATGCCTTCTTTTCCTGTTATTGCCTAGTCACAGGCCTTCTTAATTCTCTCACTCTGGTTGAGCACTTCCATTGCCCTGCCTTATTTTCTTCTCTGTTACCCATCTTGGTACATTGCTTTCATTCCTGGATGCTCAGAACAAGCCTTCCTTGCACAGCAGATATGATATCTTCTTTCTCTGAAATACAATTTTACTTTAGGATTCTCTTTTTCTGAGTTGTTCAGATTGGAAATTTATTATTCTGCCCCACACTTCTCTTTAATTCTTGTCTGTAATGTCTTGCATTAAATTTAACGTAGGGGAAGGTCATACATAGGTTTCTCTCATGGACCAGGCTTCCTCTCTCAGACAGTCTTGGGCCCATTACTTTTTTCCCCAAGACTCATCAGAGAACGCATGTAACTCCAACTGCATCTTATGATTTTTTAAAGCTCCTCTTCCTGGTTATATCAGGATCTTTTGGCAAGCTTGAAGGAAGAAAGGTATTGTTGCTAGGAAGATTTGATAATATGTTAGTTCTTACTAAACGGGAGGCACAGGGTTTCTCAACCAGGGGACTGTTCGCATTTCAGGCTGGATGATTCTTTGGTGTAGGGGGCATCCCATGCGTTGTAGGACGTTTAGCAGCACCCCTGGCCTCTGCCCACTAGATGCCAGTACCACTACGCCTCCCCCAGTCAGAACAACGAAAAACATCTCCAGACATAGCCAATGTCCCTTGGGGGACAAAAGTCACCCCCAGCGAGGACCACCGGGCTAACGAGAAAGCCGAATGCAAGTCGCTGTCCTCCTGTTGTTAGTATTGGGATGCTACCTGGCCAGCCCCAACAGGTTGAGACAACAGAGCTGCTCTCAGTTGAACCTTAATTAATGAATGTCGCAAGTTCCACTTAACTTTTGGCACCTTCCTTGATGCCTTGGAAGCTTTCTTCTAACCAAAAGAGAATGAAAATCATTGTCTCATTGTTTCTCAAAGGACAAAACACATTTTTGGCTTTAAGTAATTGTTAAATAAATGAGCATAACTCTTGCCTGAGGGGGTGAAACTCTCATAAATCCAGAGAGAGTCTTCTCAGGGGTAAGAGAGACTCAGTCTTGTTAGCCTGATAAGAATGGTCTATTTCAGGGTAGGTGCTTTGGGACCATAGAGAGATGAAAGGGGAAAAATCAGAAGCAGAACTGTAAAATTTATGCATAAAAATTATTGAAGGAATTGGATTGGGTAAGTGCCAAGGTCCCTATTCTAGAATCTGAGTTAATACTAAGAGTACAGCATGTAGGAAGTTTTCTCTTAGCAGTGTCCTAAGTAACTTATAAAATAAATGAATAATAATCACAGATTGCTACTTTCCTATCTTTTCTTTATCCCTCTGGAAAGCATGCCATTTTAGACCTTTCACAACCGATAAAAATTTTGCTTCAGCATTGTCATCTCTCTATTTTTCTGGTTCAGGGATACATACATCTCTGTCTTTTTGTAATACGCTACCATTTCCAAAAGGACCATCCTCCCAAATACATAAAAACTTCCTTTAATTAAAGAGAGAATTGTATCCTCTGTGCCCCTTGCCCATATTTGATTATGTTGCCATGTGTGGGACCTAGGTCTCATCCAAGGGAAATAGTTATATGAAGTCTAAAAATAATTTGCAATATGAGAACCTGTATGGTCCACAGGAGACTTGAGAACGGTCAAGTTCATTGTTAAAGAGCTCTGGTTAGCAAACATCCATTTCCCCTAAGAAAAGTGCTAGGGAAATTCTTCTTGAATCTGCTGTGCTTTCTGTTTTCAACAAGTAACTACATTTGATCCATGAAATTGACATTTGTGCCTAGCCTCCTGTCTGTAACCGTCAGTATCACAGCTTGATTCTTTTATTTTGAAGAGAAGTAGACTGTAATCATGGTACTTATTGTAGGTTGAAATTCATCTCACTTTCTCTGTAAGTATTCCCAACACAGAAATTTTATCTTTTCTAATTATATTTAAAATGATGCTTGGAATAAAACCAAAATGGAAGCCTCTTTTGTTAATCCATACTTCTAAGGAATCAGGATAATAGTTTATTTATTTTATTTTTATGTGAAGCCCTTTTGAAAACAACATAAAGTTTAACTTCCTTGAGCAGTATTTTGATCGTTTTACATTTCTTTAATTCCAGTTTACCTGGTTCAAACAGAGAGGACCTGCCTAATCATTTTTTACTCGTAATAAATTGCAAATAAAAATTACTTCTTTGTTAGCAGTGTGGCCTTTCTTCAGGTAGTGTAAAGAGAAATTTAAGCTACCTAAAATTTACCCCAATTTAAGAGAAAAGGTGGAATTCTGATTTGCCAAATGACAGCTATTTTCTGGTAAACTTTATACTTGGTTAATGGAGTGTTTTAATCGCTCAGTTTGGGATTTGGAAATAAAATTATATACTTTCCAAAATACCGTATAAAAGAAACAATTTTATATTGAGTGGTATTTTTATGTTAAATAATGTTGTCTGTTTCTCTTTGCTAGGTTGATGGGAATATGAGCAAAATTTATTGCCAAAACCTTTGCTTGTTAGCCAAGCTCTTCCTGGACCACAAAACGTTGTATTATGATGTCGAGCCATTCCTTTTTTATGTCCTTACAAAAAATGATGAAAAGGGCTGTCATCTGGTTGGATACTTCTCTAAGGTAAAACAAGAGCCAGTATGACCTTCATTTTCTTTTTCAAAATGTTTTTGGTAGAGCCCAATTCTTCAAACAGGGCTTTTTTATGACTCTAATTTGAATAAGTGACACATGTTTCTGAAAAGCTCAGATTCTTGTTCAGAGCTCATTAAAACCAACCACAACAAAAAAAAAACAATAAGCATCGTGCCTAGGAAGTGTGTAAAGGGCCTCAGCACTGTTTGCTGTCTCGACTGTCAGCATTCACTTAACGTTATAATCGCTGCCTTGCAGACCACCTAGCATCTTTCATTTTCTAAATGTTAAGCTTATTTCCCTTTTCCCCCCAAGTGGTGTCAACATGAAGGTTTCAATGCAACGTAGCATTTAAAAGATAATTCTCATTTCTCCTCGTTGCATTCCCTCTGTTGGTCATCAGTATCTCAGTGAGTTAGAACGTTGGCATTTGGACAGTTAAGCTAATATAATGGCTGGTTTTACTCTTTTGTCTCTTATTCTCTGTGCTATTGTTTTAAGATCTAAAGCAGCCTCACCTTTAGAAAGCCTAAGTTATCTCCAGCTGTTAACATAGGGGAGCCCTTGACATAGTGAGTGGATGTAGTTTGTCTTTTTCACTGGTTCAGAGCAATTCTCTCACATTCTTCTGTTCAAAGGCTTCTGAGAAACAATAACTCATATGCAATAATGGAAATCTGAGTTTGGAGATATTTACCAGGTAATGAGCTTAACTTTTCTTAGGTACTTAGGAAATAGTTTAATATGCCAGGATGGTAATTATAAGACTTCCAGGCAGAAGGTAAATGATCCAAACCCTGTATCTTATTTTTTTTATGATGTATGTGTGCATATTAGGTGATAAGTGAATTTCACTGACTCTACTGTTGCATAATGTAAATGGAATGCCTAATGGAAGTGTCATTTTCATGGAAGATCAAAAGATAGAATATATATGAAGGTCCTTTGCATATGGAAGTTTTTCTAAATTTAAGAATCAATCCAGAGACCATAAACAAAAATAGGAGTAAGTGACAGCACTCGTGGGAAACAGCCTCAACGCCTTAATCCACATATTTGGTAAAGCTCTAAAACGAAAAAGAAAAAAGTCAACTTTATAGGTTATGGATTCAAAAGATGATAGAGAATTAACACAAGGTGAAACAATAACTAGGAAATCTATTTATATAACTTATAAAACATTTTACATTCTGTATACACGTGTAAACATCTTTTTCTCCAAAGAGTTGAAAAGAATAGTGGTCATAACTGTCCTGCCTGTGCGAAAATGGTGTTTCTTTAAATGTATCTGAGTTTAAAAACAGATGCTCAGTGGTGCCTGCTGCCCTTGTCCTGCCTTGTTTCAAGTTGGCCTCTGGGTCTCAGTTCATGGTAACTCTTGGGGTTCGAATCTCTGCCTCTCTTCCTCCCAGGGAGCCCAACATTTTACTTAGAACAAGCTAAAGTTTTTACATTTTGTCACAGTTTCTTTTATAGTATGGCAGCAACTACTATCATTTCTTACTATACCCGGAATACTATTATATTCTTTGGCAGTGCAGTAAAACAAAAATTAATCTAAAAAAACAGCCATGTTAAAAGACTAGACGCAAATTAAACCATATTCTAACATGTCAATTGGAGTGTGAAGGACGGACTATGGCCCTTTGGGGTTATACTTAAACCAAATTCTAGATGTTATAGCCAGAGAATGGCCAAGATGACCTAGAAAAGTTCAGTGTAAACCATTACATGCATGTGACTTTCCAAGCACATAATAGATGACACAAAACAGGAAGGAAAGAAGGAGGAGTTATTTTATCCATAGATTAGAGTTTAGCTGTAGTAATGTGTTAAAGGGCAGGGGGCAGGGGCTGGGGGGGGAAGGACAACTCTTGGGTGGGATTGCCAAAAATCTTATACAGGTAAGAATAGTTTGGGACAAAGAAAAGACTGGCATCAAGGATGAATCCTTAAACCCAGAGTACATCTCTTTTTAGATTTGTGACCCATTTGTCTGACTTTGCAAAGTAGACTAATTATTTGAATCTTTGCCACAGATGTACACAGCCAGTGATGGACAATCCAGTTTCTTAGGAAAATTGACACACATCATTTCTTCCTCCTCATTTCTTGGAGACTCCACAGACAGCTACAAATGTGTAAAAGTCGGGAGCACATCTTTTTCACAAAGGAATCTTTAATTCTTCCCTGTAGGGTTTTTTCTACAACCATTTCCTGTGATCTTTCAAATAGGTTCATTAAAGATCTGGGTGTTCCTAAGTAATTCTTTGGTGTGGTTAGTACCATTTGTGGTCAATCTAATTTGTGGTTTATATTTGGCCAGAGCATTCACAACCTCAGAAGCCTTTTCCAGATCTCCTCTGTGTAGGTTTTGGCGGCTTCTGTGTACCCTGAAGAAAATATTGCTGCTCTGATGCCATATCCCATGAAAATTGCAAATTTTTCCTGAACTATAAGAACCATTTCCCACCATATTCTTTCCAGTCTTCCTCCTGGTTTCAGACTGTTGGTAATATTTTGGCCTCCACTTTGGTTTGGAGGCTTGGGGATTTCTTGTTGCTGTTGTCTTTTTTGTTTTGTTGTCCTACTTTGAAATGCAGATTAATTATTTCTCCAGCTTTTTACTTTGACTGTTTACTCATAGGAGAAATGTATTTGTGCAAGTCTACCCACACATACAGTATTTTAGTTTCACTGGGGCCTTTCGCAAAGTATTCCTAACTGACCCCGCTGGGTGACTCTCTGGATGGTTTTTTTTTTTTTTTTTTTTTTCCTCCCCATCTCCCAGGTTGTTTGAGCACGGAAAACATTTCTTCCATACTGTCTGTGTTCTGTTTCATTTGACTCACATTTCCTTGGATTCTTTATTCGTATTTCATGGTACTGACATTCAAGAATAAAGATGTAATTGAGAGGCATGCCTGGAGTGGGTAGTTTGTTGTTAGCTGATAGTTTGATTGATTAAGACGGTAGGATTATTCTGCTTGATCCTGACCTAACACATTGGCTCACCTTAGTGGACCGTGGTACAAGGACGATGGCAGGTGCAGGGAATTGCCCACTTCAGCAGCGCTCTGACATACTTGTTCTGTCTCTCTTTCCCTCAGGAAAAGCTTTGCCAGCAGAAGTATAACGTCTCCTGCATAATGATCATGCCCCAGCACCAAAGGCAAGGATTTGGACGGTTTCTCATTGATTTCAGTAAGTGAAGTACTTTATTTACTTTCATGATCCAGGGAGCTGATGGCTGTTAAAGGAGAGTAGCACATAAAACTTTATTTAACCTACTTTGTTGTTTTTATCGATAGATA
The DNA here is from genome assembly GCF_965194805.1 of Balaenoptera borealis. Lineage (NCBI taxonomy): Eukaryota > Metazoa > Chordata > Mammalia > Artiodactyla > Balaenopteridae > Balaenoptera > Balaenoptera borealis. The sequence goes on from NC_138874.1 coordinate 59,809,092, forward strand.
ACGGGTTTTCTACTTATATTTACATAGGTTAGAGAATCTTCCTCAAGTGAAAAATGTACTGCTGCTCACTATTGTACTCTAGGAAATTGAGACTAGATCTCTCGGCAGTGTCACCAGCTCGTAAAGCCATTACCCTGAATGAACCGGCAGAATTACATTCCATTCTGTGGGGCTCATGCTCATTAGCACCAAAAGTGGCAATTATTTGTGATTAAAGCCAAAGGAATTGTTATTTAAAAGGATTTTCAGCTTTCTAAAATTTTGCCTATAATCTTGTGCAGTACAGAGCAGGAAAGGGATCTTTATCTTCAGAAAAACAATTCTTTAGGTAGCCTATCCTTCTAGGCTGTCTGGTAGAAATAAATATCTTGTTTTGTTAATTTCCCTTTTCTATTACAGAAATTATTACAATGTTCGTATCTAGAGGTTGCCCAAGAAATATTTTTTATACACATTTGTATCTTCTGAGTCTCCTCAGTAAAAATCGGAATACTATTTTAAAGTACGCATAGGATAATGTTTTTTAAAAACTGGTAGTTTTTTCCTCCTTGTTTATATTATACTGGATGTGTTAATGTAGTATTAAGGCTGCATTTGGAGAATGGATTCAAAGTATCCAGATAACACGAAGGTGGGGTATCCCATGATAATAATCACTTGTAAAAATCTGTCGCTAGGAACTGTGTGCTTCTTCATAACCAGATTTTAAACTGAAAGAAGGAAAATATAGCAGATCATGTAATCTTCATAAGGTACATCAGATGCAAAAGCAAAATGTAAATGTCCTCAAGAAAAACCATGAAGCAACATGTTGAGTCTAAATCTATATTATTAGATGTTGAAATGTTAAAGTTTGGGTGTAAGATATAACCGTATAGCAGCTTTGGACGGATTTGTATAATTTATTGACATTGAAGGATATTCTTTTTTGAAGTATCTTTATTGATTATTTTTACATTTTCAGATGACATTTCTAGTTATTTAATTTGTTACCCTAGTCTTACTCTTCTTTCTTGATCTAGTTATCCCATGGAGGGCCATCTTACCAGAAGTTTACCATTTTTATTTTACAGTCCTAGTTGTAATGAGTTCTAAGGGCAAATCCAATTGTGTTGTTTTGGAGTTTTTTGGGGCCACTGTTCACAAGTTGTTCCTAAATACTATAATTTCTGATATGCATAGCAGCCATTCGAGCCTTAAACTTTGGATAGTATCTGCATGCTTACAGAGTAAGGCAGACTTCTTAGCTCAATATTCAAGATCTTCCAACAGCTAGTTCCAGCCTATGTTTTAGGCTTTTTCATGTATTATTTCATATATTAATCTCCATTTGCTCAAATATTCTGAGCAGGTTCCCATACTTCCATTCTTTGTGCAGTCCCTTCCTGAAATGACCACTTCTTCCTTCTCCAGCCTCTGTCTGTTCAAAATCCTACCCATTGTTAAGCTAGCTCAGGAGCCTCTTCTTTTTGATCCCACCTCCTGGAGTTTCATCCCGTTCTCTTCTTTGCTCCATATCTCTGCAGTGTAGCACTTAGACTCAATTCATTCTTTTGTGGTAATTATTTGATCTAAGTGTCATACTTCCAACTTACTGTAAACTCCTTGGGTACCTTTTTTGTATTCAGGTGGACAGTGCACTCAATAATCTGCATTAGATGTATTTTTGTTAAGTTGTATTGAATCTCCCAAGCGATATGGTCACTGCCCACAATAACTTTCCACCTAAAATTTAAAAGGGACTGGTACTTACCGGGTAAAAATGCAAGTCTCTAAATACAGTAGCCTCTTACTTGTACAGTGTGATCTGGTACTGAGGCCTTATGCATAAAATAACAACCCAGGAACAAAGACATTCCCTTCAAATGCTAAATCTTTATGTTAGACATTTTAGTGAAAACTGTATTAGAGTCTACTCTGTTTTTTTAAAACATGAACTAGGGAACACAGTGGAACCTATCTGGATGGCTCAGGGCCATCATGATAAATGCCTTCCATTAGGGTGCATCTAGGCAATGCAGTGCTGCAGGTGTCATTTTAGATTTTCTCTTTCATATACCCTTGGTGTCACCCTGCACTGGAGTGGGTTAAGGAGTATGATGAATGATTTGAATAAAGTTGAAAGGGAATTGGTGCTATTTCTTCAGAGAAGAGAAGACCAGCGGAAGAATTTTATAGCACTCAAAGAAAATGGGGACTGGTATAAACCCAACAGAAATTCAATTTAAAGCAAAAAAATAATTCCTTGGCTACACAGGTTTTAAAGAAGATAGAGTAGGCTGCTGAAAAAATTGATAGCATCTCCTTCTTTGGAGTTACTTAAAATAGTAGATAAATATCTTTCTATGATGATTAGATCCAGTCTTCTGCAGAAGTAGGAGATAAACCCCATGACCTCGCATAATCCTTGTCAACCTTACATTTCAGAACTCAGGGAAAAACAGATAACTGGGGTTACAGGTTTTCTAAAATCTGCTCTGTTTTTTAAAGGAACCTTTTAACAGTTAGATTTATTTTATTTCTGTTTGTACGTGAGCCTGAGGGTCTTTTGGTCGGGGAGGTATTTTCAGTAATTCAAAGAAAGTTGTAAGGCAGGAAATCTTTATTTTGTCTATAATCACTGCTGGTTCAGGAAGCCAAAACAAGATAACAACAGAAGGAAAGCTGTTCTCTGCCCAGCTGCCCATTGGCACACTGGATCATAGACATGAGCGAAAAATGATGTGTTGTGTGTATGTAAAGAACTGTGAATCCAAAGCTTTGAACACTGTTCTCCAGGACAGTCAAGAGGTGGAATGGTCATCCCAGGACCAAATGCTGTCCTTGGAATAATGTTGTTGTCTGTCTCTTCCTAGGACAGCTTGTCTGGGATGTGTCTGAGCAGGGCTTCCCAGGAGGTCATCTGCAGAGCTTTGCCGGAGTGACTAAAGGGCACCAACTCCCAATCTGCTCATAAACCAACTCATGGGTTTTGTAACTCTGCCCAAAACTTAAGTGGCTAGAGGAAGGAGTGACTTGTCATGGGTTGAAGCTGATACTACATCTCTTTTTCTCTCCTGGTTTCTGAGCTTCCCTCTCTCCCTCAGTCAGAAAATTTTAAAGTCCTCCCCATCTCTGTCTACACACACACCATTCTCCATACACACACACACACACACACACACACACACACACACACACACACCATTCTCCATCCCCACCATGCATCTCAAAAGTTCAGAGAAGCCCCAGCCCCATGAAACTTTTGTGATTCCTGCTTCCGAGCCTCCCAGGACAAGGCAAGTAGCTGCTTTTCCTCCCAGGGTGTTGCTGGATCCTGGGGCAGCCGCGTGTTCCCTGCCAGGCCATGCCCTGCTCCTGCTGCCAGAGCTGCCCAGCAATGCCTTATCCAGCTTACTATTTTTCCTTTAATTTTGAAATAATTTCAGACTTAGAGAAAAGTTATAAAAATGGCACCAAGAATTCCCATATACTCTCTACCCCAGTTCCCCAGATATTGACATTTAATCACATCTGCTTTTTGCTTTTATTTCCCTCCCACTCCCTCCCCATCCCCCTCTATCATATTGAGATGTATTTCTTTTTCGGAATCATGTGAGAGTAAATTGCAGACCTGTATCACCTTTACCCTTACTATTTCAGAGTGTTTTTCTAAAAACAAAGATGCTTTCACATGTAACCACAAATTATCAAAACCAAGAAGTTAATGTTGATTCAGCACTATTATCTAATCTCTCTACCTTGTTCAAATTTCAAATTTTGCCAGTTTTCAACTAATGCCCTTTTCCAGGGGGGGAAAAATGTTTTTTCCCCTGTACAAGATCTCATGTTGAGTTATGTCTCTTGAGTAATCTGGAATAATACCTTAGTCATTTTTTTGTTTTGTTTTGTTGTTACCTTGACATTTTTGAAGTGTACAGGCCATTTATTTTGTACAATGTCCCTCAATTTGGGCTTGTCTGATGTTTTCTCATGGTCATATTCAAGTTCTTGATTTTTTGGCAGGAATATCACAGAAGTGCTGCTGGGTCCTCCTCAGTGCCTCTTATCAGGATTACATGATCATTTATTTGTCCCATCACTGGCTTCAGGTGGTGCCTTTCAGGTTTCTTCATTGTAAAATAACATTTTTCCCTTTGTAATCAGTAACTATCTGGTAAGAAGATACTTTGGGATTGTGTAAATATCCTGTTTCTCATCCAATTTTCACCTACTAATTTTAGCATTTATTTATGATTCTTAGCTAAAATAGTTATTACTTTGGTAACTACCAAATGGTGATTTTTAAAATCCCATTGTATATTCTACTTATTTGTTGACATTTGGCTGTAGGGAAGAGCTTCCTTTATTAATTTTTTAGTTAAATAATTACTTCATTTATTTCATTAGTCTTTAATTTATATAATTATGGACTACTCATGGAATTTTATTTTATTCTTTGGATTATAACCTGTTGCTGCCATTATGTATTTTGATGTTCAAATTGCCCCAGATTTATTCAGTGGGAACTGCTTCAAGCTGGCTCCTGTGCCCTTCTGACATGTCTGATCCTTCAGCCACTTCCTTTGCATTCCAGATCAACACCACTGCAAGGTTGTAGTCTATCCTTCCACGTTTCTGCGTTTGTAACTCTCTTCTCTGATAGGGAGAAACCTGACTTCCATTACCCACAGTATATTTATTTATGTACTCAGTCCTAGAATACACATTAAGTAGTTTTAGAATTGCGAGCTCATACCACTGTGTAAAACAAACCTCCTAACTAGAGGTCAGTTTTTGTATGTAGCTCTTTTTGACTTTACCCTGAGTGTATTTTTAGTTAAAGTACTGTTCCAAATGTTAGTTAGGTTAGTTCTTTTAAATTTTTCCCCCTTCAGGGAGGTTATATTATTCATTTGAAATACAGTTAGGCTTATTTGTTTCTGTTTGTTATCCACTTTAGTTTTTCTCTATCCTTGTGTGTTTTTTTTTAAGACTATAAAACATTAACATGATTTTCAAAGTTGAAACTATATTAAAAGGTATACTCAGACAAGTGTCACTCCCCTCCTCCACTCCCTCCCCCAGTCCCATTCCTGACCCTTTCCTGCAGGTCGCCAATCTTATTAGTATCTAGTTTATCCTTCCTGTGTTTCTTTTTGTACAAATGAGAAAATAGATGTGTGTCTTCTAATTTCTCCTCCTTTCTTACACAAAAGGTAGCATACTATAGATAGTCTTTTATGTTTTGCTTTTTTCCGCTTAAGAATATATTCTGGAAATCACTCCATGCTACTTCATAGAGATCTTCTTATTTTCTTCTACAGCTGCATAGTTCTCCAATGTGTGGATGTATGTATGTGGATGAATATACTTTATTCACCTAGTCTCCTAGATATAGACATATAGGTTGTTTCCAATATGTCACAATTTTAAAAGTGCTATAGTAAGTAGCTTGGGCAGATGTTGACTGATACATTCTTACAGAGCGGTGAGAGTCTGTTATATATACTTTCAGTTTTTTAGGACTCTGCTTGGCTGGGCCATTGCCCAGCAGATAACAAGCTTTTACTCAAGTCTGCAGAGCCAAAACCCTGCCTGGGGAGCAGGATACAAAACCCATGCTCCTTGACTGACCTGGGAGAGACCCAGGGAAAGCAGCTGATTCAGCAGTAGGTTGCAGGACATTGTGCCAGGTCATGGTGAAAGAGGCTGGCATCAGCACTTACTTGTGTGTTTGTGTAAATGCATTTATCAGATTCTAAACTGGATAATGGAGATAATGGATGAGAAGATTCATTTCTTACCTCTTCATTTAACATTTGTTGATTGGGGCACCTTAGTCTATACTCTGCTATATACCAGCAACAAAAATGAAGAAGACATAGCTCTTGCCGGGTGGTCAAGTTCAATGACAAGCCATCAGTTGCTGGGCAGTACATTTCTACAGTAGATATTGAGAGCTCATGGCATGGGAAGTTAAAGTGAAAACATTCCAGGCTGAGGGAAACAGCATATTCAAAAGCGTGGCCATGTAAGGAAACATGTTAGATGTTTGGATAACAACAAAAGAAACTCCAAGTAGATTAAAGACTTAGGGATTAACAAAAATAAAAAATAAAGACATTAAAAAAGAAGAAGAGGGGACTTCCCTGGCGGTCCAGCAGTTAAGACTCTGTGCTTCCAATGCAGGAGGTGCAGGTTCCATCCCTGGTCGGGGAACTGTGATCCCACATGCCTCGCAGCCAAAAAATTTTAAAACTAACTAACTAACTAACTAAATAAATAAATAAATAATTTTTTAAAAAAGAAAAACAATAGAAGAAAGGATATCTAATTATTTATCTGATCTTTAGATGGTCAAGGACATCCTAAGCATTAAAAGAATGAAAGAAGTCACACAAAAAATACATAAACTTCACTGTATAAAAGTGTAAAACTTCTATGTAGGAAAAAGTATTAATATTTAAAAGTAAACATAATGGGAAAGATGTTTGCAACAAATATACCAGGCAAAGTTTTGATACCTGTAGTATTTAAAAAAATATAAAAGTAAAGGTTTGATAGTGTTAAAACATAAACCCTAATGGAAAAATGAGCAGAGGACATGAACACAGAATGTGCAGAAAAGGAAAATCACTGGGGGCAGCAACATTGCTGACATTTACTGAGTGTCTATATGTGCCAGTCACTGTCCTAGGAGCCCTGACTCATTCTGTCCTCACATCAGCTGTTGAGATGTGTGCTTTTAACCTCATTGTACGGGTGAGGAAACTACTGACAATGGAAAAAAAAACAAAAACAGAATAACCTCAGTATTCAAAGGTAAGAGAGAACCATTCCCCTGAGAAAATTACGATACATTCATATAATGGAATATTATTAGCCATTGAGAATTATGTTTTGAAGAATTTTTAATAAAATACTTATGATAAATAAGTGGCTTTCAAAATTGTATATATAATATGTTCTCGATTATGTAAATAGTATATGGACAGAAAGAAAGGAAATACACTTCCAGATTATCTGTAGAATTAGAATTACAGGCAATTTTAATTTTCTTATACCTTTTGTTGTAACTAAAAAGCAAATTAATTTAAGAAGCAAGAGTCGGGGAAGGCTGATGTAGGGCAGTGGCAATGCGGATGTGTGGAAATGAGGCAGGTGTTTTCCTGGTCGTTCTGCAGCAGGTAGAACTCTGCCAGGCACCTAGTGGTGCTCAGTAAATACTAGTTGAATAAGTGAATGAACTGAGCTTGGAAAGGTAGTGAGTGCAGCTTTGGCCATGTTGCCTTTGCTGTGATTTTAGGCATCCGTGTGCAGCTTCCCATGGAGTTCAGAGTTCAGTAAGGGTATGCAGTAGGGGGAGCCTACAGGGAATCGTGAGCGTGCCATAGTGGTTGAAACCATAGGTGTGAATGAGGACAACCCAGGGAGAGTGTAGGGAAACAGGGCTGAGGATGGTGTTCTTGGAGTTCCAACATTCCAGGGGCTAATAGAGGATGAAGTCATCAAGAAAATTGTAAAGGGTCCAGAAGTAGGAAGAGGATCAAGAGAAAATGGTGTAAGGGAAGCCAAAAGAGGTCAGTATTTCAACAACAATGGTACTCATAATCATAGCTGACATTTCTAGAGCACTTACTATGTGTCAGGCACTGTCACCCGAATCACACACATTAACTTGCTTAATCCTTGCAAAGACCCTAAGAGGTTGGTTACTGTTATCATCTCTCTTTGCGGGTCACAGAGACACTAAGAAACTTGTCTCAGGTCACTCCCCAGCCACTGTTCAGTGCCCCAGAGAAGAAGGTTAAGATAAGGTGTAAAAAGTATACTTTGGAGGACTGTGTATAAGTGGAATTTAAAGAAGCAGATTCAAAAAGCTCGACTGTCAAGGGCTGTAGGTTGTTTTTGTTTTTAAGCTAGAGAGACTGGAGCATTGCCGGAAAGAAGAGAGGGGAGCACTGATGGATAAAATCAAAGAGAAAACAAAAAGTGATAACCAGATGGGTTGTTTAGTACAAGCTGAGAAAAGGCATTTGATGAAATTCAATACTCTTTCCTAATTTAAAATAATCAAACATACTAACTTGAATCATAAGAATTCTAAATCTTGTATTAACTTTTTCTTCTTTGTTTCAGACTTGACTTACTCTTAGGGGAGCTATAAAGGGTAGATGACAGTTGGGTCCAAGAGTCTACAAACGTAAATCTATAGTTTTCTTGAGACTGGTATACAGTTGACGTTTGTCAATTACATAAATTGTCAGTTAGCTGTACCTTCAGTCATTTTAAAAACGACTGTCTGTTTATTTGTAGGCTAATCATAAAAGTTTGTAAGCAGCTTCAGTTCTTGGCTTTCTTTATTCAATATTAAAATACTGTACGATGTGTCAGGGTTGCACTTAATGGCACAGAACTCACTCTAGAGGAATTAGGAGTGGTGGAATGAGTTAGGCACTCATTTCAGGAAATCCCCTTTGCTGTTCTTTTCTATGATCTTACATGTTGAGAGGTTTCACTTTGGCTTTCGTGGGGAATGTATACTGTTTACAAACTGAGTCTGTCATTGGTGTGTGCTGCTAGAAGACGGCTGCAGATGGCCCAGTTTTGTGCCTACAAGTTATGAACTTGGTCACGTCGCAAGTGTGGTTAGCAGTGTCCTTGTACTTGTTCCGATTTCTTTTTTTTTTAAGTTTAATTTTTATTTATTTATTTATTTATTTATTTATTTATTTATGGCTGTGTTGGGTCTTCGTTTCTGTGCGAGGGCTTTCTCTAGTTGTGGCAAGCGGGGGCCACTCTTCATCGCGGTGCACGGGCCACTCATTATCACGGCCTCTCTTGTTGCGGAAAACAGGCTCCAGACGCGCAGGCTCAGTAATTGTGGCTCACGGGCCTAGTTGCTCCGCGGCATGTGGGATCTTCCCAGACCAGGGCTCGAACCCGTGTCGCCTGCACTGGCAGGCAGATTCTCAACCACTGTGCCACCAGGGAAGCCCCCCCGATTTCTTAAGAATGGTGTGTGTGCGTGGCCACACACACACACACACACAGACACACCTGGACTTAAGGAAAATAAGAAATACAATAAACTTTTATGGAAGGATGCTTCTGCGTACAATTTAATATCTAGTTTCACTCTCACTGACAATTAATGGGTTAATTTTCCACGCCCTCATTCTTTCACCCGTCTGGTTCTAATGACAGAGATCTCTTCGTTAGGGACTTCAGAGAGTCCAGACCTACGCTTGTCTTTCCTTTAGCCTCCTTATAACTCCTGGTTGATTTCTTGAGGAAGCACCACTTAGATGAGAAAGCATCTTCTCTCTGCTTTCCTGCTGTCCCTACTTCTCTGCCCTTCTAGGTCCATCAAGCCGAATTAGAAAGAAAGTCACATCCTGCATCTCTGCCTAGAAGGGTGTGATGTTGAGAGGCTAATCATGTTAACTGTCTCAAAGAGAAAACTTCTTCCCCTGTATCTTAGACGCTAGCTACTAGCTTAAATGTTATATTATATATCTAAATAGAGGAATACATTTCACAGTATCTCAGGTTATCAGCTAGCAACTTCCGGTTTTAACAGCCTTCAGTAGATTACTTTAAAAGAGCTACCACTTACAAACTTTTTTTTCAAAACACAATTTAAATAAAACTTAAGAATACTATTAAGCAAAGATTTAGAGTGATTTCATCCTACCTGAAAATTGCTTTTTTTGGAACGGCTTTTTGATCCTGACTGGCCTATCTCCTATAGAAAGTAGGAGTTTTAATTTAGAAATTTGGTTGGTTGGGTTCCAGTGTACCACATTTACCTGTTAGTAAATTCTAAAGAACCAAGACTGGACAGGAGTCACTAGCTTCTCTCAGAGGGCAAGTTGAGTACAACATCAGGGCGAGCCCGCAGGAGCTGGGTCCTAGCCAGACAGGCCCTCATGAGACACACGATGCTCTAGCGAGGGTCTCTGGGCATCTCTGCACCATTGTGGTTGACTTAGGGCTACACTTTCCAACAAGTGACCCAGGAACCAGTCCAGGTAGCCAGAGATGGTGCTAACTTCATAGCTCTGGTGCCAGTCACCTCACCCTGAGCAGACTTATCCTTTTACCTGGCAGGCATATGAATTCTGTCTTCTCCCTGGTCGGGTAGAGGCCATGCAGCACTCCCTAGGGGCATAAACTCTCTGTTGGGTAGGCTGCAGCATAAATATTTCACTTTCCCCCATTTGTGAGCCCCATAAGCCAAGCATCAAAGATGTGTTCTGAGAGACCATGACAGTGTGTCTTAGGTACATGATCTATGACTGAAACACTCTGACCCCCTGTGAAGAGTTAAGCAAACTGAATGAAGGAGCTGTATATTTGACATGTGGTATTTACCTACTTATGCAATTTTTATTTAATAGTTTTCTCTTTTTTCAATGGCACTGACCATAAAAAACATGTTCTAGGCTAAGTGCAAAATCATTTAGAAAGTTGGATATGTCTTATATATTCATGGTTTATTACCCATGATGGAGGTAGAGTCTTTGTTCTCAGCTGTAATCTCACCTCCTGGAAGAGCCTGGCACTGAGTAGGTCCTTATTATTTATTGAATAAATGTTAAATGAATTACCTCTGGAAGAGCTTTCTTAATGTACTTTCTCTTCTCACACATGATTCTTAGGAAGAAGAATTTTATATTATTAGGACATAATTAATCAGGTGTAGTTTGCTTACTTCCAAATGATGTCGGGTACGCCCTGCCTTCTTTTGAGGTCCGGTATTTTTGTTCAAGGGCAGCCTCTATCTTAGGGTCATATAAGTTGCATCGGAAAGGAGGCTGTCGTTAATTTACTATAAACCTTGGGCAGAGAAATGAGAGCTGTGACAGAATTCACATTTACACACAGTTGGTCGAAGAGACACTTATCTTTTCCTTACTTCTATCAGATAATTCGTTTCTTCATGCATTAATTTTAGAAGGAGAATTCCAACTTTAGTCCTTGGAAACTGTCAAAAAGGCTTCTCTCTGCAGAGCTTTCCCAGCAGCTGTCCTCCCCGGGTGAGCACAGGCAAGGCAACCATTAAAGAATAATAAGTTATGCTTTTGAAATGGTGCTCGAGTCCTTTATGGCCTTTTCTGAGAAAATAACTGCTTCCCCACCTCCACCATGACACTTGTTGGAAGATAGAACCAGCAGCTGTATCCTCAGACTTCTGCTGGGTTTTAGAAGACATGTTTTGACCTGTGTAATCAAGTATAATGATGACATATATTTTAATAGGCTCCTAGTTTATAATATAATAAGGAAAATGGCTATTTTTCCTTATTTTCTCATTATAATATGTTGCATTAGAAGCCTTTGTCATGACTGCTTTATTACATTGGGCTGAAGTACACTATATTTTAATATGGTAAAGATAACATCAAGGTTGAAAATTGAGCTCTCAGTGATTTATTCAGAGGGTGACTGTTACTGAATACATTGAAATAAGTTGCATGAGGCAGTGCAGCTAACGATTTATTTATGTATCTTTTTTTAAACTAAGCTTGTCATAAATAAGAGCAAATAAATAGCTCTTATAGAATAGTTTGTATTCATTGCTTCAATGAAAACATTGTAAATATGAAACATACGGTCTGCAGCAACCGTTTTGCCTTACATAGCTGAGAATTTTTCAAGTTTTGGCATGCAGGTGGATTTTTTTTTAACAAATCTTTTGTCTGTTTAGACTTCTAACACTGACCGGCATTTTCAGCAAGTCATTTTGAAACCCACTACTGGGCAAATTCCACTCCAATAATTAGTATGAGAAAACCTAGCCATCAAGAGTAGAGGGAACCCTGGGAATACCCTGGCGGTCCAGTGGTTAGGACTCCACGCTCTCACTGCCAAGGGCCCGGGTTCAATCCCTGGTCGAGGAACTAAGATCCCACAAGCTGTGCAGCGAGGCAAAAAAAAAGTAGTAAAGGGAACCCTGGCAACACCATCACGGGGACTAGGACTTGTTCACTGCCAAACTCCAAACCACAAGCACAGTGCCACGCACGTAGGAGGCCAGCCCACAAAAGGTTTGTTGAGGGAGTGAGTGAATAAATGAATCCCCAAATGTAGTCAGTCCTCTTCTTTGTGTCTCTGACAACACCTGCCAGATTCACCCAGCCAGCTTATGGCAGAATTGGTGCTTGATCTCAGATCTCCTCTCTGTCTTTGTTTGTTTTCCACTCATTGATCCCTTTGTCCTTTCCTTCAGTCAACATGCTCTGCCAGAGTTGGCCTTGGTGATGAGACCATCAGGATAAATGCTCCAGTTCTTGCCCACAGGGAAGTGGATAGTCAGACACACCGAGGATTCACCCCGCCATGTATGCCGTGTGTGTGGGGCTCCATCAGTGCAGAGGAGGAAATGCTTCCAGCTCTCGTTTCTTTTCCCAGTTAAGATATATGCAAGGGAAGCATTTTTCCATTATTAAACCAAAAGCAAGAAAGATTTTGCTCTGATTGGTGGAAATTAGTGCTATACCTGGTTTTGGTTTCAAGGGAACTATATTCCCCATAAATGTATTTTCCAGCTTGTAGTATTATGTTTGAAGTAGAATTTTCTAAGATAATAGTTTGATAACATCCTCTCATGAGGGTATTTCTAAATAATATATTTATAATTTCAGCTGGTTGTAAGGTAGTAATTTTTTAATATCAATTTGTTTTGGGTAAAGCAATTTTCTTGCATTTGTTTAGAATTCTGTTAGGAAAATACTAGTTAGAAATCTGGGGAATTCCCTAGCGGTCCAGGAGTTAGCCCTCTGCGATTCCAGTGCTGGGGGCCCTGGTTCGATCCCTGGTTGGAGAACTAAGACCCTGAAAGCTGTGCGGTGCAGCCAAAAAAAAAGGAGAAAGAAAGAAATCTGATTTTTTTTCTCCCCCATAGATTTGTGTTTAATGTGTTTCTGCTCTAATATTAGTGCTACATTTTCATGTTTGCCAATATAAAAACCTTGTTTTATACTTATTCATGTTGAGTCCTGCTTTGAATTAACATCATGGAGGAGCTCCTTTTTTCAACAAAATTGTTTTAAATTAATGTTTATAAAGTGCTTAAAAATAGTTGGGTGGATTAAAAGTAATTCAGTTATGCATTTATCCACATTGAAAAAAATACAGCAGAAGGTATTGAAAGAAGTGTTGCTGAAACCTTGAGGAAAATGTAATATAAGTAGACCTCACTATACCCAATATGTTTGCATGTGTCCTTTTTGGGGGCCAAATTGAACCATTATTTAAAATGAAGTAGAGGGACTTCCCTGGTGGCGCAGTGGTTAAGAATCCGCCTGCCAATGCAGGGGACACGGGTTCGATCCCTGGTCCAGGAAGATCCCACATGCCGCAGAGCAACCAAGCTCGTGCGCCACAACTACTGAGCCTGTGCTCTAGAGCCTGCAAGCCACAACTACTGAAGCCCGTGTGCCTAGAGCCCGTGCTTCACAACAAGAGAAGCCACTGCACTGAGAAGCCCGCGCACTGCAACAAAGAGTAGCCTCCGCTCACCACAACTAGAGAAAGCCCGCGCGCAGCAACAAAGACCCAACGCAGCCAGTAAATAAATAAATAATAAAATGAAGTAGAGAATTCTTTCTGTAAAAGGAGTTTTCCTATGTTTCATACTAGACAGCAAGGAGGCAAAAATTATATTAGGGTCTTGTCAAAAGGACTCAGGATTCAACTTGAGGAGGCTCCCACTAGACATTAAATATAATAATAAAGATAACAATTGTAATTAATTGAAACTCATCAAATGTATAACCTCACACATTCATAATGACGTTTTAAAACAAACAAAAGAGGATGATGGGAACTAGTATCTTATCTTGCAAACTGGTAAATAAAGCATTTAACCTGCCTTTCCTACATGAACTATACCACTAGGTAACCAAATAGTAAATGAAAGGAAGCATCTTTTTATAAACGTATTCCAGCTAATAAATGAAATGAAATGATAGAATTAAAACATCACATTTTGCAGTTTCGCCAGTGAATTAATGGATCTAGACATTGAACAAGAGCAGCAGCAGACATTGCAAAAAGGGGGACAGAATTTATGTGCTTCGTGATCAAGGAACATACCATCATCTGTAGTTTTGTCAGTGAATCGAACTCAAGTCTGATCAAGCCTCTGGATCCAGCTGCCATTTTGCAGGAAAACAGAGGAAAAAGGAACAAATTGAACTGCATTGGATGTATGCAATCAGGAAAATCCAGATTTAGGAAACTCTGTAGTCAAATGGCCCCTGTGCATCAGCAGATAAATTATAAGGAAAACAAGGGAGTGGAGGGGGGAACACATAGATTAAAAGAGACTTAAAAGACATTCCTTATTCTTTTTTTAATGGACAAGATTATACTGTAGTGCCTGGGGACATTTTGGTGATAAAAGTATAAAGAAACACAAGGGATTACTATTAGTCACGATTGTGGTCACTTACGAGGGAGAAAGGAGGGGTGAACGGGATGGGACAGATGGGAGGTTTTGGGGGATAGCTGGCAAACTTCTTTTTCTTGATCCCGAGTGATGGTTATAAGGGTGGTTGTCTTATAATAATCCATTAAGCTATATATATTTGTTTAATGTAGTTTTTTGTATCTGTGTTTCATTTTTGCTTTTGTTGTTTGTTTTTTAAAGAAAGTGGTGGTCTTAAAATAGGAGGTTGTGCCCTATGGTGTTGTTTCAGGGCTTAGATTTTTGTAACTTTTAGAACTGGAAAACTTTTTTTATTTATTGGTGGCATTATATTAGTGATGTTTTTAAGAGATGTAGTTTTTCACCTTTTCTGCTTTGAGATCGAAACATGAGTACAAGGGTATTTGGTGTATTGGTATCACCTTTATGTCAGACTTTGCAGAATCATTTTTATGTGAAGGAAATGTACTGAAATTTACTAGAATCATATCCTCTCACGTGTTGAGTCAAGTCCATTAGAAAAATAGCATACCTGTAAATTACACTTCCACTCTTAAACCTAGAGAAACATAAATGAAGGGCTGTGTGTTAACACAGGTGATAAAATAGAGGATTTGGGCAAGGAATAGCTGTGCAGAACTGGGGTGGACTGAGGAGAAAATATGGAAGAGAAAGGCCAAAGAGATAGAGACACTGCAGCATTGGGACTTTTCTCTTTCCTCCCTCCCTTCCTCTCTTCCTCCTTCCCTCCATCCCCTACCTTCCATCTTTCCTTCCTTCCTTTTTTTTTTTTTTTTATCCAAAATGAGGGAAAGCAATACTGGAAGACATTGTAAGTGTAGGAAATTGCCCTTCCTTCCACTTAGAATACCAGGTGTTCAGCAGTTCTAATATTTGGGGAAGATTTTTAGGCACTAGAAACAGCGCTTACAGAAGAGAAAAGATGTTAAAAACTTAGATTTTAAGAAAGGGAAAGAAAAAGGCTAGAATGTCTTAAAATATGCTGAAACAAGGTTCTGCTGATTATTTATTGCAAAAACAGGCTTCCTCCTTCTTAAGAAGCAGATGATTCTCTGTTCATAGATTAGAAGTCCTGCCCTGTGGTTTGCCCAGTGTTGGAGCTTTTCCCCATGATTTAAGGAAGCTAATGAGATTTTTTTTCCTACCAAAGCAGAAGACGCGTCTGAGGGCTCTGACAGCCTTCTACCCCTGCAGCTTTCAGTTACATCCAGTTAAAAACTTGCAGACCATAAAGAATGTTTTTAGAGAGGAAATAAAATGAATGATGCCTGTGAATTTGTTTTAAATGTTGTTTATTTTACCAAATAATTTAGATAAATCTTTCTTGAAAAGGAAGAGAAATCCTCAGTTTTCGTGAATAATCTGGAGCTTTTCAGAGGATCACTTTGAAATACCTCCCTGCCAACTTTTCATAAATTAAGCATAAACTTTCTTTGACCTCATCACACATAATTAAATAGCTGTTGAAGGGTTAAAACCAAATAAAAAGCGATTCTGTATCTCGATCCACATTCTCCTGCAAAATTATACAGGAAGTTTCTTTTGGTTCTCAAGCAGGGTAATTACAAGAGACAGTTATATAATTTACAGTTTCAATCTGTTCGTCCTTAATCACATAGTTCCACCTAGTTGTATATACCCCCACGAGCATCCACATCATAGTTTGATTTGTAAATGATGATTGCAGTGTAATTGATTGCTTGCATGTAGCATATTGAATTGATTCTTAAAAATGAACTTTAGCTGTTAACATGTCTATTTGAGTTCCTGTTATTTACGTAGTTTGTGGTTCTTGTGTTCAACAGTTGCATACTGGTTAACAAATTAAACTCCCAGAGCTTTTTTGCTTATTAAATTTGGAAAATGGAGTGTCTGTCTACAACTTAACTAGAAAAGTGCCTAGAACACAGTGGGTGCTCAGCTGCTAAACGCACTGCTAAACTATCCCAACGCTTGGAAAGTTGGATGGACATTCTTTGATTAACAGTGACCACAGAGTATAAAGGCTTATGGGGGGTAATATTAATATATTGTTACTGAAGTCTCAGCTCTAAGTACTGCTAGAATTAGGGAGCCAATCTAAACAGTGGACTTTGAGAAAGGTATCACCCACTAACTGAAGGGGTAAAAACTGATGTCTTTTCATACTGCTAGTGATGATATTGCATAGGTTTTTGTTTTTCCAACAGCTAACATCTGACTGTAGCCAGTTTGGGCTTTAAGATCCCTATAGGATTAAAGGCTAGATACCTACATGATACCAAGTCCACTGGCAAACCAGTCAGTCACTTGACTGAATACCTCACCCCAGCCCAGCTCCCTACCCCACCCCCCCGAAGAAGCCTACGCATCTGTCAGAATGGGCTCATCAGTAACCCTGTGGGGATACCAATTTATTGCCAGAGGCTTTTTACCTCAAATCCTGTTTGAAAGCTTATAGGAGATAAATAAAAAATAAATGAAAAGAGAAGTTTTCGACTTCTGTAGACCAGTGGAATAGGACTGTTTGTCTAGATGACCTGAGGACAACTAGAGATAGTTTCTCTGCCTTACATTTTCAGCATTAGTTGATCAATCAGATTGAGAGATAGGCCGTGCTTTGATTTTAGAAAGTTGTCTCAAAGACTGACAAATCCCTTTTGAAATGTACTTTGAAAACAAAGAAAAATTTTAGAGAGATTTCTCTTCCCACTTTTTTCTTTCTTCAGTCTTGCTGTATTCTTGTGTTTGCCGTGTGAAAGCTTATCACCCAGGATTAGCAGGTAAATACACACACACACACACACACACACACACACACACAGTATTTTAGGGGAGTTGTGGGAGAGCAAATGGAAAGGCAAGTTGCTCTTCTAACTGTCTTATCTCCAAACTTGGTCTGAAATCAGTGGCCAGTGTCCACATTGGTTTAAATGCCCCCCCTCGGTCGTCCGGGAGGATTAGACCAGACAATGAACTATCTCAGCTACCCCCCCAGAACCACAGAACCTCAGTGGTCAAAAGAAACTCTAGTCTTTGGTTTTAGTACTTTACTTAAAGGAGAGTTCAGTTGTAATGTTTTACAGGAGAATGGTCTCACAGGTGAAGTATTATGAGTACATACAGTTACTTGCTCAGAGGAGATGCTTTATTTGAAGTGTGTATGGGTTTGATGCAGTATTTAAAATGTTGTAATTGTTCAAAGATAAATTCTTGTTACCAGGATTTTGTAACTTAAATATGAAAATTTTATCCAGGTTTCAACTTGGAAGAAATTAGTTTCTGAAATAGTTTTTCAGATTGAATCTCCAATGTGGACCTTTGCCTATTTACAAGAAAGGACATAATTTTTAAATGCCAAATTACTTCATCATAAAAAAATTTTGGGGGGTAAATTTGTTTTTCCCAAAACTTTCCAGAATGTAAAAGTGGTTTGAACTGTGGAAACCTATAAAAGGTCAAAGAGGAGGGCATTCTTCTGACATGTCTTTCTAATTTCTGTCACTTCAGAGGTCATGGTACCCGTACTGTATTGCTGTTACCTAACCAGAGGTGCCTCTGAGTGATGAGTCAGAGCTTTACTTAATTTGCAATAGGCAAGGGCCTCATGAAGAATCTGGTTACTTCCCAAATATATTTAAGGAAAGATATTTTTTAAAATTCTTGCCTTCCCCAAATGATTTTAGTTTAGGAATAAGTGATACTGACAAAGTATAACATCTCTCATTCCCTGATCATTTTATCCTTCTCAGAGGTGCCTCGTTTTCCTAACAAGAAAATTGAGAGACTGAATCTACTTCATACATGATCATCTTCTTAGAAAGAAAAATTGTATTGTTCTAAGACACCAGACCAGGACCTTGCTGGTGTGGTGACATGCCATACATAAACAAATGTTTCTCAGTTAGATGTTTAAATAAGTGAAGCTTCTGTGAAGTCTATCACAGAGCTCTCTGCCAAGTGACCTTTTCCTCCCTGGCCTCAACTCTTAGATGTCTCTGTTTTGCCCAAGATTCACCTTCTACTTGCTATAACCACAGCCATTTGGGGAGACAGAAATGGAGAAGTGGGATTGGTGTTGCACCCCAACTTAATATTCTGGCCAAGGTATAGTCCCCAAGACCCTTTGCCTAATATACCCCCTAATACATCTGAGACCAGAGTGGCTTGAGAGGCAAGAGTTGAAGACTGGGTGGGATACGGACATCTGTAGATTTTTAAAGGCCTTGAGTGATTCTGGTGTGCAGCCAGGGTTGAGAACCATTGGGCTAGATCAGAAGATAGAAAAAGGAGAAATAAAGCGATGCAGTCTCACTCAGGTAGATTATCAGTTATAGAACACCATTAACTCATCTTTGGCCTGTGGCTGTCTCACAGGGGTCTGTCTCTAGCCCTGGTCACCCCCAACTTAGGAACTCATTCACAGATGTTCACCCTCCTCAACACAAGGGCACCACAGAGGGAGGAGAGTCCCCTTTCCTGCCTCCTGATGCCCTGCTTATGAGTTTGTTTTCGTGAGTTCATATAAATACCTACCTTTTCCGAGTGACTGACACACAGAATGACCACCCCCTTCAAGAGAGGCCATGCCCGTTCACAGAATCATGGAACTCATCTGGTAAATTCCAGCATGGTCTTGTAGGCTTGCACGCACACGCGTGCACGCACACACACAGCGTAGCAGGGGCATCATGCCCCAATCATACAGCTGCCCCTCATTCCTCTTCCACTAGACTTGGGAGAGAGGCGGGGGTGTTCAGTAAGAAAGACCAGTGGCCCCACTGCGTGACTGAGGGAGAGCCCAGCACCAGAGCAGTCTGCGGAGGAGCTGGTGGGATCTTTGAGAAGGGAGATTTTAAAGGGCGGCTTACATAAAAAGAAACGAAATTGAGTTATTTGTAGTGAGGTGGGTGGACCTAGAGTCTGTCACACAGAGTGAAGTAAGTCAGAAAGAGAAAAACAAATACCGTATGCTAACACATATATATGGAATCTAAAAAAAAAAAAAAAAAAAAAATGGTTCTGAAGAACCTAGGGGCAGGACAGGAATAAAGACGCAGACCTACTAGAGAATGGACTTGAGGACACGGGGAGGGGGAAGGGTAAGATGGGACGAAGTGAGAGAGTGACATGGACATACATATACTACCAAATGTAAAATAGCTAGTGGGAAGCAGCCACGTAGCACAGGGAGATGAGCTCAGTGCTCTGTGACCACCTAGAGGGGTGGGACAGGGAGGGTGGGAGGGAGGCTCAAGAGGGAGGAGATATGGGGATGTATGTATACATATAGCTGATTCACTTTGTGATACAGCAGAAACTAACACACCATTGTAAAGCAATTATACTCCAATAAAGATGTTAAAAAATGTAAAAAATAAAAACAAAATAAAGGGGGGCTTGTGACCCAGGGCAGCCAGCCCTCCTTCTCCAGAGACTTGCTGTTTCCATTCTCTGGGTTTCACTGGCTCAGGCCATTTTCCCAGGGACACACTTGGGTCTTCTAGAACATTTGGGTCTTTGTTTCATCTGTCCTGGGACCGTCCCTGGGTTCTGCTAAAGCCCTCCAGCCATCATTGTTATTGTGGTTTGATAGGCTTGCTGTTTCCTGAGGGTAGTCCTTGAAGTTAAGGACTTAAGGGCCAAAGGGAATTTAGGGAGCATAGAACTGTGCTTGCTGGGAGCTTTCAGCCGCCAGTTTCTTAAGATCGTTCCTCGAGGCAGAATATGTTTGTTTGTTTGCTTTTTCATAGCTTCTTCCTTTAATTAAATTTATATTTGGGTGGTTAGATGGGGGTGGGGGTGGGAGGAGAACTGTCTGAGGCAGTAGAGTGGGTGGAATGGTTTTCAGGCGTCTCAGGCAAAAGTAGGAAAAAGGAGAAGTAGCTCTTCTCAGTCTGACTCCATACAGCAGTCTGTCTCCTCCTTCTGTCCAAATTTTATTTCCCCTGCAGTAAGGATATCTAGTCACCAAATGATCACCTTGAGATTTTATTCATTCAATATGTTGAATAATAATAATAGCTAACACTCATATAGGGTTTCTGTAATATGCCAAGCACTGTTCTACGTGCTTTGTATTCATTCATTTAATTATTATGACAACCCTAAGTGATCAGTATGATTACTCTCCACATTGTATGGATGAGGGATCCGTACAAGAGATTAAATAACTTGCCCAAAGCCACATAGCTGGTACACGCAGACCCTGGATTACGTTGCAGGCAGTCTAGCTCTAGAACCCTTGCCCTTAACCAACCTGTAGTGCCTCTTATGATCTGTTATACTGTATTCAGTAAGTGCCATATTGTTTTAAAATACTTGTGGCCTTGTTGCCCATCTTTTAAAAATTCTTCTCATCTTTTATTTAATGCAGATGGTCTCAAAGTATTGTCAAGGGACCCCTGGGGAATCCCTAAGACCCTTTCAGGGAATCTGCAAGATAACTATTTTCAAAGTAATAGTAAGATACTATTTGTCCTTTTCACTCTCATTCTCCCGCGAGCATTCAGTGGAGTTGTCAAGAATTTCATGACCTGTGATATCACAACAGATTGAATACCAAAACAGATATGAGAATCTAGCTGTTTTCTCTTAAGCCAGTTGTGTGAGAGTTTGGAAAAATGTGAAACAGTGCCACTCTTCTCACTATTTTTTTTTTGTTTTGTTTTGCATTTTAGAAAATCATGTTAACACATAATGGGTTTATGGGGTGTGTTTTTTTTTTTTTGAATGAATGAATAAATAAGTATTTGTCACATTTCTCTCTAAAATTAATATCTATAGCCCTTATAAACAGAAGCTCTTAAACAACTTGTTTTTAATGTAAAGAGATCCTGAGACCCAAAAGTTTGAGAATCACTTATTTAATGTATAAACCCTTGCTCTTCAAGTGTGGTTCATGGTATAGGAGCTTGTTAGAAATGCAGAATCTCGGGCCCTACCACACACCTACCAAATCAGAAACCAGTTGTAACAAGAGGTGATTGTTTGCATAGTGAAGGTTGAGAAGCATAGGCATAGAAGCTATGGACAAAGGCACTCTGCGACTCAGTGACCCTGGCTGAATTTCAGTATGGCGGGGCTTTGGAGGTTCCTGTCCCCAATTCTCTACCACCAAGGATCTGGGTGAGGTCTCCTCACCTGAGATTCTTCAGTCCCACTGTCTCTTCATTGGCTCTCCTACTGCGCAAGGCGGTTTTCACATCCCCATCGAAGTCAGCAGCCCCACAGCAGAGTTTATGGTCCTCAAACTCGTGTGCATCAGAATCACCTGGAGGGCTTGTTAAAGGCCGGGCACTGGGTTCTGCCCCCAAAAGTTCTGATCCATAGGCCTGAGAATTTGCAGTTCTAACAAGTTCCCAGGTGATGCTGGTACTGTTGGTCTGGTACCATGCTCTGAAAACCACTGGTCTGTAGACAGTAGACTGAGAAGCCAAGCAGTGTTTATTCAAGTTGTTACATAATTACATCAAGCCCATATAATTATGGGAGTGATGTCTTAAACTTTCACATTTTCAAAACCAAGCTCTTAAAGTACAAAATATCTCAAAAATTCAAAATTTCCAATTTTACTGGGGACGCATCTGTATCTTTTAATAAATGGAAAGCAGTAAGGATTCAGGCAGGTCCCAGATCATTTAGAATACCCCTATTCTCTTAAAACAGTAGGAAGGCTAAGGTTCAGCTTCCTTCTTTACTAATTGCAAAATCACCACAAAATTTCAGTGAGGAGACATAAATAGCCTGTGAAATTCATTTATCTCCACTTTTTAAACTGATAACATGCCATTTGTCCACTTGGCCACAGAGCTGCTTAACCCCAGAAACCAGTAACAGATGAGCGTGGACCAGTGAATTTCCGTCCCCAGTCATGAGATACATGGTTAGAGCCATTGGATTTCCTCTGATTGAGAGCGGCCATAAATCCCTGGCCTGCTGTTAGTTCCCAGGCTTGCAAACCCAGTGCTGACTACTGATAAGAACCCTTCAGCGGGGTTTGCTGAGCTAAACAGGTGTCCGATGAAAAGTGTATAATCCTTGAAGATTATTTTTTCCCTAAAAGCAGCTAGTTACTCCAAAGCCATATAATCCAGACAGATGGGATTTGGGAGTACCTTGCCAAAGTCTGCCCTTTTGTCTTTGAGGAAGTTCATATGGTTTGGCTCCAGGTGGTAGAAGAAAAAGGTGTGCAAGGGTGAGGGTGGCTGCCTTTGGGAGGAAAATCCTTACCTGTGCCTACCCCCTTGCTGAAGAACATTATTCCACTCTGGTCTAGTCTAATATTCTTAAAATATTACTTGTTTAAAAGGAAGGAATGTTTCATATTAAGCAAGGGTTAACCTTGCATTTAATATGCTGGGAGTTCAGTTAATTTGGGAATTCAGGCTGCGAAAACAAATCGTGACCTTGTCCAGATAGTTCCTTCCTTATCCTAATGGATCTGACTACAGGAAGGCAACTTTCTACCACTTTTTTTCTGACCCCTACGAGAAAGTTAACCATTTCAAACATTAGAGATCAGAGGTAGTTAACATGAGGACTGATTATCTTACTACAAGTAGGTCAGCCTTAACAGAGGTGAGGTTAAATTTGGGTCCCATGCAATACAGCCTAGAAACGTTTACGTTTTTGCAGACATCACCTTGTTCTTACTTTCCCTGTAAGCAAATACCTTGATAATCTTTTGAATATAGTGTGTGGTCCATACACTGAAACTCAGACCTCACTTTCCTTTGGGTAAGTAGTTCCAGTGAAGCAAAAGAAGCAGCTAGTTTCCTCGAGATAGTAATCAAGATAGTTGATGTGGATGAGGGGTATACGGGCCAGTCAGCTTTCAGTTGCAAGTCTCCCGATCACAGAGGAAGTGCTGTTCACCAGCACCTCTGGCTCACAGACAATTTAAAGGGAATAATTTCACCAGCGATTAATTATACTGCAGCTACTGGGATTTGTCCTCCAAACATCACTGTTTCCAGTCTGAACAGCCAGGTTTCCCCAGGGGTAGTTCAGGTTTTCTGATTGAAAGTATCCTGAGTTAAGGAAAGGTGTTAGAGCACCACGGGAATCTATTCACCAGGGGTGTATTGTACTTGTTTCAGATGCTTCAGGATAATACACCGGCTTCCAAGATAAGTGCTTTTTATTTCCCTGCATCTTAGATCAATTATTTGGAATCTTTTTGGTAAGTTAAATTTAAGAGCTGTAACTTAAAGCACCACATCTCTATAATCACTCAATAAGTAAATGTTCTTACCAAAAATTATTCTGTCAATGGGCTCTATAGTAATGATGATTTAAGGAGCCTAGAAAAAGTAGAAGGAAACAAAAGATGGCAAGAAACTCATTATTTAAAACATTCCATGTTATGGAGGTCAAGTCATGAAGCTCCACCAGCTACAGCTTTTTTGAGGACAAGTGCCTGCTGCAGGTAAAATTTAAATCATGTATTACATCAACCTCGTGCACAAATGGAGTAGAGGAGACATAGCACAACTTTTCCTGCTAAGCTACTGTACATATTTTAACATATTACCAGTGATTTCAGTTAACTCGTAAGGACCCAGAAATTTGTCCTTGGTCATTTTGGTTGTTGAAATGGATTCCATTTAAACCAAAAATTTCTCCTTCAGGAGAAGACTTCGTGGGCTTACAAATGGCTCTTAGCATAAGTGTAAGTTCCTTCCACTGGTGTAAGCTCCTTGAGGGGCTCGTGAGTCCGAGAGGAGAAGGGAAAACTAACTGCAGGCAGTGCAATGATGCCTTCGGACAGTGGCGTTGTGTGGTCTGTAATGTTGGTGCCCATCATCCCTGAAAACCTGCTTGATGTTTTCTGGCTGGAGTTTGGGTTTGCAGTTTTTCCTCTCCCGCATCCAAGAAAGTATCACTTCCTGGCAGGTGTCGGTAGCCTTTGCAGCCTTCGCTAGCGCAGTGCAGACGTGTTCGCTGTCAGTGTCTGGTGGGCTCGGTGTACGTGGGCTCGCTGGGGCTCAGTCACAGACCACGGACTGTGTCCAAGGGAGTGTCCCAGGAGACAGCCACTTAACACGGTGGGAGCAGCAGGTGCCGGAAGGTCCATGCCTAGATGCTCTCTCTCCACAGACCCCAGGTTGCCTGAGAGTTCCAGTGGCCTAACCCATCTGGTCTCAGGCCCTGAGAAGGTATATGCTACTTCCTCAGGGTGTAAAAGCTTGCACTGTGTAAACTACCTTTGGGAGGGATTCTGGCTGCTTTCTCTTAGCCCAGTGTAGGGCTTGTGGGAAGAGAAGACAGAACAAAGAAATACATGTGCTTCCTGGGTAAGGTTGCTCATCACAGTGGGGACATAAGGTAGGGAGGGCACATACTACCTTCTGACCACTTTGGTTGTACAGAGACTTTTTTCTGCTGGGCTGGGGTGGTGGCAGGGGGGCTTTCTGTCCCCAGCTGTGGGGTTCAGATAAGAACCAACGAGGGGCTAGGGAATTTCACAGTCACTGCAGGAGACTTTTAATGGCAGGGTCTCTTGGACAAAAGTGGATGGTCCCATATCCGCGATACTGTGGCTCTTTTCCCCTCCCCTCCCCCCAACCCGCTGCCCCAGAAGTACAGAGCTGGGACCTCCAGCCGACGGAGTAAATTTCCCAGCATGTGCCAGGCACTTAGGGGGCAGGTGACAGATGTGCCAGTTATCTGTGTTCTGAAGTTTGGGCACGCTTTGTACTCTGGTGACAGAGAGCTCTTCCCCACATTGACGGGGCACGATCTGGGCTGGATTCTGCACAGTGGCCGTCAGCGTTAGCATTCCTGACATACTGCTCTTGAAAGCCGTGGTGTGCAGCCGAATGACGGTCGACAGTGGTTTGACTGTCAAATTTTGTGGTGCTTGTTTGCATTCAATCAAATACTTTGCACTTAAACATGAGTTAAAGAGACAAGTCAAAAAGACTTCAACAAAACCTAAAGTTAAATATATGCCTATCCTTTATAATAGCGTTCAGATTAAAACCATCAAAATGCAAAATGTTGTGGTTATACCCCTCCAGGGTCAGAGTGAATTTCTTGTTCTATATTTTTGCATTTACAGTGATTCTGAGAGGCAGGAGAATGCATCAGAGGCATTGATTTCTTCTAACAAAAAAATCCAAAATTGAGAAAATTCTTGAAAATGCGGCCATTTTGAAAATGTAGATAAAGAAGAAAAATGCTGAAGATTTGGGTGGTTTACAGAGCAGCATGATTTTGTAATTGCTGCCACCTACTGTATGTGGTTGATGTTTGTTTAAATTTAGGAAGTTCATGAAGGTGAGGCTGTTGAAATAGATAATTAGAGCAAGGTAGACATCATTAGTTTATAACATTTCTTCTCTACTCCATAAGTGGCTCTTAATTACCGAGACAGCCGCCAGCTTTCATTCATTACCTTCAAGTGGGTTTAAAGTTTTTCTCATTTTAAACTTCCTCTGCCAAGGAACCTTCACAGCAATGCTGTCGAGTGCGCGTTCAAAAGCTTACCGTGCTCAGGGCTTTTCTGAGTTCACATGAAACTGTGTGTCTTAAGGAGGTTGTTTTGCTTTAATTTGTAGGAGCAACGGTTGGATTATAAATTAATTTCCATGAAAGAGGTGAAAATAGAGCTAGTGGAGCTGGTATGAGTTGCAGCAGTTGACTTAAAAGACATTCTCTTATTAATCCTAAAACAAAGCTTCAGATCAGCCGCTAGTTAAATGTAACAAGCAATATAGGATCTCAGTCAACAGAGGCCCTTCTCTTTTATTAAGACCCAGCTGTCAAAGGGTCATTCGGTCCTTCCTGTGGAAAACAACTCGCCCATTAATGTTTGGGGTGGTCCCTCGACAGGATTTCTGAGTGAGTGCCTGACATTTAGTTTTTGAAAGGATCTAAAGCTGGGGCACTTGGACGTTGAGACTTATCAGAAGTAATGTGTTCAACCTTAGCTTCGTTAAATATGCCACAGTGTATGTCTGGAATGCTGCCACCAGCTACGTGAATTGACTTACAGGGCTGCTATAAAAGATTCAGGAGCATAAACGTCGTGGAGATCAAATCACTGTAGCTGGGAAGAGACTATACATAAAATTAATGCACTTCTCTGATGTGATGTTTTTACCTTGTTGCTACTTATATTATTTCAAGTGGCCCCTGTTCCAATGTCTGAAAACACCACAGTGAGGTCCACTTTTGCTTTTTCTGCCCTAGGCTATTTGCTTTCTAGAAGAGAAGGCCAAGCAGGATCTCCTGAAAAGCCACTCTCTGATCTGGGCCGTCTCTCCTACCTGGCCTACTGGAAGAGTGTCATCTTAGAATATCTCTACCACCACCATGAGCGGCACATCAGCATCAAGGCCATCAGCAGAGCTACGGGCATGTGCCCGCATGACATCGCCACCACTCTGCAGCACCTCCACATGATTGACAAGAGGGACGGCAGGTGAGTACTGGTGCCCTGGGCGACCCGGCTGCCTCTTAAGCATCTTACATAAGAAAAGGGTCCCTAAAGTTAGGTGGCTTCATTCCAGTTAAAGGTAAGAGGTTCCCCAACGGTATTATCAAAACCTTTCTCCTAAAAAGAAAACAGGAAATGACCCTTTTTTGCTGGCCAGATTTCAATTTGCTGTATCCTTTCATTGATGAGCTTTCTGGCTTTTCCTAACCCAGGTAATATTAGTGCTAGCATACGTCAATATGTGAAGGTGAAATGAAATTTCAGCTGTTGATTGCACTTTGTTCTGCCTCCTCACATTACAGATTTGTCATCATTAGACGGGAAAAGTTGATATTGGGCCACATGGAAAAGTTGAAAACCTGTTCCCGGACTAATGAGCTTGATCCAGAGAGTCTGAGGTGGACCCCAATTTTAATTTCTAATGCTGCAGTTTCTGAAGAAGAACGAGAAGCTGAAAAAGAGGTAATTTGGCTTCATCAGCCTAAGTTGTGTAACTTCAATCTTGTAGCATTCTGAAGCTAAGAAAGTCATTAACATCATTGTCAAAAGCTTGGTTATCTAGAGAGCTCGTGAAATGATATAGCACTAATTTATCCTAACTGAGGTTGCATGGCAAGACATGATAATTTTATTGAGTATGAAAAATGAAACATTTATCATTGATCACAAAGCAGCATTTTTCACTACTGACAGCATGTAATCAGATCAAATTTGGTGCTGAGCTCCAAGGCTGCAATGTCAATCGATTCTTTGTGTTTATGAACTTGCTTAAAGTGCTCCATGCCAGTGAGCATGTAATGTAGTGATAAAGGACTCAAACCAATTCGCTGCATCATTAATACTGCTAAATATCCCATGAAACCCAATCTTCTTTGATTTGTTATCCTAACTGATGCAAAAGAATTCTGAGATGATGCAGCTGGAATGCTGCTTGGCTGGCTGACTATCCTGATCAGAAATGACTTAGAGATCCTTTGCCTTTGATCCTTAGAGGCTCTGGCTGTGTAACTGCCCTCTCACTAGCCCGCTATTTTTACCCTCCCCCCTTAGGCTGAGCGGCTAATGGAACAAGCTAGCTGCTGGGAAAAGGAGGAGCAAGAAATCCTGTCATCTAGAGCTAACAGTAGGCAATCACCTGCAAAAGTACAATCGAAAAATAAATATTTGCATTCCCCGGAGAGCCGGCCAGTGGCAGGGGAGCGAGGGCAGCTAATGGAGCTGTCTAAAGAGAGCAGTGAAGAGGAAGAGGAAGAGGAGGAAGAGGAGGAGGAGGAAGAGGAAGAGGAGGAAGAGGAGGAGGAGGAGGAAGAAGAAGAAGAAAATATTCAAAGCTCTCCTCCAAGGTTGACTAAACCACAGTCAGTTGCCATAAAGAGAAAGGTATGTGTCTGTTTAGATTTTCCGTCCAAGTCAGTTTCAATCACATGTTATTTATCATTGCAAACATTCTATCTATTAGTATTTGTTTCACTCTCCATTCTTTAGATGTAGTTTATTTGTATCCAGTCCCACTGATCATGTATCGTCATCGTTTAGCTTACAGTCATGATTGTGTTTATTCTTTGTGGTTTGTTAATGCTGTGACAGGAAACCAGGGACAGGCAGGCTTGCTAGTCTGGTAGTTACTGCCACCTGCTGGTTCATGGGACTGGAGTAAATCAGGCTATGGGAACAGAAAAGGGCCCAGGGGAGCACTTAAACCACACTTCAGTGAATTTTGATGAAAACACCAAGGCGGAGAGAGGATAGGAGACTTGTCCAAGGTCACACAACTCTTTAGAGATGGAGGCAGAACCAGATGAGTGCTCAGACTCCAAGCCCAGCACTCCTGATGCTATTTCTTGTTCTTGGCATAGAATTGTTAGAAGGTATTTTAAGCCCTTCAGTTTAATGCTATTTTGCTTTATGCAAGTACACATTACTGAAATGTCTCATATCTTAGTAGCCTGGTGGTTTCTCTAGATACACATACCCTGTGCAGAAAGTAAAAAATTGATTTTGTCTTTAGGTAACTGCTCAACCCAGAGCTGATATCTTTGTCTTTAGTATCTATCTGTGACATAGAGAGGGACCAGACACTGTAGGATAGCCAAGACTAATAGTGACAGAGCAAGTTAAGGCTGTGCCCCAAGGCCACCCTATGTGGTGTCTGTCAAAGAACCTGCTGTTCTGACTCCCAGCTTGGCGTGCCTTTTTCTAAGCCTGGCAATCTTCTAGTGGAAGGGCAGCTGTGGGGAGGTGCTAGAAAGGAGCATCCCATAGAGTGGACTTTAGGCTTATGAATAATATTTTGATTTCTTACAAGGAAAATGTATTCATGCATTATGTATACAACAAAAGAAATTTGTTTTAAAAACATAAAAAACCAGAATTATCCAAGGCATGATAAATGCCTACTATCATATAAATGGACTCAACCTAAAGAAAACCAGTTCTGTATATTGGCTATACTTAGGTTTGGGAAAATTCTAATGGATTAGGGAGAGAGCAGGCCAGCTGGGGGGATTAATAATTTTAAGTGTTAAATTACAGAATGTGACTATCAGGATTTATATGTGCACTTCAGTGAACATTCAGACAGTTAAAAATGTGAGACACGATAATTCTTGGATACATTTTACTTAGAGTTTGAGTTTTAACCAAGCATATTGAACCCTTCTTTGCAATGTATTTTCAGTAATTTTTCAGACCCATTATTGACAGATTACATCTTAGCAGCAAATCTGCCTATTCTTCTTATATTTGAATTTTGTATCATTGAGTACTTTTTGCTTGGAAAAAAAAAAGCATTTTATATTTGCAATTATGGAGAGTCATTTGTGCCAACCCGTAGAACAATTAGAAAAAAAATTTTATATCTTATGTAAATAAGACACTTTCCACATGTCTTTAGATTTTCTTTAGATGCCATCTATGTTAAAATATTTTGGGGAATTCCCTGGCGGTCCAGTGGTTAGGACTGCGTGCTTCCACTGCCAGGGGCTAAGATCCCACAAGCCTCGCGGAACGGCCAAAAAAAGAAAAAAAGTAGAATTATCAGTGATATCCCTGCAGCCACCAATACATGACTCTAACATTGTAAACAGAGTAATTCTTTCTTCAAGTACCCTTTCTTCTTTTGCATCATTCCTGACGTCCTATGAAATGGGGAACAAGTAGGCTAGTCTTGTACACCATCATATATCTTACAGTGCTTTGCACGTAGTAGGTGCTCCTTGAACAGTTATCAAGTATTAAAATGCGTGACCCAGTGGCTAGTTGATTGTTGAAACGATTATAGAAACATTGGTGTCCATGATGACTTAATCACTGTGATATACGGGATTTTGAAGCCAGCAGGTACTACTGGAAAATATATGCTAGAAAAGCAAACCTTAGCTTTTAAAATCTACAGTTCAGCTGCTAGGATGTTCCCTCTCAAAGCATCTGCTTGAGTAAACAATTGTTTTATTTGGAAAGCACTTGCCTCTGTAGTAGGAGCCCGAGAGGGATGTTAAACATCAAATGGAAGGTTAAGTACAAAGACATTACGGAAGTTTTTACGTGTAAGAGTCTCAGACACGCGTTCAGTACATGTTTGCTGCATATCGACTCAACACTGTAATTTCTCATGAGCTCTGATGTATTATGTTTGGCATTAATTTCAGAGGCCTTTTGTGCTAAAGAAGAAAAGGGGTCGTAAACGCAGAAGGATCAACAGCAGTGTAACAACTGAGACCATTTCAGAGACGACAGAAGTACTGAACGAGCCCTTTGACAACTCAGACGAAGAGAGGCCAATGCCACAGCTGGAGCCTACCTGTGAGATTGAAGTAGAGGAGGATGGCGGGAAGCCAGTGCTGAGAAAAGCATTCCAACATCAGCCTGGGAAGAAAAGACAGACAGAGGAAGAGGAAGGAAAAGACAATCATTGCTTTAAGAATGCTGACCCTTGTAGAAGTAAGTGGAGGAATTATAAAAACCTTACCCTTGTGAATATCTGTCTATTATTGCCAAAAAGCAGGCACCTGAATTCTACCCAAAGGCATTTCTGAGGCTGTACCGACCCACCAGAAATAAGTGCTCATCTGTCCTTTCTCATTCATAAAAGGTTCTATCCCTTCTTCCTGGAATTGGATTTTTATGTTCAACAACTTTAGAAGTTTAACATAGACCAGAACATCCCTCTAGGTGGGTTCATCTTACTTTCCAGAAATTGGCTTATCCTCAAAAATTTTGAAGTCTGTCAATAAGAAACACATTGCAATTCCTTGATTCTAATATGTACTTGTTTTCACATTTAACATTTCTGAAATCAGGGTATATATTATTATTGATGTGAGCACTGAATGCAGTCGTTTCTTTTTTCCTGAAAAACAAATATTAGTAAATTGATGATGTATCCTATAATCAGTGGTGTCTTTGTATATGTTCTTACCAAGAATCATCTAAAACCTACCCACACCATCACTATTAGCTTTGATAATATAGGATAATGTGGAAATCAAGAGATTATCCTTCCTTTCAAATTACTGTTTTACAGTTGCTCTTGGCAGGGACACCCCACCCCATCCTCTAAAAAAAATATTAAACACCACTGACTCCTCTTTGATGCCCTATTTAAAAGAAACCATCCCTTGCCTGTCAGGCTGGGAGCTTGAGCTTCCAGCTCATTCATGAGTATTTGTGGGACAGTCTGTACTCTACAGTGGAAACGACTCTATTCAAAACCTTACTTTATTTCAGTCTAGAGAACAGGCCATCTCACGTCCCTGGAAACCACAGGTTATCACTCTTGCCTTTGAAAAGCCACAGTTTTAAGAACATGAGCAAGCAGCTCCTTGACTTTCTTAATTAACAAGAATACTGTTGCCACATACATACTTCGCTGAGGCAGTGACATTTCACCCTGGGTATAGAGGAACCAAGCCTTGTTTGTTAGTTTCCTTAAACAAATAAACATACAAAAACAACTGCAGAAAGAGGTCATTTTTTTGGTGTGGAATTTGAGCCTTATTTCCGCTTCTTAGCTGTCTTCTCGGGAGCCTGTACAAGAATCATCACTGCCTTCATGCTCCACTTTGTGCCACTTGCCTTTAAAAATTCCAGGTTGCCATATTATACCTGATTCCTTTCAGGATCTTCTTTCTTAAAAAATAATTATTGGAAAACTCATCTTCTGACTTAGAGGGGTTTCCTACAAACGCTGATAGGTCTAGTAGCACGTGGAATAAGAATGTGGAATCCGAGGTCATTGGCATGCCTGTTGCCTGTCCATATGTATAGACATATGAACATAGTGAGATGTCTATTAACTGGAGATTGTACTTTGCACTTCTGAAGGAATCAGTCTACAGCACCGTATCTTTTCAGCTAGCCAATTTGAATGTAATACATTCAGGTAAGTTTACGTGTAATCCTTTTATTACATAAATGAGCTAAGAGCTTACCCTGTTCTGCACTGATTGGATTAGATATCCAATTTGGCAAACGGGATCTCTGTTCCACACTGATTATTAGATCTTGTTTTTGTTCTCCAAAATAGTGTTTCTAATAAGGCTATTTCTCTTTGTGAAGCTTTTCCTTTAAATTGACCCCTCTAGGAGATCAGTATAATCTTTAATTTTATAAAGATCTTAAGACTTGGGTGTTTTATATTTGTATTTATTCATATATTTACTTGTTTGCTTGCTTATATTTATATAAATATATTTATAATATATATATTTACATATTTATATTCATATGTGCATATAGGTACAGTAAAAATAAGGTTAGCTGAGCTAAAATGAACTTGACAGTTATGGTTTGTTTCTTATTTAATATTCAAACCATACATTTGCACATTGATCCAAAATGCAATGTGGATAGAATTAGTGATAAAAAGAATACCTGTATTTTAAATGTTCAATAATTTCATGGTAATTACATTATAGTTTGTGTCATCCAGAAATGATGATCCTGGAGTAGATTACAGATGTATTTATGTTCTGGTTATTTAGTTATTTATTCATTTGTTTCAGAGGTACATAGTTTATTTTTATGCCAGAGAGAACATTCAAATCAAAGTAAATAATGTCATCTGAGATCATTTCAATCCAGTAAATGTCCACAAGCTGAAGTTCACTTTCTCAGGATAAATATGCAAGTTAGACTTCTATTCATTTCTCCTGTACAGTGGTGATTGGGATATGAGCTAACTTTAACCCTTTCCCCTGCATTTCCTAATTTGCAAATATTCAAATTGATTCTTTTCACATTGTGGAATTCCAGGCTTTTGTATCAGAGAGTATCTTGCTTGTCAAACTCACATAAGTTTAGTATAGTGGCCTGTATCCATGTGCTTCCTATAAAAAGCACAACTTTCTGTTAAGAGTGGGTTGTGTGTGGAGGTGTGTGGTGTGTGCACCATATATTGTTTTCCAGGCCTAGGTTATTTACTCCGTTTATACCACAATATTATTCTGTATTAGGTTTGACTGTGTCGTTAGCATCAACTCTTAAAATGCTAAATTGAAAGCAGCATGTGCTAAATTATTTAGAAAAATGAATTCAAGTTGTTCGTGGTGATGCTTTCTAAGATTTTATTTTCCTTCCTCTCTCTTTCTCTCTGTCTCCTCACTAAGACAATATGGATGATGATGCAAATAACTTGAAAGAAGCCAGTAGAGACAATCCTGAACCTCTAAAGTGCAAACAGTGGCCAAAAGGAACAAAGCGTGGTCTATCTAAGTGGAGACCAAACAAAGAGAGGAAGACTGGATTTAAACTGAACTTGTACACCCCGCCAGAAACACCCATGGAGCCCGATGACCAGGTAACAGTGGAAGAACAGAAGGAGACTCCAGCAGACAAAACCAGCCCTGCTCCCACCAGGACTGAGGAGGAGGTCAAGGAAGCCGTGGAACCCCTGCTGCCTGGGGACGAAAACAGAAGGGAGGAAGCGTGTGCACCTGTAAGTCCAAATAAATCGCCAGGTGAAAAACCTGAAGACGATCTAATCAAACCCGAGGAGGAAGAGGAGGAGGAGGAGGAGGAGGAGGAGGAAGAGGAGGAGGAAGAAGAAGGAAATGTAGAAAAAGACCCCTGTGGTGCCAAAAGTCAGGAAAGAGAGGAGCCCGAAGTCTGCACGGACAAAGAAGACCCTGTGCATTTGGATGATCATGAAGAGGAGGAGGAAGAGGATGAAGAGCCATCTCACAATGAGGGGCATGATGCAGACGATGAAGATGACAGTCACATGGAGTCTGCCGAATCGGAGAAGGAAGAACGCCCAAGAGAAGCCTTCAAAGAAGTACTGGAAAACCAGGAGGCTTTTTTAGACCTTAGTGTGCAGCCTAATCATTCAAACCCAGAGGTCCTAATGGACTGTGGCGTTGACCTTACAGCTTCGTGTAACAGTGAACCTAAGGAGCTTGCTGGAGCCACTGAAACTGCCCCTGAATCTGATGAGGAACCCACAGGAGAACAGGCACAGGAGCAGGACCAAAAGAACAGTGAAGAAGTAGATTCTGAGTTCAAAGAGGGAAACACAGCAACCTTGGAAATCGACTCTGAGACCGTCCAAGCGGTTCAGTCCTTGACCCAGGAGAACAGTGAACAGGACGATACCTTTCAGGATTGTGCCGAGACTCAAGAGGCCTGTAGAAGCCTACAGAACTACACCCACGCAGACCAAAGCCCACAGATCGCCGCCGCTCTAGACGACTGCCAGCAGTCAGACCACAGCAGCCCAGTTTCATCCGTCCATTCCCACCCCAGCCAGTCAGTACGTTCTGTCAACAGCCCAAGTGTCCCTGCCCTGGAAAACAGCTATGCCCAAATCAGCCCAGATCAAAATGCCATCTCAGTGCCATCTTTGCAGAACATGGAAACCAGTCCAATGATGGACGTCCCATCCGTTTCAGATCACTCACAGCAAGTCGTAGACAGCGGGTTTAGTGACCTGGGCAGTATTGAGAGTACAACTGAGAACTACGAGAACCCCAGCAGCTATGATTCCACGATGGGTGGTGGCAGCATTTGTGGAAACGGTTCTTCACAGAACAGCTGCTCCTATAGCAACCTCACCTCCAGCAGTCTGACACAGAGCAGCTGCGCTGTCACCCAGCAGATGTCCAACATCAGTGGGAGCTGCAGCATGCTGCAGCAGACCAGCATCAGCTCTCCCCCGACCTGCAGCGTCAAGTCTCCTCAAGGCTGCGTGGTGGACAGGCCCCCAAGCAGCAGCCAGCAGCTGGCTCAGTGTAGCATGGCAGCTAACTTCACGCCGCCCATGCAGCTGGCTGAGATCCCCGAGACCGGCAGTGCCAGCCTTGGCTTATATGAACGGATGGGTCAGAGTGATTTTGGGGCTGGGCATTACCCCCAGCCGTCAGCCACCTTCAGCCTTGCCAAACTACAGCAGTTAACTAATACACTTATTGATCATTCATTGCCTTACAGCCATTCCGCTGCTGTAACTTCCTATGCAAACAGTGCCTCTTTGTCCACACCATTAAGTAACACAGGGCTTGTTCAGCTTTCTCAGTCTCCACACTCCGTCCCTGGGGGACCCCAAGCACAAGCTACCATGACCCCACCCCCCAACCTGACTCCTCCTCCGATGAATCTGCCACCGCCTCTTTTGCAACGGAACATGGCGGCATCAAATATTGGCATCTCCCACAGCCAAAGACTGCAAACCCAGATTGCCAGCAAGGGCCACGTCTCCATGAGAACCAAATCGGCATCTCTGTCACCAGCCGCCGCCACCCACCAGTCGCAAATCTATGGGCGCTCCCAGACTGTAGCCATGCAGGGTCCTGCACGGACTTTAACGATGCAAAGAGGCATGAACATGAGTGTGAACTTGATGCCATCCCCAGCCTACAATGTCAACTCTGTGAACATGAACATGAACACTCTCAATGCCATGAATGGGTACAGCATGTCCCAGCCGATGATGAACAGTGGCTACCACAGCAATCATGGCTACATGAATCAAACACCCCAATACCCTATGCAGATGCAGATGGGCATGATGGGAACCCAGCCATATGCCCAGCAGCCAATGCAGACCCCGCCCCACAGTAACATGATGTACACGGCCCCCGGGCATCACGGCTACATGAACCCGGGCATGTCCAAACAGTCTCTCAATGGGTCCTACATGAGAAGGTAGGCAAAATGGGCAGTCACAAAACCCCTGGGCATCACTCTCGGATTGATCTGCACAAATACCTTTGAAGAGTACGATTTCAAAACCAGCAATTGGTGTGAATGCAAAAACATTTGTTGGCACCATTTATTTAAAAAAAAAAAAAAAAAAAGCTGTATGCAGCAGAAAGCCTTATACAAGTTGTTTTTCTTTCTTCTTTTTTCTTTTTTCCTTTTTCTTTTTTGGTACCTTTGTTTCTGTTACTTTTATATGAAATTCTCTGCAAAGGAAGGCCTCTCTTTGGACTACAGTTTGGAGGCAGCCACTTGCTGTGCCTGCTTCCATAAACAATGTGGATATCAAGCCCCGTGCCCCAGCCCACCCCCAATTATCTGTTTTAATACTGAACCTAGAGTTTTTTTTTTCTTCCCCGTCTACTCCATGTAAATGCCTTTAGCATTTCAGTTATTGTATATTTTGTTTGAGGTGACACTTCAGCATGCCGCTAATGTCTTTGTTAGTGACAGTGCATTTTGTAGTACTGTACAAGTGTTGTGCTAACGGTAAGCCATTTCTTAAGTTTTTTGCCTTGATTAGGGTGCCCTAATTTGAGGGTTTAAAAAAAAACTATATTTTTGTTAATTATAAAAC
Source organism: Balaenoptera borealis (assembly GCF_965194805.1). NCBI lineage: Eukaryota > Metazoa > Chordata > Mammalia > Artiodactyla > Balaenopteridae > Balaenoptera > Balaenoptera borealis. The sequence goes on from NC_138874.1 coordinate 59,845,725, forward strand.
TGTAAAGAGCTATAAAAGCTATTCCCATTTGGTTAGTCAAAAGGGTTTTATTGCTAAATGTTTGGTGTAAAGTTGAGACCCTTTTCCATTTTGGTGACAGATTTCTTTGGGGAAAAAAAGGCAGCTTTCTGTTTTATAAATGCAGACTTCTGTTTATTGAATGAAGCATATCTCAGTGTTTATCTGTCAGGTTTTGAAACATTTCATATATGTCCAAATACTTGGCAGGATTTAAAAAAAAATAGTGAATTTGGTGTAAAGTTGCTATTTTATGGAAATGCCTCTAACTTTACATTTTCATTCCATCTGTAGATTTTTCTATCTTTATAAAATATTGGAGTTATTTTTTAAGGAAAAATAGAGAAGTAGCTTGTGAATAGCTCAAACTAAGCTTACAAATCGCATGTAAAAAAGCAAAAAAGTTATTTGTGTCTGTTTATATTGCTTCCTTTTTTGTAGCCTTTGTACCTGTACAGGGTGACTGTAAGGGCCAAGCAGGAGAGGCGTAATCCTTGTATAAAATAGGAGCCAGCGACACTCTTGTATTTATCTGTTCTCTTTTTAGTCAGTCACTTCAAAAAAAAAAAAACAAAAAAACAAAAAAAACAAAAAAAGCTGTACATTTTAACATAAAATAAATTATGATGAGCCATTTTTAGCCTCTTGTGTCCTGTCATATTATGATTGATAGAGAATGACCAATTGAACTGTATCATGTGTCACATCTCAGAACACATACACATTTTGGGAAAATAAATTATTTAGTGTAAATCGGAGTTAAGAGATTTTCTGATTTGTTTTGACTTTGTGGGAGGGGGTTGGCAATAAATAAGAGTAATATCTAATAAAACCATCACATATACCAAATACCTATTTAATAAATTAATTTATAATGGATTTTAATGCTTTTCATGAAAGTTTATTTTATGCTAGTGCATACCTTCTGTATGCCAATCATTGTCTTTAAAATAAAGTGAATTTGTTTTTTTCTTTTTGACTTTGATCTTCATTTGCAAAGGGATCCTGCCCAAATATCCAGCTGCCTCATTTATACAGTCTGTATAAACTCCCCTCAGGGCCTAGTCCAGTGGTAGCAAACTTCATTTTTTTAAAGATGAATACAAAAAACACCCAATTTGGACTTGTATGTTTGAAAAATCATTTTCTTGAAAAAGGCGTGAAAGTTTTGCTCTGTTGTGAGTGAATGATTGGATGTTATTTTTTAGAATCTAAAGTTTAGATTCTAAAAAAGAAAAAAAAAGGTCATTGTTCACAGACGTTATCTTACGGCATTCAGAGAAAGTTCTGTCTGACCGTTAAAACATTTGCTTATTCAAGTGACAGGCCTTGAAATGAATGCTTGACTTGGCACCCACGTGGAAAGGAGGACAGGACATACGGCCTCGAGTCACAGGTCCCGATGGAGGGAGGCTGCCCGGCAGGGTTTTGCCTTCTGAACTCACCCTGATTATCTTTTCCCACAGTTACGAAGCAGTCTGGGCTTAGTGTCAAGATTTTATCTTTTGGTCCCTTCTCCTCACAACTGCATAGCCAGTGGGGGGAATACCTGTAGTGGCTGAGGAGGGCTTCCAAGAAGACGCGTCTGCGAGGGCTGTCATCACCACGGGGAGAAGAGAAGCTTTAAGGTGCTTTGCTGGTAGGAAAGGAAACCTCTCATCCCCCTTCAGAGCGGGAAGCGATGGTGTTGCTGCCTGTTGGAATCAACTGCTGGCATCTGTTCGGGAGCTGCTGAGGATCTTAGCAGCCCAGTGGATCCACACCTCAGGCAAGAGGCTGCCCCAGCCTGGAAGCGGGGGCGGGGGCGGGGGGGGGGGACCTGCTAACCAGCTGAAGGGAAACCAGGCAGAACCTCCCACAGGCCCCACCTTGAAACCTCATGTTTGGTCTCTTCTCTTGGGTTAAGTAAGGTTCTTCGGGAACTGAGATGGTCCTCTGTTCCATGTGTTGCAATGGCTTGTAACCACACGCTTGTGGTTTGTGTGGCATCTGGGCTTCCCCCACTCTGCCTGCCTCATAGTCCTCCCGGGAACTTGAGGACAAGTCCCAGTCACTGCCCCAGACCTGCCGCACCAGAATTTAAGAACAGTACTGGGGACTCCTTGTGTTTCACAGGCTCCCTAGGGATTGCGGCATAGCCAGAAAGGGGAGCCCCTCTGCTGGCCCTAAGTCCTAACGGTCATTGACAGAAGGGAAAGGCTTGGTATAGGAGGGAAACTGCTGATCTGAGGTGGCCTCAGATCACCCTGCCCGCTGCTCTGCACTTCCTTACTCTCACTTAGAGAAATCAGCTCAGCCTTAAATGTGACACCAGCGATCTGGGAGAACAGGAGCTTGGATTCATCAGGACTGAAACAGAGTCACCATTAGGTGAAATTCATCAGCAGGCCACATCTTGTAAACCCAGTAATGTGTTCTTTCATTTATAAGAGGCTTAACAAGTGGTTGTCAGTTGCAGCCTTTATTTTTTACCGGCACAGGTGGTGCCTGCCCAGGTGTGAAGGCATCGGCTTTCCTCGCCAACATTACGTTTTAGAGACAATGGCCCACAAATAGTATCACAAAAATAATGACTCACAAACATCCACCCTATGTAGGAAATGGGGCAGTTTCTCCAATTTACACATGAGGGGATTGAGGCTCAAACAAGCTAACCTAATTGCCCAAACACACTCAGCTGAAATCTGTGAGCAGAAACAAACTCGGTTCTCTCCAAATCACAGCCCTTTGTCCTAGAACACTTCACTCTGGGAAAAAGCCCTAACTTGTCATCTCTCTGATTTAAAGGCTTAGGTAACAAATACATGATGCTTTTAAAGTTGTTAGGTGCTCTACATATATAGGTCACTTTGTTGTTACAAGCAGTACTGGTTTACAGTACAAGTACTGTTATATTATGAAGCAGGACCTTCAATTTCTCAGTACCCACACTCCTGGTTTTCCTTCCCCCTCCTCCATCTTCTTTCCTGGATCTGCCTCCCAACAAACAAACACTGAGGCCTGGGGCTCCCTCTCTGTTTTCTCTCATTATCTCACCCAGTACAATGACTTCCAACACCACCTCTATACAGATAACGCCCAGGAATTATGTCTCTAATAGTGGACCTTCCTTTGAGCTCTCTCTAGATTCAAGGTGAAATGACATGGGACGCCTTTTGTATGTCTTAGACATGATATAACTGGTGATGTCCAGCCCCCTACCCCCATTTCTGGCCCTGTCAACCCCATCTCAGTATTAAGGCACCACCAAGAAACCGAATCACTATCTTCCAAGTCTCTCGCCCCTCCCAGCAGGTTCTGTGTATTCCCCAAGATAATTCCAAAATAATCTTGAATACTAGTCCCCTGGCACTATCTTAGTCCAGACCATCTTCCTCCTTCCTGTCAACAGTTCCACAACCTCCTTACTGGTTGCCTCCTCCCTACAGTCCATTCTCTCTACTTCAGTCAGGGTGATATTTTTTTCTTTCCAGAATGATCTTCTTAAAACAGATCAGACCATTCCGCTGCTTAAAATTCATCGGTGGTTCTTATTTGCACTTGGAATAAAGTCCAATCTCTCTACCCTTCTGCGTCCACCTGCGCTCTCACCCACAAGCTCCAGCTTCACTGATGGGCAGTTCCTGAAACACACCACCTCAGGTTAGAAACACATCTCTTTGCCACTTTGGTGCCACTTCACCTGTGCTGTTCCTCAGCCTAGAATGTTCCCTCCCCATTTGGCAGGTGCTCTCCTTCAAGTCTCAGCTCATCCCATCCGCTCAGGTCTTCTTCAACCACCCCATCTAAAGTGGGTTTTTCCCCATCCCATCCCCATGCTTCTCCACCTCAGTACCTGCTTCCCTCATTCCACTTTATCACAGCATACATTTTTGCATTGGCCTCCTAACCCAAATTTTAGCATGTGGTAGGTTCTCAAATACTTGTTGACCAAATGAATATTTTATTTCTGAAGAATGTAAATGCCTTTGCAAAAACTTCTGTTCCTTGGATTTCCCTGATGGCTCAGTGGTTAAGAATCTGCCTGCCAATGCAGGGGACATGGGTTCGAGCCCTGGTCCGGGAAGATCCCACATGCCGCGGAGCAACTAAGCCCGTGCACCACAACTACTGAGCCTACACTCTAGAGCCCGCAAGCCACAACTACTGAAGCCCGTGCACCTAGAGCCCGTGCTCCTCAACAAGAGAAGCCACCGCAAGGAGAAGCCCGTGCACCGCAATGAAGAGTAGTCCCCACTCGCTGCAACTAGAGAAAGCCCACGTGCAGCAATGAAGACCCAACGCAGCCAAAAATAAATAAATTTCTTAAAAAAACAAAAAACTTCTGTTCTTCCTTTCTCCTACCCCTGGCTCCCATCTTAAAGAGACCAGACCTCCAACTTCTGCTTTCCTCAGCAGGACTTAACAGCCCCACAAAGAGGTGGGAACGTGTGGGAAGGTGGAGAGAGAACACCAAAAGAGCACTCCAAGGAACACCAGCACTGGACCTGTCCTTCCCACATACGGATTCATTTAAATGTAAATACTTCATTATGATGGATAAAAGTAACATTTTATTAAAATGGAAATATTTCTTTCTTTCTGGATAAGTAATAGATCAGACCTAGGAGATAACTGAGTTTGGAGGGGGCTATTGGGATCCTATGATGGGAAGGTCTAGGTAGGGGCCACTAGAATCCCTTTTGGTCTACATCTCTTTCCCAAAAGCCTGTGTATATGGCTCCCCTTACACCCAAATCTGAGTCATTATGAGGACCCATTATGGGCCAAGGTGACCATCCCAGAGCAGATACTAGGCGGTCCCAGGAAGCCCTACCAGCCACAGGGGCCCAGGCCACAGGTCCTCCTCTCTGGCACAAAAGCAGGGCAGCCGCCCTAAGGTTACAGGGTGACCCTCAGGCAGCTTTAGTGGGCCCCTTTTCCTGTTTTCCCCGTAGGCCTTTATCAGGCAGTTTTGGTTTCTGGTCCTGGACTGCTGGCATCTCCATCAGCATCTCTCTCTCTCTGGGTTCTGTCTGGTTTCCAGTTCCTGGTTCTAGAAGCCATCTCTCCCCGCTTGGTGCCTGCTGCTGTTTTCTCCTCAAGAATGAGAATCACGCGGTCATGGTGACTGGCTTAGCTCTCAGGGGCGTGGGCATCTCCACACCTGAGCTCACCCGGCTGCCTGGTCCTCTCATTCCAGGGCAAACACCTTTGCAAATACTTTCTGCCGGGGCTGAAAACAAGCTCATGTTGCTTTGACTAGAATCAAAACAAAAGAAGCTTCCCCAAGTTCCGGTCCCCCAAAGATTGTCTCCGTCCAAAATTATAAAGTCAAACTCTTGTTCAAATTTACCAGAATTTGTTGAATTTTTCTGGGTAGTGGCGCTTCTGGCTAAGATTCTGAACAGCCCTGGCTCCCTGAGGAAGATAAGGGAGCCCAAAGCGGGGGGCCTCTGTGCAGGGGACCGCCACTCCCTACCCCTACCAGATGAATTGCTCTTTGCCGCCTCCAGAGAGCAGCATCTATGGATGGTGACCTGAGCCTGGGGGTTCCATCGAAAGGAAGATGCAGGAGCCACCGGTAAGGAAACGCGAGTCTTCCCCATGCCCACCCCCCACCCCGGACAGCCGACTCACTAACAAGCGGTGCAAACTCTCCTGCAACAGCTCTCGCAGGCACTTTTCTGTGGTTAGAAAATCAAGTTATATTTTTAAATTATTTTTTAAAGAATGTGACTTTCAGACAAAGCCAAATATTTAATCACAGCACAATGTCTACACATCTTTAAATCCTTTTCCGCATCCATCTTACCAAAAAAAAAAAAAAAAAAACGGCGCATGCGTGCTCACTTGTAGCCAGTTCCGCTGGGAAGCCCGTCTGCCCCATTTTGCTGTGAAGCCAAGTGCTGGCCTCCTACCGGAGGCCACTATGAATTACCCGCTCTGTTCACCAGCCCCTGGGAAGTTTAAGATTGTTTCGAAGGAGTCAAGCTTTGGTTTCACGTCCCTTCTCTGTGACGAAGTCACAGGCCAGAGCTATTTTCAGCCTTCTCCCGTCATTCCCGAGTATCCTGCGCACCCCGTGAGGGGGCCTTACAGCTCCTTCTCACCAGCCTTCTCACCGTCCCCGCCGTGCCGGGCCTGTCGCCTCTGCTGCACCAGTTGCTGGTCCAGTTCCCGGAGCTGCTTCAGAAAGCCCCGGTTGGGTAGGACACAGCGGTTCTTGGCCACTTGTTGGATGGCGTCCACCAGGGTCATGTTCCTGTGGATCATCAGGTAGGCCAGGACGAGAGTCGCCGACCGGCTGCGGCCCATGGCGCAGTGAACCAGGATCTTATCTGCAATGGAGTGGGGAGAGGAAACACCCCCATTGTAGGGGCAGGGTGGCCCGGAGGTTGGGGCATAGGTGTGGGGCTCACGCAGAGCCAGCTCAGATCCTGACTCTCCCACTATTGTAGGACCCTGGGCAGGTTACTGAGTGGCTGGGAGCCCCAGCTTCCCCATTTGTACAATGGGGATACTGTCAGTATCCTCTTCATTAGGGTCGGTGTGAAGGCAATTGGTGCAAAGCAACTTGGTACACTGCTTGGTGCATATTAAAGGTTCAATAAGTTACAGATGTTATTATTGTTGCCTCGGTGAGGAGGAGGAGGGATTGAAACTGATGCTTCCTACCTGCCAAAGCACCTCCAAGGGAGAGCCTTGTGAGTTTTTTTTAACGCTCACTTTTAATTTATTTATAATATATTCATATTATTTATTTACTTAATGCTTACTTATTTTGAATAGGGCAGCCACTAGGGTTCAAATTTCAAAAGGTATAAAATGATGGCATTGAAAAGCCTCCCACCCACCTCCTCAGTTCCCCAAAGCAACAAGTATTACCAGTTTCTTCTTCCGGAGAATTATCTGTGCATATACATAGCAAAAATATATTTTTTCTCTTATTTTCTTGCCCAAAAGGTAGCAAGCTTTACACACTTTTCTCTACCTTGCTTCTTCCATTTAACAATATATCTTGGAGACCTTTGTATATCAGTCTCTGAGGAGTTCTCTCTTTGTTATTTTTTCTTGTGGCTGCACAGAGTTCCTCTGTATGGATGAACTGTAATCCACTTTAAACGGGGTGCATTCCATCCCGTCCTCGGCTGCAGGTGGATTGTGGAGGAATGCAGGCTTTCTGCACCATTTGCAGTGCTGCTGCATTTGACCTCGGATAAGGAGAGAGCACCCACAGTCCCAAAGGGCCCTTTGAGGGACCGAGACAGCGGGTGCAGTCTGCTTGCCGTGGAGTCTGTGAGCATTCATGTGGCCGCGGGAGCCTGCAGAACCCTGGCCTTCTCTCTTGCAGTCCTGCGTTAGAGAGTCGGTTCTGCTACTAACCACCTGGGTGTGGGGGTAAGCCACTCAGCCTGTGGCGCCTCGACTTCCTCAACTGTCAAAAGGGGCAGCAGCCTCAGATCAGCTGTGAGCAAAGCCAATTGAGTAAAAATCACATGGTCAGATTTTTAAAAAATTAAAAGTTTTATTGTGTCATGTGGTATAACCAGGGGATGAATATTCTTATAACTTAGGTGACCAAATTGTCATCTAGATCAGCGGTTCTCTAAGCATAAGCCAAGACCCTAGGGATTCCCAGGGTACTCTGAGGAGATCTGTGGAGTTAACATTATTTTCAAAATAGTACTGTGGCGGTGTTTGTCTCTTTCACTGTTTTGACATTTGCACTGATGGTACAAAGGCAGTGGTGGGAAGAACTGCTGGTGCCTTAGCGTGAATTATGGCAGGGACACTGAACTGTAGTAGTAATCATTGCATTCACCACAAAGCACTCTTGGGGAAAAAACAAGCCAATTTCCCTTAAGAATATCTTTGATGAAGCAGTAAAAATTAATTTTATCGAATTTCAGGCCTTGGTTACACTTCTTAATATTCTGTGTGATGAATGGGATGTGTACATAAAGCACTCTGGCTGCATACCGAAGTACGATTGTTATCTCAAGGAAAAGCTTATGGGAGATTGAGTTGCAAGCTGAATTAGCCACTGTTTCGTGAAACACCATTTTTACTTAAAAGAGTAAATGACAGAAAAACCATGGTAATTCAAACTTGGGTATTTGGCAGACTTTTTCTAGAAAGTGAACAAAGTGAGCCTTTCACATCAAAGAAAACAATTGAGAGTATCTGTTGCCAGTGATAAAATGCAAGCTTTCAAGCAAAAATTAGAATTTTGGAAAACTTGTATCTACTGTGAGATTGACAGTTTCGCAATACTCAAGATTTTTCTGTTAAGATCGGCAGTCATATTAACAAATGTGTCTTCTGACAATGTACAGTGAAAGTGTCAACATTTGGAAGATCTGCATAACTTAGTGAACAAGATTTTCCACATAACCAATGTGAGATATTACAAAATCATGTGTGGGTAAAAAATCCATTCAAAGTGCAAGAGAGACCAATGGATTTTCATGTAACAGAGTACGAAGTTTATAGATGTGGTTTCAGATTCCACATCACAACTCACCTTTAAGACGCTATCACTTGTCAAGTTTTGGTGTAGTATCAAAGAGGAATATCCACAGTTTTCTGAAAAGGCTGTTAACATATCCCTTCCTTCTCCAGCTATATATCTGAGTAAGGCTGGATTTTCTCCATATACTTCCACCAAGACACCATATCACAACAGACTGAATGCAGAAGCAGATATAAAAACCCACCTGGATTCTCATAAGCCTAGCATCAAAGAGATTTGCAAAAATGTAAAATAATGCCATGCTTCTCCCCACTTTATTTTGGAAAATATAATTTTTTTCATAAAAATATGTTAATATGCAATGGGTTCACTTTATTAGTTTTAAATAAATAAATATTTTAAAAATTTTCAGTTCTTATTTCTAATAGAGTAGATATTGATAGATCTACCCTACATAAATGCTCTTTGAGGCCTTCAGTAATTTTTAGGAGTGTGAAAGGGATCTGAGACCATAAAGATTGAGAACTGGAAGATATAGAAGAATCTCCACACTGGACTTCCCTGGTGGTGCAGTGGTTAAGAATCCCCCTGCCAATGCAGGAGACACGGGTTCGAGCCCCGGTCTGGGAAGATCCCACATACCACAGGGCAGCTAAGCCGGTGCACCACAACTACTGAGCCCATGCTCTAGAGCCCGTGAGCCACAACTACTGAAGCCCTTGCGCCTTAGAGCCCATGCTCCGCAACAAGAGAAGCCACCGCAATGAGAAGCCCGTGCACTACAACGAAGAGTAGCTCCCGCTCGCCACGACTACACAACTAGAGAAAGCCCTCCACAAGAAAAAAGCTCCCTTCCGCCACTATCATGGCAACAGCTGGGCCGAATGAGAAATCCACCACTATCATGGCAACAGCTGGGCCGAATGAGAAATCACCATGAGAAGCAGCTTTCCATCCTTCAGGCCTCCATTTGGTGGCGCTCTAGAGCTCACAAAGCACCTCAACATGTTTTATCTCATTTCATCCTTAATACAGCCATCAAGGTTTCATTATCCTCATCCCTGCTTTACAGATGGGGAAACAGCCGAGGCGAAATGATTGCTAGAGGTCACCCAGAAAGATGGTGCCATCTCTAGAAATAGTTCAAAGCAACTTGTTATTGAGACCCTACTGTGTGGCGGCTACTTGCTGCTGTGCTCTGGGGACAGAAAAAGTAATGAGATTAGCGTCTCTGGCTGTCCCCAGCACTGCCACCACTGCCATCCCAGTGGCGGCCCTCTCCTACGGTTCTGGGATCCCTTTGCTGGGGTCAGGGTGGCTGGGACAGCTTGAGCTGTGTGACCCCAGTGCTGTCCCTGTTCCTGAGTCTTCTGCCTGAGGCCTGGAAGGATGACCAAGGAGACACTCATGGACATCACTGGGTTTATGGAGCACCAGCAGGAGATGAGAAGGGCTTGGCAAAGAACACTTCTGAATGGACGTGGCTCCCCGTGTCCCTCTCACCTCCACTCCCCACCTGCCTCATGGGACCAAGCCCAGGACAGCGGTGATGGTCAGCAACCGCGGCAGCATGAGCCGTGCAAGTGGGCCCAATACCAGGCACCAGGATTCTCTTTCCCCACCCACCCCAGCTGGAGAGGCCTGCACACCCCTCCTGTGGTAAGGACCCTGCTGGTGGCCTTTCCACACACACAGTGCTGACACAGAAGGCGCCCATAAAGAACTGTTAATTTTATCACGATTCGTTTCCACGAATCTCCACAGGCTAAGCATGCGGGCCTCCAATCCCCATCGCTGAGCTGCAAGAGTGTGGCCGCCTTTTCCCCGTGCACCTGGGCCAGAAAGGCCAGAGGGCGAGAAGCAGGGCGGCTTCTTCAGTGCTGGGTGGGGTTTGGGGGCAGCTGGCCCAGCTCATGGACATGACTGTCCTCCTGGAGTGGAATGTCTACCTCTGGTATTCTAATCCCCACAGACTGTTCCAGAGGCTGCCTGGCCCCTTGCCAGCTCCGCTGATAACTAAAGCGTTTCTTCCTCCACTGGCAAAAAGGGTAATTCTTTCTGTCATGACTAAAGACTTGAAACAGACGAAAGCTGTAGTTCATTAAGTCTTTAGGGAGCCTGAAGTCTGTGAAGCGGGAGGAGGGGGAGGGGAGAGAGAGGGGGAAGGGGATGGGGGTCCTCCGCTCCAGCAGAAGCTCCTCCCGGCTGAATTTTGCTTTCACGACAGCAGCACTAATGCCGTCAGCCGTGTGAGCTTGGTGGGCCTCCTAGGGTAGAGGACCTGTCCCCAGAGTCTCAGGGCACTGCTCCCTCTTTGCTCTGTGGCTCTGCTAAGCACCACCCTTTGGGGCCCAGCATTGGATGGTGAGAAACTGCTCTCAGGAGAGTTCGAGAGACATGCAAGGAAGGCTGCATTCAGCCTGTTCACAGCGTGGCCCACACCAGAGGAAGCCGAAGGGAGCATTGTCAGGCTTGGCATTTTCTAGGTCAGTGGCTTTCACACTTCTTTGTGTGACAGCCCCCTCCCGCCCCGTGCAAATCATAAAATTCACAGCTAACAAGTACATGGGTTCAGCCTACCCCATATCTTCCAAGCACTTTATATGTTCGTTGTAGTCAGTCCTCAGAACAACCTGATGAGGTAGATGAAATTAGTATCCCTGTTTTATCGAGGAGGTAGCTGAAGTGCAGGGAAGCAATGTGTCTGAGTCACACAGCTGGGAAGTGGCAGGACTTTGATTCAAGCCCAGGCCACTGAAGCCAGAGGACTTAGATGTTAAGGGGGCTTCACAGGTATGTGTGTATCAGACAAGAGTTTCACAAAATAATTTGTGCTTTTATTACATGCAGTGTACGCTGATGTCTTCTACTCTTTCCTAATCTTTTCAATTTTTGTTTTTTTTAAAGAAATCCTAGTCAAAGCCACTAAATTGATTTTACAACCCACTGATAGGCCACAATTTATGTTTGAAAAATGATGGTTTCAATTAAATATTTCTCCTTTGGCCTTCACCAAAAGGTGAATTCCCACAATCTTAGGAAGAAAAGCCAAATCCAGAACCTCTACTGTTTACCTAATGGCACGTTTTCACTGGCAACCAGAAGGTGGGCCTCTGTCACTCAAATCAGACGTATAGGCTAAGCCTGTTATCACCAACCACCCCCCGACTTCCTTGGTTTGTGGAGGAGGCCCTTTGTCTCCCACTCACTACCTTGGAACCTGCAAAAGCAGAGTTCCTACTTCTCCCAAAATAGTTCTGCACACATGGAAGTCCTCAGAAAAAGGATGCATGGCATGTTTTAGAACTGCCAGGGGGCAGGCTTGTATGTGCTGCAGTGGGTCAGGATACCCTTAAAATACCCTGAAAATCTGGTCTGATTAAAGCTCAGAAGCGCCGGAGAAACAGCCTCTTGCTCAAACACAGACTTCATTTATTTCTTCAAACCTACCGTATCCATAATAGATTGTAAGATGGCTTCCAAAGCAGCCTGTGGACTGTTTGTTCAAGAAAAAGAAAGAATAAAAGGAGAGTGGTGATACTAAAATCTGATCTTTAGAGCCTCATGGTATTCGCCCTGGGATTTCTAAGAAGATTTCATTAAATTAAAACCACAGTAACTCAGCTCTGAGGGTGCTGTGCCAGGAGCAGTGAAGGCAGTCCAAATGGGGCTCCCGTGGCAGTATGTTGTCCGTACTTCTTTTTCTGACGAAGAGTGACAAGTTCAGTTGTTTTAGATCCTATAACCAGCTGGAATGTCTCACCTTCCATGATATTGGGTGACCTCTTATACAGCAAAGTCACCAGATGCTCAAAATAAGGACAAAGGACTCTTCCGTGAGGCCTGAGTGACAGAAGCGATGCCCGCTGGTCCCTGATTAACTCTGTGACCCTCAGCACATCAGTTGGCTTCTCTGGGTCTCTGTTTCCCCAGCTCTCAGGGCAGAACACTGGACTAGATTATCTCTAAGGTTTTTCAAGAGTGTCTGAGGTTGCCTGGTGAGTTCTTTCGGAAGGGTCAGATCAGGGTAGGGCAGACACAGGGGTGGGTCCCATGTGGCTGACTACAGACCACACGTACAGCTCTGCAGCACCACAAGGGATGCTTTTCAAAAAGAGGGAACGAGACTGGCTGTGAGGAGCAGTGGTGGGAAACGGTATACACTAAGCTGAAACTAGCCAAGGAAGAACAGGAAAGACAGAGGAAAAAGACATGTCTTTGCCTTTTGGCCAGACTGTCCATCAACACCTCTTACATCAAGAGTATAATAAGAAACATACGAGTGCGTCTGGCTCCTAAAATGCTACAGGAGTGTCCCGTGGTTCTCCAGGGCGTGACTAGACCCTTCCAGGCTGCCTACTGCCTGTGCCATAGAGGCTGAGCACACGCCATCTCCACGTATGGAGTCTCTGACAATGCTGACGAGCTTTTTATTTTGTTACTCTGACTACTCAGGGCACAGGTTACAAACTGACAGCCATTGGGTTTCTTTTGTTTGGGCTGTGCCGTGTTTTAAGAGATTTTCAATTTGTTGCCAACACTTAAAATTTGAGCAATTTTACGTTAAAATCCAGATTGGAGACTTTTCCTGAAAAGTCAGATCCGCCACATTGGCACTGATTCTCACAAGACAATCATTGGCTGGGACTGAGTAGCAGCTGTCCCCTTTGCAGGGGATATGGGGCTCTCAGCTCAGCCCCAATCACCCTCTCCCCTCACCCCATGGCCACACGCAGCCAGCGTCATTCATCTATGGCGTCTGCCTGGTCCTGAAGGGTTGGGGTTTGAGCCCTCAGCTTGAGGAAGTCTTTAGATATGCAAATACAAAGGGCACAGAGAAGGGAGTCTGGCCTCCCACTGGCAACAGGGTCCTGTCCTGCTCCCCATCCCTAGCCAGCTGGTCTAGGCCCACACTCCCTGCATGTCCTCTGACCTGTGGATATGCTTTTCCCTCTTGACCCTTTCTCGGCTAGGTGCTTTCGACCACCCGGTCTGTCTACCTGTCACGATCCACACCAGCCTGACATCTCCACATCGATGCTCTGAGATCTGCCCAGGCCTAAACATATGACCCCAAAGCCCATTCTTTCCTAATCCGGCAGTGGGGGCAGACTCTAAAATGGCATGCCAGGACCCTGGCAGGCTATCCTATGCGTGTATCATACAACTGTAGTTCAAAGTTGGAATGTCTTTTTTTCCTTTTTTTTTTACCCCCTCTGGGGTTTGGAAACTTTATTATGATGATGTGCACGTGCTGGTGTGGTTATGTGCTTCGTGGTGCGAGACCTCTCTTTATCAAACACATCTGACAGCCTGCTGCGCACCAGGTTCTAGGCTAAGTGCTTTTTGTGGGTTACTGCTGATCCTCATTATAACCTTTCAAGGTAAATATTTTCATCACCGGATGGAGAAATCAAGGCTTAGAAATCACATTGTTGTGCAGCGTGAATTTGAATGCAGCCTTGTCTTCTCCAAAGCCTTCCAGGCCCCTTCCATTAAGGGGATGGTTGAAGATATAGTAACGGCAAGCTGAGCACATTAAACAGAATCGGAAGGATCGTGTGGTGGTAGCTTTTTGTTTTTTCATGTCAAATATGTTTTCAGTTAACTTCAAATACTGTGAGGCGAATTTCACCTTATGGTGATGAGTCAGAGTCCGGTTGCTTTTTTGATCCTGCTTGGAAACCCAGAATGTGCCTAACACAAAAGATGGTCCATAAATAGACTCATAAAAAGGATGACTTTGAAATGAGGTATCCCCTAAGACAAGAACTTTAGCTCTGTGGGTTTTTTTTTTTTTTTTTTCCTTCCCTCTGTCATAGCCTTCTGAGCCAAAATAAAGACAAACTCTGGCCAGCTGCAGGTTGCAGTTCCTGAAACAGGCCAGTTGGTCAGTCACTGAGCCTTGTAATCCCAACCACTTGTGGTAAGAAAGGCCTTTAGTAACTGTATACCTTGAATTATGTGATGGCCCCGTTAAAGGGTGTGACACATGGGGCTGAAGTCAGAGCACAGATCAGGGAGTTGAAGTCCCTCTGGCCTCTGTGGAAAGTCACTGAGATACATCCTGCAGTAATCATGGCATGTTGGCTCAGCCAGATGCATACCTACACTGTGCCCTTCTCTCCAGAATAGCCTCGTAGACTACCTGGATTAGGGCCGCGAAAACTGCATTTTGGGTACAAGGACTAGCGCTGTGATTTAAAAGACGGTTAATTAACTTTGGGAAACTTGGACATCATGAGTGCAAAACTCAGATTCTCAAATATAGTTTTGCCACTTAGAAAGAATAGGTTGTCAGCTTTCTACAGGAGGGTTCACTAGACTGAATATGACTAGGGTGGGAGGATGAGGGAGGCAGGTATGAACTTGGTTGGCTGGCAGGAGAATCTGAAGTCTCCCCTAGATTCCCACTCAAGTCAGCTCCCTGAGGGTTTTCGAGCATCGAGGCCCTTGGCTATTAGTCTGGTCTGGACCCAGGCACAATTAGCACCTTGGCAGCATCCCACCTTTGAGGGCTCCCAACCACCCCTGGCGTTCAAAAGATGGCTGCTGTGCCTTAGGGAAGACAGATTCAGGCCAAAGGCCTCTCCTCTGAGCCCTCCTGATTCTGATTTCCCATAGCGGCAACCAAGGGCCAAACCCCAGCAGCAGCAAGCTCAGTGGTGCTCACAGCCTCCAGGGGAGCAGACATTTCCAGCAACCCTGGCAGGGCGGGATTTGCGAGGGGAACTTACTTAAAGTGTGCAGATGCCCCTTCCCACCAGGCTGAGGGGCGGGGCCTCAGGCTGGGGGTGGGGCCTAGGACTGGGGCGGGGCCTTGAGGTGGCCAAGGGCTGGGGGCGGGGCCGTGTGCGGGCCGAAGGTCTCTTACTGTGATCGTAGCGGAGCGCAGCATCAATGAAAGCGGCCGCTGGGTAGAAGAAGACGCTGAGGTCGAAGGTGGGCAGGTCATCGGCCTCGACGCCGTGGTACTCGATGGCCATGTCGCGGTAGTAGTCGGGCCCGGTGTCTACGTTCCAGCTGCCGTGGGCCGCGTTCAGCACGTGCGTGAAACCTGCCTTCTGCAGCCTGTAGCGGTCCAGCGCCGTCGCCCTGGGTGCGAGGGAGAGAGGCTGGTCGGCTGTGCGGAGCCTTGGCCTGGACCTGGGGGAAAGTCGGGGGCAGCCCACGGGTTTCTGCTCTCGATTCCAGCTTCCAAAATAAGGCCTAGCCGTTGAAATGAAGGACTTCCCTAGTCCAAGCCCTGCTCTTACTGACCCCTGGGCCGCTGTGCCCTATTCTTTCATTTTCTGTATTTCATTCAAATACAGAAAAGCTTGGTGCTGGAGACTCCAGTGGTCCACGGGAGTGGACTGTCAGCTGCCAGATCCCCTCTAAGGCCATCAGAATAACCTGTTCATCAGGCAAAGCTGAATGTAAGGGAGAGGGCCACCTTCATAGAGCCTCGGGGAGACCCTTTAAAGCGGGCCCCTCCTCTGAACCCTCTGGATGTTTACAGTGTTTGGAGGTTGGGGCTTGAATGAATGGTTTAAGATGGGTCATTCAGGGAATTCCCTGATGGTCCAGTAGTTAGGACTCCACCCTTCCACTGCAGGGGGCATGGGTTCGATCCCTGTGAGGAGGACCTAAGATCCCGCAAGCCCTGTGTTGTGCCCTCCCCCAAAAAAAACAAAAACAAAAACTTGAAAAAAAAAATAAGATGGGTCATTCAGTGTGAGGGTTTGATTGGGATCTGGCAAAATTCTTTTTTTAATATATTTATTTATTTATTTATGGCTGTGTTGGGTCTTCGTTTCTGTGCGAGGGCTTTCTCCAGTTGCGGCGAGCGGGGGCCACTCTTCATCGCAGTGCGTGGGCCTCTCATTATCGCGGCCTCTCTTGTTGCGGAGCACAGGCTCCAGACGCGCAGGCTCAGTAGTTGTGGCCCACGGGCCTAGTTGCTCCGCGGCATGTGGGATCTTCCCAGACCAGGGCTCGAACCCATGTCCCCTGCATTGGCAGGCAGACTCTCAACCACTGCGCCACCAGGGAAGCCCAGGATCTGGCAAAATTCTTAATCTTGATGTTCAAGAGATTGGTGAACACAGTGCAAAACCTTTGCTTTGATAAGTGAATCATCGTCTACTTGGGCAAAGCACTGTTCTGAAGAGGAGAGCTGTTTGAGCAGTCTGTTATTGGAATTGATTTTAGGAAGTTCTTGAAGCCAAGAATTTCCAGGAGCAAAGAGTAAAGGTCACGTTAAAGTAGGTGGCCTTAGAACATGGGGCAAAGGAAGCAGGAGTTATTTCGGCCTAGAAGGGCCAAGGGATACTTTATTGGAGAGAGGGCTTTGAGCCTGCCTTACTACAAGTGTCAACACTTGGTGATGGAGGGGAAGAGGGAGGCAAGGGCACGCCCAAGCCAAAGAAATAGCACAACCTAAGGGATGGAGGCTGGAGATAACGAAGGCCTTTCAGGAAATGTTTATTATTTCCTGTAACCAATCATTTATCCCCAATTTAATGATTTAGAATGTATTGTGTGCCAAGCACTGTCCTGGGTACTGATGATGCAGCAATAAGCAGGTTAGTCAAGGTCCCTTGGGAAGCTTAGATTCTGATGGGGAAAGCAAATAAGTGGATAAATAATTTCAGATAGCAGTAAGAGCTGTGTAGAGTGACTGTGGTCCTGTTTTTGGTAAGGTAGTCAGGGAAGGCCCCTGCGGGGAGGTGGCATTTAAGCTAAGACTGAGGGGTGATAAAGGCCTAGGCAGGGGAAGAGTTGGAGGGAAAGTGTTTCATCCAGGCAGAGGCAACAGCAAATGCTAAGAACAGAACGGAGACTAGTGTGGTTGTAATAGCAAGGGTGGTAGTGGTACAAGGGGAAGCTGAAAAGGGGGGCTGGTTCACGGTGGGCCCTGTAGACCATAGGGAAGAGTTTGGATTTTACTCTAAGTAATGTGGTATGCCACATGCCACAGAGGAGTTTAAGGAAGGGCTGAGCATTGTTTACTTTTTTAAAGATCAGTCTGGCTGATGCATGGAGATGGGTTGGAGAGGAACAAAAAATAGAAGCGGGAGCTCTGTTGGAGGCTGTCATGGTTATACAGCCAAGAGAGGAAGGTGGCTGGACTAAGTCACAGCAGACTTGCTGATGGATTGGGAATGGGGGCAGGGAGGAGGGGACTGGTTTGGCCAGAGCATAGCATATGAGAGGAGAGATGAGAAAGGTCTGGAGAGGGAGTGTGGGATTTGACCATGGAGTGCTTGGATGTCAGGATCTGCATTTGGGGGTCAAGGAGAGCTTTTGATGGTGTTTGAGGAGGGTGATCCCATCTGAGCTTCGAGATGACATCTCCCTCAACAGCACAAAGCCCAGTTCTACAGCTCAGGGAAGAGGTGACAACGGTCTGGAACTATAACAGTAAGAGGCTAAAAGTGGCAATGCGCTCCGGCTGAGGACTCATCTCAAGGCCACTGGTAAAAGGACGTGGGCAGAAGTGAGCATGTTGGATGCCAACATGGATCAACACCCTGGGCGGGGAGGCTCCAGGCATTAGAAGCACAAGGCGTGGTCCCTCGGCCAAGGGCCCCTCATGTATCGCTGGTTTCCTGGGGCTTTTTATTGGTCATGAGAGGAACCACAGTGGAGTCCAGTGTTTGGGAGAGGGAGACCTGAACACAGGCATTGAGCTTTTAGAAACATGTGCAAACAGCCCTTGGGAACTGAGGCGTGGGGAGATGGGGAGTTCCACCAAGCCCCACAGCTGGCTTTTAGGGCTGCCATCCTGACTACGAAACCCATTCTGCTTTCAATTTTTCCTCAGAAAGGTCTGTTTTTCATTTTTCTCCTCATCCCAAAGTATGTATACAACAAACATTATGCTTTGGGGACATAGATCTGCGCTCAATTAAAGCCTCCACTAATGCAGTCCATCTTACTGAGTAGCAATCAACCTTACTTTGAGGTTGAGCTCAGTGGAAAAATTAAAATTAACTGTCCTTGACAGGAAGTTCCTACCCACCATAAAGACTGGTCTCGCTGGGTTCCGCAGCTGGGTTTCAACATAATCAAATGGCAGTAACAGTTTGCACTTTGCTGCTTTGGGGGTCAAGGATCAGGGTAGATACGCAACAAGACTCATTGCGTGACACCTCTACATTCACCTCGCCGCCCCACCAGAGCTGGTTTTGACTGTGTCTGAGGGAGAGAAAGGGGCTCATGCGGAGGATTAGACCTGGTGGGTATCCTGAAGCCCATTGCAGGTTTTCGGGCTCTGTGGCTACCTGGGCCCGGAAGGGGAGGTGGTGTCCTCACACACCCCTCTGGAGGTTTCCCCCAGCTTGGTTTACTTAGAGTCCAGTTGAGGGCTCTGGGTGGTGTCCACAGCAGGATGGGGATTTGCAAATACACAGAGTGACTCTCAGTAGACAGTGGCTGTTTTGGAGGCAAGATCCCCAGTTGGCGCAGACACCTAGCTCATCTATCACTGGGAGTGGGGTGGGGTCGGAGGGTGCCGCCTGGTGCTGCGTTGTTTAATTTTCTTAACTTTCAGGGCCACCTGCTCAGATATGTGGGAAAGACTAAGAAATGTGCCTCTGCTGAAGGAGAAAAGCTCAGAAGAAAAACAGGGTTAAGAAGTTACTTCTAGGATTTAGGTGGTTCAGGAGCCTAAACAACAGTTTCTGGTTGTTTAAGAAAAATCCTAGGTGTAAGTAATCTATTGGGGACACAGGGTGGGAAGGGGAAGATGGGACGAAGTGAGACAGTGGCATGGACATATATACCCTACCAAATGTGAAATAGATAGCTAGTGGAAAGCAGCTGCATAGCACAGGGAGATCAGCTCGGTGCTTTGTGGCCACCTAGAGGGGTGGGATAGGGAGGGTGGGAGGGAGATGCAAGAGGGAGGAGATATGGGGATATATGTATATGTATAGCTGATTCACTTTGTGATACAGCAGAAACTAACACAACAATGTAAAGCAATTACACTCCAATAAAGATATTAAAAAAATAAAAATAATATGTCATCTAATTACAAAAATAACACATGTTCTATGCAGAATGTGGAAAACATATTCCCTCCCACACACACAAAAAAAACACCTGTATTTCTACTCCCTAGAGATAAAGACTATTTGCCTTTTCATATAAGATCTTCCAGTTGTAAGGAGAAACTAACACACCATTGTAAAGCAGTTATACTCCAATAAAGATGTTAAAAAAAAAAAAAGATCTTCCAGTTGTTTTTCCATGAATAGATTTGTATATTTTATATAAAGGTTGGGGTGGGGGTTACAATACTATATATACAGTTTCCAAAACTTTTCATGGTGATATATTGTAAACTTTTTTTTTTGAAGCATTTTTTAGTTTATTTTATTTATTTATTTTTGGCTGCGTTGGGTCTTTGTTGCTGCGTGTGGACTTTCTCTAGCTGCGACGAGCAGAGACTTCTCTTGTTGCGGAGCAGAGGCTCTAGGCGCGCGGGCTTCAGTAGTTGTGGCACGTGGGCTCAGTAGTTGTGGCTCATGGGCTCTAGAGCGCAGGCTCAGTAGTTGTGGCGCACGGGCTTAGTTGCTCCGCGGCATGTGAGGTCTTCCCGGACCAGGGCTCGAACCCGTAACCCCTACATTGGCAGGTGGATTCTTAACCACTGCACCACCAGGGAAGCCCTGGCAGGTGGATTCTTAACCACTGTGCCACCAGGGAAGTCCCTGTAAACATCATGTTAGGTCAACATACAGCCTTCAATAGCTGCATACTATTCCATTCCATAGGTAAATCTCAATTTTACCTCACCAAGCTCCTAGCTTTGGACATTTGTGTTCTCTCTCTCTCTTGTCTCTCTCGTCTGTCTCTCTCCTGGAGAGAGAGTGATGGGTGTTACAATAAGAAACACTGTAAACAAACAACTTGCTGTGTTTCTTTGGGCACATCTCTGTGTCCTTAGGAGAGATTTTTTTGAAGTGGAATTGCTGGGTCAACGGACATGAGCATTTTAAACACAGTTGATACTCGTTACTAAATTATCCTCCAGAAAGTTTGCTCAAATTAACATTCTGATTTTTGTTCATTGCTAATTTCATACACCAAAAAAATGTCTCATTTTCATTAATTTATTTTAGCAATGAGGCTGAACATTTTCTCCCACCTTTGTTGGACTTGTACGGTTTTACTTTTGAAGAACGTTGTCACATCCCTGTTTTTGACCCAGATCTCTTTAGCTCTTCTCCCTGCCCATGAACCTCTGGCCTCGCTCTGGATTCTGAATCTGGGTTGGAGGGCCAAGGAAGGGACTTTCTTCCTCAGAGACCTTCCCTCCCTTCCTCCTTCTCCAGCCTGGCCCAGCCTCCTTCCAGCCCCTCAGAGTTCCTCCAGGAAACTTGCTTTAACCAGCATACCCTCCACGTTGAGGAGTGGCAAGTAAGAGCAGTCTCCCTGGGCAGAGCTCTTGGCATTCCACTTTTTCAGACCCCTTGGGGGCCCTCCTGATTCCCAGCCTACATACCTCAGCCCCTGTCCGGAAGAAGTCCATTTCCCACAGTTGTGTGCTCTCACAGAGAGGACGAGGGACATGCAAGTACGCGTCTGTACAAGCCATCCACCAGCTGCCTTGCAGTGGGGAACCAGATGCTCCCGTGTTGCCAGGATTCTGCACTGGGCATTGACGAAAGTCCACGAAAGCTTGGGCAGTTCTCCGTACCCTCACGTCTGTGAGGACCCACTGAGTTCCCGCACCTAATCATGGACTCCTGTTCGCCCACGGCCCACATCCTGTAATCTGGCACCTTATTTATTCTGATGCGTGTGACACTTGTGGTGGCACATCAGTTCGTGGGCGTGACCCTGATGGTGACCTTCTCCTTCTCTGGAGTCTTGACCACACCTCCTCCTTGCAAGTGAATTTTAAAACAGCAGGCACATTTCTAGCTTTTGATCTCCCTCAATTCACCTGATATGAAAGCGAAATTCACTAGCTGTCTGGTGTTTTGGGTGTTCTTGTTACTTGCTGATGATGAAGCTGTTTGGCTGTGAGGCTCTGCAGAAAACACAGGGCTCACAGGTGTAGTTTGTAAGCTTGACCCGCTGCATGAACCAAAACAGTGACCCTCTGGGACCCTCAGTTTTCTTTATTTGTTAAATAGAACCAATTACATTGGCAGTACTTTCCTTACCAGATTCTTGTAAAGTTGAGTGATGCGATATTCAAGTTTCTTTAAAAGGTTAAAAGATAAATTCCGGGGTGGGGGGCAAACAATAGGAAGATGCACGACAAAATGTTATCAGTGGTTATCTCTGGGTAACGGAATCATAGGGAATTTTAATATTCTTTTTGTCTGTGCTTTGTAAATTTTCAGTAATGAACATAACGTATATTCACTTAGTGGGTAAATATATACCGTGATTTTTATTGATGTTCTATCCTTCGTTCTCAGGAGAGACTGTTGCAAAGACGTAAGGTGGTCTCGGTGTTTTTAACTCCTTAGCGATCTCTCCATCATCTTCCCCACCCCCCTAGGCTCTAGACCTCCAAGGATGGAGGCTAAGAGGGGAAAGACAATACATGCGAAGCCTGGTTTCAAGAAGTGGTGTTGTATTCATCACTAGACTAGGCATTTGGCTAACCATGAAAGGAAATGGTTGACATCGCTGGGTGAAAAGCTGTCACCCAGCATGAGAAGGCCCAGCCGGGCCAGGGCCACCGCGTCTCACCCTGGGCACCTTGCTCATGACTGGTGCCCAGTTGTACCTTAGTCGCCTTCGGTACCTGGCGGCTCAGAGTCTAGGTTTTCTAGTTCTTTCAGGTGACATTCAGCATGTTAAATTGTCAACCTTGGCTGTGTTTTTGCTGCCCACCCTGGAGAAGCAGGTCAAGTTTTAGCTCTACTTGGTGCCTCAAGGCTGAATTCGTTCTTTCTTTTTTTGGGGGGAGAGATTGCAGCTGTCCAGGTGCACCAGTGAGAGGTCCTCTCTTGAGCTGAGGACCATCTCAGCCATTGATTTGCCTTCACCTCACTCTCCAGCCTCTTCGGCTACAGGCCAGCCCCAGAGCTGCCACTGGCTTCAGAGGCTGTTGGTCTGGTTGGGAGCAGAAAAGCAGAAAGGGTGAGCTGGAGAGACCCCTGGCAAGTGAGCTCAGGCTGGGTGGAGCTGGCACAGGCATTTGAAGAGTCAGGCTTTATAGGGAGGGGCTGCTGGCTGTCGATGACCCCAAAAGCCAGACCTTGGAGGCGCCTGTAGTTATAATAAAAATAGGGCTCCCACCATTCAAGCAGAAGCAGAACAGCTTCACAGAGCCTTGGTGTTGGCTTATAGGGCTGCCTCTATCGTGAGAGGGAAGAGAGATTTCTCAATTATCCTGTTGCAGCCAAGCCTTACTCTGGGGAGCTTGTCCTGCCCGGGACTTTACAATCTCTTTGATCGTAGCCAGGATATTTCCCCTCCTGCTGACTACTGGGGAGAAACAAGACAGAAAGAAAAAAGAATTTGCTCAGAAAATGGAAGATGTGAATGAGATTTAAGTGAGAATATTTAAATTACAGAAATTTAGCGCTTTCAAGCATCCTCAAGCACTTCTGAAGCGCCCACTTAGGGACTGCTGATTGATAAGAGGTGATGAATTATTCTTATCTCATCATCAATGCCGGTCCCTGGCTCTCTGGAGGGCAACCCTTGGTTAACCTAATTTGAATCTAATTTGTACGACTTAAAAGTAATAAAACAAGTACGTGCTTGAGCCTAATAAAGCCTAATTTATTTAATAAGACATTTCTTAAAGAATTTTACTTTAGAGCTGGAAGGGACCTTGGAAATCATCCCTTTATTTTACAAATAAAGAAACTGAGTCCCAGAACAATAAGATGTTTTGCCAAAGGCCGCATGGAATGGCCACCCTCGCTGGAGGCTTGAACTCTCTGCCCCGAATCCTGCTGGAGGGCTTTCGCTCTACTCCACACTGTCCGTAAGGTTCCCACTTGCAGATTCAGGCCCCCTACCAAGTTGTGGGAAATGGGTGGGAGAGGGTGCCTGTGCCTTGAGCCCTTGAGCGAGGAAGACTTCCGCACGAGGCCATCCAAAAGGTGGCTGCCTGGCCTGGACTGACCCCCGCCGCTGACCCAGCACATTCCACACCAGCCACATCCCTCTCCCGTCGGTGGCCTCTTCTCGCCAGGCTGGGGTGATGGTGGAGTGGGTGGGAGGATGGGGGGGACATCTCTGCTCTCCTCAGGCTGGTAAGCAACAGACACGTGGAGTCACCAGGCATCCCATTTGGTGATCCCCTTGGGATAAGCTGAGATTGAGAAAACGCTTTAGGCGTTCTGAAACCCACAGGCGTGTAGGGCTTTGATGTGGTACTGCCCCCTCAGGCTTTAGGCCACCCGGGTCCCTGGAAGGCCGGGACAGCATCTATGGAGGGAGTAGGCTGGAGAAGGCCCATTGAGAGGGACTTCCTTCCTTCCAACCTGGACTTGGGTTCATGACAGCATCTCCTGGGAGAAATTCGACCAGGGGTGTTTTCTGTCCCAAGGCTGCCCTTAGCAGAGGGACGCTGAGTGGCAAAGTGTAGTGACTGTTCTTTACCTTCGTCTCACACTGTGAGTTGGATTTCCAGAAGCTGCCCGATCTCTAATAGTTCACACACAGTGGGTGTGCCAGGAACTGTGCTGAGAATCAACTGTATTAACCCATTGAATCCACATCTTCTAGGTGAAGAAATTGAAGCTCAGAAAGCTTGAGTGGCTTGCCCGAGGCCACATGGGAACCAGTATTTGACCCAGACCTTGTGGCTCTAGAGCAGATGCCCAGCCATTCTGTGCTTGAGGTGAGGGGAGTGGGGAAAGAGTGAGCTGGTTCTTGGGGGTCAGTCTGGTGCCCAGCAGGTCCCAGGCATCGTTGGTCTAGGCTTCAGGAGCAGCCGGTGGCTCTGGCTGCCTCAGGACACCCATTCTCACTCCTGCATCCTAACCACCTTAACTTTCAGATCCTTGGCTTTTAAGAATCTTAGGCGTTTTTAGGGAATGGAAAAACTCAACCTAAATGCAAATATCAAATTAAAAGTGAGGCTTCGAGCATGAGGAGCCAACTCTGAGCGTTTCACTGCTCTGGGCAATACCTACAAAGAGACGGAGAAACACGGGCAGCTGTGCCTGCTTTCAGCCGGGCTGTAACCTTGGTGTGGTTGCATTGACGGTGGAATTAACTTCTTTCTCAGTCAGCATCTGTGAGTCTCATTAACCTTGTTAAGTGGGTGTCAAGGAGGGACCCTGAGCAGAGATGGGGACAAGGTCAGGTGGGTGCTGACCTTTGTCCTCTCCTGGGCTGTGCACGCAGGTCACACACACTGACTGTGGAGCCTGCCTAGACTGTGCGTGTGTGTGTTTGTTTGGGGGCTCAGTTAGGCAGAGCTGGATTGAATCAAAAGGGCAGAGACATTCCCTTGGTTGAAGGAAGCAAACTTATGGTCAGATGTCAAGGAAGTAAGCATATCTTATTGCGTCAAACCCTACTGTCTGTCACTCTATTACACTAGGCCATTTGTGTCCTGCTCAGACACTCAGTGGCTTCCTGAATAGAGTCCCTTGGCCCTGACCTACCTTCCCAGGTTTCTTTCTCACTAAGTAGCAATAATAACAACATTTGCATTTGTCTGTTACTTCATAATTTACAAAATGCTTTCACATTCCATTATTTCTTTGAATCCTCTCAGTAACCATCTTTAGAGGCCCAGAAAGGTGAAAGGACCTACCCAAAGCCTCTGCACCTGGAGACGACTGTGGCTATGGTACATTGTGTGTTACCGTTTAGAGTGTTTGCTGCCCATCCGGAGGGGTGGGTTACACTTTCCTGCCCCATTGTCATGAGGCTTTGGCATGGACTTGCTTTGGCCAGTGAAATGTGGGTATCAGGGTCTTGTGTCACTTCCTAGTCAGTCTGTGGTTTGCCATGTCTCTCTTTTCTCTCTGCCGGGAGCCTGACAATATCCCAGAGAGGGGCTGAGTCCTGAGTCCTGGAGTCGAGTGGAGAGACCATGGACATGTCACACGAGGGAGAAGTAAACCACTGTTCTGGTAGGCCAACAAGATGTTGGGGACACCTGTCATCACAGCACAGCTAAGTCTAAGCTGATCACACAGTAGTCAAACTTGGCTTAATCTCAGACCCTCTGGAAGCACACTCTCTACTGCATTCATCCCCAATGTTCCAGATGAATCGCCCTGTTTGTTCGCACCTCCATGCCTTTTCTCACCCTGTTCCCTCTGCCTAGAATTCTGTTGAAATCCTATCCATCTTCCAAAGCCAAGCTTAGAATTCACCTCTCCTGTGATGCTTTCTCAGATCCGTAATACCAAGCACTTACTGAGCATTTACTATGTGGCAGCTACTACTCTAGCACTTCACTTGTTTTAATTCATTTAATCTTCACCTGTGAGATAAGCCTCGTTACTGTTGCCATAGAAGAGGAAGAGAGGTAAAATAACTTGTCCAAAATCACACACTGGTAAATGGCAGAGCCAAGACTCAAACCCCATGCTCCTTCCAACCCACTACCTATTTCTCTTTCTGTTCCCTGTTACATTTCTACACATCTCTTCTCCTCAACTGGAAAATGGCTTCTTTATCTGACTGACCACATTTTCTTGATCCTGGTTTGAGAATATATACTGCCACTGCCTGGTGGTGTACCCTTGGGCTGGTCACTTAATTTCTCTGAGCCTCAGTTTCCTCTTTGTATTCCCCAAAGCTCCTAGCAAGGTGCCCAGTAAATACTGACTGACTAAATGGATGAACTCCATGAGCCTTGGTTTGCTCATTTTTTAAATGGGAGAGATAATGGTACCTCCTTCATAGAGTTGTTGGGGGGTTTCAATGATGCCTAGCACAGGACAAGGCACATGGTAAGAATCCAATATAATTTGGCTATTGTTACTATTATAAGCTGTAGGAAAGGTAAATGTAGTATGTAATATACAGAGAGAAAAAACTTACTTCTCACCATGGGGATTGGGAAAGCTAACTTCATGGCAGAAGTGACTTGAGTGGACTTTGAAGAATGCATAGAATCTGGACACGGAGATGAGGGGAAGGGAAGGGCATTTTAGGCAAAGGGAACAGCACAGAGAAAGACACAGAGACAGTGTAAATCTTTAAATCTTAATCCTCCTTCCCCTATTTATACCATTTGTAGGGTCAGATCTCAGGAAATAATCCTAAGTATTAAAAATAAGTTTATGCATAAAGATGTCCACTGCAGCATTATTTATAAAAGTGAGAACGTGAAAGTGACTGTTATGTCCAATAGTAGGGAAAGTGGTTAAATAAATGATCTTCTATCCATCTGATATAATACATATATAATTATAGTTACTATTATATTATAATGAAATATATGAGAAGTATATAATAAGGGAAAAGTTTATGAATGATGCTACGTGGAAAAGAGACAAGATAAAATGAATAATCAATATTGTCGCAACTATATAAAAAGAATTTAAAACCAAATGTATCATGTAGAAAGTGTAAGAGGAAATGTACTGCAGTCTTAGTAGGTGTGGCTTGGCGTGATGGACTTGGGTGATTGTCTTGAGATATTTAAAAGTTTTCTTCCTTACATTAATCACTATTTTATTATTATAGCTAAACTTCTTTTTTTAAATTAACTAATCAATTTATTTATTTTTGGCTGTGTTGGGTCTTCGTTTCTGTGCGAGGGCTTTCTCTAGTTGCGGCAAGCGGGGACCACTCTTCATCGCGGTGCGCGGGCCTCTCACTATCGCGGCCTCTCTTGTTGCGGAGCACAGGCTCCAGACGCGCAGGCTCAGTAGCTGTGGCTCACGGGCCTAGTTGCTCCGCGGCATGTGGGATCTTCCCAGACCAGGGCTCGAACCCGTGTCCCCTGCATTGGCAGGCAGATTCTCAACCACTGCGCCACCAGGGAAGCCCTATAGCTAAACTTTTTGAGTGCTTACTCTGTACTAGGCACTGCACTAATATTTGACATATATTATCTCAATCCATACAACCCTATGAGGAAGGTTCTCTTGTTAACCTATTACAAATAGGGAAGCTAAGAAGTCTATATTTATACAATGAGTTTACATTACTTTTAAAATAGGAAAACAATATAGTTACTACGTTTATGTAATATTTTATTATTAAAAGAGAAGAGATTCAGATTCCCCCCCCCCTTTTTTGCTACTTCAAACAATGATAAACATTGTTGTACATATTTCCTTGTGTATTGGTACTCTTATTTCTGTAAGTCACATTTCTGAAAGCGATATTTGAGGTCAAAGTGTATGCATGCCTTTTTTATTTTGAACTAATTTTAGACTTACAGAAAGGTTGCAAAAATAGTACAGAGATTATTTGGCAATAAAAAAGAATAAAACACTGATACACACTACAGCTTGGATGAACCTTGAAAACAGTATGCTAAGTATAAGAAGCCAGTCACAATAGGCCATTTATTATTATTCCATTTATATGAAATGTCCAGGATAGGTAAATACATAGAAACAGAGCAGACTGTTGGCTGCCTAAGGCTGGGGGAATATGGGGAATTGAGAGTGATTACTTAATGGGTTCAGGGTTTCCTTTTGAGGTGATGAAAATGCTTTGAAATTAGATGGTGGTTGTACAGCTCTGTGAATATAATAAAACCACTGAACTGTACACTTTAAAAGGGTGAATTTTATGGAATGCAAGTAATATCAATAAAGCTATTGCTTTTTAAAAAGTAAACAATAGAGTCCCTATTTAGGGGAACCCAGGTTCCCCAATGTTCACAACTGAGAAATGATTGGATAAATTACGGTACAGCTATACTAAGGAATATTGAAAGTACAGAAGAGTATAATTCCTTTTTTCTGCTAAAAATTATTTAAAAGAAATAAAAACCCTTTAAATGTATGCATATATTTCCTTATGTTTGCAATAACATATATAAAGTGAGCTTAATACTGGTTACTCAGGGCAGAGTTAAGAGAGGACAAAGGGAGATTATGCAGTTGGTTTTTATAACCCTCTATTTAGTTTAATTTAGTGTAAAAGGGCATATAATTTTTGTAATTTTTTCCATTTAAAAATATTAAGAAAAAAAAAAGAAAAGGGGTTCTGCCCCTGGATTTCCCATGACTAGACAGTTATCTCTCGGTTTTTAAGCAGCAAGGTGTTTATTAAAAATCACACATGCAGTGGTCCTGCACCATCTCAGAGAAATGAACCATGAGCTGGAATCCTGGGGGATGGAGGGAGGAGCAGGAGTGCTAGTCAGGATGAAAGCTTCTGGGTTAGGCAAAACTGCATTTGAATCCCAGCTCTCAGCCACTTACTGAGCTGTGGACCTTGGACCAGTTACTTAACTGCTCTGTGCCTCAGTTTCCTTGTCTTTAAAATGGGAGTAATTAGATGACCTCTCATTGGGCTGTAGTGAAAATAAAGTGAGGTCATGCATGCAAGATGCTTAGCACAGTGCCTGGCACATAGTATTCAGTAAACGATAAATATAATAATTATTATTATTTACAGTAGGCACTTCCTAACTGAAGAGTGGGGAATGGTGACTATAAAAATCTAGAGGAGGGGACAGTGACCTCAACTTTGCTAGGTCTACCGCGCTTCCTGACACATATGGTGATGTGCTCTTATGCCACCCACCTGAGAACTGACTTTATTCTTGCTGGTCTTATCCCCATCTAAAACAAAAGACTACATTTCCCAGCTTCCCTTGCAGCGAAGGGCAGGGGAAGTCTTGGGTGGGACTTCCCTTCGGGAAGCTGTCCTTTTCCTCTTCCTTGCCTTCAGCCTTCCAGTGGTCTGGATCCTACAGTCGATGGCAGGAGCCCTGCTAGCATTGTCAGACCTTGAAGCAACCCTGAAGGAAGAAACCACACCCTGGGGATGGTAGAGCCCAAGCCTGGGAGCCTGAGCCCCTGGTGACCCTGGAGTCACTATGCCAGCCCCAGCTTGCCTTCCTCTGCACTTCTTTTATGTGAGAGAGAAACCAATCTCTATCTTGCTTAAGTCCCTTTTCTGAGTTTTCTGTGATAGGAAAATAAACCCAGCCCTAACTAATAGAGTTCTCTCAGAACCAACCTAAAAAGCAAGAGCTCATGGCAGGAAGGTGTCGAGGGCTGTGCCCTGGGGAGGGCTGGCTACCAAAGGGGAGGCTGGGCCTGGCCACTTACTCATCGCCGATGTAGAGCTTGGGCCAGACCTCGTTGACATGTGTGTACTGGGGACCGCCCTTCCAGAAGAGACGCTCCAGCTCGAAGGCTCCGGGGGTCCAGTAATCCTCAGCCTCCCCCTCCTCCTCCACCTTCGGCAGCAGCTTCTTGGCGGACGGGTAAGCATTCTTGAGGCTTGTCTTCGGTTCTCTGGATGTCATTTTTGGAGCCAAGGGATTTTCTTTCCTTTCTGCAGCTGGTCATGAAAGAGGGTCAGGATTGGGGTTAGCAGGGACAGAGGTAGGGAATGGGCTTCACAAAAAAGAGGAGGGTATAAGCTGATCTGAAGATTTGGCAGGCATCCTGCTTCCTCTTCCCAGGCCACAGAGGTCAATCGGGAAGGCCTTGATGGCAGTCAAACAGCACTTCCCCAAGATTCCAGTCTCCTGCAAAGCAAGCATGCTGGGCGCCCTCTGACGTGGGCATTCGCTGCAGACACAAACAGGCTTCAGGTCTAAGAAATCCCTGCAGGCTGCCTGTCCCTTGCCACCTTTCTTTTAGATTTAACCCCTTTTTTGGTGCCTACTCTTTCCTTTCTGTGATCGGAGTCTGCTGGCTCAGGCCATTTTGAACCTGAATAAGAAGGCCCAGGAGGTCCCTGCCATTCCAGGCCTGCGGTATTCAGCGTCTGCAGAGAGCTGTCATGCAGTGGAAAGGGCACACCTGGAAATCCAGAGCCTGTGTGGTCGGGGCAGCCACGCACATTCCGGGGCTTCGGAAGTCTTGGGGTGGAAGGAAACCTGGCTGCGTGAGGGTTTGTCAACTTGTTAGGAAGCTGAAGTCAACGCCGGCTGCTCTCACACGAGGAGGCTGGCAGTTGTGCTAGCTTACCAGGGGTTTGGAAGACACGTTCCAAGCTAGAAAGCTGTGTCTGCAGATTGGAACGTGTATTTGCAGAGCTTGTCAGGCTCTGCGGGTGGAATATGGGTGAAGAGTTTCCATTGTCCCCAAAGAAATGAGTTCATTGTGGAATTGGGCACCATGTGTTCCATGAGCTGAGTGACCGATACACTCAGGCAGCCTGGGAAGGGAGGTTATACTCATCGTGCTGGGAGACTGGAGGGAAGGGGGAAGGGTGGAGTGACTGAGAAACGTGAGCGCAGGTGAGTGATGGGGAGGGAACGTTATTCATTTATGTAACAAATACTTATGTAGCACTTACTGTGTGCTAAGCACTGTTCCAAGTGCGTTGCAATTATTAACTCATTTAATCTTCTTAACAACCCTAAGAAATAGGCACCACGATTATCTCCATTTTGGAGATGAGGAAAACTGTAAATTGAGGATGCTTATAACACATGGTCTTAGTCTTCTGAGAAAAAAAATAATTGCCCGGAGGGCAGGGGTTGGGGTGGAGGATGTAGCATGAGGAGGGCCAGGCCAGGGACTTGAAGAATGTAAAAAAGCTCCAGTAGCTTCAAAGACCATTAGGATCCTATCGAAAAGACCCAGAACACATCTCGAAGAGGCTCCCACTTATCAAAAATGGGACAATTTGAGCATGAATAATAAAAATAACTGCAGTTAGTAGAAACACATCAAACATTTAAATCATAATGATACTCAAAACAATTATTCACTTTTGGAAGATGCTAGAGAGCCAGCTCATTATGAAGACAGGCCAGTAAAAGAAAAGAATCTAGCATTTGTCATTCCTTTCGGCTGCAAACTGTACTACTGGGTAGATGAGGGAAATTTTCTTTTATAGAAGAACTTCAATAAAGAAGGAAGGAAGCACCATTTTACAACACCCGATGAGCTAATGGATGTAGGCACTGAGCACTGACTGCTGGCAGCATAAGAGATGTCAGACGTTACGGGCCTTCTGATGGAGGAACACACCACCGCTACCACGAAAGGAGCCTCGCCAAAGGAAGACCTGGACCTTTGATCAGAGTCCTCAGAGTCTAGATCTAGCAACCAATTTGCAGGAGATTCAGAAGACAGTTAAGTTATACCTCAGGGCCTTATCTTTTGGAAATACGTAGTGAAGTGTTCACAGATGAAATGATATAATGTCTGGGATTTGCTTCAGAAATTGGAAAATACAATAATATATTGTGTCGGGGAGAGGGGTATAGGTGGAGGTGTGACGAGGCAGGATTTGCCAAGGATGATGGCTGCAAGGTCATACTGTTCCTCTTTGTGTTTGAAATTGTCCGTTAAATTTTTTTAAAAAGAACAGGAAAAGGCTGAAACCACTGCTCTGAGAAATTTGATTCTCCCAAGTTCACAGTAGGTGAATTAAAGGATCACTGGCTAGCAGTGTTTTTGGGGAAGCCTGGATCTGTGACTTTCTCCTGCAGAATCCTGAGTTGAGGGGTGGGGGGCAATGGGCTGCAGAGGCCACCCTTCTTTGGAGTCTGTCAAAGCGTGACCTAAAGACCACCTCCCTCAGAATCATCTGGCACTTGCTAAAAATATAGATTCCTGGGTTGCACCCTAGGCCAGAGTGGGGCCTAGGAGTCTGTATTTTAACAAGCTCCCAAGTGAGTCTGTTGCTTACTAAAGTTTGATAATAATTGCCCAAGAATGTGGTTCAAGAGTCAAGGAGCTGGGACTTCCCTGGTGGTCCAGTGGCAAAGAATCTGCCTTTCAATGCGGGGGACGCAGGTTCGATCCCTGGTCGGGGAACTAAGATCCCACATACCGCGGGGCAACTAAGCCCGCGCGCCACGACTACCGAGCTCGTGCACCTCAGCTAGAGAGCCCACATGCCTCAAACTACAGAGCCCATGCGCCCTGGAGCCTGCAAGCCACACCTAGAGGGAAGCCCACGCGCCTTAACCAAGAGCCCGCATACCTCAATGAAGATCCTGTGTGCCACAGCTAAGACCCAACGCAGCCAAAAAAAGAAAAAAGAAAAGTCAAGGAGCTGTTGAGTCAAGAGAAGGGTAGGAAGGGTGCTCAATATGCTTTCCATCTTCTCATTGACGTGCAGACCCAGGTCTTTAGCCCAGAGTAAGGGTGTGGGACTGGGACGAGGGAAGGAAGGGCTGGACAGCCTTATTCCAAGGCTCCTTGAAGATGCTCCTTCACGTTGTTTTCAGCCTCGGTGTCTGACACATAAGAGGTGCTCAGAAGGTGAGTGAATGAACGGAAGGAGTGACTCGGGGTGAACGCGTAAGACTGGGGGGCCTGTGCTAGGGGCTCAGTCGGAGCTGATGAGGCAGGACGGAGCCTTGGGCTAATGTGGAGGCGGGGAAGGTGAGCGAGGGGCAGAATACAGGATGGACAGTCCCCTGCGGCAGGGAGCTGCTCAGACCCGAACTTCACTCTGGGGCCTGGCGGCTGGCATTTGCAGTCACCAAAGGACGTGTTATTTTAAGGGATGGCCTGAAACTTCTGTAGCAGAACCAGCCCAGACACCTCAGTCTCCCGAGAGTGGTCACGCCCTCCCCGCTGCAGGCCTGAGGCGCCTTAACTTTGAGAAGTCTGGAGTTCTGCCCGTCTATGGCACCAGCTCTTCTTGTTTCCAAGTGAGTCAAAGCTGGGCACCATTTACCTAAATTTAGAGGTTTGGGCCATTTTGAACCCTGCCTGCCACCAAAGGAGGCTTCAGAAGAAGGGATTTTAGGGAGACACTGGAGTAACTGCATTCTGAACCTTCTGCCCGCCTCCTTGTGGTACTGAAGCTGACCTCACCCTTGCTGAGGCTGGTCCTCCTTCATTATACTGTGGAAGGAGCCATCCCCATCCCCATCTCCGTGCTGAAAGCCTCGACTGGATTTCCAGACAGAAGAGGAAGTGGTGTGGTCTACCCAGAGCGGCTTGGCACGCAGAGGGAGCTCTGGGATCTATTATCCTCCAGCATGCAGATTGGATGGGGGACGAGAACAAAGCACAGAGCCGTCCAGAAACCACAGACCTGTAATCTTTCCAAATCCTGAAGGCGGCTTGTGTGCATCCCTCTGTGCATGGCTCCCAAATCTTTGAATCTCAGAGAGGCCGGGAGTGTCTGTTTCCCAGATCACAGCCAAAATGGAAGGGGAAGACAAATCTGTTCTGTTTGGTTTCCATAGATTCGACCTAGAGATTAACTGCCAAGGTCTTGATGACACATACAATATCAATCACAGGCGAAATGTCATAATGAGAGCTGGGCAGGTTGTCAAGAGAGGCCTCCAGGTTCCTGTTACAGCTTCATATTTAAAGGTTTGGTCCCGGGAAACCAAATGCCAACTTGAAGGCTATGTGGCCTGTATGTGCAGCAGCAGCAGCCTGCCTCTTCCTCAAAGGACAGCAGACTCAGGCTCCTTGCTGGACGGGCCAGGCAGGTAACATAGAGGAGTTAAGTGCATTGGGTGTTAAAGAATAAAACAAACAAGCAAGAACCTAACTATTGGCCTCAGGTAGGAGGCATCAGGGAGTGGTGGGGACTGTGGCAGAGGAGAGAGCAAATGCCCCCACTGAAGGGGGTGGCAGCTTGCCATTCCATGTGGGAATGCAAGCCCAGATGGTCGGATAGTTTTATGAAAAGTCAGAAAGCCAGAGTTTTGTGGGAAATCTGCTGATTTTAAAATTTTAAGTCAGTAGGCAGCTGTAACAGAGGCTATCCTTGTCCTGTCACATTCCTCAGCTGAGATCACTGCAGTGAAAGTGGACAGCTCCCTTACACAAAAGGCTTCCTCACTCAAGCCCCTGTATTTCCCTGATTGAGGCTGTTTTCTGGTCTTTGTGCTGGTCGGGGAGTTACCTGCTTCCTGGAACACCTCACAAACAATTTGTTCCCAAACTCTGGTCTCAGCGTCCACCTTTGAGGGAACCCAAACTAAGATACTGCTAATTTTAAAGCATTTAAAGACACTGTGATAACAGAGAATGCAGGGCCAAGTGTTACTTGACCCATAAGATCTGGAGTGCCATTTTCCTCTGTGAAACAGTGCCCTTGCCTTTGAGGAGCTATTTCCAGGAATAATCAAAATAGGGATCCCTATTTTGACCCCTATCCTGATTCCATTTCAGACTTTTCAATGGTACAGCTCGTGTTTGGTTAAAGGTTTCCCTTGCCCAGTGAGGAAAGGCTTTAATCTGAATTCACAAATATAATTTTGACACCATGATTTGACTTTATGTAAAAAAAAAAAAAAAAAAAAACCCTTATAGAATTTAGGATTAAGACATACACACTACTATATATAAAATAGATAACCAACAAGCACCTACTCTATAGCACAGGGAACCGTACTCAATATTTTGTAATAATCTATAAGGGAAAAGAATATGAAAAAGAAAAAAAAAATATATATATATATATATATTCTTGTATATAACTGAATCACTGTGCTGTACCCCTGAAACTAACACAACATTGTAAATCAACTCTACTTCAATTAAAAAAAAAACAACCTTGTATATTTTTGTTCTTGTTTTTAACTAGGAAAAAAAAAAAAAAACAGCAAAATGTCAATACTGTGGGCAAGTGGCAGGACTCAGGGAGATTTTTTTCCTGTCTTCTGTTTTGGGATTCTTTTAATAAATAATCATATTTTATAATAAATAACCATGTCTATATTTTTTTAACTATGCTGGCCAAATAGAACAGTCTGGGCTGGAAGCTGCTTGTGACTTCTCACTCCATCTTACGTGTTCCCAGGACATGCCTCTTTCCTGGGGCTCCTCTACCTCTCTGTTCCTCTCTCCCCACATTCACTGGCTTGTGTCTCTTCTCTGCTCTCAGAGCCCCAGCAATCACTGAGGACTCAGATCTACACGTCTTATCCTCCCTGAGCTTCGCTTTCTTCTTTAATAAAATGGAGCTGTAACAAGAGGGGTAAAGGCGATTTTAAAAACAAACAAACAAAAACCCAACCTGAATTCTTTTGCTTTCTAAGGTGGAAGATGGGAGAAGCCCAGTGGAGAGATGCATCCTTCATTTGAGTGGGAAACTTAAACCCCTAAGTGGACCCCTTGAGCCTGCAGAGACTGGCCAGGTAGCCATGCCCAGGAGTGTGAGCCACAGAACAGGCCTCCTGCTTAAGAAAAAAACACAATTTAAGGATCCTTTTCTTGGGGAAAAGGTAAGTCCTAAAGCGTGATTCCGAAAGTGATGGAGTGAACAAAGAGAGCTAAATTGTTCTGTGCAAGAAAGCAAGGAGCATTCCAAGCCTCTAGAACATCCCCAGAAGGGGTGTGAGGGACCCTGCTGCGGAGTGGCGAAGGGAGGGCTTGGGGCCAGAGCCAGCCAGGTGAGGGGCGTCCAGGGCACACAGCCACGGGACTCCTGAGAAAAGTGATCCCAGTGCTTAACTTTGCGGTGTCCCCTGGCAGTGTCAGCCCTCTCTTTGTCACCCCAAACCTTCAGTGAAATTGTTAGACAGGACAGACAGCTGTGTTCATGGCGGGCTTGAGAAATCAAAGGGGAAGAGGCTTGTGCTGGTCGAGAGAAGAGACCAGAAGTTTATGCAGCACCATGGACAGTCTGATTCTGTTCTTATACAAAAATACATGTCACCAAAATATTAACACTGGCTCTATGTTTATTTTAGAATGATGAAATTATATGCGATCCTTCTTTTATTTTTAAGGAACCATCTTTTCTAAAAATCTCTGTGCTGAACATATATCACTTGAGTATATGGAGGAGGAAAAAAAGCCTGTGAAAGTTGTATTTGAGAACTGTTCTGGATGTAGTAGATGCGCACCCTAAACCTACGGGCTGAGGCACAGGAAGGTGGCCTTCAGGACAAGGCCTAACCAGGTGTTCTTTACATCACATATGGCACTGAGTGCCCTCCCAGTCAGTGTGAGCTCCCCAAAGGCAGGCCTGTGTCCTCCTTGAGCCCTCTGGTGGCAGAACCAGGCCTAGGTCGTGTCACAAAGTCATTCTAGTCCCTCAGTGCTTCCCGGGAAACCAGAAGGGAGTCAAGTTTTATGGCTCCTGAAATTTATACCATTTCTTTAAGAAAAAGAAGAACAAATAGGTGCAGGGCCTTAGAAGAGGCTGGTGCAGGGGGTTCTGAAGCTTTGGGGTAAATCCACCTCTGAAAGAAGATTCTTTCCCCTTTGACTGGAGGCAGACCTCAGATGAGGAGGGCAGCATCCCTCCCCATCCCTTGGGGCTCTTTGACTTGCCTTACCCTGGTCTTGGTTTAGGCTAAGTCAGCCAACATCAGGGGTGCTCTGGTGGGTCATGAGTGGGCATGGGAAGTGGCCTTGTTTTGTTTGTTTGTTTGTTTGACCGTGCCACGTGTGCAGCCTGTGGGATCTTAGTTCCCCAACCAGGGATTGAACTCGAGTCGTCAGCAGTGAAAGCGCAGAATCCTAACCACTGGACCCAGGAAATTCCCTTGTTTTTTTTATCACCTCAGATGTTAGGCCTGGCCCTGCCCGCCCCCGCATGCCTCCACATCCCTCTGTTCAGCACCAGGGATGGGCTGGGCCAGAGAGGTCTCTGCCTTCAAGTTTTTGGTCTAGTAGAGCAGTTATAATCTAATCTTTTAAAAATGAGTCCTCTTCCTTTGAAGGTATTCTGTATCTGTGGATATCACATATTTATGTCCCTCGATGCATTGGGCTCATGGGGGAAAGTTAGTGTGTGTTGCATGCATACCACATTTTTTCCATGACACCACCCAAGTTGGGTTTGGAATGTGCCTTGAAAGAAGAGGGAGGGTACAAATGTTATTGTGGTTGGGAAAATTACTCTATTAGGAGAGTAATACCTACTGCCAGGGTACGTGGAGGGGCAGAATTTGGCAGCAGTATACATATATACATATACATATTTTTAATTTACTGCAAGTCATGCTTGTCCTTACTCATCTTAAATCTACAAAAACGATCCCAACTAGGAAATAAAAGTTGTGGGATTTTTAAAAAATTAAAACCTGGCCGTAAAAACCCTAGGAATTTTTTGTCGCTATAATTTAATTCCTAGTGTATCAGACACCATCCAAGTTTAACAGATACTTTTTTCTTTCGGATTCTGGCAAGTATGTTAATAGGAGGCAATTATGTGAATTAATATAAAATCCTTTTATTTAAAAAACAGAAATGCCTTCATTTAAAGAGGTAATTTAATATTTCTTCTAAGATGGTGTTGATGTCATTAACTTGTTTGATTAACTCTTCAGATGGTTTCAAAACGCTTCGGGGTGGTAATTTATGAACTCCTAATTGATTTTTCCAATCTCAGTTTGGCAGAGTTGGGCCTCCTGGAAACTGTGAGGAGGCTGAATGCTCACATGTGGCTTCCTTCTTAGACAAGGGAGCCGGCCGGGATGGACTTGATCCCTGCGGTCGGCCCAGTGGGGCGGAGGAGGCTCTGGGTCAGGAGACAAGAGGCCATGATGTCTGACCAGGCCAGCTGTGGTGGAAACACTGCAGGCAGTTACACAGCTCATGAATTCAGGAACAGATGGCCTTTTAGCCCCGCTCTTTCGAAAATCACTACCCACTCTGTGTCACCTCAGAACGTGAGGCTTCCTTGTGTGGGAGAAAGATGGGGGGGTAGACTGGGGGGGTGCAGCCCTCACCATGGTCTCACCACCTCTCTCCTCCTGTCCCCACCACTGTTACTCACTAGGCCGGTGTCTCAGTGTTGCACGGGGCAGGCTCTGGACCTTGGGAAGGCTGTAGGCCATGCTCCCACCTCTTAAAGATGCCACAAAAGCTCACTGAGAAACCCAGGCCCTGGCAGGACCCAGCGAAATGACCAATACACTCGGTGACTCTTAACGTGTGCCTGGTGATCATCTACTCTCAAAACCTCCTTGATAGGGAATAGCTGCCCCCACTTTACAGATGAGAAAACTGAGGGTCAGAGAGTTTAGTCACATGACGCCAAGCTAGTAAGTGGTATGACTGGGCCTCAACCCAGGCAGCCAAGAATCCCCACCCAGGCCACTAGATAGGTCACTGTATCTTAGTCACAAGGTATACGTTCCTGAGGGCGGGCCTGGGCCTAGGCCTCCCTCCCCCCCGTGAACCCCAGAGCGGTGGGAAGTTGCGGAAGAGCCCTCACCGGCCTTGGGGGCTCACGTACCCAGGCTTCAGCTTCCTCATCTGCAGAATGGGGATAACATCCGCGCCTCCCTGCTTGTTGGTTAAAGGAGATAACGTGAGTCCTTAACACATGGGCATGGACTCGGAGAGCGTGTCATGTAGGGGGACGGGGCGGCGGGGGCGGTGGTGGGGGGGGAATTCTCAGCTGTGTTGGGAGCTAAGTGCCGAGCCGAGAGTAAGGGAGCGGAGGTAAAGCAGTTTGGCAGGGACCAAGGGTTTTTGTACTTGTGGCAAATGGGCCGGGGCGCTAATGAGTCTGAACCTTCTCCTCTGAGTGATGGGGCTCCTTTGCTCATAAGTGAAGTACAAGCAAGGCTTTTGGGAGGAGGAGTAAGGCCTCTCTCCAGCCTGTTGATGCCTGGTGGCCATGCCAGGCTGTGATGAGACTTGATCCCCTGTTTACTGCGCAAGTGGTAGGCCCAGAACCATCAAGGCTCACCTGAAGCGAGAAGTCAAGCACCACGTGTGTGCCCTGGAGTCAGGCTGAAGAGGACGAAGGCAGCTAGCCCCCCGCGCGCCCCCAGCCCGGCTTCCCCGGCACCGGAACCTGGAGAGGCCGCCCCCAGGCCCAGGTGGGAGTTCAGGCAGCGGGGGAAGCGAGAGAGAGAGAGGCGTGCCCCCGCCCCCAGCTCACCCCACGGGAGGGACACCCAAGCACAGCGGCTCTGCCGTCAGGCCCCGAGGCGCACTGGCCTCACTACGGTCTGGGCTGTGTGATGTCGGGCAAAGCACTCCACGGCCTTGTGTCTCAGTTTCCTCATCTGAAGCGACGTCGACAAGGTACACCCCGCCCAGGGCTGCCGCAGTCCTGAGGAGTAAGTACGGGAGCTACTACTTAGAAGGGAAGCTCTCGGAACCGTGCCTGGCACACGGTCAGCCAGGGCCCCTTACTGATTCGCGGGGTTGCACAGCGTCGGGGGAAGGCCAACCCTGGCTCCGTGGAGGGCAGGCTGCCCCCTCCCCAAGTGCACCCAGCTGGGCGTCGCCAGGGTTGCAGGGAACACTAACAGCCAAGCCCCCGGCCTCAGGGCCCCTCTCTGCTCCTCGTCCCCCTCGAGTTTGTCAACAGCCGCAGGAACTCCACCCTCCATCAGGACTCAGTCCCCTCCAACCCAGTGCCACCCCAGGACCGAAAGGTCCCCCGTGAGGGCTTCCAGCTTATCAGATGGTAGAGAACCAATGTCCCCCCCCCTCACCCTCAGCCCAGATCTGCTTTTGATCCCGAAGAGCCTCCGACCTTCCCATCACTCCTCAGACCCTCTCCCACGTCCCACCCCGCCACATACCCAAGGCTCTTCCCTTGTACGGGACTCAGTCAGAAGCCCTTCAGGTGTCGTTTGCAAATGTCATTTGGTGGGAACAAACTGCTTGTGTCATGAAGAGAACAAGGAGGGCATCACAATGGAAGGGCAACAGAACAAACACTGAGTACCAGAGCCCCTCAGATGCTGGGATCGGAAGTGAGGAGACCCCGCCCCACATACACCCCATGCCCTCTCCCATCTTACTCAGCAGTTTTTACCCTTGGAATGTTTTCAGCTTTTCTGAACAGTCAGAGCCCCCCCTCCTTGGGTTCCAGGCCCGTGAGGGGCCACTGGGGCCTCAGGACAAGGGCCCAGGATCTAATGGGAAAGGCCTGGTCTGAGACACAAGATATCTTCCCACCATCCTGCCTTCACGCGCCTCTGTCTTGGTCCAGAGGCCAAGTCCCTCAGTGACCCAGTCTCCCCATCTCTACCAGAGCAGTCATCCCCAACCCCATCCTCCCACCAGGATGGGGAAAAGCTCCAAAAGTAGTCACTCTGTCCAAAAGATGCTCAGCGTTACCCAGGACACAGGAAGAGTTCTCATCCCCGGGGTTTGGAGTACTTAGTTGTAATTTGTGCTGCCCTATGCTTGATGTGAGTCACTACAGGTGTCTCCATTCCGCCCCCACCTCCCGCTGAGACTTTTTTCCCCTTTACTGGCTAAATGGATAAATGGAGAACCTTGCTGGAATATGATATGCGATACAATGCATCCAGGGCCTCAGAAGGGCCCGATGAGCTTTAACCTGTCCTATTATCCTTTAGAAATGGTCATTGAACTGGAAGCCTAGATTTAGAGGAAGGGAAGCGGAGAAAATTTCTTGGAGTCTCTAGGGAAAGACGGGGCAAGAAGAAGCCTGTCAAACAGAAAAGGTGTCAGCTGTTCTCTGCCGCTCCAGAAACAGGGTGGAAAGGGGTCTTCTAATCCCCACACCCAGGCCCCCAAAGAACATTTGATTGGACCCAAGAGGTGCCAGCCTCCCACCAAAGGGGCTTACCTGTGCGCACCGGGTCCTGGCCAAGTCAGGAGGTGCTGGTCCGTGGGACGTGTGGCAGCCACACACCCAGCCACCCCGACTGGCATCCAAGAGCCTATTTTTAGGGTCAGATCTGCTGACGCTGACCTTGTGTGCTGCCCAGTCTGAGAAGAGACCCGTGGCATCTGCTCGCAAAATGATTTGCCAGTGTGACCTGAAACCCTTGACTTCGGGAGTTCTGTACCTGGAGCCCACACGCTTGTCCCTGGCCCGCCTACAGAGGCAGGACACGCAGGCACCAGGGCGGGGACAGGCAGGGGGAATTTCCCAGCTTTGTTTTCTTGGGATGGACGAGGCCAGGTGGCTGCTCAGCCCTGCCCAGGGCTCTGTCCTGGAACAACTGGAACGGGGGAGTTTTGCCCACTGGCACAGAGCCTGTGGGAGGGTCGGGGGGCACCCAGCCTGGAGAACTCTCCACTCCTGTCTTCTCTGGGAGTTTGTGGAGCCATCTCTGGAGAGTGGATGGAATGAATGCCACATCACGCAGGGCGATCAGTGAAACACCTCCGCCTTCCAGAGAAACTCTGGAAGCTTGGGTTCATTTGCATTGTGTCACTTCCTGTGGGACCTCCAGCAAGTGTCCAATCCATCTGGACTTCAGTGGGGAAAATAATCATAATGTTGCCCTCTTATGTTGTTATGAGGGTTAAATGAGATAAAGTTTGGAAAGTACTTAGCACGATGCCTGGCACATGCTAAACATTTAAAAAATGCTGGATGGTATTAGGGTGCCAAAAATATTCCCAATTCAACAGTCATTCCCAGGTCTCTTTTCTTGGCGGTTCCTTCTGTCAATCTCCTGCCTCTTTGGCTCCAGCCTTCTTTGCTCCAGGATCCCCACCACCACCCCTACTACTGTTGTCCTCCTTTTTAGGGCTGAAGCGGGGTAGTCCTGTCCAGGCTCCTCTATTTTTCTAGTAAAATCTTTCCAGCGCTTCCTATAGTTCCTGTTAATGAGTGATGTGGTTTTCCATCCTTCCCCATCCTTTCACCCTCTTTGGGCATCCTTCAATGTGTGAAGGATTAGGGGGAGTGGGAAGGGGGTCCCCAGTCTCTCCACATCCTTCACTTAATAGGGTCTTTTTATGTTGGGGTCATTATATTGACCTCTGCAACTTTGTATTCAACAAACCAAAGATCTTCCTCACAAGTTGCATGTTTAGCTACTGCCAGTTTTATTTAGGGTGATTATTTCTTCTGGTATTTTTCATTGCGAAACTTCTGGAAAGACTCTGCTTCTGTTGATTTCTTGGTGCAGAGAATATTCACAAGGCAGAGTGCTCAGGATCTAAGTGTACAAGGAGGTCAGAATGTCAGCGTCCAAATGTCCTTGCTGTCAAGTGCTGCAGTGAGAGCAGCAGGGTCAAAGGCCCTTCTGCAATTACCCCGAGAACTAGAGGAGCCAGAGATGCTGGATCTGACAAAGACTGAAGAAAGATTTCCATCTAGCTGGGAACCTGGGGGGCCGGTCCCAGCCCTAGCCCCAACCCCAGTCCCAGGTAAGGGCTAAGGAGGCAAGAGGAGCTGCTGAAGATATAAGTTGAGAGGGGGCAAAAAATCAAATATCTAAAGACATCTGAGATAGATAGGTAGATAGGTTGATAGATAACCAATAAGAGAGGGGGATAATATTTCACACTGTCTAGAAGGGTGGCCAGGAAAATAAAGCCAAGAAAAGAATGAGGTGGGTTGCTGGATTATCACCTCCATTAGAGTAGCCCCTAAATGCTGTGACCAGAAGACTGGTGACCCTCTCCCCATAC
This sequence comes from Balaenoptera borealis, assembly GCF_965194805.1. Taxonomy (NCBI): domain Eukaryota; kingdom Metazoa; phylum Chordata; class Mammalia; order Artiodactyla; family Balaenopteridae; genus Balaenoptera; species Balaenoptera borealis. Next base: position 59,888,526 of record NC_138874.1, read on the forward strand.
CCCGCATGCCCCCAATCCTTCACACATTAAAGGATGCCCAAAAGAGAGTGACCAGGGTGGGGAAGGGTGGAAACCACATCATTAATTATGAGGAACTATAGGAAGCCCTGGGAAGAGGTTATTAGAAAAGAGTGGTGCTAGCAGCAACAGACACCTGGTCCGTCTTCTAGCAGCTGAAGGGCTGACCTGTGAGAAACCATGGTCTTCTCTGTGCAACTCTCAGGGCAGAGCTCAGGCCATGGGTAGATGCCCCAAGAGCTGCCTTGTGTGGACGCAGCAAACGCACCATTATGCAAGGATGGGAGCAAGCCAGGTAACCATCAGCTGGACTCAGAGATGCCTCCAGCTGTTCAAGACTCCAGGCATAGGCCACCAGGATGCTGAGCAACAGCAAGCTGCCCTAGTGCAGATAAACTGTGATCTGTAGAAACAGCTGTTATTTTCATTGTAGCTTCTTAGGAACTTACATACGGCAACATTTGACACAGGTTTCTCCCCGACACCACCGCCTTCTCTGACCCATGTGATTTTCATTAGCAAACGCCCTTCCCCCAGAATCTCCCTCTACTTTCTCCATTTTCACGTGTAGGTAGACATTGATCTTTGTCCCAGCTTCTCTGGATCAGAGTCCCACTGAGGCCCGGTGGCAAGGTGTGGTAGGCAGAATACACCCACCCCCACCCCACCCCCAAAGATGTCCACATCCTAATGCCTGGGACCTGTGAATAGGTTATGTTACAAGGCAAAGGGGAATGAAGGTGGCAGGTGGAATTAAGATTGCTAATCATCTGACCTTCAAATAGGGAGAGTAGCCTGGATCACCCAGGTGGGCCCAATGTAATTAGAAAGGCTCTTAAAAGTGAAAGAGAGAGGCTGAAGAAGAGGGTGGAGTGATGCCACATGAGAAGGACTGAACTCCCTGTTGCTGGCTTTGAAGATGGAGGAAGGGGCCCTAAGCCAAAGAACAGCCTCTAGAAGCTGGAAAAGGCAAGGAAACGGATTCTCCCCCAGAACCTGCAGAAGGACTACAGTCCTGCCAACGCCTTGATTTAGCCCAGTGACACCCACATCAGGCTTCTGACCTACATAACTGTAAGAAGATAAGTGCTGCTTTAAGCCACAAAGTTTGAGGTGGTTTGTTACAGCAGCAGCAGGAAACTAATACGTGAGATTTAACAATACATGACTTTTCTGGGTTGAAAAATTCCAGAGGCTTCTAGTGCTCTGTGGACACCTGACTTTACGTGGATGCTGAATATAGCTAGAGCCCAGGGGAGAGGGGGCTCTCCCACCTCGGCTGCAGATGTGTGTAGTCTGATGGCCATAAGTCCTCTGCCCTCCAAGAAGTGTCTTTCTTCTTTCATATTAAGAAGACAAGCAAACAGACTGAGGCCCATGTTCCGCAGGCCACCCAGAACCCTCCGCAGCATCTTGAAGGACTGCTTTCCTCTGGGAGAAGTACAGGTAGGATGGCTCTCATTTCTCCTGAGTCAGTTTCCCTGTAGCCTTCTTGCCTCTCCACCTCACTGGCGCCCGCCAGCCTCGCCCTCCTTCAACCTCACCCCAAGTGCGACACCGCCCTCTTCTGTTCTTCCTCCAAAGCACCACCCACCCAGCGCCATTGTATGCGGCAGAGGGGACCACAGCACAGAACAGGAGACAGCTCCAGATTCAATGTCTGAGCTCCTTGATCTTAGAAAACTGTTGTCTGGGCCCCATCCCCAGGGAATTTCTCCCTCTAGAGACAACCGTCCCTGTACCTGCCATGTTCACGAGGCCCCTCTCTGTGTATACAATCGTCGCAGCTTTCCTTTTCCTCCGTTCTGGGCCTCTTCCCCTCTTCTCTAGAGCTCCTTCAAAAGGCTCCAGATTCCTGCTCTCTGATGACTATGCCGAACAGGTCAGCTCCCTCTTAGTCTCAACCTCCCAAGCAGGCTAAGCTAGGGGCCTCCCTTTCTCATCAAAAAGCCCACCATGGCATTTTCCTAGATGAGTTACCGTCCCCAATCCAAGAGGAGAATCTTTTGACTCCCTTAGACAATATCATCCACAGACCCTAGAAGCAGGAGCCCCATGCCTTGAGCTTGTTTTTTAGAGGTCCATGCATCTGTCTGTCTGTCTGTCTCTCTCTCTCACACACACACACACACATATTGAGATGCTGGTAAGCACTCATTAGAATAGCTAAACCAAACGAGAACCCAGCAATACCAAACCTGGGTAAGATTTTTGGGGGGTGGGGAAACGTTCTGTATCTTGGTCATAGCGGTGGTCACACAACTATACACATTTGTCAGTAAAACTAAGAAGAGTGAACTTTGCTGTGTTAAATTTAAAAATAAAAAGGATATGGGTGCCTCATTCACCTGGGATTTGGCTTTCGGCACAGGCAAAGAGTGACGTGTAACTCTATCCACTTTTGTGACTAACACCACTTAGGCCGCAGAGAGTATGTTTCCCCTTCCCTTACTCTGTGTCCTCAAAACAAAAGGTGACCGGTCTGAATTCCTTGAAGGTGAAGGTCGGTGGGTTGTGTTGCTGCTAATCTGCGGGTCCAGGGAGGATTGGAGCTGTGGAAGCCCATGGCCGAGAGAACAGACAGCTTATCCTGCTGAAGCTGGTAGCGCCAAGCCTCCATTGTGCGTCTGTGTTCTGCTCCAGGGCTCTGGAGGTGACCTGGCGTTATTGTGGTATTCACAACAGTCACACAACAGCTGAGGGATATTTGGGTGCATTAAACAATTCATAGGCTCCTCTAAAGCATATATATGTAGGTCTAGATGTAATAAATGTGAAGCAAAATGCCAGTTCTTTACATTGACTACTAGAATTGTCAATCATTTTATTTTTGTAACAGTCGTTTATAAGATTTAACAAAGGTTTCAAAGACGTGAGTTAAGATTTTGAGGTTTACTTAAGATCATTTTGATTTAAAACTTTGACATTTAATAATTACATATTCCTTTTTACTTTTAATAGAAACTTTGAATATTTTAGAAAAAACTCTTTTGAAAATGTACATGGAAATGTTTTTCATGTTTTATTGTTTTCATTTAACTTGCATTTTGATAAAAAATTTACCTTTGTTCACTTTGAATTCAATTACATTTTAAAATTTTATTTTATTTTTGGCTGCATTGGGTCTTCGTTGCTGCGTGCAGGCTTTCTTTAGTTGTGGCGAGCGGGGGTACTCTTTGTTGCGGTGCATGGGCTTCTCATTGCAGTGGCTTCTCTTGTTGCGGAGCATGGGCTCTAGGCACGCGGGCTCAGTAGTTGTGGCGTGCGGGCTTAGTTGCTTCACGGTATGTGGGATCTTCCCGGACCAGGGATCGAACCCGTGTCTCCTGCATTGGCAGCCGGATTCTTAACCACTGTGCCACCAGGAAAGACCTCAATTACATTTAATTTTTGATCCTTCAGATCAGCACTGTCCAATAGATAATGCAAGCCATGTATGCAATTTAAAATTTTCTAGTAGCCACATAGTGAAAAACAGGTGAAATTAATTTTCCAGGCAGGATTTTATTATTTATTTATCTATCTATTTATTTACTTATTTTTGGCTGTGCCTCACTGCATGTGGGATCTTAGTTCCCCAACCAGGGATTGAACCCCTTTCCCTGCAGTGGAAGCGCATAACCACTGGACCACCAGGGAAGTCCCCCAGGTGAAATTAATTTTAATAATATATTTTATTTAACTATGCCCCAAATATTATCATGTCAGCATGTACTCAGTACTCAATATGAAAATTATTGAGATATTTGATGTTCTTTTTTCCATGTGAAATCTGAGTATCTTACACTTACAGCACATCTCAACTTGGACCAGCCACATCTGAAGTGCTCAATAGCCCCACAGGGATGGGGGCTCCCATACTGGACAGCCGAGGTCTAGATCACTGAGAGTGAGACAAGTCATTGTGCTAATGGGGATCAGGATGGGGATTTCTGTTTGTCCTCTTGCCCAGACCTGACCTACCTCCTTCCAGCCTGGGTTGTCCCCCGTTCCTGAAGCCCATTGTGTGGGTGCCTTGGAGGTTTCTGTGGCTCTCCAGGGAGTTTGCTGGCAGCCGGCAGGGCCACGTCTGTTGTGGAGCTGTCACTCATGACTTTGATGGCCTAGCGATGTCGGGACTTCATGTTTGGAAAGAAAACCTAGGGCCGAGGATGTTTCTCTGAAATCAATACCTCTGTTTATCTCCCTGGCTGTCAAAACACTGGAGTGCCTGCTGCCAACCTCCTGCTGGAGGGCTCTGGAGCCCTTAGGACCCAGGGCATGGGCTGTGGGTCGTGGTCCTCCCAAACTGCCCCCTTTCCCAGGAGATTGCCGTTTGAGCCCTGCTCAAGTCTGTCAGTGATCTCAGCAAATGGGTAAATTGCATCTCTATTAGCACCTCTCTCTGCACGCCAGGACTTATTTATTTTACAGATAGATGGCTGTTTCCTCTTCACGGCCTGTTAGTGCATCAAAGTGACATTGATGAGGCTTGACAGTGTGATTATTCGTGTGTGGGAGGCAGGAGAGCAGGGGAGGGACGGGCATGTGCTTTCAAAACATCAAGACTTGGGTTCAAATCCTGCCCCTGCCACTTAGCTCTGGGCTGGTACAAGCCCCTTAACTTTCCTGAGCCTGTATGTTGGGACTAATAACAGGATCTACCTATGGGGTTACCATGCAGATTAAATAATATAATGCACGTGAAGCTCTTGGCTTGGAAGAAGCATTGATGTTCTTCTCATTCTCCCTCAACTCTGGTTAATTGTTTTATCTCCCATTGGACGGATTAAGAAATCCCTAAAGAGGATTAAATTAATAAACCATTAGGTTAGGAGCTGAAATCCCCCTGTGGTTTCAGCACATGTTTATTGAAGTGATGCCCTACTCTGTGTCCAGGCCCTGTTGTAGAAGCAGGTGGTGGGACAGGAGGCAGGAAATCAGGGCCTGCCTTGGGTGAACTCACCGTGCAGTGGAGAAACAGACCTCTAAGCACCCACCGGCAGCTCAGTGAGCAAGGGCTGTGTTGGGGGTGCATAAGGGGCCAGGGTTGCCCAGAAGAGCCCGGAAACTCAAAAATGTCCGAGAAGGCCAACTTTGGTAATGGGGGAAGAAGGCTTGATGGGAGTATCCCGTGGTAATGTGCTGGTCATCCATGAACCCAGTAGGCACTCGACAAACTGTCATAGACATTTTTAGTTCAATCATTGGCATTAGCCAACCCATGATAGTTTAGTCATGACAGGTACCTTGAGCCAATTCCAGTTAGATCTGGGGGCATCGTCTAGGATGGGAAAAAACACACACATATACACATATACACTCACACGCATATGTACACACACCAATATATACACCCCACACACCCATGTATATACACATACCCGCATATATACAAATATATATACACATACCCATGTGTATACATACACCCATATATAGAGAAATATATATACACACACATATATATATGGGCTGGACTGAGCTCAATTTTAGGAAAGGGTTGACTTTGACACATTGTGTGCAGTGAATCCTTATCAGTCAGGGACCAAAAAGGGACAGAATTCCCCAGGGATGGTTTAAATGAAAAGATATTGATGGCCTACATACAGAGTGTGAGCAGGGTTAAGGGAACAAACCAGGGATACCGAAGCACCCAGGAAGTAGCAACAGTGGAAAGCCAGGGGCTACAGATGTGGCTGTGACCCAGATTCGACCAGGCAGACGAGGACAACACTCTGGGGGATGGTAGAGCAGTGAGGTGGAAGGCACCTGGGTCCCTGCATGACCTCCTGGAGCTGAGTCCCCTCGCCCGTCTGGACTGCCCTCCTATCTCTGTGCAGTGACATGAGAGAGAAATAAGCAGCTGTCTGTTTAAGCCACTGTGTTTTGGAGTCTCAGTTACAGTAACCTAGCCTGGACCCTAATGCAGTCAAAGGCTAGTGTGGTTGCAACAGGGTGAAGGAGGGAGAAAATATTGGCAGGTGAGGGCCTGTAATCGTGGGGCCCTGTGGCCATGGTAAGGAGTTTGGATTTTCTTCTAGGGAGGATGCTTACATGATTTGATTTGCATTTTAAGAAGAACCTCTTGACTGGTATGTGGGGAATGGAATGTGGTGAACAAAAAGTGAACTAAGGAGGGGACTGCTCTGGTTGTCCAGGGAAGAGATGCTGGTGCCTTGGTCAAGAATGGCAGCGACAGAATTTGTGAGAAGGGAGTCACGTTCCAGATATGTTTTGATGGCAGATTATAAAGAATTAGCTGGTGACTTTGACTTTGAGGTATTTGTCGTATGTTCAGGTATAAATGAAATAAAGTGCTTAACACAGACCTTAGCACACAGTATTATTGTTGTTTTAATAAAGGTTCTATGACTCTGATGAGGTAACTTTTTCCAGCACAAGATGCTGATGGATCTTAGGAAAGAAACTCATGTGTTATTAAGCGACTCACCACTTTGGTGTCTGTGCACATGGTCTCAGACTGTCCCTGAGGCCACTTCTCAGGGAGGGAGGTCAGGTGTGCCCAGGACCCGGGGAGACCCTCACTGCTGCAGTCAGTCTGGCTTGGAATGGGTGGAAAATTCACTCACTCTGCCCATCCCAGTAGAGCACCTGTCATGTGCTGGGCAGCGTTCTAGAAACGGAGGGAAAGACAACAACAAGGTATACTCTGTCGCTGCCCTCATGTTGCTGTTATTCTTTTCACTGGGATGTACAAAGAAAGTGAGGTGTCTTTATTTTTCTTTAGCTCTTCTCATCTTCCCCACAAGCCCCTCCCTATCTGCTGGGAACGGCAGACACTTAAATTTGCTAAGTAATAATGTCCCAGCCTCTTCCCAGTTAAAACCTCAAACTCTCAGAATCCTCTTCTGTTGCACAAGAAGGATTGTGGATGTATATCAGGGTTTATTGCAAGAACCAAGGTGGGGAGGGAGCTTGATGCTGGGGGACCCCTTGAGCCTGGCTGCTGCTCACATTGGGCAAAATGGTCTCCTTCCAGAAGCCTAAATAGGTAAAGAGCAAGGCGCTCCCTGCACGTTTCACTCTGTCCCTGGGACGTTGTCTTAGAGAACAGAGGTCACCACCTCTAGGCCTCACTGCCACCTGCCCCCTCCTCTATGCCTTGTTCTCTTCAGTCATTCACTTTCTTTTACTTTCTTACCTGAACATCCTCTGGATTTGGCCTCTTTTTCCCATTTGTCAGGGGCTATAATAGTGAAGTGACTTCCAGGTAGGGTTGACTGATTTACAAATACATTTTTAGTATAAGTATGTCCTCTGCGATATTTGGGACATATTTATACTAAAAAATTATTTGTTGCTTATCTGAAATTCAAATTTAACTGGTATCCTGTATTTTATCTGGCAATACTGCTTCTAGGGAACCTGATTATGGGGGAGAGGGATGAAAAACACAGCCATTTAGTATTTTCAAAATATTATGCCTAATATAAGGCTTCGCTCCTGCTGGCCTCTTGGCTGGACAGATTTAGAGGGCCTTCCGAAAGAAGGAGGCTGCCCCCCGCCACCTCCTCCCTAGCACGGGCTGTTCCCAGTTCCTCAGAGGAGTCCATTGTGTGTGTGTTGTATGGAGAGGGCGGGGGAGATGGTAAAGGAACCAGCTTTGGCTTCCTGCCCTCCCCCCCATGCCCCACCCATCACACCAGGCAGGCCTCCCTGGGATGTGGGTAGACCCATCCTGCTGGCAAAGCTATTGCTTACCTAGAACTTTTATGAGGGCATTTTTATTGAGCTGTAATTGAAAAGAAAAGAAAAAAAAAAACTCCAAGACATTCCAGATTTTTCTCATAAGCCTGCTTTAGGCGTGTGTGTGTGTGTGTGTGTGTGTGTGTATGTGTGTGACATTTAACTTTTCTCTCTTCTTCCCTAAGTTAAGGACCAGAATAAAGATGAACTGGCAGTCTGGAGAGCCTGTAAAACTCTTTTCATTAAGCAAATATTCTAGTGTTTGGAGAACCACGGCTTTATGTAAGAGGGCTGCATTTGTCATTACAGTCTAATATCCTAATGTAAGTTTACAACCATATCTAAGAAACCTGTGATAGAATGCAGAGCCTCTTATATGTGTAAAACTGCTTGGCAAAAGTTTATAAATCATATACATCTATTTAAAAGAATGTGAAAGTAAATCCAGATGACGGCCTTTGGGAAACAGGCTGATCGTGGTCACCCCACTGTGCCCCATTGCTGTTCTGAGAAGCTGCAGGAAAAAATTGCATCTTTCTTGGGGTCTGTGTGACCAGCCCTCCCCTCCCTCACCCAGGAAGGATGGAGATCCAGACCTTCCTTCCCAAGTCCCTGGCTTTCTCAGCAGGAAGGAAAGAAGCGCAAGCTTTCTTCGAGGGCCTACTATGAGCCAGGCACCGGGCTGCTTCTCTTGTTTCCATGCTTACAACAGCCCTGTGCAATGCTGGGATCCATCTCATTTTTACACTTGAGGGATGTGAGGTTCGGAGGAGCTAAGCTGCCCAGGCTCACATAGCTGGTTAAAGGATGGAGTCTGAAAGAAAACCGGAGTCCATGTGTGTGTCCAAGGCTCCTGTTCTTCCTGCCACCCCTTTCCCACCCCAGGCCACTCAGCTCAGCGGTGGCGGTGTCTGTTGTGATCTCCTTGCCTAGAGATGTAGTGCTGCTTCTCAGGAGTCACAAAGCCAGACTGAGAGTGAGAGGGGTCTCAGGCCAGCCCCTTCTGTGTGGTGGCCGTTTCTGAGACAGGACTGCCTCCACTGACCCATTGTCCTGCCCAAGGGACTCATTCTCGTCGGGGGATGCCTGTGGTCTGACAGAAGTTCAGGAAGTGAATAGATGAGGTTCTTTCGGGTGCCCAAAGATAAACTCACTCTCCAGTGACCTCAGGGATTCGTTGTAAGAACACACTGGAAAGCAATGCATCTCCTGGAGAATGGGCATATCTCCCAGGATACAGCACGACTCCAGTGACCAGGTTCACGTGGGGTCTCATCAGGTGTGGACTGCTCCCCACTCCAGGGCTCTGGCTTTACGGGGACCTGGCCCCTCTCTGTTTGGCTTCTAATATTGCTGTCACCACCAGCTGACTCCTTCTGCTTCTCCACTTTGTGATTTCTGCTGCCCATGGCTCCTGCTTCCTGATTTCAGGTACCCACCACCCATCCTGCTATCTCTAATTGGCTCCCACTTAGACTCCCCAGGAGAGAGGACCTCATTGGGTCGGTAGCCTTGCCCAGGACAGAACACCCATCAGTGACAGCCTCTTACATCAGACCAGTTTGGCTGCAAGTAACAGACTTGGAAGACAATGGTTTAAACAAGACAGACATTTCTTTCTCTCTCATGTAAAAGAAGTGTGGAGGCAGAGCAGTCCAGGGCTAGCAGGGAGCCCAGCCAGTGCCATTCACTCTCTAAGTGGCACCACGGAGGGGGTGGGGGTGGGGGTCAAAGGACACACACTTTGCCCTTTAAGGAGACTTACCAGAAGTTCCACACAATAATTCCACTACATCCAATTGGCCAGAACATAGTCACTTGGCCAAACTTACCTACAAGGGAGGTTGAGAGAGGTTCTACTTTGGCTGGTTGCATTGCCACCCAGCTAACAGCGGAGGTTCTTCACCAAAGTAAAAGGGGAGGATGGATATGGGGAGCAAATAGAAGTCCATGCCCCGGGACCCATCCTGATGCAACCATCTATGGCTAGGACAGTAGAGCAGCAGAGTCATATGGTAGAGAGTGTGTGACACCAGGAATCTCTCAGAAACGGGTGCTGGCATGATGGGGGCCTTGCATGGGCTGTACAGAGTGCTGTCTGTGTGGTATGGTCTCTAAGGGACCATGAGAGCCCCTTCACCCACTCGCAAGTTTCCCCATTGGAGTCCTGCCTACAAGTTCAACATTCAAGTGAAGCAGTGCCTTCCTTGCACCCCTTTTATTTTTTTATTTTTTATTTGTTTTTTATTGAAGTACGGTGGATTTACAGCGTTGTGCCCATCTCTGCTGTACAGCAAGGTGACTCGGTTATACACATAGAGACGTTGTTTTTTGTATTCTTTTCCATTATGGTTTGTCACAGGATATTGAATATAGTTTCCTGTGCTATATATTAGGACCTTGTTGTTTATCCATTCTAAACGTAATAGTTTGCATCTACCAACCCCAAATTTCCGGTCCATCCCTCCCCCTCCCCCACCCTTGGAAACCACAAGTCTGTTCTCTATGTCTATGAGTCTGTTTCTGTTTTGTAGATAGGTTCATTTGTGCCATATTTTAGATTCCACATAAAAGTGATATCATATGGTATTTGTCTTTCTCTTTCTGACTTACTTCACTTAGTATGATAATCTCTAGTTGCATCCATGTTGCTGCAAATGGCATTATTTTGTTCTTTTTTATGGCTGAGTAGTATTCCATTGTGTATATGTACCACATCTTCTTTATCCATTCATCTGTTGATGGACATTTAGATTGTTTCCATGTTTTGGCTATTGTGAACAGTGCTGCTATGAACATAGCGGGTGCATGTATCCTTTTGAATTATGGTTTTGTCTGGGTATATGCCCAGGAGTGGAATTGCTGGATCATATGGTAATTCTATTTTTAGTTTTCTGAGGAACCTCCATACTGTTTTCCATAGTAGCTGTCCCAACTTACATTCCCATCAACAGTGTAAGAGGGTTCCCTTTTCTCCACATCCTCTCCAGCATTTGCTATTTGTAGACTTTTTAATGACGGCCATTCTGACTGGTATGAGGTGGTACCTCACTGTAGTTTTGATTTGCGTTTCTCTAATAATTAGTGATGTTGTGCATCTTTTCATGTGCCTACTGGCCATCTGTATGTCTTCTTTCCGGCACCGCTTTTAAAGTGTGCATGTGATCCTGGGGAAATTAACCTGTCCTCAGTTCTTTATACTTGCATGTATATTTTCTCGTGTCTGCTTAATGAGCCAACCTCCGCCCCAGTTGCTACCAGGACCAGGAGGGCCTGAGCAGTCAACAGCACTAAGCCCTGAGAGGCTTGAAAATGAGTCTGATGGGGTCCCAGGAGTCCCATTGTGGGCCCGGAGGGTACAGGAGACAAAGTCTGAATACCTGTGCAGGACTGTGAAAGGGAAAGTGTTTCGAGGGATGGGCTGATGGAAGGCTCCGAAGTAGGAGCTGGGGTGCAGGAAATCTCAGAGGAGGGGAGATTCTAGCAGGTCCCAAGGAGAGAAGGCCAGGCTGACCAGACATCAAATGGCTCAGGAAGCACAGATGAAGAGATTAGTGCAGAAACCTGGGAGCATAACCTAAGGAGAGCTGAGTGATCCGGGGAAAGGGAGAACACCGGTAGCCTGTTCCTCCTGCTTACTAAGGAAGGCGGGACCTGGGTAGGTAGGGGTGGGGTGGGGTATTTGAGTTTTCCTCCAGCCAGGTTTCCCCAAGGCCCCAGTGGCTGCAGAGTTCATACTGCAGCTGCCTTCTCCAACGCCAGTGGGGGAGGAAATGGAGGAGGCAGGTGTCAAGGCCAGGCTGTGAGCTAGGGGCCAGCGGACCCACAGGGGCCTCCTGGGAACCAGGAGTCTTGGACCACTCAGCAGGAGTCTGTTGGCCTGGAAGGTAGCGTGGCCGGAGCTTATGCCAGAGCTTGGGAGAGCAGGGCGATGTTCCATTCCTGGCAGCCTCCCCACCTTGCCCACCCCAAAGCCTGTGCCACCACCATTCCCCGTGGGCCCCTAACCATCTTCTGGTCTCCAGTGGGGCTCTGGGCAGATAAAAGCCAGGGCTCTATTGTCATCTGTACTCCTCTGTAGCTGTGACATCGTCTTCATGCACTTGGCATGGGGGTGGATTGATGTGGCTGCTCTGTCCTTTTCTCATTCACATTTTCCTCCAGAGGCTGACTCAGTGATTAAAAACTGGGACTTTAGTTCAGACCTGGCTCCACCGTTGTTATCTACTGATACATAGCAAACTACCCCAAATGTTAGTGACTTAAAACGAGAGCATTTTGTTTTAGCTCGTGATTTTGTGGGCCCTTAATTCAGGCAGGTTCAAGCGGACTGTTCTTCTTTTCCACATGGCATTGACACCTATTCCAAGTGGTATTCAGCTGGCAGGTGTGCTGAGGTCACTGTAATGTCTAGGGTCTTGGCAGGGAGGCTAGAAGGCTGGACTCAGCAGGGCCTACACCAGTTCGCCTACACATGGCTTCTCCAACCCGGTGGCCTTCGGGAAATCAGACTTCTTGCATGGTGGCTCAGGGCTCCCAGAGAGCGTGTTCTGCCCCAGGCAGAAGTTTGCAAGGTATTTTATGACCCAGCCTCAGAAGTCCCAGAATGTTACTCCTTCCCGAAATTCTATTGGCAAGCAAGTCACTAAAGGCCAACCCAGAATGAAGGCTCAGGAAGTGTTTAAGAAAATAGGCTTGCTGACTGAGTTTGTAATATGGTTCTACAAGTGCTAGCTAAGTGACCTTGAGAAAGTTTACTTAAGCTCTCTTTGAACCTCAGTTTTCACATCTATAAGATGGGAATATTAATAATAGTATCTACTGCTATTGCTTATGAGAATTAAATGATTATATATATATATATCTTATCAATGCCTGCTCTGGAAACACCTGCTCAAGATCACCAATATCTGCAGTTTCCTCTTCTTCCTGGGCGCCCTGCTAGACCACATTTCCCAGCTGCCTCTGCAGTTAGGTGTGACCATGTGACTGAGTTCTGGCCCTGGAAACTAGAGGGAAAGTAATATATCTGGCCTCTGCATCCTCCATGCTTGCTCCCTCTTGCACCCATCAACTTGTGTTGTGAGACAGAAATAAAGCTTTGTTTGTCAGAGCCACAAGCCTGACTAACCCTCAGGTACATAAGCTCTCAAAGTTAGCTGCTATCTGGCTTAACCTCTCTCCACCTGTGTTCTTGTCTGTAAAATGGGGTGATAATGGGACCTATCCCATAGGGTTGTGAGGATTAAATGAAATGTACAGTTGACCTTTGAACAACGAGGGGGTTAGGGGCACAGACCCTTCTACAGAGAATTGAAAATTCACGTGTATAGCTTATAGTTGGCTCTCCTTACACATGGTTCCTCCATATCCGCGGTGCCTCTGGATTGTATCAGTGATTCACATTGGTGGATTCAACCAACTATATATCATGTAGTACTACAATATTTACTATTGAAAACAATCTGTGTATAAACAGACCCGCACAGGTTTAACTGAACCTTGAACCTTCGTTGTTCAAGGGTCAACTGTATAGTTTGACTTACTGGCCTAGCTTCCCTTTGATCACAGTTATTTCATCTAAACTCTATAAACGGGTCATCATTACCTTTTTCTTGAAGCAAGATTATCCATAATCAAGCCTCTTGAAAGTTTTAAAAGGATAACATGAATTTGCCGTATTTTAGGCCTAAAACCAATAATAATGGCACCATTTTAATTCAGAATAGTTCCTAAAACCCATTTGCTGATGGCTTTCAAAACCTAAATATAGAGAATAGAATGTTTCTAATTTAAAAAGTCAGTCAATTTATTTTTGATTTTTTAAATTAGGAAATATTTTAAGAATACAAAAAAAAAATAACAGACACCTATATTCCCACAGCTCAATATGGTCAAATCTTAACATTTTGCCGTATTTGATTTGTGTTTTTTCTAAAGAAATAAAACATCACAAATGAAACTGAAAAAATAAAAAGATGTATGACGTATCTAAAGCATTTAGCATAGTACCTGGCATATGCAAAGCAGTCAGTAATTGTCAACAAATTTTTAAAACTTTTTATTTTGAAATAATTTTAGGTTTACAGAAGAGTTATAAAGATAGCAGAGGCATTTCTTAGATACTCTTCACCCAGCTTCCTTTAATGTTAACTTCTTATATAACCATGGTCCATTTATCAAAGACATTAAAATTGGTGTAACACTATTAACTAAACCACAGAAGTTTTTCAGATTTCACCAGTTTTTTTTGCGTAAGTCTTTTGCTGTGCCCAAATCCAATCCGGGGTACCATGTTGCATTTAGGTCAGCTAATTTTTAATCATTCATTCATTCAATTCACTGAGAGTGCTGCCAGCCTTTAGTCCAAGACTGGGACTTCCTGTGCAGCAGGTGATGCCAGGGGCCCCTGTACTACGTACTATGACAGTAGTCACAGCTCTCATTTTTGAGAGCTTGCCACACGTTGTACAACGCACTTTCTATATGCCCCACTTTATCCTTACAACAGTCCTATATGTTGGCTATTATTACTCCCATGTTACAGATGGGGGAAACTGAGGTATGGAGAGGTTAACTGAGTTTACACACCTGGTAAGGGGCAGAGGTAGAATTTGAACCTAGGCAACTGGCTCCAAATTCACAGTCTTAACAATACCTCACTCCTTTCACGAGGCTGCTCTATAGAATAGGAAGAGTAGATGCACCATTGCAGACTTCCTGGGCCAAGTGTGGCAGGCAGGAAGGGTTCCCGGTGGAGGTGTCAGTCTGGAGCTCAACCTCTGTTTCCTTGTGTGCTCTGGGGAATGTTTGGCTTTCCCTGCCTTCTTCTCCCCATAGCCCCAGAATCTGAGCCCAGCCCTCGGAGCCCCAAGAAGGTAACCTGCTGAAACTCAAGCCCCAGGCCCAGGGTGTGGCTCTGTCCCAGATTCAGGGCACTCTACCCCAGCCAGCAAGGGCAGTCATAGACCCGGATGTTGATTTAGAGACTGGCTTCTGGAGCCACTATTTTGGATCCTGCTGACCACGCATAAGCAAGAGATAGCAACAAGGGCTGAGTTGTCAGGCTGAATGGGGGGATCCAAGGGAATTGGGGGTGGGCAGACTACTGACAGGACTAGCTCTGTCTGCTTTGGAGAATTATAGGCCCCACCAACCTGAGGATGAACTGAGAAGTTTTCCATCCTGCCTGGTTGGGCACAGCAGCACCAGCCCTCCTGCCAAACTCCAGCTAGGACATGTGTTTACCCTTTGGAAAAGGCCCAGAGAGCACCTTAGGCAGCCAACAGCCAGCTGGGATTAGGACCAAGCACTGCAGGCAGCAGGGCAGGGGAGCTGCTGGGCAGTACCTGCCCTTTGAGGCCAGAGCCCGGAGATCCTGGATCCAGGAGGCAACATCCAGCCTCATTTTAGCTTCTCTGAGCATCAGTTTGTTCATCTGTAAAATGGGGATATTAATCCCTGTGGCCCAGAGAGGGCCGTCTACGTTTGTGCAGTTTATAAATTGCAGAAGGAGTGAATGGGGCCTAAAACCCAGCCTGTGCTCAGGTCACTGAGTTGGGCACCATAACTTGGAACTACGTCTGCTTGGGAGGAAGGGACACCTTTTTCTTGACCAAACTGTTTGCCCAGGAGTGCTCCTGCCTAAAAGGCTGGTTTGGTCAGAGGGTGCCCCTTTTTGGATTTGCACAAAGGAAAAGCACTTGCCCTCTGGAAATAGAGCAGATGGTGGAGAAGGGCAAAGGGCCCTTAAGTTCCCAGGAGAAGGCAGGGCTGTTCCCAGAGAGCCTTGGCAGGGGAGCAAAGAGGGAAGTCAAAGGTGGCCCAAGGGGACAAGATGAGCTGGGAAGAGGGTGTCAGGGTGACCAAATGGTGAGATGCTGTGTGCAGGTGGGGCTGGGAGGAGAGGAGGTGCCCTCTGGAGGCGGGCCCAGTCCCAGGGGCAAGTCCACTCCCCCTGGTGGCCCCTGTAGAGAGGGCCCAGTAACACGGAACTCTACCTGATGGCAGGGTCATAGCCAGAGAGTGTGGGAGTCATGGGGACCTTGAGCCCAGGGAAAGCCTGGTGAGGGACAGCCAGCTGGAAGAGAATGACAAGGCACCAAGCAATTATAATTCAGAGTGACAGGTGATACCACAAGGGGTGGATGGACATTTTGGTAGCATGAGGAAAAGCACTTTACTCAGGTTTGCTGGGTCCAGGGGGTTCCCCAGAAGTGACATCTAAACTGAGACCTCAAAGAGACGCCAACAAAAATGAGTGAGGATATGCATTCAGGTGCTGCAACCTGAAGCATATGCAAAGCACCAAGAGGTAAGAGAGTGGTACATTCTGGAAACTGCAAGTGTATTTAGCATTTCTTAATTACATGGCATGTATGGGAACAGAATTAGAAGAGGTATGTCTGGAGACATGAGACGGTCTCAGAAAATGAAGAATCTTTATGCTCTGTCAAGGTGTTTGTCCTTCAGGGGTTGTAAGTGTTGGGGTGATGTGATGAGATTTTCATTTTAGTAAGCTGTCTGGGGCCCGCGTGGAGATTGGAGGGGGCAAGGCTAGAAGCAGAGAGACCATCAGGGGCCTGAGCAAGAATCCAGGTGAGAGGTAAGGTGGCTTGAACTTGGGTAGTCAGCAAAGATGAAGCTAAGTGAGCAGGTCTGAGCCCTGTTTAGGAGGTAGAGTTGGTCGGCCAACAGGAAGAGTGGCAGAAGTCCACCACTGATTTGGATGACAAGGCCTATCAGAACCCTTCACTAAAATGGGAACTAGGAAGAGGAGTGGGTCTGGGTGGGAGGTGATGAAAAGTTCAGTTTGAAGCTCAGGTGCAGTATTCCAATGAAGGTGGCCAGTAGGATACAGAGGTTCTGAACTCAGAAGAGAGAATTGGGCCGCCCTAGGGGTCTGAGAGTCTAGAGATGTGAACTGAGGCTGTGGGAACAAGAGGACCCCCAGGAGAGCGAGAACACTGGAGAGAAGAGGCAGAGGCCAGCGTCCTCGGACACCTTGATGTTTAAGGGTCAGCCGGAGGAGGCCAGGGCTACGTGGAAACAGCCGGAGAGGGAGAAGGAACGCCAGCCCATCTAATCCTCATAAATACCTCACGTACAGGTGAGGAACCTATGGGCTTTTTACATTGCTTTATTTTATTAGGGTACAAACAGTAAGAAACTCAGAGCCAAATGTTGCCCCATCATATAACCGTCCTTCACCAGGAATTCTGGCATGTCTCCTCCCCAACCCCTGTGCTCTTGTTTAATGCTTCTATTAGGTTTCTGTGACTTTAGTCAGTCCTTTTTGAAAGAAGAACGAAAATGAAAAGACTGACCGGATTCAGGAGATGCTGTTTGTGCACGGCGAGTTTTGATAGTCGGTGTTTGATGCAGGGTGGGCACGGAAAGGATGGGGATGCATTGAACTTTGGTCTTTACTCAGACAACTGACTCAGACTCCATCTCTAGGCTGCCATCATGGGCTGGCAAGCCTTCTGGAACCTCGTGACCACTGCCCCACAAACCACCAGAAGGTCTCCTGTCTTTATTATGATGAACCTTTTATTATAGAGACAGACTGAACTCTTTTCTGCATAAAGAATCTTTGGATTGGGTCAGGGAGATCCACCTGCTAATGGTCACCACCCAGCTCTCCCTGCCTCTGCCTCAGCTAAGCCCCCACTTGCTGTTTACATCTCAAGGTCACTGGAAGCAAGGTCCCCAGGGCCAGACTGGTTGGGTGGGCCATGCTGGCTGGAGGGTCAGGGTTCCTGGTTGCCCACCAGGTCACAGCCGCCCCGTCTCCCGCCCCAGTCGGTTGTCCAGAACCTGCAGCTGCCGGAGGAAGCCTGAGTTGGGGCAGATATCCCGGTGCGCCTGCACCGTCTGGATGGCCTCCACCAGCGTCATGTTCTCGCAGATCATGAGGAAGGCCAGGACAACCGTGGCAGAGCGGCTCACCCCCATGGCACAGTGTACCAGCACGCGGCCTGCGGGGAGACCCAACCTAGCATCAGCCACCTGTTCTCATACCGCCTGCCCCTTGGGGAATCAGGGATGCTTCTGCCCACCTATCACAGCATCCTGCAATACTGACACTGTCCTCACTGTCATATGGGCCAACTGAGGCCCAGAGAGGAAAGGGACTCACTCAAGGTCACAAAGCAAGTTAGTAGCAGGGCTAAGGTTAGCATCTGGGACTCCCTTCTCCTGGTGCAAGGTGCTTCCTCTGGCATCCCTTGCCACTCTAGCACGTTGGGGGGTCAGTACTCCTGGAGTCCCCTGGGTTTGCATCAGATTACAGGGGGTGTCCACCTCCCTCCCTTTCCCCTCAGTTCTGCCCTCTCCCCAGCCCCTGCAGCTCTACACTGAGGCCTCATCTTAGAGAAAACTGCTCAAGAGCCTTTGCTAGGTCCTGTACCTTCTGCCCAACACCTGGCCTCTTACCGAGTGATATGGTTACCCTGATGACCACACTGGGCCTTAGTTATATCTATGATTGTTGGTTTCCAGGGTGTCCCTGAAGGGGATGCTCACTAAATGGTAGTAGTGAGCCCCATGAGGTGGGAGGGTTGCTGAAGGACCCCACCATCCATGCTACTGGAAAAGTAGATAGCCCCAGATCCTGCCTGCACCCCACCTCCACCCCAGTGCCTTCCCCAGCAGCTGACCTTGGGGAATGCTGAGGGCACTTCGGATGTATCGAGCAACGGGCAGAAAGTAGACACTGAGGTCGAAGAAGGGGTTGTCATCAGCCTCGATGCCATAGTACTCCAAGGGCATGCCATGGTAGAACTTGGCACCTGTGTCCACCTGAAACTTGCCTGCAGCGACATTCACGATGTGGGTGATGCCCAGCTGGGTCAGCTTGTTCTTGTCCCGGGCTGCGTACCTGGAGGGGGGGCACGGGGGGGTTGGGAGGTGGGGTAGAGCTCACTGGGTCAGCTCTGGCTAGCCTGGAACTTGCCCCCTTGCCTCCTCTGCCATCCTCCTCCAAGGGTAGACTGGAACCAGTGAACTGGCTCGGGTGAAGGGGCTTCTCTAGTAGGAGTTCAAGACTCCCTTTCACTCAGCCCAACTTTTCTGGAAGGCAGGTTGGCCACATGGCATCAGAAGCCTCAAAAATGTACACTTACTTTGCCCCAGCAGGTCTTCTAGGAACTTAAAGAATCCCAAATGTGCTCACAGACAAATGTAAACTGGATATAATGTTTAAGATAGAGAAAAAGTGGGGAAAAAAATCACTAAATAGCCTATAAGAGAAGATTGACTATGGTATAGCTAAATGAAATACTACACAACCACTAAAATGTGGTAGATAGATGCTGGTGAACCAAGAAAGGTGTTGGTGCTATACTGAGAAAAATGGAGGATGGCAAAACAGAACATTGTTTAAAAGTGTTTTAAAAGTATGTTGTGCAATTCCATTTAAAAAGTTTTCTATATGAAGCAGATTACAAGATGGGATTATAAAGCGATACCATTTTTGTATGCATTTTTAAAAAGTCAACAAGGATTTTATTACTGATTATCTGTGTGTGTAGGGGGGATACATATTTGCCATACTGTTAATAGGATATTGATCTATATTTTCTAAATATTAAGGAAAACATAAAATCCTCATATATTCATCCATATGTTCTAAATTTTAAGAAAACTTTTAGGGAAAATGACTCACGTTCCACTCTATATATACATCCTAGAGAAACGTGTGTGTGTTCCCAGGGCACATGTACTAGCTTCTAGAATCACTGTTTATAATAGCCCCAAAGTGGAAACAACTCAAACAGAATAAATAAACTATGGTGTATTCATACAAACGAATAATATATAGCAACCAAAAATGAATGAACTATAGCTACACGTAATGTCGGCGAATCTCCCAGTTTTGAGCAAATGACGCCAGGCACAAAAAACACAATATGATTCTATTCCTACCACTTTAAAACATAGGCAAAACTAACACAAATGGCGAAACTAAAAAGAAAAGCAAGGAAATTATTGTTTCAGTACTCAGTGATTATCTACAGGGAAAAGGGTTATGATGAGAAGGGTTCTGTGGGGGCTTCTGGGACACAACTAATGTCCTATTTCTTGACCTGGGGGGTGAAACTGTTCGTTTATGCTCTGTGCACTTTTCTTAGGTGTGTTCTATTTCCACAAAGTAATAATAATGTAAAAGGAAATAAACATGTGGAAAGAGATGGTTGGAGGCAAAGAGGGTGCCAACTCTGCCCCTCAGCTCTGGAAGAGGCTCCCCTTCTGTTCCCCCCAACACCCACTGTGGATCGTACTTACGCATCTCCCAGGAAGAGGTTGGGCCAGACTTCGTTGATGTGGCTCAGCACGGCAGCCCGACGGACCCACAGCAAGCGCTGCAGCGAGGCCAGCGTGGGTGGCTGGTAGGGGGATACCTGGACTGCCCCGTGGATCTTGGGCCTCCGGAGGTCCTGTTTCTGCAGCGAGTCCATCCTGGAACAGAGCGGAAACTGTGGTGGCAAGGGGCAGGCTCCTCGCAGGTGGGTCCAGCTGACAGGGAGGCCCAGGCATGGTGCAGTGCCCAGGTGCCACTGGGATGCTTCAGAAGGGCCTCAGTTATTTCACATGAGGTTATTAACCAGCTCAGCTGGGGCTGAGGCCTTTCCCCAGGGAACAAGGGAATCAACCCCTCGTCACCGCTGTGGAGCTGGGAAGCCCTCTCTCCTGCCCTCTCCAGAGGCCCCTGATGTTGGAAGCTTTTTTCAAGGGGCTCTTGGAGTTCCCTGTTTGTTAACAACTAGTCAGTGCAGACCCCACCCCTTAAGTCTCTCATTACTTGGGACTTGGTAGGGGTGGGATGGCTGTGGCCCTCAGAGGGCACCTAGGAAGACCCCCGCCAACTGGGCAGCTCATCTCAAGCCCCCTTCTCCACTACTTCCAGGGCTGGTCCTCAGACTCCCATCCCTTCCCATCTTCAGGTGCTTGAAGGTCAGAGCCCATCTCTGGAGTGAGGGGCCTGGGCTATGAACTGACATTTGTCAGCACTTCCGTACTGAATGAGCTAATGCCTCTTAGGGGCCCCGTGCCTCACGCATGGTAGGTCCCTATCATACATAGGAGGAAGCTGAAGCAGGAACATGAAGGTCACAGAGAATCATTTTTAAGTAATGCTCAAAGTCTTAATGGCTGTTAAGGAGCAAGGCCTGGGTTTCAGTCCAGTTCTGTGCTCCTTCAATTCCATCCCCAAGCCTTCGAGTTACCACCTTCAGGGACTCCAGAGAGTGGTCGCTAACTCATCTGTCTCTACAGGGGAGCCTAGTGTAGCTGTTCCATATCTGCCTGTAGGCCCTGGGATTTCCCTCCTTACCCCCATGACTCAGGCCAGCGCTGCAGGTTGGGCCTCACCCAGGTGGGGTGGCTTGTGTCAGGAGTCAGCTGGATGAGGGGGTCTGAGACCCTGCAGAGCTGGGATGTCAGTGGCACCAGAACCTGGGTCTGGTGCTGGGCTTGGAAGGAGTGCCTCTGTTGGCTAACTGTCCCTGGTCCCCTCAACCAGTAACTAGGGAAGGTACAAACTGGGAAGAACTTCTTTGCTCTTTGGTAGGCGGTGCCAGGACCAGGAAGAGAAATGGGAACACAGAAGGCCACCGGTTTGGCCAAGCTCACCCAGCGAGCAGTGGGAGGGCAGGGCGGAAGCGAAGACCCGGCTTTCCCTTTCATCCCCCACTGTGACCTCTCTGGGCAGGCTGAGCTGCCTGCCACCTACCTAGGGCATGGTCTGGGGCTGGGAGTCGGGGTGTGGGTGCAGGGACAGGACTCAGCACGTGAGCGGAACAGGGCCGGGGCAGGTTCCGCCCGGAACACAAATGCTATGAAGCAGCTAGAATTCCAGGTCCTCCTCTTGGAGCCCGTGGGGGTGGGGCCTGAGAGCAGACCTAGGCCACTGCTGACTGAAGTGCAGACCTTCCAAACGCCCGGACCCCTCTCTGCTTGGTGTCTCTTTGCGATTAAAGGCTCTTGGCCCTGGGCCTCCCCATGGAGATGGGAGGCTACGTGAACTGGTGGGAAGAGAACTTCAGAGGGAGGGTGGAGAGCCTGGCCACAGCTAATTCCGAGGTCAAGAGCAAGTCTTTGCTCCTGTCTGGGCCGCGGTTTCTCTCTCTCAACTTAAAGATACTGGCCTTGCCTGCCTTGAAGGAATCTCTGGAGGGTCTGACCTGAGAATGAGAGAGGAGTGGCTGGGTTTGCAAAAACTACAGGGTACAGCGCAGTGTATCGTGTTGGGGTGGGGAGAGTCCCACAGCCACACTGGTCTGGAGCTACCAGCTGGGCCTGCGGGAGCCCCAGGTCGGGTGCGAGGGGGCTTTGAGAAGCCTGGCAGGCGCCGCTGCAGGCCTCTGAGATTGGTGTGGGGTAAGGCTGCCACCCAGTGGCCAATAGGTGCCTTGCAGCCCAGCGGTGCCTGGGCGCGGATCGCCAGGCTCCAGCTGAGACAGAACTTGTCCCCGCTCCTCCTGGAGGCTCCTGAGAGGAGAAGGAGCCAGTAGAGGGGTCAGGGATGCGGGCTGACCCCTTTACTGGCTCAGCCTCTTCTACTGGCTCACACCCCAGCCTCTTCAGGGCCTAGGCCCAGGTCTGGAGAAGGGGGCTTTTTCCTCGGACTTAGGGGTACCCCTTGCTAGGCCTCACGTCAGACCTCACACCTGACGCTCATGGATGTGCCCCCTACCTGTCTGCTCTATCCCACAAGGGTCCAGCCCACCTTTTCAGCCAAGGTCAGGCCTAGCCCCCACCCAGCAACTCATCCTTCAAGCTCCGGGCACACCCAAAGAAGGGGAGTTGGTGGCTGCCGCAGCCCCCTGGTTTCTGCCATCCCCAGACCTAGATGCCGAGGGCCCCGCCTGACACCTCCTCCCGCATCTCCTCAGCCACCGCGGGGTGAAGCCTGGGCCCAGCATCCAGCAGGGACAGGGCCGGCCTGGCTCTTCTCCCCCCTCCCTCTCTGGTACTCCTCCTGCGACCTTCCTGTGTCTCCTCCCTAAGCTGAGCAGCTGCCTCTGTGGGCAATGGTTTCCCTGAGTCGCTGCTGTTTACAAGTTCAGACACCTGTGTTCTGCCTTTGTCGGTGCCTCTCCTCCCCTCTGTGTTGCTCTCCCCCGTTGCCTCTGTCTCCCCGCCTCTCACAGGAGCTCGTGCTCCTCCACAGCCTTCCAACACACCACCCAGCACGCCGGTAGCCTCAGGCCAAGGCCCAGGCCTCCGCAGGGCAGGGGGCCTCTGTCTGCCATCCACCTCCTCCCTGAAGCTCCAGACGTGCTCCCCCTGGTCTTCCCGCCTGTTCACTCTCCCTGCTTTCTCCTCCTCCTCCCCCCAAGGTAGACCACAGGGACTGTGGCCACAGGACAGCTGGGGCTGGACATCTCAGGGCAGGACAAGTGAGGAGTCTGGTGAAGGAAGCCTCGGGGAGGGTGGCCGGCGGGTGGCCTGTGGTGAGCTGCCTGGGGCTCTGCACTCTGTGTGCAGGCCTTGGAGGAGGGCAGACCTGAGCCGAGTTCTCAAGTCTGGAGCTTGTTTCTGTGTAGTCTTCTCTGAGCTAGTTTTCTCAGTGGAGCTGCTGTGAGAATTCCATGAGATAAGAAATGTTCAAGGCACCTCCCACGGGGTCTTCCTCCTGGTAGATGCCCCATAAATGGTGCATCTTACTCTTATTATCATCACCATTATTACTCTTTCCCTTTCAAGCCTCAGCCATATCCCATGGGCCAATGAGGCTTGGTCTCTATCTGTTTGTATTTCTTGATGTGTCTTTCTCTGTCCGGCAATAATTATTATATTCACCACTAACTAAGAACGTACTATGTATCAGAGCTAAATGCTTACATTTTTTTTCACTGAATCCGCACAGTACCCTTATGAGGCAGATAATATTATCATCCCCGTTTTACAGATGAGGAAACTGAGGCTCAGAAAGATTAAACAGTATGCCGTAGGTCACACAGCCAATAAGCGTGGGAGCCAGGATTCAAGCCCAGGTCATTCTCACTACTCTGCTTTGTCTGTGCCTCTATCTCTGACCCAGTCCCTCCCCAAATCTAACCCACCCCCCCACCACACACACACACACAGGCACAGGTGTCCTGGCCCTCATTACCCAGCATGCTCTGCAGCCCCCCTGAAATAGGGGCACTCACCCACCTGTGGGGGTATCTGGCCCAGGCTGAGGTCTTCTCTGACGGGCACTTTTTGCTCCCGGCTTCCAGCCGCCTGTCTCTGCACGCTTGATGCTGTTTCTATTTTTTGATTGGAGTTTAATTATAAAGCATGATGTGCTGCTCCTCTCCTCTGGCCTCCCCCTGCCACTCCCAACTCACCCACTGGTCCCCTGGCATGGTCAGTGCCAAGCCCAGCCAGGCACCTGGCCCTGCTGGGAGTAGAGGCAGTCTGGCAGGGGTCTGCCTGTGGTATGTGTGGATGTGGATGTTGCTTGTGAGGCAGGAAGAAGGAAGACTGAATAAGCCGTTTTGAAAGGTCGGTTGGCCTTCAAGGGTGATGTGGAGCGTGGGCAGAAAGTTAAAGCTAGAAGGATCTTCCATGGAGGAGGACAGGGAAGAGAACAGCCAGATCACGCGCACACTGGCAGCACTGCCAACATCAGAACCCAGGTCCAGGGGCCCTTAGTTGGGAGCCGAGGATTACAGGACTGGCCCAGGATAAAAAGATCCAGAAGACTCAGGCTGAGGGAAGTGTGGGCAGACAGCGATATAAGTGGAGTTTAGAGCAGGTCTTTGGAGCAGGCCTGGCCTGCAGTCAGAAGCTGTGTGTCCGCAAACCACTCTGCCCTCTGCCAAGCTCCTCCCTCCCCCAGAAGACATTCCTGCACAGGCCTCACTGCTCCTTGAGGCCAGTGAGATGGTCTTTAAAGTCCCTTCCAAGGCTAACGGCTCAGTGAGGGACCTTGGATTTGGGCCTATTAAGAACACTCCCTGCTCTCCAGAGACCCTCTTCATATACCCATACTTTAATACCCTTCCCCACTCATACTCCCAGATGACTGACACACACACAGACATATGCAGACCCGTAGCCACGCCTCCACTGGGTCTCTGAAGCCCGAGCTCCAGGGAGCTAGGGCTCAGCCCCTACTGGGGCTCCCTGAACCCTGGGGAGAGCTGGTGGAGGCGGCTGTGGCCAGGGGCTATCATAAACACTTAGAATCCCCCTCTCCTGTGTTCCCCCACTGCTGAGGGAACTTGGGGTTCCTGGCTGAGAGGGCAGCCCCTTCCCACCTGTGAGAACTGGAGACAGTGGCTGAGAGGGGTTGCAGGTAGCAGGAGGAAGCACATGGAGTTGCAGGCTCTAGGGCGGACCCCACACTGGTCTCTTACCATCTTCTGGGTACCCACCTGGGCCAGAGCCTCCAGCAGCACCAGCAGGGCCAGCGCCAGGGTGGCAAAGTGGCAGAGCCCTGTGGCAGGGAGTAAGGACCAGTTCTGGGGGAGAGATGAGCTCCATGTTACAGGCAGGTAAACCACGGTTCAGACTGGCCGGGACTTATCAGGGCAGGGACAAGAGCTGCCAGCTAACCCTACTTCTGCCTTGAGCCTCTGTGTAAGGTCAAGTGGGTACGGGTGCCGGGAGAGATGAGGAGGCAAGTTTGGGGCCCAGGGCTCATGGAGAGAGATGACCTCCCTAAAGCCCCCTCATCTCTCAAGAGTCCCCAGCCCCAGGGCTGCTGTGTACACACACAGGTTGCTCACTGCACAACTCCTGGGGCTCCAGCTGTTGGATGCACTCCCGGTAATTGTGCAAAGCTGTAGTCCAGATGACTCTCCCAAAGCTAGCTGCCTGAAGGGAGAGATGCTGAGGTCTGAGGTCAGAGTATTTAAGGGCCCCAGGCCGAGGAAGTGGGATGATTGGGCATGATCAGAGATTTGCTCTTCTCCCAGGTTCCCAAACCTTGTTTAGAGGAAAGAGAGCAGGATGGGAACATGCCATTCCTGTCCGCCTCTTGGCTCCCACACCTGCAGAACTCCCCACCACAGTTTCCCACCCAGCTTCACCCCAGGCCTAATCCCAACGCCAGCTACAACCCTCATTTTCTTCCTTCACACTCACCCCCAAACTCTAAACCTCGCCCTCCGCCCTGCCCTAATCCCCAACCCCAAGATGCTCATCCTCCTGACAGCATGTGGGAAGGTGTCGATAGGGCTCAAATGCTGCCCTTGGTTGGGCTGGCTGTGCATTCGGAGGCAAAAACACCTCTTATGGGTGGGGGCAGGGGGAGATTCAGTCCATGCCCCAGGGGAGCTCTTGGCAGGAGGAGAAGCTGCTGCTCTTCTAACTCCCAGGAGAGCCCAGGCTAATGCCCCACTCCCACCTGGCAGCCCTTCTGAGCCAGTGGGCGGTGGGGCACAGCCAAAGTCAGGGTTGAGGAGAGATGAAGGAAGGAGCAGTATGGGTAGCAGGAGCTGGAGGCTGGATGGGGGGGCGTGGAGAGCAGCTCTGGAGGCTTAACGTTCCATCAGATGGCCCTCGGTGGGGATGTGAGTGTGAGGAAGATGGGCTGTTGGGGACAGTCCCAGCCTGGCCATGATGGGAGAGGAAGGGCAGTGGGAATTCTGCAGCTCCTTCACAATCTGGTACCCTCAAAGCCACTGACCCCAGGAAGAGGCACCCCTGCCTCTCCGTTGAGCTGGAGGAAAACACAGAGCTGACACCAAAGAAATTGCAGCAGCACCTCGGCAACCATTTGTGGGCTGGGAGCCTGAGAAGCATTGTTGCTGCTAGGGGAGCCCAACTCCTTCTACTGGGCAGCTGGGGACGCTGGGGCCTCCGGCGGAAGGGAGGTGGCTTGGGAAGAGGAGGTACTGGGGATCTGTTCCCCTGAGGCAGCTTAAAGATCGGGCGCTATTGCTCCAAACGCACTGAAGATGGAACAAGAGGAAGGCAGAAGGTAAATGGACAGACTTCAGAAAAACCTTTATGTCCTAAAGGGGTCCCCAGGACCAGAGAGGGAGGGAGGTTAGGGAGAGTCCTTCTGTAGATCTCTGAGATCACACTGGGTGGGGTGAAGGTAGAGAGTGGGGTGCTGGGTCCAAGGCAGAGAACTGAACGGCACGGCGACAGGAGAACTTTATGTCAAGCAGGGCTTGTGCGAGGAGGTCATGGCTGGTGGCAGGAGCACCTGTTCTCCTTCCCCGTGGTGGGAATGGATGCGCAGGGCTGACAGAATTCACTAAGCTTGGAGCAATAGCTGCAGGACACTCTTCCCCTGGAGCTGGGTTCCAGGCCTGAGGGGAGGGTGTGCAGAGGCGTGGGAAGGGCCAGACAGCCCTCAGGTGCAGGACTGGCTGTGCTGCTGCCGCGGTGGGGTTCAGGTGAGCCCCACAGGCTTTCAGCCAAGGAGGCAGGACAGATCAGCATTAGGACCAGGTTGGAAGGCCTCACCTCTTCCGTTTTACGCTTTCCACCCTTTTCCTTCCTAGCCTTTCCATCTTCTCTGGGTCTGAAGAATCTGGGTGGGCTGGAGGAGAGGGTCCTATGAGAGGGGTGCCTCAGCCAGGCCCAGGTGAGACCTTGGATTGGTGAGGGGAGCCCAGCAGCTTGGGGAACGGGCCAGGCCGCCTTCAACCCTCTCTTCCAGCCACACACAGCCTTGTTATCCAACCTCTGAACTGGTCCCATCCATGTCCCCTGCCAGCCCTCACCCAACCCCTTACTTCCAATCGTACCCTTGCCCTCTGCCCAGCCGTCACCTGACCTCTCACTGCTAACTGCACCCAGCCTCGGCCCCTCACGCCCTGCCCGACCCTCACCTGGCCCCTCAGCGCCGGCCTGCACCCCGCAGCTGCTGGTCCAGCCGGCAGAGCTGGTGGAGGAAGCCTCGGTTGGGGAAGACCCATCGGCGCTGCCTCACGGTGATCACTGCCTGGCGCAGGGACAGCTGCTGGCGCAGCATGAGGTAGGCCAGGACCAGCGTGGCAGAGCGGCTCACCCCTACCACGCAGTGCACCAGGACCTTGGCTGAGGAAGACATCCTGCTGAAAGACCCTTTCCCACCCACCGGCCCACCCAGGGGCTGAGGTGGGGACCCACGTTCCCCTGGGTATATTCTGTGACCCTGAGTAAATCATTCAGCGTGTATGGGCCTCCATTTCCTGCTCTGTCAAATGGGCATCCCAACACCTATTATGCCTACCCTTGGGATGGGGTCCACACTCCCCAACGTGGCTCACAGGACCCTCTGTGAGCTGGCCCCTGCTGACCCTGCAGCCTCACCTCAGGCTGTCCCCCCCCAACCCTCAGCTCTAGGAACACTGGGTAACTTTCAGTTCCTTGAAGCTGTCCTGGTCCCTGGCCTCCAGCCTTACCACATGCTACTTCAACTACCTGTAAAAGTTTTCCCCCTCTCTTGGTCTGACTAACATCTGCTACTCATTTGTCGGGTTTTGGCTGAGACGTGGCTTCCTGCCACTCATGGTATCACGTGAATCACAGAGCAGCCCATCCTTTTTGCATGTGGCCCGGTGAATACTGTTGTAGAGGGAAGCGCCCCCCACCTCCCTTTGCTCTTCACATTTGCCCACGCATCTGAGTAGCGCTCGTAATACTTTGCAATTTGACTGTCTTTCCACCAGGGGCCCTGCCTTGCCTAAGTGTGGATTCCCAGTATCTAGCTCCGTGGCTGGCACAGAGAAGATAATAGTCGGTGAATGAATGGCGAAGGAAAATGAATGTCAGAGTGCTTTGGATTGAACAGTGCTATGAGCCATAGTCTTGTCTTTGCCACGACACAGAGGAGAAACTGAAGTCCAGAGGAGACACTGGCTCACCCAGGGTCAGGTGGCAAGGGGCATGGCTCTCCCCCAGGATGAACACGAAGCAGCTTCCCCAGGCTCCTTTGTTGTACCCCTGGTATTAGAAGATTTTTTCCATTCGAAAGTACTTTGGGGCAGAAGCGAGACATCTAGGTACCAGATGGCAATGTCCCAAGGCTGAGTGATGCAGAAAGAACTGTTTTGTTGTTTGGGAGACCTGGCTTCTAGCCCCAGGGCTGATCCTAACTCATGGCATGACCTTGTATTCCAGGCCTCAGTTTACCTATCTGTGAAGCAATGCTGTTGGATAAAGTGCTGGAACACTGAACAGAGGGTTTTAAAAACCTGATGGCCCTTTAAAAACTAGGGGTGTGAGGACACTAATGTTTAAGGGGAAACTGGACATCCCCCCATGACCGAGCAGGATGGGATATGGGTTCAGACCCCAAGTCTTACCCCCAGGTGTGCTGAGGGCACGGTGGATGAAGTCAGCTGCAGAGGAGAAGTAGGCACTGATGTCGAACTCAGGGAGGTCGTGGGCTGGCACCCCCAGGTAGCTCACAGTGCTGCCGTAGAAGTCAGGGCTGCCCTGACAGTAGAGGCCCCCATGGGCAGCATTCAGCACGTGGGTGATGCCCAGCTTCCATAGCTCAAAGCGGTTATTTGCTGTGGCCCTGGGGAGGGGAGGAAGGGGAGCAATGAGGTCCAGGAAGGCTTTGTCTGGACCCCCGCTTCAGAGCGATGAATCCATTAGGGTCCAAAAGGAGCCAGAAGGAACCCATGGGGCCTGCAGCTCACAGCCCCACCATAGGAGCTTTCTGGTAGGGGAGTTGGTGGTAAAGGGATTTAGCTTTAGCCTCTCTTTGCTTCCTGAGGCAATCCACCCCTGCCTTGGCCAGGACAGGAAGGAAAAGGATTGCTTCAGCCCTGGGACCCAGCTGCACCTCCCTTCTTGCCCCATGCCCTTCCATGCACATCTGGTCTCTCCTGGCCACTACCTCATACCTGCTTCTAATCTGCAAATATTTAAAGGTGACACCTCCCCTGATTCACCTTCAGTCAGCCTTCCTCACCCACTGTGTCCAGAGGAGGGAGGCTGGAACCGGAAAGGCGAGCTCTCTGTCCCCCTCATCTCATACCCCAAATCACCACTCCCCAGTCCTTTGCCCCCCAGACCCTCCAGTTGTTCTGGATGTGCCAGAAGACTCCGGGAACCTCTGGGAGCTCCCTTCTTTCAGGCAGGCAAAGTCTCTGCTCCCCCTGGTGGCTGCACCTGCTCACTGCACTGTCCCCAGTACAGAGGGGTCCTGGAGAAAGTCCCTGGCCTGGGAAGCTCAGAGAAGAACTATTGCCCTTGTACCCACCCCACCCCCATCTCTGGTAAAGATCCCAAGAACTGTCTCTCCTTGTCTCCACCCCCCTTATCCCTTCAGTCAGCTACCACTCACGCATCTCCTATGTAAAGGTTGGGCCAAACTTCGTCCACGCGGCTGGAAGAAAACTTCCCTGCCCTCAGGAGCTCCTCCAGTTCCAGGACACTGGGGCAAGGCGTGGCTTCGGCATCTCCCCTCAGCTGTGGGAGCGAGGCCTCCGCCATGGGCCAGCCCACCTGCCCCTCTGTCTCTGCGGTCACTCCTCTCTGCCTCTCCAGTGTCATTCCTTTCCTAGAGATTGGCAGGGACAGGTGAGACAGCAGCAAGTGACTCAGCAAGTCACAGGGGCCTCTAGAGAGAACAGGACATTTTCCTGTCCAAGCCACCCCCTAACCCCAAATTCCATGACAACATGGAATCAGACATACCTCTGCAAGTCACCTCTCAGCCTCAGTTTCTCCCCCTCTAAAGTAAGGAGAATTGTGAGGATTAAATGAAACAAAGGATATTCTGCGTCTAAACATAATAGATGTTTAATAGATTTAGACTCCTGTATGAGGCTATTTGGTTCTGAGGACTGAGTTGAAGTAGAGATCCAGGTGCAGAGGAGGTGGTTGCCTCCAAGGATTCGTGATAGGAAAAGTTCTTCAGGTCTGGGTCACAAACTAAGTGGGAACTGTATGGCTATTGGATGAGCTTCTGGATTATGGGGCTCAGGGGAGGTTTCCTGAGTTATAGAGTCGGAGAAAAGTGGCGAGGAGGCATGGAGGACCTCATCTAAAGGGTGCTCACAGGGTTTATGGGGGAAGGTTTGAACAGTGGTTCTGTAATGAAAATGGCTGATTTCTCAAAAGAGAAGGCTAAAATGGGCCGCATATGTCAAAGGGGGGAGAAGGGAGATGAAAGTTCCCCTAGACTTTCTGGAGAACCAAAGGGCTGTCATCAGAAATATTTGGGGGGGGATGGGAGAGTCCTCTGCCTATAAGGGCTTTTGTCTCCACAACAGAAACAGAGAAAGGTCTGTATCCGTCCTTCTGCGAGAGCTAGTTATGGGATGAAGAAGTGAGATGTTTTGCCGGCTCTCAGATGACTTCATGAAGGCTTGATCCAGGGCATGAGCTGCAGTGGGGAGGCTCCCAGCTGCCCCTGGCTTTGAGTCTGGCTTGAGGGTAAAGGCCACACCAGGGCATTCAATGGTAGCAGTTTGCACTCATGTCCACCCCAGAACCTATCCCCACCCCCATCAGAGCCACTGAAGTCTGCCTTGCACCGCCTGGGAAACCAAGGCCAGGAAGGGGCTGGAGCCCAGGTCGCAGGTGGTTTTGGACTTGGTTTACGCCAATGCTAGGCCTGGGCTGGGGGCTTCCCTCAGGGTGGGGTAGTATAGTAAAGTGAGAAGAGCATAGGTTCTGAAGTCAGGCAGATTTGAGGAGGAATACTGGCTTTGGCACATATTAACTGCCCAACCTCAGGCAAGTTTCTTGCCCCTTCTGTGTTGTAATACTCTGTAGAGGTGGCACAAGGATTAAGTGAGATATTTATATGGCATTTGGCATAGGGACTCTCAGAGAATAAAGGGGCAATAAATGGTAACAATGATTGGAGGTTGGCTATTGGAGAGGAGCTGGCTCCCTCCAAAAGAATTAGGATAACCTCCTCTGGCCCCCAAACACTATTTGTTACTCCCATAGGCGCCGCCCCATCTCTACTAGCCCCTCAACTTCTCACACTTCGGCTTTGGGCCTGACGCATGCGCTCTCGGGTTTCCTTGCTGCGGTTTCTAGTCTCCGTTCTCCCCTCGCGCCCATCTTGAGCCCCGCGTCCCTTCCGGTTTTGGCCCCGCCCCCGCCCTAGGGCTCCGCCTCCCGCCGATAGGGCCCCGCCTCCCGAAGCAGTTCCGGTTCGGATTCGAGCGGCTGCCGGCGCAGGTGAGATCGAGGCCGGCCGTGGCAATGCCTGCACGCAGCCGCCACCGCCCCAGGGTCCACTTCGGCTCTCCTACCGGGGTTCCGCCCCCGCCGCTTGAGGCGTCTCACTCCGGCGAGGCTCGGAGGGCGCGGGGGTCCGACAGCTGCTCAGACGCCGACTCGGAGGCGGGTCTGGGGAGCCCGACTCGGACCGCGGAGGTGAGCAGGAGCTGAGGCGGGGAAGAGGGGGTTTGGGAGGCGCCTGCAGCCACGGGTGAGTGGAGAGTCGGGGATGGAGCCGGGGGCTGCCACGGACAGGGATCCGGAGGGGCCCCGGGAGACCGTTGAGGGAGCGTGGAGAGTCCCCTTTAGCATGGAATCTGAGGGAAATGGAGGTTGTTGAGCCGAGGGCCTGAGGGGCGTGACGATGGCCCGAGACAGAGGGGTAAGTAGAGGTCGAGGGGAGAGCGAGAGGGAGTGGGAGGCTGAGGGAGATGTGGCCTTGAAGAGGCAGGGGCTTGAAGGTTTGGAAAGCCGGGTAGTGAGGCAAAAAGACCGAAGGGGTACCGCGGGAATATGGGACTGGAGGAAGAGATGCTCTGAGATTTGGCACTGGGGGCGCGGAGTCAGAGGAGCCGGACCAGGGCCGATGTTACCACCTGGCCGGAGAGAGGGAACCGGGGTGGGACTGACGAGATCGCTGACAAGAGTGGGTGGTGGTAATTAGGGGAAGGATTTAGACTTGAAGAGGAAAGGGCTATCGGGTGGCAAGTCGTCTGGCTTTAAAGGCCAGAAAAAGAGAAATGGGGTCAAGAAAGAAAAGGAGCCCTTGGAGGCTCTAATTTAGGGCTTTGGCATTTTCACAGGTGTCTTTCAAAGCATGAAAGATCACTAGGGTAATATACTTGGGTTATGGGGCTTTCTCATTTGTGGACAGTGAATACTTTTAAGAATCTGGGGTGGGAGGGTTGATGTTAAACACTGATTTGCCCAAAGGACTAGGGGAAGTAGTGAAAAGGAAGTGATGTTTGGAAAAGATAGTGAAAGGAGTGATTCTGTAAATAAAGATAATCATTTGGCTTTCTTCTAACAGTAATAGTGTGTTTCTTTTTTTTTTCTTTGTATTTTTCTTAAATTTAAGTTTATCTTAAGTACCAGACAAGTTTAGACAATCTTTTTTAAAAAAAAAAGATTTAATACATTACTTTTAAATTAAAAAAACTAAACTGGAAACAAGAATTTGGACACTTAGATTTTACAGATACTCAGTATCGACTGATTTCACTTTGGTAGCTTGAGTTGACACATATTGGCCACAGGGTAAAGATGTGGTCAATACAAGTGTCTGCGTTAAAAAAGTACATAAAACTGTATGTGAAATCACCACAGTCCAGGAGGCTACCAGATGTTCCTCTCACCTGTAACTCCAGAATTGGAGTTGTGTCTTGGAAATTGGAAGGAGGGTACCTTGACAGATTTGCAGGACCAATGCTTTGCAGATATTGTATGAATAATACTTTTAGTAGAGTTATCTAGAAGAATAAGAATAGAGGATGCTTGTAGTTGTCAGTTAACAGAACTGGGATAGGTGGGTACACAGATGCCTTTTATAGAAGATATCGTACCAAAACCATAATTATGCCAGAAAAATGATTGCAGTATTTATACTCTCTTTAGTTGAAATAGGTTACTTTTCTTTTGTAATTGTTATATTATAACATGTCTTTGTGAAGTGTTGACTTTAGCCACGTCTCATATGTTGTTTTACTTTTACAACCTTTTATCCTGTTATAGGTTTGCAAAGTTGTTGGCATTTCAGAACAAACTTTTAATCAAGTATTTCTAGTCTAAATGGGTATCCAACGGTTTAATCTTCATGAGATGATAATTTACTGATTGCAGCAAGCTGTTAAATTAGTTTATGTGTATTGACTATATGTCATATCTTCAAATGCTCAGTAGACTAATAATTATTTCTTCAAGGGAGAGATGAATTCTTAACTTTGCTTTTAGCTGTTGTTAAAAGATTAACTCCTTTTTCTTTAAATTAATATAAACAGTCTTTAGTTGAAGAAGTATATATAGTATTACTATTGTTTATTTATGTTTGTTTACCCTCACTAGACTGAGATTCTCTAGAGACCTTGTCTTCATACTTAGCTCTAAATAAAAGTCTTGGCATGTAAAAATTTGCTGAACTGAACCGAAATATAAGAACTCTCTATTAAGGTTACATCTTAATGTTACTGCAAAATTAAACTGTTACATGAATTTGTACAGTTAATACATTAGCGTCCCTAATAGTTAGTCTGTCTTTGTTTTGCCTTGACAGTTTTCACAGCCACTTAGTTGTAAATAAAATCAGTTTTATGGTAGAGCAGTTTCTCTAAGGCAAGAAAATCTATATTACTCCAGAAGAAGCCATTATGACTGCTGTGGCAGAACATGCAGATATATTTAGATAATCACTTTTGATTTCAGTAGCATCATCGCCATTCTGCAAAGACTCTGTACTTTGCACAACTACTTGTAAACATTTTTATTTTGTTAATCACTAAGATCTTCAATGCTTTTTCAAAACTTTACCATAGCTGACTTAGAGGCATTTTCATGACTTTTCTGAGAAATGAAATTTGAACATTGTTTTTGGGAAGATGTTGAATCACAGATGTTCTAATGAATATCATCATTATTATTTTGTCTTATAAGAATGACCATATTAACTAGTTATTCTTTCAAAATTCTTACCTCCAGCCCTGATGTAATATTATGGTGTTGATAGTAGCATGTACCTAGCACAGCCATTAATCATAACAGTGGTTCTTACTTTAGGTCTTAACGATTCTCTTGGCTTTGAGAAATCAGGAGGTTAACTAAAAATTAGAGGAGCACGGGCCAGGCACCCTTTGAGAACAATTCAGTGTTTACGTGCTGCCTTTGTCACTGGTAATTTGCCATTTGAATATGTGGGTATGGATTTGTGACAGACCTGTACCCCCTCCTCCCATACACATAGTACCATCATCAGTGGATCTTAACCTAGCTGAGTCTAGACTTCAGGCTTCCATATTTGAAATGTTTTGTTACTTCACTAAATGCTGGGCCCGACTAGTAATAAAATCACCTCACTGCAGAATGTAACATAATATGAGTCTATCTTGGCTTTTGTTTAGGATGGTAGAAACTAGGAAAACTTGGTCATAATAGTTTCAGCACGGTGTTTCACCGTTAAACAGTGTTTTATGATAGGTACCTTAGAAGAATGTTGTGGAGGCAGAGACCTATGTTTGTATTTGTCTTGAATATTTATTGTGGGCTTAGTGTAGCTTTTGAATTGTGGCTGAGGACAAGAGATTTATTTATTTATTTATTTATTTTATGCTCTGAGATTTGGCACTGGGGGCGAGGAATTTTTATTTATTTATTTTATTTTTGGCTGCATTGGGTCTTCGTTGCTGTGCGCAGGCTTTCTCTAGTTGTGGTGAGCGGGGGCTACTCTTCGTTGCAGTGTGAGGGCTTCTCATCGCAGTGGCTGCACTTGTTGTGGAGCACGGGCTCTAGGTGCACGGGCTTCAGTAGTTGTGGCTCACGGGCTCTAGAGCGCAGGCTCAGTAGTTGTGGCACACGGGTTTAGTTGCTCCACGGCATATGGGATCTTCCCGGACCAGGGCTCTAACCCGTGTCCCCTGCATTGGCAGGCAGATTCTAAACCACTGCACCACCAGGGAAGCCCTATATCTATTATCTTGACCCTTTTTTCTGTTCTCTTAAAGTTCTTGACAGGTAAGAAATTCTAGTAGGAGGTGAGAACCATGAATTCTGCTAATTTACTGTCTTCCTGTAAGTTAAACTGTGTCACTGAGTTATTGGAAATGCCTGCAAATTGGCTTTAGTGTGGAACTTTGAGACTAAATTAAATCTATGTCAGTTTCATCAATACAACATTGGTATGAAAGTCAGAGATTACCAGACCATACATTAAATTTTGGGGCCAAATCCAGTATATTTGTACAATATTGTAATGGAGTTTGGAGTCTTGAGCAAGTTTCTCATTTTCTATTATGTTGATTTGATTTGGGGGTGTAGCATATTTAAAAATGAAGATTTTTACCAGTCAATCTGTCAGACCACTACTAGCCTGCCCAAATATTATTTTAATGATTAGAATAAAAATTTGAATTTTATATACTTGGCTTCTTTACTGGTGTGCTCTGGCATTTTGCCAGGTTAAGGATTTTTCATCAAACTTACCACTAAATTTTGACCACTGTGTAAAAACTTTTACTACAACTGAGGATATAACCTGCACAGTGTTGTCTGTTAGATTCTTATTCATTGAACTGAGACAGTTCTGAATGTGGTAGAGAATTAGGTACAACCAAATAGTGGAAGTCTTAGTTTAAAGGCAAGTTGGAGTCAGAAAAGGTTTGTGTTCTTTGGTATACATGACAACTTTTTTTAATAACGGTATATAAGAGTACATGGTCTGTGCAGCAAAAAAAATGTCCCAAGGCTAAAGTGAAGCCAATAGAATGATAATGTAACTGAAGAAACAATTTAATTAATTTCAAATGTGCTACCCCAAATTCTGCTGCTCAGTGGGACATAGAAAAATGGTAGAAGATCACGGCTAGAGTTTCAAAACTGGTAGGAAGTGGTTCTGGGTCTTTGAAACTGTTTTGTAATTATAGCAGATTCACAGATACTTGGAAACAGTGCTTACTAAGAAAAAGTAAACTACCTTTTGATAACTATAAAGGGAAAATAATAGTTTTTTGTTTGCTCAATGAAAAGATTTTAATTTAGAATTAAAAAATTTTAATGGGATTTTTAAAAAGCTGCATAGGGACTTCCCTGGTAGTGCAGTGGTTAAGAATCCACCTGCCAATGCAGGGGACACGGGTTTGAGCCCTGGTCCGGGAGGATCCCACATGCCACGGAGCAACTAAGCCCGTGTGCCACGACTACTGAGCCTGCGCTCTAGAGCCCATGAGCCACAACTACTGAGCCCGAGCGCCACAACTACTGAATCCTGCGCACCTAGAGCCCATGCTCTGCAACAAGAGAAGCCACCACAATGAGAAACCCACGCTCCACAATGAAGAGTAGCCCCCGCTTGCCACAACTGGAGAAAGCCCGTGAGCACAGCAACCAAGACGCATCGCAGCCAAAAAGAAATAATTCATTAGTTAAAAATAATAAATAACAAGTGTTGGTAAGGATGTGGAAAATTAGAACACTTGTGTGTTGCTCGTGGGAATGTAAAATGATGCGGCTGCTTTGAAAATGGTATGGTGATTCCTGAGAAAATAAAACAGAATTACCAAATGACCCAGCAATTCCACCTCTGGATATATACACAAAAGAAGTGAAAGCAGGGACTTCCCTGGTGGTCCAGCGGTTAAGACTCTGCACTCCCAATGCAGGGGGCCCGGGTTTGAGCCCTGGACAGGGAACTAGATCCCGCATGCTGCAACTAAGAGCCCAAATGCCACAACTAAGACCAGGCGCAGCCAGATAAATAAATAAATAAATAATTTTTAAAAAATGACAGCAGGACTTGAAAAGATATTTGTATACACCTATGTTTATAGCAGCATTATTCACAATAACTAAGAGTTAGAAGCAACCCAAGTACCTACTGATGGATGAATGAATAAACAAAATGTGATATATACATAGAATGGAATATTATTTACCCTTAAAAAGGAGGGAGGTTCTTTTTATTTTATTTTATTTTTATTTATTTATTTATTTTTGGCTGTGTTGGGTCTTCGTTTCTGTGCAAGGGCTTTCTCTAGTTGTGGAGAGCGGGGGCCACTCTTCATCGCGGTGCGCGGGCCTCTCACTATCGCGGCCTCTCTTGTTGCGGAGCACAGGCTCCAGACGCGCAGGCTCAGTAATTGTGGCTCACGGGCCTAGTTGCTCCGCGGCATGTGGGATCTTCCCAGACCAGGGCTCGAACCCGTGTCCCCTGCATTGGCAGGCAGATTCTCAACCGCTGTGCCACCAGGGAAGCCCAAGGAGGGAGGTTCTGATATATGCTACAACATGGATGAAGCTTGAAGATATTATGCAAAGGAAAATAAGGCAGACACAAAAGGACAAATATTGTAGGATTCCACTGTTGTATCTAGAATAGTCAAATTCATAGAGACAGAAGGTAGAATGGTGGTTGACAGGAGCACAGGGGAGGAGACAATGGGGAGTTATTGTTTAATGAATATGGAGTTTCCATTTGGAATGATGAAAAAGTTCTAAAAATGGATGGTGGTGATGACTGCACAATGTAAATGTACTTAATTCCACAGAACTGTACACTTAAAAATGGTTAAAATAGTAAATATTCAGTTATGTATAGTTTAACACACACACACACACACACACACACACACACACACAAAGAACATATCATCATATCTGTGATGCAGGCATTAGAAAGCCAGTACTGCCACTCTACAACTGCAGCTGCTTCCTGACACAAAGTCAGTGACTAGAAACTGGAGAATTACTTGTACACTCACATACAACCAACATTTCAATAGTCTTTCTTTTGGATACCCAAAACTTCAGGAAAATGGCCCCTACTTCACTTTCTGCTTTCCTCTCATGTCAGAGCATCTAGCTGGCTGAACCTAATTCACGTTTAGAACCCTAGTTGCAAGGGATCCTGGGGAATAATTTTTACCTTTTTAACCTCTGTAGTACAAAAGACAACTAGAGGGAGATTGGAAAGGATCCTGAGTGCCAATTCATCATATTTGTGAAAGGATCCTGAGTGCCAATTCATCATATTTGTCACAGGCACTGAGTCAATGGTGATTCATAGATGGTAATACTCCTTGTAGTCAAGTCATCATTTCCAGTAGTTGGCCAGATTGTCCTGCAGCTGGTCAGTCACAAAGATAGGATAGGACAAAACAAATAGCTTCAGTGAGGCAGAATAGGGGAAAAGTTTGTTGATAGTTATTGTCTCCTTTTGCAGTTCTGGGCTGATTGTGCTTAGTTTGTTAAACCTAATATACAGTATTTGCAGTTTTAATATGGTAACTGAGTTTTAATAAGTAAATGAGTTATTTACATTATCGTGAAGATAATTTAGTGCATGTCACTCCATTGGTATGCATTAAAGGCTCATTGATTAAAGAACAGTCATGCTACTGTTAAGAAATACCAGATAAGCTGTTTTCATTGTATTAAGTATGGAGATAAGATCATGGGAAATATGCTGAGCTCTTTTGCTTTCAAGCTGCTGACATCTTTAATTAGTATGAATTAAATTTGGAGAGAAAAGAAATAAATTTTCTAGTAAATGAACAAGTTGATGTGCTGAAAATTGCATTTTTTAATAGTTTTCAAGGGACTTCCCTGGTGGCGTAGTGGTTAGGACTCCGCGCTCCCAATGCGGGGGGGTCTTGGTTCGATTCCTGGTCAGGGAGCTAGATCCCACATGCATGCTATAACTAAGGAGCCTGCCTGCTGCAACTAAGGCCTGGTGCAACCAAATAAATAAATAAATAAAAATAAATATTAAAAAAAATAGTTTTCAAAAATTTCTCACCGGAGTCCATCCAAAAGATAAGAAATGTTTTGTTCCACTCTGTACAGAACAGTCAGCTACTTTAGTTTATCTGTTATCTATGAGTTGGAACTAAGTTTGAGTAATGCCTCTTGATGGTAAGATTCTGCATGAGTGGACTATTCTCTCAGTGCCTTGATAATAACATATTGACCTTTGATAACTAATTTCTTAATTGCTCATGATTTCAGAATAAACTTCTTTTAAATTTTATCTCAAATTGAAATGTTTCCTTTACGTACCAGTTAACATTTTGGACAAGTACCAGGCTTTGCATGCAGTGCTTTTTGATGTGGATCAAACTTTAATGACGTAGCTAGGAGCTAGTGTCTAAATAATATGTCAGATTTTTCAATTCTATTATTCTACTTCTATAAATCTAACCCAAGGCACTGCAGTACTATTTGTAATAGTAATAAAATTGTGAACAGTTGCCGACAGTGGAGAAATGGACAAATTATTGTATAGCCATACAATGGAATGTCCTTTTCAAAGGATAGTTTGATAACATTAGACAGGACTCATGCAATAATGTTAAGTAAAAATGATACAGAATTACCAATGGTATGATTTCTCTATAGAAATTTTCTCTATAGAAAATTCTGTGGATGAAAGATAAATAAAAAATTGCAAGCATTAGTTCTCTGGGGGGGTACTTTTGAAATTATATTTTAAATGTTCTTCAACAAATATGTATTGCTTCTATATATTTTTCTGTCTTTTTATTGTAGAAGTGCATTACTCTAAAAGATCCAAACAATGCAGAAATTTGTAGACTACAAACTATAAAAGTCCTTCAGTCACCTACCTAGACAAAAGAAGTCCAGTTTATCAACTTGTTCTTTTATGGATTTTGCTTTTGTTGTCATATCTAAGAAATCTTTACCTAACCTAAGGTCAGAAAGATTTTCTCCTGTGTTTTCTTTTAGAAGTTTTCTAGTTTTAGATTTTACATTAGGTCTGTGATCCATTTCAAGTTAACTTTTTATATGTGGTGAGAGGTATGGATT
The DNA here is from genome assembly GCF_965194805.1 of Balaenoptera borealis. Classification (NCBI taxonomy): domain Eukaryota; kingdom Metazoa; phylum Chordata; class Mammalia; order Artiodactyla; family Balaenopteridae; genus Balaenoptera; species Balaenoptera borealis. Next base: position 59,928,888 of record NC_138874.1, read on the forward strand.
AATGTTTTTTGCATATGGTTATTCATTTGTTCTAATACGATTTGATGGAAAGACTATCCTTTCTCCACTGAATTGCCTTTGCACATCTGTAGAAAATCAGATATCCATATGTATGTAGGTCTATTTCTGGATTCTCTATTCTGTTCCATTGATTTGTATATCTTTATGCCAGTACTACTTTGTCTTGATTAGGGTAGTATGATAGAATTCTAAAATGACCTCCAGTGACCTTTGTATAGTGGGAAGGACCTGTGAGTCTGATTATCACTCTGTGATTATGTTATATTATATGGCACAGTTGACTAAGAAAGGGAAATTATCTTAGTGGACCTGACCTCATCAGCCAGCAAAGGACTGGGCTTTTCCTGGAGAAAGAGATTCTAAGTACAAGGGGGATTCAACAAAGAAAAAGCTGCTGGTTTTCAGAATAGGAGGAGGCCCTGAATGCCAGTGGCCACTAAGTTTACAGTAATTTGTTACACAGCAGTAGAAAACAAACACTGTATATAGTAAGTCTTGTAATTAGCTATCTAATCTTATTCTTTTTCAAGGTTGTTTTGGTTATTCTGTGTCCTTTGCATTTCCATATCAACTACTGAAATAAGTTTATCAGTATCTATAAAAAAGTCTGTTGGGATTTTGATTGGGATTCCATGAAATATATAGATCAGATTTTGGAAGAACTGATGGATGTCAATGAAAAATTAACCAGTCAATCTAAGAAAGAAACGGAAAATTTTATGTGAGCCAAATTGAGCACTGTAACCCAAGAACAGCACATCAGAAAGCTCTCAGAGCTGTTCCACCAATAAGAAGTGTAGGCATAGTTATATAAGTTTTTTTGAGACAGAGGGCTGTACTTTAAATGACGTTTTATTGACAGTTACACGCTCCAGATCTAAAAGTTGTGTGGCCCCTTACAAGATCAAGAAGGAATGTTATCTCTTTTTTTTTTTAATACATTTATTTATTTATTTATGGCTGCATTGGGTCTTCATTGCTGCATACGGGCTTTCTTTAGTTGTGGCGAGCGGGGCTAGTCTTCGTTGCAGTGCGTGGGTTTCTCATTGCAGTGGCTTCTCTTGTTGCGGAGCACGGGCTCTAGGCGCATGGGCTTCAGTAGTTGTGGCACATGGGCTCAGTAGTTGTGGCTTGTGGGCTCTAGAGCGCAGGCTCAGTAGTTGTGGCACATGGGCTTAGTTGCTCCGCGGCATGTGAGATCTTTCCGGACCAGGGCTCGAACCCGTGTCCCCTGCATTAGCAGGCAGATTCTTAACCACTGCACCACCAGGGAAGTCCTGGATATATTTTTGATAGGCTGATTGTTGGATAAGCGAAAGAGAGGTGACAAGGATGATTCAGTTTACCAAGTTCTAAGGTGGATTCTTTTTTTAAAAGAATATTTTCTTGTAAATCGTTCTTTTTTTTTTCAATGTTTATTTATTTATTTTTGGCTGCGTTGGGTCTTTGTTGCTGTGCGCGGGCTTTTCTCTAGTTGTGGTGAGCAGGGGCTACTCTTCGTTGCGGTGCTTCTGTTGTTGTCCAGTGGCTTCTATTGTTGCGGAGCACAGGCTCTAGGCACGCGGGCTTCAGTAGTTGTGACATGCAGGCTCAGTAGTTGTGGCGCACGGGCTTAGTTGCTCCACGGCATGTGGGATCTTCCCGGACCAGGTCTTGAACCTGTGTCCCCTGCATTGGCAGGAGGGTTCTTAACCAGTGCGCCACCAGGGAAGCCCAAAGGTGGATTCTTAACCACTGCGCCACCAGGGAAATCCCAAGAAGGAATGTTATCTTTTAAGGAGTTGTCTTGCTGGTGCTAGGAGAACGTTGCTCTTTATGGCTGAGCAGGTATTTATGCCAACGCGGGAGGTTTGGTTGATGCGTAATACAGATACACAGTTCTCAGTAGTGGGGAGAGAGGAGGCCAAAGGGCAAAGAAAATATTTTTGTGTTTGAATTCTTCTTGTCTGGACATAAAATATGAATTTTATTTCACAGCATTTTTATTTTCTTAAAAATTTGAGTCTTTTGACCCACCCATGTCACTATTTATTTAGATCTTTAATTTCTCTTAGCAATGTTTTATAGTTTTTAGTGTACAGATCTTTCCCATGTTTGGTCAGATTTATCCTTGGGCATTTTATATTTTTTGGTGCTATTGTAAATGGTATTATTTTGTAAATTTCAATTTTTTGATTGTTTATTTCTAGTATATAGAAATACAATTGATTTTTGTATGTTGATATTAAGCCATCTTGCTAAACTAATTTATTAGTTCTAGTAACTTGTGTTTGTGTGTATGTGTAGATTCCACTGAATTTTCTACATAGATTATCATATTGTCTGCAAATACAGTTTTGTTCCGTCCTTTCCAATCGTATGCCCTGTATTTCTTCTTCTTGCCTTATTCTACTGGTTAGATTGCTCAGTGTTTTACCGAAATGGTGAGAGTAGACAGTCTTGCCTTGTTCCTGATATTAAGGGGAAAGCCTTTAGCTTTTCATCATTAAGTATGATGTTAACCATAGGTTTTTCAAAGATGTCCTTTATCAACTTGATGAAGTTTCTCTTTATTTCTAGTTTGCTGAGAGTTTTTCATCGGGAATGAATATTGGATTTTGCCAAATGCTTTTTTGTCTTTTGAGTTATTGTGTGGTTTCCCTGTTTTAGCCTATGGTGAATTATTTTTATTTTCAAGTGTTAAACTAACTTTGCACTCCTGAGATAAACATCACTTGGTTATGTTGTGTTATCCTTTTAAAATATTGTTGGATTTGATTTGCTATCAGGCCGTAGTTTTATTTTCTTGTAACGTCTTTGTCTGGTTTTGGTATCAGGGTACTACTGGCCTCATGGAATGAATTCAGAAGTATTCCCTCCTCTTCTGGAAGAGTTTTATTTTAGTAGTCCATTTCTCCCAACTTTTGTGCTATTGTTGACATATTTTACTTACATATTTACCCATATATCTACCATTTCTGGTATTCATATTTTCAAATGATGGCATTTTTGTTCTGCCTGAAGGACTTCCTTTTCACATTTCTGGTAGCTCAGGTCTGCTCGAGATGAAATTATTCAGTTTTTGTGTGTCTGAAAAAGTATTTGTTTTACCTTTGTTTTTGATCAACATTTTACTATTCATAGAATTATAGGTTGATCATTTTTTTTCTTTCAGTGTTTTAAAGACATTGTTTCACTGTCTTCTAGCTTGCAGTGTTTCCAGTGAGGAATCTGCTATCATTCTTATCTTTGTTCCTATGTGTATAATGTGTGTATCCTCTCTTTTTACTTTTAAGATTTTCTCATTGTCATTGATTTTGAGTAATTTGATTATGATATGGTGTGGTATAGTTGTATTTGTTTGTTTGTTTGTTTTTTATTTATTTATTTTTGGCTGCGTTGGGTCTTTGTTGCTGTGTGCGGGCCCTCTCTAGCTGTGGGAGCGGGGGCCACTCTTTGTTGTGGTCCACGTGCTTTTCACTGCGGTGGCTTCTCTTGTTGTGGAGCACGGGCTCTAGGCACGCGGGCTTCAGCAGTCGCGGCTCGCGGACTCAGTAGTTGTGGCTCGTGGGCTCTAGAGCACAGGTTCAGTAGTTGTGGCTCACGGGCCTAGTTGCTCTGCGGCATGTGGGATCTTCCCGGACGAGGGCTCGAACCCGTGTCCCCTGCATTAGCAAGCGGATTCTTAACCACTGCGCCGCCAGGGAAGCCCCGGTGTGGTATAGTTTTTTGTGTGGTTCTAATGTTTGGAGTTTATTGAGCTTTTTGATTTGTGTTTATAGTTTTCACCAAATTTTGAAAAATGTTAGCCATTGTTACTTCAGATATTTATTTCTGTCCTCTCCTCTCTCTCTCGTTGTTTGGCGACTACCATTATGCATCTATTAAGTTGTTTGAAGTTGTCCCATCTCTCACTGATATTCTTTTTTTTTTTTTAATCATGGTAAAATATACATAACAAACTTATATTTTAACCATTTTTAAGTGCACAGTTTAGTGGCATTAAGTACATTTACATTGTTGTGCAACCATCACCACCATCCATTTCCAGAACTGTTTCATTATCCCAAGTGGAAACTTTGTACCCATTAAACAGTAATGGGTATTTGTCTCCTACTGCTCAGTCCCTGGAAACCAACATCTACTTTCTGTCTCTATGAATTTGACTACCTCATCCAAGTGAATCATACAATATTTGTCCTTTTGTGTCTGGCTTATTTCACTTAGTACAATGTCTTCAAGATTCCTTTTAAAGGCTGAATAATATTCTCTTCATTTTAAAAAATTCTGTTTTTCCTGTGTTTCATTTTGAATAATTCCTATTGTTATGTCTTCAAGTTTACTATACTTCTGCAATATCTGATCAGCTGTTAATCCCATCCAGTGTGTTTTTTATTACATATCTTGTAATTTCATCTCTAGAAGTTTGAGTTGGATCTTTTTTATGTGTCTATATCTCTATTTAACTTTTTGAACATTTGTAATACAGTTATCATAACTATGTTAATTTCCTTGTCTGATAATTTTATTATCTGTGTCAGTTCTGGGTCAATTTCAATTGATTTTCTACTCATTATAGATGAATTTTTCTACTTCTTTGCATGCCTGGTAATCTTTGGTTGGTTGCCAGACATTGTGATTTTACCTGTTGGGTGCTGAATACTTTCTTATTCCTATTAATATTCTTACGCTTTGTTGTGGGATGTAGTTAAATTACTTGAAAACAGTTTGATCCTTTCGGTTCTGCTTTTAAGATTTGTTTGGCTGGACCAGAGACATGTTTAGGTTTAGGGCAGGATTTCTCAATATCAGCATTATAGCACTTTGGGTCAGATAATTCTTTGTTGTGAGGGGCTGTCCTGTGCATTGTAGAGTGTTTAACAGCGTACGCAGCCTCTAGTCTTTAGATGATCCCCTAGTTGTGACAACCAAAAATGTCTCCAGAAATTGCCAGATATTTTGGGGGGGCAAATTGCCCTCAGTTGAGAACTACTGTTTTAGGGTTAATTTTGCCTTACTGCTATGGAAAGATCTTATTGTGTACTCTACCCAGTGCCCCACGAATCATGAGATTTTTCATTTTTTTCCAGTCTGGTTGTTTATAGTAGGCACTTTTAGTGGTCTTGTGTGAATACTGGGCGTTATTGCCTCTAATCTTTCTGGGTGGTTCTTTTTTCAGTCTTGTTTGGTTTCCTCACGTATATGTGCTGATCAGCATTCAGCTGCCTATTCAAGGGAGATCCTTTGCAAATCTCTGGAGTTCCATCTTAGTCTGCTTGGGCTGTTATAACAAAAATACCATAGGCTGGGCAGCTTAAACAACAAATCTATTTCTCGCAGTTCTGGAGGCTGAGGAGTCCAAGATCAAAGTGCCAGCAGATTTGGTGTCTGTGAGGACCTGCTTCCTAGTTCATAGATGGTCATCTTCTAGTTGTGTCTTTACATGACAGAAGGGAAGAGAGAACTCTCTGGGGTGTCTCTTATAAAGGCATTAATTCCGTTCACGAGGGTTCTGCCTTCATGACCTAATCACCTCCTAATACTATCCTATTGGGGGTTAGAATTTCAACATATGAATTTGGGGGGAATATAAACATTCAGTCCATAACAAGTTCTCTGTCTGTGTATCTTTCTCCTCTCTAGTATTCTATCCCAGGTACACTAGCCACCTTGATTTCCCTAGACTCTCAGTTCCTTTGCAACTCACCAGGTCTGCTGGGCCTCGCCCAGTTTATATCCTGTACCACTCATGGCTGGGGCAGTAGGGCTCACCTTGTTTCCTACTCTCAAGGATCTCCTTTGTTGTCTGGTGCCCACTGTCTTGAAACTGGTTTTCTCCCCATATATTTTATCTATTTTTTGGCTGTTTCAGGTGGAAAAGTAAATCTGGTTTCTCTTATTGCATCTTGGTCAGAAGCAGAAGTCTCTTTAACTGATAGTTGATTCATATTAATTATTGGTTAAAGCTGAAAGTATTCTGAAACATTTACTTACCTAATTTCTTCATTATGTATATTTGTATGAAACTTATAGCTGTCATATTCTTCGTTAAAAGTCTCCTGTTCCCTGTAGTTCCTATGGTACAATGTAAATATTAAATTTCCTTGAAGCCTTTTATCATCTGTTAATATACCTCTTTAATGCAGGTTTTCATAGTGTTATCTAAATATGGGCCTCTAACTGTATGTAGTAGCATACAGTTAACGGGTGTGCCCTGACCTGATGAAGCACAACAGTGCAATGCGTCATGCTTTTAGGGCATTGCCACAGCAGGCTCAAAGACTTCCAGGAGGCTTTCTAGCAGCTAAAACACCAGCATCAAAGCCTGTTTGTTAGCCACATTGAGGGTATAAAGAACAGATTGTTAGCCAGATTGAAGGTGCTATAAGACAGAAAAAAAAAATAACCATGAAAGAGATCATTTTGAGCATTGTGTGAGATGAAACTACTGAAGAATAAGGCTAAAAGGATGGGGGTGACTTGGAGCCCGTTGGTGGTAAGCTGTTAGAAAAAGGAGAAAGGTAGCAGAATAGAAGTAAAATGACAGAAGGAATCTGGCCTTATTTTGTATGAGAAGAGCTTCTCATACTTATTACATCGTAATTGTTGCAGAGTTTGTAGCATGTGCTTGTTGGATATTCAGGGATATTCTCTGAAATAATTTATTCAGAGAATACCTTGGGGAAAAGATATGTATGTAGTGTGTAGGATGAAGCCATCTGGCTATCTATATGGGCTAAAACATAGCAAAATCATTTAAAATGGAACTATATATATGTAATACATGATATAAAATTATATATATCACTGTGTATAAATTCCATGAGTTGAAAGTGAATAAATCATAATTCCTTGGCCTTTGGGGTGGCACTGATATACTGTAGGTTAAAAAAAAAAAAAGTTGAGTATGATTTTTTGTAGCTCTGCAGTGTATAAGAATTAGCCTTTTAAAATATGTCCTTACAGATGCATGTACTGTTAATTTTTTAAGACTGAAAAGCTATTGTGGATTAATACTATTAAAAGCTCTGTTTTGAAACACTGTGATTTAAGGTTTCCAAAAACTAGGATTGCTTTTTAGTAATTAAGAAACAAATATTTAATGGGCATGTTTCTTGTTGGCTGAATACTTTTGATGGTGTAAGAGGTACTTAGGTAGTTGAGTATCTGCCTTTTTCAGGTGATTTTAAGTATTCATGGCAAGAGTTTGTGTGGATAGAAGAATGCAGAAGTAGCAGCTTTTTACTTTCCTTAGCATAAGGAAGCATAGAAAGTTTTTCATAGCCAAAAATGCATGTTGTAAGGGAATGATAAGCACTAAAATCAGGAATTACTACATCTGAGAGGAGAGGAAGGGGTTGCTATCAGGGAAGGACATTCACTTGTATTGATGTTTTGTTTTGCTTTTAAAGCAAACTTTTAAAATGAAGTTCAACGTATGTAAAGTGTAGATCATACGTATACAGATTGATGAATTTTCACTTGTATAACTAATACCCAGATTAAGAAACAGAACATATGTATTGGCACTGTTTGGTTTTTTTTTTTTTTTTTCTTTCAAGCTGGGTAGTGGGCACATGGGTGTTTGTTGTACCATTCTTTCTCCTTCTTCTTCTTTTTTAATGCTTTAAAGTTTACCTACTGTGGGTTTTTTTTTAATATATATAATATTTATTTATTTATTTTGGTTGCACCAGGTCTTAGTTGCGGCACGTGGGCTCCTTAGTTGTGGCATGTATGTGGGATCTAGTTCTCTGACCAGGGATCAAATCCGGACCCCCTGCATTGGGAGCGCGGAGTCCTATCCACTGCGCTACCAGGGAAGTCCCCTTGCTGTGTTTTTTAAAAATCATCTCAGAAGGAAATATGGTCTTTAGAGATATGGAAAATGTCAGAAAGCCCACAGGCTTTAGTAGCTGAGAAAGTACTTTAGGGAACTAGGTTTTTTCTCCACGTAGGCCTTTGTCTCCCGTATATCTGATAAAGTTTATAAACCTGATATAGGCCCAAGTTACTGAACATTTTAAAATGGAAAAAGAACATAAACAGAACTGTGTGGGATCAAAGTAGTAAAAATTATTAGTACTTTTTGAAACAGCACATTATTGGCCTTTTATAATTGCAGTATAGGGAATTCCCCAGGGGTCCAGTGGTTAGGACTCCGTGCTTTCACTGCTGAGGTCCCTGGTTCAACCCCTGATCAGGGAACTAAGATCCCGCAAACCACGTGGTGAGGCCAAAAATTAAAATTAAAAAAAAAAAGGAAATACTATAATTGCAGTGTAAAATATGGCCCCTCAAATTTATGGTACATTGAAATGTTTTATCACTAAATCTCAATGATAGTTTAAGAAGAAAATTCCTTTTTCAATTCTGTAATGGAATATTCAAGGTATAGAAAGAAATGAGCTGTTAAGATATTTATAGATATTTATATCTAGTAAAGGCTTTATATTTGTTATAGAAATTATTTGTATAGTAGATAGAAATATGCTTAATCTAAGGGGTTTCCTGCAATTAGTTATCTATGTGCCTTTGTGGGGTTGTGTTGTTTTTTGGAGGCGGGGTGGGGGGGATACTTATTCCAAGAACATGAAGATTTCTGAAATTTGATTTATTTTTACGTATAACAAATCTTTCTATATATCTCATTTTATGAAAAGTGTTGAGTTATTTTTCTCAATTGTTCTCACCAGTAGGCTTTTTCTAATTAAGTTATGGCTTGCTGTGGTGTGGAAAAGCCATTTGTAAAATATTACCAAAAAAACATTTTGTAAAAATGTTCTGTCATTAGCTTTCCTTCTGCTATTGGGGTTATATGCATATAATTATTAGAATGTCAATCTGTTGAAAACTACTCATTAATGAATAATTTTTGTTTCTTTTACTCTCATCCGGAAGCCAATAGGGCAGTGTAGATGAATTACTGTTTCTGATGTGTTTACGTTTATTTTGTCTTCAAAGGAGTTGTTAGGACACCCTGAAATTTTTGTTTTATTTTCCTGTTTTCCCTTGACAGGGAGTGGAAGAGGAAATGGCTTTTCCTAATCAGCTCTGCATTCGCCGCTGGACTACCAAGCATGTAGCTGTTTGGCTGAAGGATGAAGGCTTTTTTGAGTATGTGGACATTTTATGCAATAAGCACCGACTTGATGGAATCACATTGCTAACGTTGACTGAATATGATCTCCGGTCTCCTCCTCTGGAAATCAAAGTCTTAGGGGACATTAAAAGGTTAATGCTGTCGGTCCGAAAATTGCAGAAAATACATATTGATGTTTTAGAAGAAATGGGATACAACAGTGACAGTCCCATGAGTTCCATGAGCCCTTTCATCAGTGCTCTTCAGAGTGCAGAGTGGCTCTGTAATGGGGAACCTTCACACGACTGTGACGGACCCATCACTGATTTGAATTCTGATCAATACCAGTATGTGAATGGTAAAAACAAACATTCTATTCGAAGATTGGACCCAGAGTATTGGAAGACCATATTGAGTTGTATATATGTTTTTATAGTGTTCGGATTTACATCTTTCATAATGGTTATAGTGCACGAGCGAGTGCCTGACATGCAGACCTATCCACCACTCCCGGATATATTCTTAGACAGGTAAGTTTTGTTTCTAGTTGCCACGTTTGTAGAAGATAGCTGTACTAGCAGTGATAATGATATATTCATGATAATTACGTTGTTTATTATTGTTGTTTTGGTTGATATATACTTCCCATTTGCTTTATCTGGTAGTATATAAAGATATGCTTTAGAATTGCCTTTTTCCCTTAGAGTAAACTAGACCTTAAGCCTAGATGAGTAGGAAGAACCACTGCTTAATTTATTTTTCTACAGCTATGTTATAGCTCCTTGGGCACTTCAGATTTTAAAAGGGTTTCCTGGAATGTTATATGTAATAAATGGAATTTGTTTACTTTTTTAAAAAAAAAGATGAACAGGGTTTTGCTTCTTTTAAAAATATGGGGAGGTCTCATGTATCATCAAATAAATTAGAACTATCATAAATACAAACTGATTCGTGGAAAGTATTCTGTTTTTATAAATACTGAATACATAAAAAAGAATATAGTATATTATATGAAAAATAAGAATAGAACAAAACTCAAAACTATTAGTTTTTATATTTGTGGTTTTAAAAAATCTTTTTAAAGTTTGTAGTGCTGTCTTATTTGTTTTTATAAAATGTGCCCTTCTGAAAGTGCCTTATAGTATATGGGTTTTTTTTAAATGAAATGAATTAAAATGTCCACGTTAAGATGGCAGAATGACATATATATAACATTTTATTCTCTCTCAAGCCCTGACTAAAAGTATAGTAAAGAAGTTGTGTTTGTTTGTTGGTCTTAAGTTGTAAACTTACAAGGAAAAGGTAGATAAGAGAGGAGAAAACAGCAATACATTTTTGGGAGTTTGAAAGCAGATGGGTGAGGGACTTCCCTGGTGGTCCAGTGGTTAAGACTCTGCACTCCAATGCAGGGGGCCCGGGTTCGATCCCTGGTCAGGGAACTAGATCCCATATGCCACAAATAAAAGATCCCGTATGCTGCAACTAAGACCCGGCGCAGCCAAATAAGTAAATGAATATTAAAAAAAAAAAAAGAAAAGCAGATAGGTGAGTGGCAACTAGCAGAGCTAAAGTAACCTAATTCTAAAGCAGCAGTCGGGAAAACTGAGAACCAACACAAACTATCTTGCAGATTTCTCAAAGCTCTGGATACTGTGGGTGAAAGGGTGGTGCTAAAATAAGAAAGCTGTTTAAGAAGCTGTTAGATCCCTATATCTCCTTCCCTGTTCTATCGTACACAATTTTTCCAACAGAAGACCCTAAGGAAGTAAGGAAGACAGCACGTGGATATCTGATGAAAGAGTACTCTAGGCAGAGGAAACAGCGAGGTGCAGGAATCCTGAATTGGTAGTAGGCTTAGCATGTTTAAGGAACAGCAAGTGAGAGATGGAGAGAACAGTTGGAGATGAGATCTGAGAGGAGACAGGAGTCCAGATTTTGTAGGTACTTGTAGACAATTGTAAGGACTTTAGCTTTCATTCTAAGTGAAAAGGGAAGCCATTGGAAAGCATTTAGGAGAAGAGTAGAGTGATCTAACTTCCATTTTAAAAGGTCACTCTAATTGTTGTTAATAGAATAGCCCGGGGGTGGGGATGGGAAAGCAGAGGTTAGTTAAATTATTGAATTCATCTAGACAAAGATGGGGTGGATTGGATGAGAAGAGTAGTGGTACATACATATATATGTGGGTGTGTGTAGATATACATATATGTATGTATATATATGTGTGTGTGTGTGTGTATGTATATACATACAGGCAACAAGATTTGCTTATGGATTTGCATGTAAGGTGTAAGAGAAAGAGAGAATTCAAGGATTATTTCAAGATTTTTGACTTGATCATCTGGAAGGATGGAGTTGCCCTTTATAGAGGTGGGAAGACTGTGGAAAGACCTGACTTGGAGAGAAAAATAAGGCTTTGGTTTTAGACATGTCAAGTTTGAAGTATCTTTTAACACCAAATCAGAAGTCAAGTAAGAGATGGAAAGATGAGTTAGTGTTCAGGGAGATCTAGGCTGAAATTTGGGAGTTACAAGTGTAGGTAAAGCCATGATATTAGATAATGTCTACTAGGAAGTGAGTTTAGAAGGGAAAAGAAGATTGAAGATTGAGCCCAAGAACAGGTATAATGTTTAGAGGTCAGAAAAGTAAGGCAAAACTAGTAAAGAAGAAGACTGAGGAGGTCAGGGCAGAGAGAGTGAGAGAGTATTATGGAAGCCAAGTTAAAAAAAAAAGAAGTATTTTAAGAAGACAGGAATAAATTATAATTAGCTGTGTCAAATGCTGCTGAGGGGTCAAGTAAAATGAGGATAATTGACCGTTGACTTTGACAAGAGTTAATAAGGGCAAAAGCCTGATTATAATGGGTTCAACAGAGAATGTGAGACTGGAATTTACCTAAAGGTATATCTCCACAAATATGAAACAGCATACGGACAGAGTTATTCATTGTGACATTAATTGTAATAATTATAAATATTGGAAATAATCTAAATGCTTATCTATGGAAAACCGGTTGAATATACTGTGGTACACCTATACAATAGAGCACTATTTAATCATAGAAAAGAATGAGGAAGATTTCTATGAACTGATGTGAAATGGTTTGTAGGAAAAACTCAGTAGCTGTGAAGCACCATGAGCATCCAGATCATGGTTTCTAAATACCAATCTGTACTAAAGGAACAGACCAGGGCTCCTTAGAGAAATGGCTAATTTTAAGTCTGGGGCATGGTAAGCATAAAATTAGCCTGAAACAGATTTTGTGCCATAAAGCAAGGAAGTGGAACCCTATCAAAAGAACATATGAGCTGGTTTTAAGGGGCTCCCACTGATCAAATTAGGACAGTTGGAACATCAAAAAGCATAATGATGGTAATGGATTATAATATACTGAGAAAGAAAAAGAATCTATGAACCCATAGTGATAAACAAAACAAACAAAAAGTGGTGGACTGAGAGGGGAAGTTCTTCAAGGGAATTATAGGGGAAGTTGAAGAGCCATAACCAAGCGCAGTACATGAACTTTAATTGAATCCTCGATCAAGAAAAAAAAAAAATACTGCTATAAAGGACATTTTAGGGACAGTTAGGAAAATTTGAATATGGATGGCATATTAAATGACACAGTTTAACACTAAATTGGTGTTACAGTTTCCTGGGTGTAATAGTGTATTGGGTTATGAAGAGGGTATCCTTCTTCTTAGGAGATACATGTTGAAGTATTTAGGGGAGAAGTGTCATAATGTCTGCAACTTATTTTGGGAAGGGTTTAGTCTCCTCCAAGAGTGTGTATGTGTATTTAGGTTTGTATAGAAAGAGGGAAGTAAAGCAAATATGGGAAAATGTTAATTATTGTAAACGATAGATTTAAGTGAAGAATACAAAGTATTTATCTTTCAGCTTTTCTTTTGTTATGATCAGAATTTTTCGAAGTAAAAAAATTGGGTAAAGAAATGAGAGAGAGGAAGAGAATGGGAAGAGAGAAATTGGAAACAATCAAGTCTTACAAGCCCTTAAAAGTTTTTCTATAAGGGCAACAGAGAAATGGAGTTGTATTAGAGAAAGGAGGAAAGGATATGGAGTCACCAGGGTTTTGTTTTGGATGGGCTATATTATACAGCATGATTGTTGTACTGATGATAGGAATGACCCAATTTAGAGGGAAGGAGATACTGTTAGAGGAAAGAGAGGGTATAATTGATGGAATAATATCCTTGAGTAGATGAAAAGGGGTAGGATCTAGTGGGTGGGAGAGGCTGGTCTTAGGCACAGGGTCTATTAATTCATAACAGAGGGGAAGACAGAAAATATGGAAACAGAGATATAAGGTTGCTAGATGTTATGGTAAAGCATGAGCAAGTCCTCTGCTGATTGTTTTTATTTCCTCTGAAAACAGAGATTTAGAAGAGAGAGAAGGTCAGAGCTTTGAGGAGAAAGGATGAAGTGTAAAATAGTCATCTATGAGAGTGAATAGACTTGTGTGATGTAGTAGCCCACTAAAGACCTCCTTGAGGTTAATAGTCACGTTGATATTGTGTGTTTTTACCAGCCTCAGTCAACTGCACAGATACAGGTATAGAATAGGTAGACGATTGGACTTAAGTGGGCTTGAAGTTTTGCTAGGCAATGCAATGAAGGAAAAAGAGGAAAGGGAGTGATTATAATGACTAACCATGGACATAGGTAGATAAGGAGGGACAGGAGGATATGAGGTAGGTGAAGGACAGTGAAAGTGTTATAAGATCTATGGATTTGGGGACTCAGAATTATTGAAGTTGGAGTACCAAAAGGAATAAGATGGAAAGACAAGAGGTGTTGGTTAGTATAGAATTCTTGACATTGAGATTATGAAGAAGAATCTTGATAATGACAAGATCGAGTTTATAACCGTGGATGGTGGGTCGCTGAAGTAGAGTAAAAGACGAGGTCATAGGAGGAGAAGTAAAAAGAGGAGTGAGAAGGATATATACCACAACAGGAGAAGTTTTGGAGAGTGACAGTGAACCAAAAACTAAAATCTCAAGAAATCAGAGAATGGATGCTGAGGTTCTATATGACTATGAAAGGCATAATGGGAAAAAAGAGGGAAATGATTGATCATGAGGATTTTATTTTAAAGTGTACAATTCAGTGGTTTTTAGGATATTTACAAAGTTGTGCAACCATCACCACTAATTCCAGAACGTTTTCAACAGCCCAATAGACTCATATCCATTATCAGTCACACCCCATTTCCCTCCTCCCTCCAGACCCTGGCAACCACAATCTACTTTCTGTTTCTATTTCTATGGATTTGTCTATTCTGGACATTTCATATAAATGGCCATTACAGCATGAGGCCTTATTTTGTGTCTGGCTTCTTTCATTTAGCATAATGTTTTTAAGACTCATCCATATAAGTAGTATGCATCAGTACTTCATTCCTTTTTATTACAGAATATTATTTCATTGTTTGGATGTACTACATTTAGCTTATCCATTCATTAGTTGATGAAGGTTTGAGTTGTGTCCACTTTTTGGCTACTATTAATAATGCTGCTATGAACATTCATATACAAAGTTTTGTATAGACATATGTTTTCAATTTGCAATGGGGGTTTGAAACCAAATTTTGCCTAACAGTCTACAGTGCCACCAGCTACAAAGCCCTGTGCTCTTAAGTATCTAAACTTTATTCACAGGAGAATGGTAGCAGGTGCTGTCAGCATTCCTCCTATATCCCCTCAGATCTCTTTTCCATTTTCTTGCACATTTATACTCCCAACATCCAGCAATTGTATGTCTTTGTTGGAGAACTGCTCTTGGGCTGCTGGAATACACTTTGCCTGCTTAAAAAGAGAGCCAAACATACTTGGAAATTTACGTTCCTTCAGCAGCAGCCCTTAACCAATAACTGATGAGGTGGGGTATAAATATTTCATTTCTCTTTGCCCTAATTAGGACAACTTTTAGGTTGGACCTACACTGTCTCCCAGAGTCCTCGCAGGGTTGAGCCAAAGTTACCCTTGTCTGAGTTTACCACAGGGCTTTGCTTGACGTCTCACTCTTGCCTTGCTTCCTTGCCTTCCTGATCTCATTTCCCCACTACCGTATATTTTCCCTTGGGAACATTCCTAATAACTTTCACAGTGATCTTTGTTTCAGAGTCTGCTTCTGAAGCTTACTTGACACAATTCCAAGAGCTTCAGCACATCATAAACAAAAAATTAGGAGATAGAGATGCTTCTAGAGGCAAGCCCACTTATATGTGAGGAGGGATAGCTAATAACCATAATAGAGAAAACAGAAGCACTATAAAAAGCACACATAAATAATGGAAAAACCACATTAATCTGGGGCTTCACTGCCTTTCATTTCTCAGTAGTCTCTGAGGTCATTACCATGTCCGGTGTAATAATCAGTGTTCACAGTGATGACTCTGAATTATGAAAGAAAATTAAATTCTATCCAGAAAAAAAAAGGCATAACATGTATAATGCATTTTAGAAAGCATTGCATCAGAATAAATATGAGATATTGAAAACACATTTGACAATTTCCTTACAACACTTCACTGAAAAAGAAACAAGAAAAAGTGGGGGTGGGGGCCCCCAATAATCCCATGAAGGCAGTAGCAGTGATAATAATGAAAATTTGGAAAGTAGAAAGCTAAGTGTCTCTTGTGAGGTTGGGAGTGGGGACTAGCGGTGCCCAAGAGGTGAGTCTGTTTGTACTGCAGTGCTCCAGAAAAACCCTCAAAACAGGAGGCATCAAACATCTCTCAAGACTGGGTATAGATAGGAGCTAAATATGGGAGAACTGGTTGAAAATCAATTTAAGACCTGTTCTACTGCAACAGAAGACAGGTGATTTGTTCTCCAGAGTAGTTGAATGTGAGGGACTCTAGACTCGGGGACACCATGCCCAGATGAGAACAAAGGTACCTGTTTTCATTGTATTTTCAAGGTGATTAACTGTAAATCTAGATCACAGAGACTTCCAGCTCCCTTCCTTAAGTAACCAGACTAAGTTCCCAGCCCCAGTCATACCCAGCCCCAGTCATACCCAGCCCCAGTCATACCCAGCCCCAGTCTTCCAAGCAGGAGAACAGATTCCTCTCCTTGGAAAACCTGCACAAGAGAAAAGGACTACAGATACTGTGGTAGGAGAGATATCCCTATCTCATCAACTAGACCTCTGTTCTATCACAGTGAAACCCATACTTCACAACCTCAGTCCATGCACACAGAGCATCACATTATTTTTTTTTTTAGTACTTCCCTGTCAAATATGAATGGTCAGTCAAGAATCACCAGACATTTGAGGAAAACAGATCAATGCAAATAGAAAAAAAGCAAACTGGGAAACACAAAATAGGGAGCAGAAGAACACTTCAAAAAAAATAACCATTCGTATACTCACAGATAAGAGATACTGCATTCTATAAGATAGTAACAGTAGACTATGAAAAAGGAAAATTCAGAGAAAAAAAGCTTTTGAAAAATAAAAAATGAAAGTAGAAATTTAAAATCCGGCAGGATAATTGGAACATGGATTTGATGAAATTGCCCAGCATGTAGAGCAGAGATAAGAAGTAGAGGAGGAAAAGTAAGATCAATCCACTTGGCCCAACAGTGGAAAAAATAGGGGTTTTAGGAAGAACATAGAGAAAATGAAGAGGAAGATATTATCTAAGCTATAATAAAAGGAAATTTCTCAGAATCAAAGAATGTGACTTCCTAGTTTGAAAGGGCCAACTGAGCACCCAGTACAAGAAATGAAAAATTTCAGAACACTAGGTATAGACAGAAGATCCTAAAAGCTTCTCAAGAGACAAAACAAGTAACACACAAAGATTGGAAATCCAAATAGCATCAAACTTCTTAGCAACCGTGGAAGTGAGATGACAATGGAACAAATGCCTCTAACGTTCTGAGACAAAATAATGTCTAACCTAAAATGTTCTGCCTAGGCAAACTACCAAATAGACATAAGGCTAGACCCAAGGGTATTTTAAAATTTGCAAGTCTCAAAAAAATTTACTCTCCAACCCCACAGCTACTAGAATTGCTAAAATGAAAAAAATTGCTAATGACAAGGCCTGACGAGGATTCAGAGCAACTGATGCTCTCATACTTTGCTGGTAGAAATGTAAAATGGTACAACTGCTTTGAAAACAGTTTGATAGTTTTTTAAGAAGTTAAACATAAACTTAACATAGGACTCAACAGTTTCATTCCTAGGTATTTACCCAAGAAAAATGAAAACCTACGTCCATGCAAAGACCTGTATGTGGTCTTTATTCATAATCACCCAAACCTGGAAATAGCCCAGAATACCCATCAACCTGTGAATGAACAAGGAAATTGTAGACAAAGAATAGATAAAGAATTAATTGTACATGCAATAACATGGATGAATCTGAAACATATTACGCTGAGTGAAAATAGCCAGATACAAAAGGTATTTGGACAAATACTGTGTGATTGCATTTATATGCCATTCTAGAAAAGGCAAACCTATAGGAATCAGAGATCAGATCAGTGGTAGCCCCCCAGCTGGAAGTGAGGAAGGGAATTGACTACAAAGGGACACAAGGGAACTTTTTGGAGTGATGAAAATGTTGTCTTTATTGTGGTGGTGATTACATGACTGAATGTGTTTGTCAAAACTCTTTGAACTGTATAGCTAAAAATGGTGAATTTTTCTGTTTGTAAATTAAACCTCAGTAAATCTGACATAAAAAAACAAGTTTATCCTCCATCCCTCCTCTGAGAAAATAATTCATGGATACACTACATCAAAACTAAGGAGTAAACTGAGAAAGAGGAGGACATGGGATTCAGGAAACAGAGGATCCAGTATAGAAAAGAGAAATTCCCAAGATGAGGGTTAAGTTTTATTCCAAGAAATAGCCATGCAGGAGGGACTAGAAAATGCAGCCTTTCTAAAGAAGGAGCTCTAGGAGAGATTTCTCCAAAGGAAACTTTGAAATTGATAGAATAGTCTGAAGATGAATTGGTGATAGGCACACAAGAAACAGAACAAACTTTTTTTTTTAAGTTATTAGCTCTGGAGAATTGTAAGAAGTTGTGTGAGAAAGGGATTTAATCTTTGCGTTCCATTGTCTTAGCTATGAACTATACTTAAACATTTCATCAAGTAAAAGCCAAAAATTATTTTAAACAAAATTATGAAATAATATTGAGAGCATGGGAGAGAAAGAGAGTGTGTGTATGTGTGTGTATGTGTTTTTGTGTGTGTGACTAGAAGATATAATGTCAAATAAAACGGAAGAATGAAAGTGACTGCCTCTGGAGAGCAAGAATTAGGTTTATGCTGGGGGTGGGGCAGAAAATTACTTTTACCATAAACACTGTAAAACTATTTAAAATATATACATATGTATATGTATACATATGCACACGTACACATATATAGGTTTTGTTTTTGTTTTTTTTTTAATTTATTTTTGGCTGTGTTTGGTCCTCGTCTCTGTGCGAGGGCCCTCCCCAGCTGCGGCAAGCGGGGGGCCACTCCTCATCGCGGTGCGCGGGCCTCTCACCATCGCGGCCTCTTGTTGCGGAGCACGGGCTCCAGACGCGCAGGCTCAGCAGTTGTGGCTCACGGGCCCAGCCGCTCCGCGGCATGTGGGATCCTCCCAGACCAGGGCTCGAACCCGTGTCCCCTGCACCGGCAGGCAGACTCCCAACCACTGCTCCACCAGGGAAGCCCCTATATAGGTTTTTTTAATGTTCATTTAAAAAGTTTAAATTTTTAGAAGTCATTTAAAGGGATCTTTTATCTGAAAATTTCTATTATGTGAAATAACCCTTTCCCCCATAATGCCAGATAAATAAGGCAGCAATAGATTAAAAATTCACAAGAGGAGGGGGCTTCCCTGGTGGCGCAGCGGTTGAGAATCTGCCTGCCAATGCAGGGGACACGGGTTCGAGCCCTGGTCTGGGAAGATCCCACATGCCGCGGAGCAACTGGGCCCGTGAGCCACAACTACTGAGCCTGCGCGTCTGGAGCCTGTGCTCCGCAACAAGAGAGGCCGCGATAGTGAGAGGCCCGCGCACCGCGATGAAGAGTGGCCCCCGCTTGCCACAACTAGAGAAAGCCCTCGCACAGAAACGAAGACCCAACACAGCCATAAATAAATAAATTAAATAAATAAATAAAGCATGACACAAAATTAAGAAAAAAAAAATTCACAAGAGGAGTCTTTATTTTCTGAGGTAATAGGTAAAAGATGAGTCCCTGAATGAAGACAATTGACTCTCTTCAGTTACTCTGAATAAGGTTTGGAGTAGACTGTTAATATCTTTCAGACTTCATGTCTTCTTTTTAAAAATACCTTTATTTCCTTAGTTATAAAATTAACATGCAATTGTATAAAAATTTTTAGTGTAAATTTACAAAGAATAAAAATAAAACTGTCAATAATCTTACCACCCAGAGATGACCTATTTGGACTAATTCATTTCCATCTCCTCCCTTCCACCACTCTCCTCCTTCTTTTCTTCCTCCTCCTCCTTTTCTCCTTTTCCTTCCTTCTTCTTCCTTCTTCTTTTTCTTCATCTTCTTCTTCTCCCTGCCCCCTTCTTTCTTTCTTTTTAATTGAGAATGTGACATGTCTTTTACTAGTGGGTAATCACAGGAGCTGTGGATTTGGTGAGGAAAGACAACAATGGAAAAGATAGAAGAAAACAAATATAAAACAAAGGAGGGCAGAGAGAGAAAGAAAGGAGTAAAACAAAACAAAAACTCTGTTTACTTGCTTGAAAACAAAATATACTAAAAAAAAGAGTAGTTGAGTTCAAGCCCTGACTGTCTGGATTCTGAAATGAGCACACCATTTAAGAAGTGAGCCTTTTTCCCCCTGTCTTTTGGGGGCAGTCCTGTATACAGGTCTGCCATGCTATATGGGAAAGGAGGAAAAAGTTGTTATTTCTTTACAGGGAACCATGACTGGGAATCACAAACAACAAAGAGGTCCTGGTAAATGAGGTACTTTATGAAATAGTTTTTTCCCCAGGTTCTCCAGATATCATCTTCTAAAAGAGGTAGAAGTTAAAGAAAACAGGGACTTCCCTGGAGGCGCAGTGGTTAAGAATCTGCCTGCCAGTGCAGGGGACATGGGTTCGATCCCTGGTCCAGGAAGATCCCACATGCCGTGGAGCAACTAAGCCTGTGCGCCACAACTACTGAGCCTGCGCTCTAGAGCCCACGACCCACAACTACTGAGCTCACGTGCCACAACGACTGAAGCCTGCGTGCCTAGAGCCGGTGCTCTGCAACAAGAGAAGCCACCGCAATGAGAAGCCCGCGCACCGTAACAAAGAGTAGCCCCCGCTCGCCGCAACTAGAGAAAGCCTGCATGCAGCAACGAAGACCCAACACAGCCAGAAATAAATTAATTAATTAATTTTAAAAAAAGTTAAAGAAAACAGTTTTAAGGTCATTATTAGCAGAGTATCTTACTGACAGGGTGGCGCCATTTACATACATATACTTCTTGTCAGTCCAAAATTTAAATTTTTTTCTGTTCCAGCGTTCCTAGAATTCCATGGGCCTTTGCCATGACAGAAGTATGTGGCATGATTCTGTGCTATATTTGGCTCCTGGTTCTTCTTCTTCACAAGCACAGGTACCTCTCTTATTCCATTAAAAGACTGAAAGTGTTTTGACTGTCTTATGCAAAGGTCATCAAACCTTGTTTCTTCCTTTGCTGTTTCCTTGTTACTTTCCTTCTCTAGTCATTGTGACATTGTAATTACTGACATAGGAAAATGTTTGGGTTTGATCAACAAAAGAGTCAGCCTCAGGTAGTACTTACATATTTAGTAATATTCTGAAGGTATTTTGCAGGGAAGGATTAGAGATGACGATATTCAGCCATGGGCCAACCACGGCAATCTAAGTCTAGCCTTGCCTTTCTTTGGAAACAAATTGGAAATGTCACTTTCTATAGAAGGCTAGAAACTCCTCCAAGGGACAGTCTTTGGTCAGATGTTTGGGTGGAAGGAATTATTCTCTGCTTGGAGGAGGCACATTAAAAAAGAGGTCATTTTGCACACTGTGCACATCTAGCAAATGTAGTTTACTTCAGATGGTATAGAAGATTGCTGAATAAGGAAGGTGCTTCTTTTGCACTTTCACAAGAGATATAAAGGGAAGAAGTTTTCTGCATTAAAAAAAAGGAGAAAAAGCATAAGAGGAGGCTACTTTCCTACTTCAATGAGGGGAAATTATTTAAGTAAAAGAATAAGGCATAGTGTGGAATCTAAAGAGTAATACAAATGAATTTATTTACAAAAGAAAAGCAGACTCACAGACATAGAAAACAAACTGATGGTTACCAAAGGGAAATGGAGGGGGGAGGGATAAATTAGGAGTATGGGATTAACAGAGACATACTACTGTATATAAAATAGACAAACAACAAGGATTTACTGTATAGCACAGGGAACTATCTTCAATATCTTATAATAACCTATATTGGAAAAGAATCTGAAATATATATGTGTGTATATATATAAATATGTATATAACTGTATCACTTTGCTATACACCCGAAACTAACACAATATTGTAAATCAACCATTCTTCAACTAAAAAAAAAAAAAAGGCATAGTGAAGAAAAAAAAGATCTGATAAAGTTGTGGGTCTGCTATCCATTGTCTTTGGACACTGAAGAGGAATAGGGACACTTTCGTGAATTTTTTATTCTTTCTCCTCACCAGGGAATGCTTGAGGTAAACCACAGTGATGGGCTTTAGGTCCTAAGCAGCAGTTATTTCAGTGCTTTGAAGGTGAAAAGAAGGGTTGATGATTGCTATTCTTGTCACACTTTTAGGCCATATTGCACTTCATTCTCTCTCACTTTGCAACAATATTTATAACTGGATTGCTTAAAACCAGAGGTGGTTTAAAAACACATGTATCACTGCTGCTTTCTGGTTTAACTTTGCCTCACAAGACCCTGTAGATTTGAATTTATCCACTCTTCAAAACAAGAAAGAGTTTACCTTATATAGGAAACCTTGGTAGGTTTAGCAAAGCGTAGCAGTGACCAGCTAAATGCAAGTTTTGATGTTTAATTAGTCAAAGAAAGTGTTTCTCAAAGTGTGGTCTTTGTAGCACTTTCTAGAATCACCTGGGCTCTTGTTAAAATTCAGATTCCATGTTGTCTTCCTCAAAAAGCTCAAAAAATGATAGCGTGGGAAAAAGAAGGCAGAGACTTTTGCTCTGGACTTTCCACCATATGGTAAGAAGATTCACCATAAATCCTGTGTTAAGAAAGGATTGCATCACTGAACTTGCAGGAAGAAAGGAAAATCTCCAAGAGCCCCAAACACACAAACACATGAAAAAGAAAACACAGAAAAAATAATCTGTGGTGTACAATCAGAGGAATGAGTAAGCATCTCTGAAAAAGCATTCCACTGGTTGTAATGCCAGAGCTAAGATAAGGAGACTAAGCCTTAGGTATCTAACAAAGTTGAGTGGCTGATACCAAGACTCCCAGATTAAGCTGTGGATTTTGGAATGGGCTAGAGTGTTCTCAAGTCAGTAGGGCTAACTGGGTCTCAGAAGAAACGAATTTAATTCTTCTCTGGATGACAGTATATTCAATTTAGGCTCCTGTGTTTTCCCAAAATATTGGAGAGCAGGGCTATTAAGAAAGGTGAGAAGTGGTAGAATCCTCCTGCTTTGAGTTGGGACCCTCTCCATTCAGTGTTACTTTTTCTCTTTCTTACCTTCTTTTCTTCTTTTTTTACATTACCACTGCTACACTCTAGAAGTAGTAGTGAACCAGAAATGAAGCAAACCCTGCAGGGACTGAAACCTAGCTTGAAATAATTTCAGTTTCTAAAATTGCATTAAGGTGACCCCAGATTGTTAAAGCCCATAACCACTTGCCAAAAGAAATATCAAATCTCTCTTTGGGAAGATAATATAGGCCTAAATTTAATTCTAAAATTTTTTATATACAATATCTGGCACTCAAGTAAATAACTAATAAAGGGGTACATAAGTATATAAGAGAATATGATCAAAATTTAAGAGAAACAATAAATAATGGAATAGACCCACTGTGGATCCGGAAAATGGAGGTACCAGATACAGATTTTAAAGTAACTCTGCTGACTGTGTTCAAGATAATTTTAACAGAGAATGAAATGGAAACTCTAGAAGTAAACACATTTTTAAAAATCCCTAAAATTGAGAATTCAGTAATGAGTATGACATCAGGTTGAATCCAGCAGAAGAGAGAATTAATGAATCAGAAGATAATTTGAAGAAAAAAATTTTTTAAAGATAGAAAATAGATGAAATATTTGGGGACACTGAGGGGATAGCCTGCAGAAAGTTTACCATATAGATAATTAGAGTTCCTTGAGGAGAGGAGAAAGAAAATAAAACAGAAGTGTATTTGAAGTGAAAAAAATAAAAATTAACATAAAAAAATAAAATGCCGATTCCTGAGCTCCATCCCAGGTATACACACTGAAGTTTGAAACTTACCTAACCTTGTGTTGAGTACTTTTTTTTGAGGGTGGGAGGAGCATTTCAAAAATGTTTAAGTCTCTGTACTTAAGAATCGTATAATCTGTTTTGGTTTAAGACATTAAAAAAAATTGTCAGAGATATACTTAATGTAAAACTTAGTATTAAAAAAAACCCTTAGTATTTTATAGCTTAATTTTAAGAGAAATTAAAGAATGTTTATTACATAATTACTGTCAACCAATTTACAATGTCACTAATGAGCAAAAAAATTCCCTAGAATCACGTATCTAACTTTGCTTCTCATTAAATAAGTTATGACAATATATGAGTAATAAAACTAACACTAAGCTAAGTGTCAGTCTAGGTACTATCTTACTTCTCTCTTGCATAACTCTTACTTTCTCTTAGCCATATTTTCTTAACAGTGAAATGATGCTCTTAGGTCTGCACTGTCCAGCATGGCAGGTGCTAGCCACATGTGGCTATTTAAATTTAATTTAGTGAAAATGAAATACAATTAAAATTCAGTTCCTCACTTGTACATTTCAAATGCTCAAGCGCCACATGTATATAGCTTATCAGACAGTGCAGTTATTATAGTCCATTTCCATCATCCTACTGGACAGTGCTTTAGGTGGTCTCTAAGATTTCTGTCCTCTTCAAAGGATCTAATGGTTTTCCTGCTTGTTCTCCCTCTAAGTAAACACTAGATGCCTGAGGTATTTTGGTTTGTTTTCTTCTGATCTTTCTCCCTTTTTGGTCACTGTTCACAGGTCAATACTTCTGCGAAGGCTTTGTAGTCTGATGGGCACTGTATTCTTGCTTCGCTGCTTTACCATGTTTGTGACCTCCCTCTCCGTGCCAGGACAGCACCTACAGTGTACTGGAAAGGTAGCCTACTGCCTTCTTTATCATTCTTTCCTCTTATTCTTGGTGTGTTGATGGCACCACGTATGAACTAAGGCTAAGACTTCGCTTTTAACATTAAAATGTGCTTTACAGCATTTTCAATATCTGTAATAAACCTCCAGAAATAATTTGGTAAAAATCTTAAGCCAGAATCTACCTTCCTGTTACTTCTATCCATTGATACTAACTAGTTCAATGCTGTAGAGCTACAGAAAAAAAGTAACCTTCGATTATCATTTTCCCTTTCTCACCATCCTCAACATCTTTAGTTCCTCATGTGACGTGACTCTGGCCCCTTCACTGTCCTCATCACTCCTTTTTAAAAAGTGTTGCAGTTGGACCATATTCCATTTAAAGTGTAGTACTCACTACTCTAAACTTTACTCTTTCTGAGATATATTTAAATAATGGCTAATTTTTTTGTTTTTGTTTTATACTGTGTTGCTTGTTTTGGTATACTGTAGACATACCTTCTCTTCTGGTTAAATTGAGAGAGGATGGATTATGCAGATGGGAACAAAAAAACCAGGGTAATGAATTACTGTAAAAAATAAGAAAATGTTTAAAAACCCTGAAGATCACCTGTGCTTTATATATAGAATTGGCTGTTGTGACTCATTAAATTTGGACAAGAGAATTTATTAGCCTACTTTTCTAAGCCTCCATGCTTTAGTTATGTGTTCCCAAATATTCAAATGATATATTAACACCTTTGTTATTTTAATGTTGTTTGTAAAGTGTAAAACAAAATTAAGTGTCTGTTCTTCTACTGCAATATAAATAGCTGAAATACCTGCAAGGGAAGATTAAGCAGCCAAAGGAGATCAGGAACTAAAAATATAGCCCTGAGCTGCAGAGTGACCAAACTTTCTCCAGGTATAAGGAGACTGACCAGTAAGAAAGGAGGAAGGGTTAATGACATTTAGGATTTAGTGTAAAGGAAATGTTTTATTTTTAAGATAAAAGCTGTTTTTGTTTCTTCTTTTTTTTCCAAAAAGGGAAAGTACTTCTTTCTAGTTACAAAGTTATATAAACTTATTGTAAAAATTCAAATTTTATATAAATATATAAATTAAAAAGTAAAATCTCACAAAATTCCCACTTCTTTCACCCCACCCCATAAATAATACTGTTAATAGTTGTGTATATACCACATGGACTATTTTTAACAATGCTTACATATTCATACAAGTTTATATAGATAGATACTTTTTAAACAGAAGATAGGATTATATTGCAGACATTGTACTTTAGCTTATATTTTATTTAATAGTATGTTGTTTACTTTCTTCTGAAGAGATACATATAGCTATACCTCATCCTTTTTAATAGCTGCAGAGTATTCCATTGTACAGTTTACCAGTCTCCAAATGATGTACATTTAAGTTATTTTCAAATCTTACTATTTATAAACAATGCTGTCATAAACATCCTTGTACATTTATGGTTTTTCACTTATTTAATCGTCTTAAGATAAATTCCTGGAAGTGGAGTTAGGAAATTAAAGAACATACACACTGAAAATTGTGATACATATTGCTCACATTTTCACTAGGAAAGACTAGTTTTTCACTACTATCACCACTATGTGCATGTCAGTTTTCCCATCACCGTGCCAGCACAATTTTTGGAGTCACTGCCATTCTGATTAATGAAAGGTGATATGTGAGACTTTTATGGTCTTATATTTTAAATATTTTAAATATATATATATTTATAATATATAAAATAATATATTTATAATATTTATAATATATAAAAATATATATTTTAAATTTAAATTTAAATTTAAATTTAATCTGTCGACTGAAATAAAAATGCACAACGTGAGAGCTGTGAGTTTATTTCGAGACTTACTGAGGACTATAGCCCAGGAGACAGCTTCTCAGATAGCTCTGAGGAACTACGCTGAAGACGTTAGGGGGAAGGTTAGCATATATGTGATCTTGGGGAAGGTGTACGTGCAATCAAGCCACACGTCTTGGTAGAAGGTTGCTGCTAGTCGTGAGGAACAAATGTCTTAGTTAATGATTTTAGTGCTTTTCTAAGTATGGGAAGATGCAAGAAATTGGGTTCATAAAATTTTCTCCTGAAAAAAATCTAACTATCCTGGAGGCCTTTTCTGTCAGTTTTCCCAGAGCATAGCGTGCCTCATTCCTGACTGTGTCCTGAAGTCTTTTCAGGGTATGTTGAAGGTCAGCGACTGCAGTGGCTAATGACTTAATTCTTGTAGAACCAGATGGCAAGTGACATTCTTTAGTTAGCAAATCTATTGAATTTCTGTGCATGGTGTGAAGGAGGGATAGAACAGTTACCCCCAATTATTGTAGTATGCTAATTGATTAGAAGAGATTTAAAAGAAGAAATACGTAAGCTTATTATAATGAAAGGAGAATTTCCTGTAGCTGAGGGATTTGATTGTGGATCAGCCACTAAAGAGAAAAATATATGTGCATAGGGCTGCAACATGTGCTACAAAAATTAGATACCATCCCACTACAGTGTGGACAGCCCTTTTTCTGTCTCTAATGACTGTTTTTTATTATCAGTTAGTTTTATGTGGACATATTTATTCAAATCTGCCCTAAATACTGTTAATTGCTTTGAATTATAATATAACCTACTTACTGACCTTTATTTGCAGCAGTCATTAAAATTAGATAGTTAAGGTGATACTAACTAGCAATCAAATCCCTTACAGTGAACTCCATAGGGCATTTTCATTGTAATAAAGTAATTGCTTGAAATCTCACTCCCAGAAGTAGTAGGTTTGGAGACAGAACCAAGAACATGCCTGTTTTTGAAATTAGGCAATGGAACCACCTTAAGAAAAGAAACACTTGAAGCAAATTTCTCATCAAAGTGTCTAAATTCATTCTGTTGTGCTGTGTTTCAATTTTTATTTTTATTTTTCTGGAAGGTTATTTGGGACATTTTAAGATTGGAAAGGATGGGGAGACTTGAGTAATTGGGCAATAATTGCTTTCCTTTTTTTTGTGATACAGTATTTTTTTTTTAATTTTTACTGGAGTATAGTTGATTTACAGTGTTGTGTAATTATTGATTTCTTTTGCCTGGCATCACTTGTTTCCTGTCCTTGGCTGAGACATTTTCCTAGCAATCTCTGTTCTTCACTACCTGATTTTTTACTTTCACGAGCATAACATCTCTAACCCTATTCTCATTAGAGGTCATGGAAAGAACCAAACCATGTATATTTTAGTACCTTCCCTTTCCTTTTCTCTAATAATGAATTTCTCTCCCTACCGTCAACTGAGGCAGAAAGGGAAAGCCTGGGTAGTGTATAATCAGGTGAGATTTCTAATGAAATGGTGATTCTAATAAGATTGTTTCTTTTGTTCTTTAAGACATAGGGCTTTGGAATTGGACGCCCTGTGTTCACATCCTTATTACGTTACTTACTAGCTGTGTGACCTCTCTAAAGCCAGTTTCCTCATCTGCACAGTTGAATCAGTTCATAGGATTTTTGTGGAAATTAAATGCGATGACATAAAAACATATAGCAGCATGCTGCACATAGTAAATGCACATAAAATTGCAGCAGTTTTTTATATTATTATGTGTTAAATGCCTTTTTAAAAAAAGTGACCATTGCTCAAACTCTTCCTCAAAATGGATTGCTTTTTTAAGTTTATGCGTGGGAGTTGGGATTAGGTTTGGCTACTAATAGGAACTTCACGGTGGCTATAGTTTAATAAACAAGCAATGATTTATTCTCTCTCATAAGTCTGAAAGTAGGTACTCCATCCAGGTCAAGTGTGATAAGTTTATGGAGTCATCAAAAATCCATGATTCTTCTGTCTTTCTGCTCTCCTGTCCTAACACTTGGCTTGCATCCTCAAAGCCACTTTGTGGTCCAAGATGACTGCTAGAGCTTTAGCTATCATGTCTGAGTTGTAGGTTAGAAGAAGGAAAGGTAGAAAAGACTACCTCCAAGCTGTTTTCTCTTTCGTTTATAAGTAGCCTTCCCAGAAATCTTTTCCACTTCCACTTACATCTTATTGTACAGAACTTAGTCACGTAGCGACACCTAGCTGCAAGGGAGGGTGGGAAATGCAATGTTTTAGTTGAGTTCATTACTTCTTCAAATAAATTTTAGATTCTATTACCAGTGAAGAAGGGAGAGTGGATATTGAATGGTAGCCATTGTCGCTGTCATAGCCTGTTTCTAATTGACAAGAACAGCCAAGCAAATACTACTGTATTATAGGGTATAAAACTTGGAAATAGTTTTGTGTTGTAGTAAGCTTTTCATTATAAAGGAACTCCAAGTAGAGAAGTTTGAATTGCATTGAGTTCATTAAATTACCAAAATAGTTCTGAGTACAGCCAAGCTTTGACCACCCATTCTTGGTGTCTGGAATTAATTAGACTGGGGGTCTGGTTGCTTTTGCTTAGATCTTATTTCTAAGTCATTCAGCCTTTGAATTTGAATGGGAGTGGTAGGAGCCTCTACTGCCCTAAGCATTTGAAGCACTAATTCTTAGCTTTCTTTATAGGTATATGGCAGTGTATGGGAGAAATTACACCGGGCCTTTGCCATTTGGAGTGGCTTTGGTATGACCCTAACTGGCGTTCACACTTGTGGAGATTACATGTTCAGTGGCCACACAGTCGTCCTAACTATGCTGAATTTCTTTGTCACTGAATGTAAGTATCTTTAGTGTTTCTATGCATATCAACTGACTAGCTGCAGAGGAGGCTGTGGGAAGGGCATCAAATCCTGTGAAGAATGGGAGAAACAGACTGATGTAAGAAACATATGACTGAGAAACACTGGAAGAAGTGTGGTTTTAAAATGATCTTTCTGTCCTTTTCCCAGATACACCAAGAAGCTGGAATTTCTTGCACACTTTATCCTGGGTTCTCAACCTCTTTGGAATCTTCTTCATTTTGGCTGCCCATGAACATTATTCCATTGATGTGTTTATTGCCTTTTATATCACAACAAGACTCTTTTTGTACTACCATACTCTAGCCAATACCAGAGCATATCAGCAGAGTAGGAGAGCAAGAATTTGGTTTCCCATGTTTTCTTTTTTTGAATGCAATGTTAATGGTACAGTCCCAAATGAATATTGTTGGCCATTTTCAAAACCAGCAATAATGAAAAGAGTAATTGGATGAAGACTGTCTTTGTAATGTGTTCTTGATTAAATATACAGTCGTTGTTGAAAGTGAGTAACTTTGCTTTCTCCCCCTAGATTGTTCCTGGATGTCTTGCTTTTTGGCCTGTATGTTGACAAAGTAAAGTTCCCTGTCCTGACCAAGGCTGTGATTATAGCAAGCAAGAAAGAATAATTAAGAGTCCTTAGGTATCTGTTTGAACAGATAGCTTAAGTAGATGTTTTCTGCCCCTTCTCTTTAGGCAGACTTAATGTTATGATTGAAGTCAGTCTCTTACCTTTACCTATTGAGTATTTGCCTATTGAGCTTAAGCAAATCAACTTAAGCAATTTGCTGGTTGAAAGATTTTTTAATTTCCAGTAGGACTCTAGTCAAGAAATAATAATAATAATTTTTTAAGCTCGTTATTTTCTTCAAAGGAAAAACCCCTACCAAGTGAGCAGTACTTGTTCTTTGAACTAATCTCTGTGTCTTTCTAAAAAATGCAACTCTGGAAAGTGATCCTTTTTACTAACAAATTAATTTTTGCCTTCTGAACCATCCGTAAGAAAAGTATACTGAATATACCAGTATCCCTGAAACAAGAAGAGAATGAAAGGGGCCATACATAAGGTGGCAGAGTACAAATATAGTGCTGGTATTTTTCACCAAAATCAACAAAAGGTGCAGTTCCTATTTTGTCCTGAGGGTTCAGTATGATCATCAGTAAGTATGCATGAGGGGAAAATGGCTGCATCCATAAAAATAAAATAGACTTAATTTTAGTGATGAAAGTACCTGGAATAACTTTGTGCTGTGACTATTAGCTAGACAGATGACAGCCCAATTTTATACTTTTTAATGGTGTTATTTAATGAGCAAAATAATGGAGTGTTTTATCAGATGTTAAAGTTCTGTGTCCTTAAGTAGGGAGGTATGCATGCAAATTGTTCTCTTTCTGAAATTTATAACAGGTTGCAGGCATTATGTAACGTTTTGGTTTTTGAAATTTCTCATTCTTGGCCATCAGAACTAAGCCATCTCAGACATATGTGGATATGAAAAGGTTTTGTTGTTTTTTATTTTTAAAACAATTGTGTACATACATTCTTTCTATTTAGTTTTAATTTGGCAGTCAGGAGTGTTATACCTTAGTTGCTGTTTACAACACTAGAAATTTAGTACCTTAAGTAATTTGACCTCTGTGATTACATTTGTCACTTTACTTTTAATGATTTTATACAGTAGTTTTGAGAGTTGGTTGGTTCTAGAATTAGACTTTGAACCCCAGCTGATGAGCTTAGCCACTTGGAATATTAACTGTGTAGCTTTTACATTCCGTTTTAAAACAAGGAGTTAAAAAGGTGCTGGCATATTGAGGTCTAAAATTAGACCACTTAGCAGAAACCTGCTCCTTAAATGGTGAAATATTTTATTTTTGCACTTTGAGTCATATTCCTACCCCATATAAGCTACAGAAGAGCCTGAATGGATTGGGCAGGAAGCAAATATAATGCAAACAAGTTGCAGCTAGTGCTGAGTGATCCCAATTTGGGTGTACTCTGAACATTATTTTTTATTTTTCACTTGAGAAAATGGCACGAGGCAATTTAAGTTTTATTATGCTTTTAAATCTCATACTTTAGAATCTGATAACGTGTTAAATTGTTGATTCTGTTACATGCTGGGTATGAAAATGCCAACATTTCATCTAAGGAAATTGCATAATCATGAAGGGTGAAGGATGTTTCCTATGCAGTTAGAGTACTTTGACCCTTGAGGTCAAAAGATGTGTAACTCCCATTTTTTTCCAGATGGCAGAAGAGGACTGAATTTAGCTAGGGAGGGACTGGCGTTGGCTTTTGGGAAAATGTTTGAAAAAAAATCCATGGCAACATTAAGTCAAGAATGTTGAATAGCTACTTAATGGTAAATTTCCTAACATCAATCTTCTTTCCTTCGTATGGATTTTATTCTAGAACAAAATAGAAAAAAAAATTGCAACTAACTTTGCAGACCTATTGATACTGAGAGTGCCTAATAGCAGACTGCAATGAGGATTGTAAAATAACTTCCCACACTTACATTTATCATATCTGTTTTGAGGAAAAGGTAAGCTAGATTTATAATTTATTGTTATAACTATTACAGGGCAGTGTTTACATATATTAATCATCTCCAGGTCTCTTCCTTGGAAAACTTTGAGACAAAATTCTTTTCCATTTCTTTTTTTAATACAAAACCTATAGTTTTGTTGCTTTTTGTTTTGTCCAGAAATTTCCAGATTTTGTCTTTGTATTTTTTTTCTTGTTAAAACCATAGTGAAGGTAGGATATACATTTTGGGTGTGAATGTGGCTAGGTAGAGAAGCTACATGCCTTAGATCTACATATTTTTTACCTTGTCTACAGTTGGAAACGTGTGAGAGGCTTACATCATTAAACACTGAGATTTCAGTATAGAAGGAACCAAGGTTTTTTGTTTGGGGCTGCAAACTGGAGGTTATATTGAAAGTCCTCCATGCAATTTCTGTCTTCCTAGGGGCAGCGTTACCTTTTATTTTTTTTTCCCCTTTCTTTTTTTTTTTTAATCCCATGAAGAGCAGCGTTACTGAAGGGTAATTGAAGTTTCTAATCAGGTTTAGAAGAAGGCAAGTTTGCTATTATCACCAGATAATTTGGGAGAAACCTTTTTTGGCTGCAGAATTCTCAACATGCCTATTTTCTCCATAGTTCTCTGTGGCCAGAATTGCTAGAGTAAAAATACAACTTCCATGTGCTAGATCTATTTATTAATATCCCTTTAAATCAGAAAGCAATGAGCTTAGCCATGGAACCAGTCAGTTAAATAAGTGTGGACTGTTCACAGGAAGAACCCCATGCTAGAGACCTGCTGATAGGGTAACTCTGACACTGCACGTGGCATTCTTCCCTACCCTGTACCTGCCTGAGTGTTGTTACTTAGAATTCTAAAAATCTTATAATTTTGTAAATCATAAGGACAGAGGCATCACATCCTTTTATAGCTAATATGAAACCATGTGTTTTAAGGAAACCTGTTTGGAAAGTGTTATTTATATATTCAAAGTCATAATTATAACACTAACCTGCTTTGATGGTATTAGTAAAAAGCAATTTCATCATCAGTTTCATAGTAAACTTTTTTTTAAGGATTCTTGTTCCATAATGTTTGAGAACATTAACCATATTCTTTTTTTAAACTCTCTAATCTAATAAATTTAATTCTTTGATAGTCTTGTAGACTTAAGTTACCCCTTACTAAAAGTAATTATGGTAATAGTCATTTGTCAGTTCTTTACGGTATTAGGCATTTGAGACAGGAAAACTCTTTTTTTACAATAGTCCCATGGCTTTCTTAAACAGCATTGGTTTCATTCAGATAGTTTCAGAGCCAACAAAGGATGTCAGCTTTAATGCCATCTTTACTTTGGCAGTTAAGACAGTTTGCATTTGTAAAATGTTTTAATCTGAATTACCCCACATTGCTGTAGAGGAAAATTGTTAATAACACCAAAAGTCAGACTGCTACAGGTGAGCAATGAGAAAGGAAAGAGGTTGAGGGTTTTTTCTTTCTCTGTCTTTGAGTAGCTTTGAATGACTGAAATTACTATGGAAGTAGGTTTTATTTCCCCTCTCACCTATCCCTCACCCCCAGCAAACGCCACCAATTTCAAGTAACTAAAATATGCCAATTATTTTGCATCAAGTTCAGTGAAAACATCTGTGAAATCTATAATCCAGCTCCCCAAAAAGTTGGTTTTTTAGAATATGTTCTACTCTAAATTGACCAAAGGACTTTTATTCAGTGTACTCCATGTTTAAGCATAAGGAAGCTTTGTGCCTAGTATGGAAGGAGAAGGAATACTATCTTACTTTTGTTGTTATTTCAGGTCTGTTTCAGTCTGAACTACTGGGTTGTCTGAACAAGCCAAGCAATGTTACCAGTTAGTAGTATCATCTTTAAAATGCTTAATTTTAATAATTTTTTATTCAAAGAATCTATGAATTGTTAAGACAGTTGAAGTATTTCTGATATGAAAGAAAGGGAGTGGAAACTGGTACTTAATGGGGGAAGCAAAATTAGCTTGGGCTAAAGTGGGCATGTTTTGTTTTAAGAATGCTACCTAAATGTCACCCAATCTGCAGAGATACTAGTATTACTTGAAGATGTGAAAGTTCCTGTCGTAGCCATACCTTGAAGCACAGTGTTGTATATAAGTAAATATCTTGATTCTAAATTAAATCCAGATTTAACTAATATATATTATTTTATATCTTTGTTGTATTAAAATGTTTAAAAACACTAAGAATAAAACATTTGAAAGTTGGATTGCAGTCTCTTATTTAAATGCCTTTCCATTATTAATACAGCTGGTTTATTTTTTATGCAGTGAATTTTTATCATTTGCAAATGATTGGGCCCTGCAACTTTAAATCCTAATGTATACCTGGTCCCTGGCATTTACTAATTCTTGATTGTCTATTGATAAGCCATTTGCCTTTTCTCCTTTCTTTTCTGTAAACCAGGAGAGAAAAGTAATCTTCATGATGGTGTAAGAATAATTATAGATGAAGTCGAGAAGGAGGAAAGGGAAGCAAAGCAAATAGCTACTTATTCCTGGGCACATTAAAGTTTTTGTTTATTGGTTTTGGGTTTATTTTAATTGTAAATTTTGTAGAAAGATGCCATCATCCTGTCAGGTTAACTTCGGAGATAATGATGAACAGGAAAAGAAAACAGTTGTTAGGGGTAGCCCAGGAGCCCAGAGCCATGGAATAGTGAGAACACTAAGTATTGTCACAGGGCCCTATGAGTTTTTTAACTCATAACTGAATTTGTCTTCATGATCACTACTAATTGTAGCCTCTCTGGTGCTGGCACCAGCTGGTCTCTCTCAGGAACTCCGGAAAAGAATAGTCCAAAACAGACTGAGAGGCTGCTTGGTGGAATAGAAAATGTGGTGGATTTAGACTCTGAGGACCTAGGTATGGGTTGCAGCTCTGCTGCTGATTAAACTGGGTCTTTTCTTCCAGCTCCACTTAACCTTATGTGTAAAATGTAGAAGGAAATGCCTACCTCATAAGCTGTGTTAAGGGCCAGATTATGAAAGTACTGTGGCCTTAATGGCTCAGTACCTGGTATATAATGCTGAAATATTAGTTGAATTTAGGGCAGTAACACAGGGGCTGTAATCCCAGGGAGTTAATAATCTAGCAGGGAAGATGACCTAAAAATGGAACTGACAACATTCATTGGCAGAATAGAGCAGTAGTTTTAAAGCTGCCTGGGTGAACATCTTGTGGGGTTGGGGAAGAGAGTTGGAGCTTGTACCATTTCCATCCAGAGTTGGTGTTTTACATATTTGGCTTTCCTAGTAGGCTTTCCCTTTGAAAACAGGGTTGAGATTAGGGGAAGTAAATGTTTGGAAACCACTGAGGCAATAGACAAATTCACTCTCTTCATTTAATAGTAGTTTGGGAGAGGAAGGGCTCACTGGGGACTGAGGATCCAAGAGGAATTCACGAAGTATGTGAAACTTGAACCTAGCCCTCCCTGACGGATAAATTCACTAGGCTGTGATGAAAGGTTTAGAGGGCTCTAACTGTGATGTGAAAAAATTGGATTTATTTGTGTATGTATTAGGGAAATGTTGACAGGGTATGTGTTTGATTTTATTTTAAATGGAAGCACTGGGAATGCCTGTTGCCAGGGTCTAAATTGTGGGGATAGGTATAAGTAATTCTGTAAAACAGGAATTGATAAAGGGCAGAAGTTTAAGTCTAAAAGAGAGAGGAAAGATGATGGAAAGTACACAGAAGATCACTGGAGATGAAAGGAAGGCTAGTGACCCCAAGATAGTAGGTCAGGGCACCAGGACTGGACACAGTTTGTAGGAGGCCTTTGTCCCCAGCCGAGGAAGATCCAGACACCAAACAAATGAGCTGCCAACTGTTACTGGCTGGTGCCATATGACTCTAGGATATGATACACCTTGTATCCAAAATTGTCTCTGTTGTGCTCATGCACCTAACCTGTTGAAATGCTGACCTGCCAGGCATTAAGTGGAGTGGAAGCTGACTCTGGTGAAGACGTGAGGAGATGCTGTGGTAAGAGAATGCCTCAGAGGAGTTCAGTGATCACCCTCAGCTGTAACTTAGAAAAAGAACAGATGACAACTATAAGGCCTCTGCTGGAGTAGCATGATATTTAAATGCTGTATGTTCTCACCTCACAGAGCTCCCCATGAGAGCCAGAAATACAAAACCACCATGACCTACCTGTTCATATTCCAGCCTTAAGAGCCCTGGATCACACTCTGAAGAGAATACCTGTACGTAATGTTTTGTTTTGTTTTTTTAATTGGAGTATAGTTGATTTATTCTATTGTTAGTTTCAGGTGTACAGCAAAGTGAGTCAGTTATACGTATACATATATTCATTCTTTTTCAGATTCTTTACCCATATAGGTTATTACAGAATATTGGTTGGTTATCTATTCCACATATAGTAGTGTGTGTATGTTAATCCCAAGCTCCCAGTTCATCCCTCCCCCTGATGTTTCCCCTTTGGTAACCATAAGTTTGTTTCCGAAATCTGTGAGTCTGTTTCTCTTTTCTAAATAAGTTAATTTGTATCATCTTTTAAATTGGATTCCACATATGAGTGATATCATATGGTATTTATCTTTCTCTGTCTGACTTACTTAGTATGACAATCTGTAGGTCCATCCATGTTGCTGCAAATGGCATTATTTCATTCTTTTTTATGGCTAATATTCCATTGTATATATGTACCACATCTTCTTTATCCATTCCTCTGTCAATGGACATTTAGGTTGTGTCGATGTCTTGGCTGCTGTAAATAGTTCTGCAGTGAACATTGGGGTGCATGTATCTTTTCTAAGTATGGTTTTCTCTGGGTATATTCCCAAGAGTGGGATTGCTGGGTCATATGGTAGTTCTATTTTTAGTTTTTTAAGGAACCTCCATACTGTTCTCCATAGTGGCTGTATCAATTTACATTCCCACCAACAGTGCAAGAGGGTTCCCTTTTCTCCACACCCTCTCCAGCATTTATTGTTTGTAGATTTTTTGATGATGGCCATTCTGACCGGTGTGAGGTGGTACCTCGTTGTAGTTTTGATTTGCATTTCTCTGATAATTAGTGACGTTGAGCATCTCTTCATGTGTTTTTTGGCCACCTGTATGTTTTCTTTGGAGAAATGTCTATTTAGATCTTCTGCCCATTTTTTGATTGGGTTGTTTGTTATTGTGACATAGAGCTGCTTGAGCTGTTTGTATATATATTTTGGAGATTAAACTCTTGTTGGTCACGTCATTTGCAAATATTTTCTCCCATTCTGTGGGTTGTCTTTTCGTTTTGTTTATGGTTTCCTTTGCTGTGCAAAAGCTTTTAAGTTTTATTAGGTCCCATTTGTTTATTTTTGTTTTTATTTTCATTACTCTAGGAGATGGATCCAAAAAGATATTGCTGTCATTTATGTCAAAGAGTGTTCTGCCTATGTTTTCATCTAAGAGGGTTTTATGGTGTCTGGCCTTGCATTTAGGTCTTTGATCCATTTTGAGTTTATTTTTGTGTATGTTGTTAGAGAATGTTCTAATTTCATTCTTTTATGTGTAGCTGTCCAGTTTTCCCAGCACCACTTATTGAAGAGACTGTCTTTTCTCCATTGTATAGTCTTGCCTCCTTTGTCATAGATTAATTGACCATAAGTGCATGAGTTTATTTCTGGGCTTTCTGTCCTGTTCCATTGATCTATGTTTCTGTTTTTGCACCAGTACCATACTGTTTTGATTACTGTAGCTTTGTAGTATAGTCTGAAACCAGGGAGCCTACCTAATGGTTTTTTGATACAGACTAATCAGCTGCCTTTAATAAGACGTCAAAGTACATGAAATTTGATCCTATTTTTCCACAAAGACTGATTTTGGAGGCTTAGCTGGAGAGCATTTTGGCAGTAAGGATGCAATTTGAGGACTTCAACATGGTTGAAATCTCACATGCAGACATGTAGAAATGTGATACGCCTAACTGTCCAGGCAAGATTCTGAACTTTCTTCACTATTGATTCCACAGTGGTGCCTGTGATTCTTACTCTCTTTTTTAAAAGTTACTAATTTCAAGTAAATGAATCATGAACAGGGTAACAAACTGTACATACTGAAGAGTCTTCTCCCACCCCTGTGCCCCAGCCTTTAGCTCTCCTTCCAAGAGACAACCATTTTTAATGAGTGTGTTTTTCCAGAGCTATTCTATGCATATACAAATATATTTTTTTAAGGTTTATTTTTATGTTATTTTACACAAATTGTAGCATATACGCATATGTGCACATATAAACATGGTTTTGCACCTTGATTATTTTGCTTAACATGTGCCAATCCCTTCCCCTGTAGGGACACACCTTAGTTGAATGAGTTGAGTTTATTGCTCATTGCAGTGAGGGAGAACACACACCATGGGGAATTATAGGGCATCTCAGTTGCAGTGTGTTGGAAAGGACTTAGTGGATTGGGGTTTGGATTAGTTGGTTTTAGGGGAAAGTGTTAAGGAAGCTCATATTTGCTGTGGATTGGATGCTTTCAGGTTGCTGGAGCAATTCTATGGTTGCATATTTTAATAAATCTTAATAAGGCAGGAGGAATGAATTGAGGCTAATGTTACAATTCATAAGTGCTGCTGTTACAGCAGTCACTCATATCAGCCAGGATAGAGGGATGTTTGGTCATGTTTGTAGTTACAGTAATGTTCATGTTTTTTTTTTTTTTTTTTTTTTTTTTTTTTTAAAGACCCAAACTCCCTGATGGCTTTCAGGGAAGGGGTTTTTTTTGTTTTGTTTTGTTTTTTTAATTAATTAATTAATTTATTTTTTTTAATGCTATTCTTCTCTGCTTACATTCTTTTTATTTATGTATGTATGGCTTTGTTGGGTCTTCGTTTCTGTGCGAGGGCTTTCTCTAGTTGTGGCAAGCGGGGACCACTCTTCATCGCGGTGCGGGGGCCACTCTTCATTGCGGTGCGCGGGCCTCTCACTATCGCGGCCTCTCGTTGCCGAGCACAGGCTCCAGACGCGCAGGCTCAGTAATTGTGGCTCACGGGCCGAGTTGCTCCGCGGCATGTGGGATCCTCCCAGACCAGGGCTCGAACCCGCGTCCCCTGCATTGGCAGGCAGACTCTCAACCACTGCGCCACCAGGGAAGCCCCAATGTTCATGTTTTTATCTGTGTTCAGACATCATTACTACATAGTCTTGTTTTTGTCCTGATCTGTCATGGCCACAGATCTCCTTGTCTGATGTTGGGGTGTTTTGGGAAATTTTTTATGTTCAACAGGAAAACAATAAGGCCTAGCTGTGAGTGCCAGGCCAGCTTCTAGCAACATCGAGTTCTAGATGATGGTACCAGACCATCTCCCCAGTGTCAAGGGGAGCTTTTCTCTTAGTGTTGTCTCCACTGCACAGATGTCCTAATTTATTACGCGTTCCCAGAGAGATGGACATTTAGATTGTTTACTATTCAAACAGTACTGCAATAAATAACATATGTTACTTTGCCTGTGTGCAAGTTTATCTGTAGAATAAATTGCTAAAAGGAAAGTTGTTGGGTCAGAGGCTTTGTGCATTTTAAATTTCATTAGATATTGTCAGATTGACTTCAGTAGAAGTTGTACCAATTTATTTTTCCACTAGCAGTGTATGAGTTTGCCTGTTGATCCA
This sequence comes from Balaenoptera borealis, assembly GCF_965194805.1. Lineage (NCBI taxonomy): Eukaryota > Metazoa > Chordata > Mammalia > Artiodactyla > Balaenopteridae > Balaenoptera > Balaenoptera borealis. Next base: position 59,968,262 of record NC_138874.1, read on the forward strand.
CATCATTGCCAAAATAAGGTATTACTTAACTTTTGTATTTTTGCCAACTTGATAGGTTTAAAAATGGTATCTTAATTCCCTTTCTGCATAAGTAAGCTGCAGAATTATTTTTAAATTGCAGTAAGGGAATGGTGGAATGGTGACAGCTTTATTAGCATGCGAATCTTTCTGGAAGACTAACTGAATCACGGACTATGTCTGATATTTTGTTAAAAACCCATATGGCTATAAGATGTTGAATGGGAAAAGGAAGATGATTAATAGATTGAGGAGTGTTTCTCCCATTTTATTTGTAGCACAGTCTTTAAACTTGGCCATCTTTTGTCATTGGAGAGTAGTGTTTTTTCATGATAATTATCTTCCCTGAACACTGATGAAAGCTAAATGCCATCTAGTCTAAGGGAGAGTCCAGAGGACCTAGTTGCTCTCCTTGTTTTAAAGTTCTATAAAATGTAACTGTTAATACCTGTCTGCCTACCAGCAGCTACTGTTGGCTCTGACATCACTTATGAGACATTCTAAGGACTCGAATTTACCTGTCCCAGATATAGGGCTGTATTGTAGATATGTAGGGCCTGAGGTATGGAAGATGTTTTGAAAAAATAATTATCAAACATTTATTGAACACCTACTATATGCCAAGCACTATTTAAGCACTGGTGACAAAGTCCCTGCCCTCAGGAAGCTTACTTTCTAGACAATAAACAAATATATGAGAAAAAAAAGCATCCCTGAAAGCTGTCAACTAGCGTAGTTACAGTGGTGTTCCCTTACTGAACATAATGTTACCGAATATCAACAGCAGATGAGGACTCTGCATGATCGGGAAAGGCCATCTTCAGTCATAATTAAGCCTGAATGAACACCATGCAACACAAAAATAACAATACACCCCCCCGATTAATACTGGTAGCTAAGAGGGACTTCCCTGGTGGTCCATTGGTTAAGAGTCCACACTCCCACTGTAGGGGGCATGGGTTCAATCCCTGGTGGGGGGAACTAAGATTCTGTATGCTGCGTGGCACAGCCAGAAAAAAAAATACTAGTAACTAAGGTACTGAATTGCCCCAGCTTTCTGAAAACACTCAATCTGGAATAGCACCCCACTTGTTTTCTTGAACACTCTGTAACATCACCTAACACAGCCCAAATCATGTACAAGTCCCTCCTAAAACCCTCTGAGATTCCCCACTCTTCTCCATGGTGTTCAGTCTCTCTTGCTACAGGGAGTTTAATTTTAAAAACTAACTTTGACTAATGTGTGTTCCTGGTGATCTTTGGCTGGTGGGAATTGACTCTTTAGGTAGCAAAAGTGCTGTCTTTGTAACACACACACACACACCCACACACTAGAAAACAGGATGAAAGAGACAGGAGCATTTGCTGCCTGACAGCGCTAAAAGGCCTGTAGAGGTGACTTTTGTGCAGAGGCCTGAATGAAATAAGGAAGGACCCATGTGGATATCTAGGGGTGGAAGGAATAGCAACTGCGCGGGCCTCTGGAGCAGGCTTGGCATGTTCTGCAAACAATTATGAGGCCAATTTGGCTTAAGAGTGAGAAGGGAAAGGGTGATTGGAAATGAATTTAGAGAAGTAGCCAGGGCTCTAATCCTGCAGGCTTCAAAGGTCCTGGTAAAGACTAGATTTTGCTTCTAGTGTTATAGGAAGCCATTGAGAAATTTTGGTTTTGTGTAGGGGAGTGACTCATGTACCACATCGCCATGGTAGCCAAAGTTACACTGCCCTTGGGCTAAGGCAGAGAAGGCCTCATTCACCCACCTCCTTCTGTGTGGGGCGACTTGCCTGGCCTTGGAAACAGTTTCAACAAGCTCATTTGGGTCTTTTATTAGGAGCCCAGAAGAATGAAGGTTGCAAAAGGAAATGAAAGCTGCAGCAGAGCCATAGGAGAATGCACCATGAGCTACAGTGGATTGAAGCAGCAGTGGATGTAATAGGAAACTGGAGTTTTCTTTTCTTCACTTGAATAAAAAATTCACAGGCTGTCAAAGTAGAGTTATGAGTGTCTTGTTTTTAGTTTAGAGGTCGGCCTTTGCAGATGGGCACCAGCAGAGGGTGCTACAAACTTCCAGCAGCCTGTGTGCCTTTGTCACTTAGGCACAGAATGAACTACGGAAGTTGCTGTTTTGAACCAAGTATAGTGTGGGTATCAGAATCACCTGGCTTGTTAAAATTCTTTAGATCCTACCTCCTGAGTCTGATTCCATTGATGGGAGGAATTTCCATTTCTAACAGGTTTCCAGGCAATGCAAATTCTTCCAAATTGGTTCTCTATCTGGAGGCAATCAGAATCACCTGAAGACCCTTTCTACAAGGCTGGGCACCCTTCCCTAAGGGCATTTCACAATCGGGTGTAGTGAGAATGCAGTTGTTCACATAGCTCCCTCGTTTCTTCCTCTTAAGTGGATGTGAAAGTTCACTGGAGCTTGTAAGCATCATGCTTAGCTTTTTTATTCCCCCATTTCTTCTTTTAATTTTGCTTTCCAATTGTATGTTACTAGTGTATATAAATACATTTGATTTGGGGATATTGATCTTTTGTGACCTTGCCAAACTCATGTATTAGTGCTAGAAGTTCTTTTGTAGATTCATTAGGATTTTTTGCATAGTCATAGGCAATCTCATTGTCTGTGAACAGGGACAGTTTTATCCTTCCCCCTTTCTATCTTGAACTCTTGTTTCTCTGGTGGCCAGAAATAGATCTGCTGACCCCATGCTGTCATGATATTCAGGAGCAGATAACGTACCAGTTCACAAAGCAATTGACAGTATTCTGAATCCTAAGTGACCACTGAGGACACTTAGGGGGAAAACATCTGAAATGATGATAAGGGCATTGGCTTTGAAATAAGAGAGACCTAGCCTTGATGAAATAGTTTTTTCTCATTGGCCAGAGCTAGAGAGTCTAGCCTTTAGCACAGCCCTGCCACTCTAAGCCAGGAGTTCCTGAGTTGCAGCATCCCAAGGGACTCGGGTTAAACCTTGGGGTGGACCAGGGCTTGGCAGAGGTGAAGGTAGCCCATTTGATAGGTCCTGGGAATTGGTAGCTGCATTCTCATGGATGGCTCCAAAGGGAAAGCAACAGATTGGGCTTCTAATCTAGGCAGCAGGGAAGAGGAAGTTTGCCTTTTCCTGGGCAGTAGTTGAGTGGGGATGAATGGCATCTGGGGGCAAAGTAATGTGTTTGTGTCCTTTCTGCCTGCACACTGCCTGGTGCCTTCATACATTGGCACTAGGAGCATAACCTCCCTGGGCCCTCCCTTTGCCAAACCAATTTTCCTGGGGACTAGCTTCTGGGGTCAGTTTACTGAGAGTTCCCATTTTCACAGCTTCATCCTTCCTCTGCTTCTGTTCTTAAAGGTGGCCATTGTCTTCTCAAGGAAAATATCATCATGTATAAAATGCATTACATTTTCATTTCCCTAGCTGTAGGGTAGCATGTTTTGGAATAGATTCAAAATTGGTACTGCCTTTGGCCTCCCACTCTGGGCTCCACCTCTCACCCTTTATAATTCTTCCTGTTAGGAAAATTATTTAAAGTAGAAATGGCTGATAACCTCAGCTGTCACACTGTAATAGGTCTTGGCTTATAGGGGAAAGACCTTGGTTTTGTCTCCTAGTTTTGATGTAGTGGGACTGTGGGTGAGTTTAGGGAAGTCATCAAACCACTCTGACTCAGTTTCCTCATTTGATGTAATGGGATGATAATATTCAGTATTTGGAAGGTAGAATAGTATAGTGGTTTAAGGACATGGGCTCTGAAGCCAAGCGCCTGGAGTCAAATCTTGGCTCCTCTACTTACTAGTCATGTTAACCTTGGGAAGTTACTAAGCCTCTTTGTCTCTCAGTGTTTTTTTTTTTTTTTTTTAAACATCTTTATTGGAGTATAATTGCTTTACAATGGTGTGTTAGTTTCTGCTTTATAACAAAGTGAATCAGCTATACATATACATGTATCCCCATATCTCCTCCATCTTGCATCTCCCTCCCACCCTCCCTTTCCCACCCCTCTAGGTGGTCACAAAGCACCAAGCTGATCTTCCTGTGCTATGTGGCTGCTTCCCACTAACTATTTTACATTTGGTAGTGTATATATGTCCATGCCACTCTCTCACTTTGTCCCAGCTTACCCTTCCCCCTCCCCATGTCCTCAAGTCCATTCTCTACATCTTTATTCCTGTCCTGCCCCTAGGTTCTTCAGAACCATATATATATATATTTTTTTAGATTCCATATATATGGAATATAGCATACGGTATTTGTTTTTCTCTTTTTCTCTTTCTGACTTACTTCACTCTGTATGACAGACTCTAGGTCCATCCGCTTCACTACAAATAACTCAATTTCATTTCTTTTTATGGCTGAGTAATATTCCATTGTATATATGTGCCACATCTTTATCCATTCATCTGTTGATGGACACTTAGGTTGCTTCCATGTCCTGGCTATTGTAATAGAGCTGCAGTGAACATTGTGGTACATGACTCTTTTTGAATTATGGTTTTCTCAGGGTATATGCCCAGTAGTGGGATTGCTGGGTCGTATGGTAGTTCTATTTTTAGTGTCTCTCAGTTTTGAGTTGGTGATAGTACTTACCCTCATAGGGTTATTATGAGGATTTATGAGTTAATACATGCAAAGGATGTAAAATGGTACCTGGAATATCCTAAGTGTAAGATGTCATCATCATCATCATCATCATGATTATAAGGATCCAGTGAGTTCATATTGTAAAAATACTTTGAAACTGAAAAATGATACCCACCTTTGACTCTTACCTTAGTTATGCTTAGTCTGCAGGTTGAGGAGGGCTATTTTGAACATCACCTTCCCAAAACCCTGAAAAGCTGCTCTTGCCTGACAGTTCCTCTGCCCACAGAATGGCGTGGAGGACCTAGGTCCCCTTTATTTACACAGAGCCTTAGGTGCTGATGCTATCACACCCCCAGGGAGTGACTGAACCACCTCTGTAGAAGGGAGTTGAAGAGGGAGGTCTCAGTAGGTGGCAGGGACAAGGCTAATGCCCTGGCATGGGACAGAGACCTGACAGGGAGTTGTGAGATTCCTGGCTCTTGTGCCAAACTTCTGGAGGACTGGAGGGTAGTCCCTCCAGGCCTTAGTTTCCTTTTCTCTAAAAGAGGAACAAGAGTCCCTGTTCTCACTTCACAAGGCACTGGAAAGAAGGCAGTGAGTTAATAAGTCCCAGATATTTTTTTAAAAAAAGGTATTATTGGAGTAAAAGGTTGTACTATTACTTGGCAAATTACCATTCCTGAGCCAAACCTCCCTAAAAGTGAGTTCTGTTGGAGAGTTAGGGTGTGTGGGTGAGCAGTAAGCCCTGCTCTCTTGCTGGCCTCTGTCAAGGCTTTTTGCTAGATTGTACTCTAAATTGCACTCTCTGAAGGCTTTGGGTCAACCTGCAAAAGTCTGGCCACTCTGCCACTCAGTTTTTCCAGTTTTCTGTCTCTGCATGGTCAGGAGCCTGGGGAAGCCTTGCTTTGCTTTTCAGCCCTTTTGCACTCACCCCACATCATACAGGTGTTTTTGCCCTGGCACCAAGTCCTCTGCGGTAGACTCCATACTCTTTTGCACTGTGACTTCACTGTTCCATCCATCAAGACACAAAGTCTATTTCCCCAGCCCTTGTAGGTGCTGTCTTTGTGGCTTGCTTTAATAAAATGTGGTGGAATTGCTGTTATGTGACTGAGGAGGCTACCACTTTCACCCTCTTGGGATGCTGGCTGAAGCTGCTGTGCCATGAAGGAGACTGGGATGAAAGATCTTGTAAGGAGAGAGCGGCTCAGCTGACCAAGCTCTCCCAGCTGAGCCCAGTCCCCAGCTCACCCACCAGCTGATGCAGCTGCATGAGTAAGCCTGAGGGAGACCAGGAGAACTGTCCAGTCAATGCACAGGGTCATAGACATAAACTGTTTTAAGCCACTAAGTTTTGGTATGGTTTGGTTTGTTCTGCAGCGATAGATAACCCACATACCTAATACTGTATCTCTAAAGCCCCTTCACATTGGTCTTCTGTGTCTTGAAAGACCTGGCTCTACGTCTTTAAGAGTGCAGAGTGTGTTTTCCAGACTTCTTGGTCAATACCCAGTTCCATGCTGTCCTGAAGTGTGTTTTCACAAGGCTGGTCTTGGCTCTGAGGCAGCTGTATTTTAAATGCAGTCTCACTGGTGAGTCACTGGTGCATTGTCGCTTGGCTTTGCCTGGAATTAAAAGGACCAACAAATATGTTTTCAAATCTTTTCAATTAAGAAATCACAAATTTAGGGACTTCCCTGGTGGTGCAGTGGTTAAGAATCCACCTGCCAATGCAGGGGACACGGGTTCGAGCCCTGGTCCAGGAAGATCCCATATGCTGTGGAGCAACTAAGCCCGTGCGCCACAACTACTGAGCCTGCGCTCTAGAGCCCATGAGCCACAACTACTGAGCCCCCGTGCCACAGCTACTAAAGCTCACATGCCTAGAGCCCGTGCTTTGCAACAAGAGAAGCCACGACAATGAGAAGCCCATGCACCGCAACGAAGAGTAGCCCCTGCTCGCCGCAACTAGAGAAAGATTTCTGCCTGCGACCAAGGTGAAGCAGTAGGGTCCAGATTTACCCTTCCACTTCATTGATGCCCTCTAGTTTGTTACCATCATCATCCTAAATACGGTATTCCAGTTGTGATATGGGCCTAATACTGAGGACGGCCAGCCCATGCTTCCCTTGATCTGGACTCTATATGTCTATCATTTCACATTTGTAATTTCATGAAGGAGGTAGAACCTGAGCAGGCACTGTCTGGTAGCTTGTGATCTGGCCTCAGCTGACCTCTCCAGCCTGGCCTTGCTAGAAAACCCCTCTTCCTGCTACCTCCTCCCCTAATATCCCATCTGTTGTAATTCCCATTCTTGTCATATTATTTGCAGTTTGCTGAACATGCCATGCTGCATCGTGCCTGAGCATTCTTTCCTTATGTGCTGCCCTCCCCCTCCTTGTCTGCCACACAAACACATCCTCCACTTTTAAGAATCCGTTGAATTCTGAGGCCTTCCTGATGCTCTCAGGGTGATCTGATCCCTTCATAACCCCACTGTCCTCTGTTCATACAGCAATTCTTGCGCAGACAGCACTTTACAATACTTGATGTTTGTCTCCCTTTCTAGACTGTGAGATTGGTTTTTTTATTAATTTATTTATTTTTGGCTGCATTGGGTCTTCGTTGCTACATGCAGGCTTTCTCTAGTTGTGGCGAGTGGGGGCTACTCTTCATTGCGGTGCGCGGGCTTCTCATTGCGGTGGCTTCTTTTGTTGCGGAGGACGGGCTCTAGAGCGCAGGCTCAGTAGTTGTGGTGCACAGACTTAGTTGCGCCGTGGCATGTGAGATCTTCCTGGACCAGGGATCGAACCAGTGTCCCCTGCATTGGCAGACAGATTCTTAAACCACTGTGCCACCAAGGAAGCCTGAGATTGTTGATTTTTAATTAGCCTCCGGCACAGTGTCTCACACACGCTAGTTGCTTAATAAATGTTTGTAGAAGAAAAGGAGAGAAGAAGAAATGTGTGTTACAAAATCTGAAAGAATAGGGATTCCCCCCTGCTACCTGCCCCAGCTGGAAGAATAGCCCATGCAAAAGGTGAGTGGTTCCTTCTGAGTGATGAATACAGTAACTTTTATTTTTGTTAATTAATTATTTATGGCTGCGTTGTGTCTTCGTTGCTGCGCGGGCTTTCTCTAGTTGCGGCAAGCGGGGGCTACTCTTCGCTGCGGTGCGCCGGCTTCTCATTGCGGTGGCTTCTCTTGTGGAGCACGGGCTCTAGGTGCGTGGGCTTCAGTAGTTGTGGCACGTGGACTTCAGTAGTTGTGGCTCGCGGGCTCTAGAGCGCAGGCTCAGTAGTTGTGGCGCGCGGGCTTAGCTGCTCCACGGCATGTGGGATCTTCCCGGACCAGGGCTCGAACCCGTGTCCCCTGCATTGGCAGGTGGATTCTTAACCACTGCACCACCAGGGAAGTCCCTGAATACAGTAACTTGATTTCATTGCTCTGTTAATTGGGACTTCACTAATTTTGAAGGAATAACAAGTTGGATAGTTTATTTTATACCATTTATAAACACAGGGTTTGTTCAACTAAAATCCTGCCATATAAACAAGAGCAAGCATTTCAAGTAGCCTTAAACACCTGACAAGTAATCCTTTCCGTATACACAATTGATGGACTGAATTAGAAAAATATTCTCATCTGTTCATTAAAACAGATTTCCCTTAAGACGTATACTGAGAAGCAATTTATTAGCATAGTTCCACTAGATTCCTGAAGGTATAAAACTGAATTTCTTTTAATATGCTTTATGATTCAAACCAACTCTTGTCAGCTGGACCTAGTTAATCTGAATTAACTATACATGAAGTCCTTGGCACTGCAGAGAGCTGAGTGATTCATTCAAATGGTGTGTCCTTGTAGCTTGTCTCATAAAATTGCTGGAAGCCCAGAGAAAATGGATGCTGTTTTGAGGGCAGTGAAGGAGTTGTCCCTGGTACACTTTGGCTTCTAGATTTGAACCTCATGAGCTTGGTAGCTTTCTACTAAATGGGAGCTGTAGCAACAGCCCTGACTCTTAAAAGGCACCCCTCCCACTGACTTCCTACCTCCAACCCCCAAAATGCCCACTTCTATATACATATCATACCCATAGAACTTTCATGGGGCATCAGGACCTTAAATGAAGAAAACCACAGACTCATCATGGAGGGTCATCCTGTTAGAAGACAAGGGAAGAAACCTTGCTACGCACGAACACACTTGCCTACTGGGGGAACAAAGAGATCGCTAGTGCTGGGCTGTACCCCCAGCAGGGCCTTAGGCGTTTCTTCTACCTACAACTTTTCTACTCTTGGCTCAAATATCCTAGAGCTGGCGTTTCAAGGGACTAATGAGGTTTTGGGAAGAGCTGAGGTGAGTGTGAAGGCTTCCCCTCCCATCAGAGAGCAACATTGGGCTCGTGGGACAGGTTACACCCTTTCCTGAGCCTCCCCAGATCCTGAGCCACAGCTGGGCATACAGGCAGAAGCTCTAGGGATTCTAGTAGCTTCCTCCTGCACAGACCAATGACAGGTTACTTTGGAGGCCACCCCTGATGTGCTGTGGTTTCCCCCACCAAGTCAGAGTCCATGGGAAAACCCTAAAACCAACATGGCCTGGGGAATTCCCTGGTGGTCCAGTGGTTAAGACTCCGAGCTTCCACAGCAGGGGGCACAGGTTCGATCCCTGGTCGGGGGACTAAGGTCCCACATGCCACGCAGTGTGGCCAAACAAAACAAACAAATAAATCTTGTTATTTAGCACAGGGAGATCAGCTTGATCCTTTGTGATGGCCTAGAGGGATGGAATAGGGAGGGTGGGAGGGAGGCTCAAGAGGAAGGGGATATGGGGATATATGTATACATATGGCTGATTTACTTTGTTGTACAGTGGAAACTAACACAGCATTGTAAAGCAATTATACTGCAATAAAGATGAAAACAGAAAACAGAAAAAAAAAAACCCAAAAAAACATGGTCTGACACCATGTACCGAAAGAGAAGGCTATACTCTGAACTAGGCAGGAAAGCCCTGGCTCTGTATGTTCTAATTGTGTCCCTACATTGACCCATTGTTTATTATCAATCTTTGCAATTTCCTTCCTTCATTTTTCTTCCATTTTTTCCTAGTTACACTAAGCTTGGGTATGAGGCTTTTACTGCTAAAATAGCTCTTCCTGGTTGTGTTTACAGGAGTGCCAACCTCTGCAAAGGGGCCTAGGAGCACACCTTTGGAATTCCTGGCCCTTTTCTTGGCAGTTATTTCTGAAATCATGGTTCTTTTATATATTTCAATATTATATGTAATAAATATATTATATATATATTATATAAACATTTCCTATTTTATACATGTATTTTGAATATTTACATTTCCTGTACCATTGGTTGATTCTCCTAATTGGCTCTTCTGCCCCTTTTCTCTGAGATGCCCCTTTCCTTCTGCAAGGAACCATTTTTTTCCACTCAATTTAACAGCTATTTGTTGGTCCACAATGAATAAGGCCCTTAAGGGGAGTTAAAGATGAAGATTACACTGTCTATCCTCAAGACTTTATAAATCTGATAAGGAAAGTGGAAAAAAACACAAATGACTGTAAACCATAAGTATCATTCTGTCTGTTGAGTACCTGCTATATGTGCAGTGCTTTAAGTGTAATTTTTCATTTAATCCTTGTAAGCCTTGCAAAATAGTGGTGTAATCCCCTGTTTTACAGCTTGCTGAGGAAATTCCTAAAGGTTGTACTGCTAGCAAGTGACAGAGTTGGGATTCGAACCTGGTATACTGTCTTCTAGAGTCCATGAGCTCCCCTACTGTATCAGGAGGCCTCTCAGTGCAGACCATAGAAACAGATTCCATAAAAGTGATGTGAGGTTCCAAGGAGGAACTGAATCTGGAAGGGCTTTAGAAACACATTTGAGATAGGTATGCTAGTTTACATCCTGTCAGCAGCAGATGCCAAGATGGAATTAAATGTGCAAGAGATTTACTGAGGGATATGCCAGAGACAGATAAAGAAGAAAAAGCAGCAACAGCTTCAGATTTGGATACAGGAAGAAGATTGGGTAGAAGAGTTTCAAATGGCAGTGTAGCTCTAAGAAAGTTTCAGCCAGGTCAAAGGGGCATCCTGTTAGACGAGCCCCATGTTTTGCAGGGATGGACCTGCATGAATACCCCCATCATGCTTGGTCATCAGCAGCAGCTCGTGTGGCTTCACTGGATCCAGAGGGTCAGCAGCCAGAGCAGTGAATCTGCCATGCTCCTCACAGCAGCAGATGTGAACAGTGCCTTTTCATGGCTGCCATGATAGCCTTAGAAAAACTGGTTAAATTTCAGGGGTAGCTATGTTGAGAATGACATTTGAGACAGCACACTTTCTATGGAACACTAGGCTCTCAAGATCCTTGTTGAAAAAACTGGGAATTTGTTGCATTCTCCTTTCAGAGACTCATCATGCACAATAATTCAAGGCTCTGTGAAGTTCCACTTAAAGAAATGGGTTAACCTTGGTTTAATATAACAGTTCCCACACCTATTTGATTACAGAGCTCTTTCTATGTATGTAAATTCTATTAATGCCCTGTGTGATTATTGTTCAGCAAAACTCTGTGCTTGCTTAGAAAGTTAGGTATCAGCCATATGGTGAAGGGTTTTAACCTGTATTTAACCTGGGTTGCTTTATAGAGGGGTTCTGAAGAGGGGATTCATACAATCAGAGTTGTATTATCTGGCAGTGGTGTGTAGTGGTGATTGGAGCAAGAGGGTGACCCTTAAAGTTAATCCCTGATTACTTACAGCCATAACCAGTCCTGGGATTGCCCCCAGTCTCCAGAAATAGCATGTGAATCATTTGAAATCCAATTGCTTTACCTCCAATCAAAGGACTAGGAGAACTCAAATTGTTGGGAGGGGTGGGTCACCCAGTATCAAACTGACCAACTTCCTACAGCCAGAAATAATGGCCCATTGTCCTTCTGGCTTCCTCATCAGTTGCCCTCTGTACTGAGTGTCTAGGCAGCTGCCAGTCAAGTTGCCCTTGTGACTTTCCCAGGCCTCAGAACTCTCCTTCACACTCCTTCCACTGCCTCCTGCACCAGCCCTAGAGACACAGGGCAGCCACACAGTAGATGCAGGAAGCCGTGGGATGTGAGTCATGAGACATTCTCATTGGTGACCCAGTGACAAGTCTATGGACAAGCTAGCTTCCCTCTCCCCCTTTTACCTTCATTGTGGAGGCTCATGCCCTCATCACAAACCTACCAGGGAAAATTTTTCAAGGCAACTGTCTCTGTTAATGGGCCATGACAAGGCTGGTCCAAAGCAGTGGACTCTTTGAACATTCCATAAATATGGTTAGTTACCTGCATGGGGTAAGGCTTTGATGATGCGGAGGCAATGTGAATGGTTAAGAGCATGTGCCCTGACTCACAGCTGGGCTTAAATTTTGTCTCCACCACTTAAAGCTATCTATGCATACTGGGCTAGTTACCTAACCTCTGTGTTTCTAATCTATAACAGGCATCCTTATAGTACCTGTGTTCATAGGGTTGTTAAAAGAATTAAATAAAGCATATGAAGTGTTGAGAACAGTACCGGCACAAAGGAAGTGCTTGATATATGTTAGCTGTTATTATTTTGATTGTGTTTATCCTTACTAGTGTCATCATTATTAGTTACTGGATGGGTGGGTGGGGAGGTGGGTGGGATAAAGTTAAGTAAGAAATGGTTCCCACCATTAAAGAGTTTGATAGGGAAGGCAGAAGGCAGAGTGTTTTTTAAAAACATGATATGTAGGTAAATTTTAATTAAAAAAACCATAAATATTGAATTCTAGTTAATTATATGTATGCTGAAGTATTTAGGAGTGAAGTATACTGATATCTGCAATTGACTTTGAGATGGACTGATGAATGGATAGATGGAAAGATATGGGATAAAGCAAATATAGCAAAATGGTAAATGCAGACTCTAGGTAATGGATATATGAGAGTTCACTATACAATTCTTCCAACTTCCCTGCATATTTGAACATTTTCATAGTAAAATATTGGAAATATATGTTAATACCTTATGCCATAAGGTAAAACATAGCATAGAATTTCAGAGGGAGTAAAATGACGTGTAACTGGTAGGTCAGAAAAAACTGTGGTGGGAGTACATTTGAGTTGGGCTTTAAAAGGATTCAGAGGGTTTAACTCAAAAATGGTGGGGACAGGGAAGCATTCCAGGTGGGATGAACAGCAAAGGCCATGATACTAAAAACACTGTGATTTGGGAATGTATGACCTGAATTAGTACAGGTGGTAGGAGGGAAACATGACTGTGATGGAAGGCAGAGTAGGATAATGGTCCATCTTCCTTATATCACGGACCTTATCCTACAGATAAATGGGAGCCACTGAAGTTTCTTGAGCAGGAGACTCTCTGCATTTTTCCTGTCACTTTGGGCTAGGCTTTCCCATATAGGAAGGTGTGAACTTTTTCAAGGAACTAAACAATGTTTCATCAGTGTTTTAATTAGAACTCTGATCAAGACCACGGGTTGGACTGGATGATAAATAGCAAAGTCCTTTTATTACATATCAGTCTCTATACAAACCCAGAACCATTACACTGGTATATCAATTGAGAGGAACTGCATGAAACTTGCACTTAATTTGTGTCCTGACTGTTAAGCTGTAACTCCACTATCTGCTTTAATAGTCACATCTTACATTAAATACTAAATCAGAAACGGAGTCCACACACTGCATGTGTCTGGAGAGCTTTAGAATGCTCCTCTTTTCCCCTAGGGACTGCTGGGACTTGATAGACAGTCTAGATCAGTGGTTTTCATGCTTAAGTGTGCCTAAGAATGACAGCCCAATGTTGTATGCACAAAACCAGGCACACTGTCCTTTAGGTGCAATTTCAGGGATTTTTTCACAGGTACTGGCTTGACTTTTGAGCCCAGTTAATCCTAAAATGGCCCTTACCCCCAACTGTGGGTCTTAACTCCCCCAAATATTTTAAGTCCCTCTATTTATCTGTGTTCTCCTTAGTTTTCATCTCAATCCTGTCTGTGCTTCCTTCTTCCTGGTTTGTCCTCCCACTGCTGCTCTTCCTGCCACCCCATCCCATGGAGCCCTCTAGAACCTTGTTCCATTGTAAACAAACTACCCTAACTCCTTAGTTTCACCACTTAGTGCTCTTTCACTCTGCTCACCTTGGCAAAAAACTACCTTTTTCCATTGATATATTGGATCTCAGGGAAGACTGCTCATTTTCCCACACCCTCCCACATCCTAGGGCTGGACCTGGGGACAGGAAGGATGGCCACTTTCTTAATTCCTCCACCCTGCTATAAAATCACCTCCTTTGAGGTTCATGCCTTCAGTTATACCATCCTCTACTGAGGTCATCCTTTATGGCCAGCTTCCTGTGTTCCCTGAGGACTTTGGCACCTGACTCAGTTTTCCTATCTCTTATGCTAGCAACATTCTGGTAACTTCAGTATCCCTGCCAGCAAACTGTGTCTATTCCACCACTGTGTATTGGATGTGTGGGGGGCAGGTAGCTCCAACAACCAAGCCTCACCTCTTGTCCTGGACCACCTTCAACTCCAGTGAACTTCACTTCCACCCTTCCATGGCTACTCCCCACCCAGAATGCTCCACTGCTAAACCTTACACCCCAACATCCCACATTCTAACTGTAACGACAGCTTAGGGTTCTCTCTTTCTCTTGTCTCACCTCAATAAATGTTTGTTCCAATTGTATAAAGATTCCCAGTGCCAAGCCCCGAAGACCCAGGCAAGAGGAGCCCCCACCCCAAGTCTCATACTTTAGAGGTCCCCAGTCTAACCCTTCTCAGATGGTGCCTATTCCTCTAGGGTTAGGAGTCTGCAGGGCCAAGGGAACATGCCCACCAAAGCCCATGCTCACCCTCTCCATATCTGGACCAAACTGTGGATACAGAAGATCTCAGTTTTCCCTGTTGAAAGAGTCCTGAGCCTGCTTCTGGGGCCTGCATGGACTTTGTCCTCAGAGTCCTTTCTCTGGAGCATGAATTGAACTGCCAGTGACACACCGCTAAGCCCATGGGGTGGTCAAGGAGTGAGCTATGTGAGGGAGGATGGAGCTTGCATGTGCAGGCTACGGTGTACCCTTCACACTGTGGGGCGGAGCCTGGGGCAGGAAGAGAAGGAGTGTGTATCTAGGGCTGGCTCTTCCCATGTGACCTCATCTGGCACAGTCAGGATTAGGACTGAGTCCTAATGAAGGAATCTTGAAAACCGACCTGGCTGGATTTCAGAACTGCTGTGAACTCCATGTACGTCCTGCTTCCCCTTTTTGACCAGGGGTGTCTTCAGCAGTTATCTTGTGCCTAACCTTCTCCGTGTGTGTTGGATATGTGTATGTGTAGGGGTAGGCAGATTCTCTTTACTTCATAGATCTTCAGATTAAGAGGAACTGTACTGGAGCTGCCGTACTTAAAGGAACTACACCTGACAAGCCTCTTGCTGATGCTATAAATGTGAAGGTTTGGGGGAGGCTTTAGGAGGGAGTTAGTGTATTTTCCGTGTAGAAGAAATGTAAATAATGTGACCAGAGTGTTGACTATGGTAGTTTAAAATATATCCGCAAATTCTTTGATACTCCTTTCAAAAGGAGGAGCCTAATTTCTCTTCCCTTGAGGGTGGACTGGTCTTAGTAACTCGCTTCTAACAAATAGAATAAGGCAGGAATGACAGTGTGATTTCTGAGGCTGGATCATATAAGACATTGTGGCTTCCATCTCTGTCTCAGATCACCTGCTGTGGGAGAAGCCAGGGGCCATGTCATGAGGACGCTCAAGCAGCTGCCCTATGGAAAAAGCCACATGGTGAGGAACGGAGGCCTCTTGCCGAGAGCCACGTGAGGGAGCCACCTTGGAAGCAGATCCTTTAGCACAGTCAACCCTTCAGATGACTGTAGCCCAACTAATATATTGACTACAATCTCATGGGAGGCCCTGAGCGGAGAACTACCCAGCTAAGCGTAATTTTTGACCCACAGGAAGTTGCAGATAATAAAATGCTTGTTGTTTTAAGCTATTAAGTTTTGGGGTGATTGGTGACACAGTAATAGCAACTAATATTATACTTATTCGGTCTTGACCTCACTTGACCACTCCGCAGGATGTGACACTGTTCAGCACTCCCTCTTCCACCCACTGCTTTCCCACATTGGCTTCCAGGAAAGTACTTCCACTTGAGTTTTCTTTTGGCCTCCTAGCCAGTCTTTGTCAGTTTTCTTCATTAGCTCCTCTGCTACTTGTCCCTGAAACAACCACTTCTCCTAAGACTTCTATCTTTATTCCTATCACATTGCTTATGGACTTTAATCACACCCATGATTAGTCATAATTAAAACTAAAATTTTCATGTCAATGTCTCCTCTCCAGACCTGTCTCCTAGGCTTCTGCTTATAGGACAACTCTATTTAGAGTTGGTGGTCCCTGGCTCCTCATACTTATTTGAAATTGAATCATCCTCTTTATCTTCACACCTGTCCCTCTTCCCATAGCCCTTCCAACAATGAGTGAGACCGTTGTCCTCCCAGCTGCTCAAGTCAAAAATGTTGCTCCCAGCCACCCCAGACTCCTCCTTACTTGCTGCTTTCAGGACCTTAGTCCTTTGACTCCAGCCAATATCTTTAGACTCATCTTGCAAATTTTTCTACAGGTTTTTCCAGCTTTACTTAATTACTTGTGGTTTCCAAATGATTCTTGCCACTTCAAGCCCCTGAATGGCTTTGCATATGCCTCTTTCTAGAATTTTGCTTCTCCATCCTTGACCTGTTGGCTTTCCAATTTTGATAAGTCCTACTTTCAAACTTTAGTGCAAGCATCTCCTCAGTCTATCTGTGCCCACAGTTCTCTGTGCTTATGTTTTGCATTGTCCTTGCAACTCCTGAATTCTCCATCCTACTTTGTAGGGCAATTCTCCATGGTATTTCTACATGTCTTGTGACAGCTTTTATCTCAAACTATCTTCTTAAGAATGTTTGCATAGCAAACAGCCTTGGGAGACAGGGGTAGTAACTCCCTCTGGGACAGGAGGCAGAGGGCAGATTTTATTTCCAGAGAAGTATAATAATGTATGTCTCTGGGGCAAAGACTGGGCAGGTTAGCAGCTCTGATAAGGCAGGAGGTTTTCTAAGTTTAGGATTCCTCAGCTGTGACACAAATGCATGGTGTGCAGTTTCTACCTAGGGTGCTCTGCATCACCCCTGTGGAACACAGAGGGCAAGGGGAACTGATGTGAACATGAAGCTTATGCTGCCTGCTGAGCCATACATAATAAAGTCCTTTGTCTGAACTTCAAGTTTCATGTCTTCTGCCAGCATCTATGAACCTATGAAACTATGGCAGGCTAACTTGCTAGCTTGCACATAGGGAAAATCTTGGACTCTTCCCAATTCTTGACACCTCTCCACATGCTTGACTGTAAGTGCCTTGAGAGCAGGAGCTGTGTCTGAATGGACTTTTCTTCCCTTGTGGGTGACACAAGGTAGTTGCTTTATAAGCGGTGGCTGCTACTAATGATGCTTTGGTCTAAAGAGCTTTGGATGTAAGCACTCAGATATATTTACTGAATCCAACTTTGAAATAAATTGCCATGATTCTGCTGCTGGTTTTAGATATTGTGTACATTCCTTGGAGTTGTAGAGGGTGAAGGCTCAGGTCTGTGTTCTGTGGCACAGTGAAATTCTCTGGGGGTTAAAAATGCTAGCTAGTTCACAGGGTGATAAGCCCTACTGCAGGTAATGAAGGTGGCTGAGCAGAGTCTAGGTTTTTCTGGGAGGTGGTATATTATGCTGCAGTTGTGATGGGATGGCATTCTCTGCCATTAGTCTCACAGTAGCATCAAACATGGCCAGAGCAGACCAGTTCCCTGTGGAACCAGACTGACTTCAGACCAATCTGTCTGAGCTTGAATGAAGGAATTTATCAGTGCTTCTGGTGCTTGAACTTTTAAGAGCAAAGGCTCTTCCCTTCCTCTAACCCTTTGCAATGACTAATCCCAACCATGACTAGGCAAGATTGGTGGCTGGGTTTGCTCATGGCAGGGAAATCCACCAGGCTGCAGCTTTAATCCGGCTTTGCATTGTGGAAGCCTGTCTAGCTATCCTTTTTTCCTGGTTTAGGAGGAGATGGAACCTTGTCAGCATTTGAGCAGAGGTGGCTTTCAGAGCCAGTCAGGGGTCAAAAGGCTTTGCTCATAGTCTACGGCCAAATGGTTATTAAAGACCACTTCATCTCATTTAAACTTATAAATAAAGAAACTGGGGTACAGAGGGGATAAATTGCTGATAATTGGCGATCGATTCCGGAGCCTAAATTGACTCTATTTCCATCTCAGTAGACGCCTCACTTTTTCTTATTCCCTTGGCTCCCTCACTCTTCCTGCATACCCAGGGAACTTGAGTGCAGCATTCTAATGCTTGGTCGGCATGATTCCTAAATTTTCTAGCAGGCTTGACTCACTAAGACAGCTCCAGTTCCCTGACTGTGTAAAGCAGTCCCACCTCTAAGCGAGACGGAGGCGGCAGAAAAGGAACCCTAGGGCGTGAGCCGAGGAAGGGGGGCGTGCGGGGCAAGGCGGGGCACCCCGAGACGTGCTCGTCTGTTCAGGGAGCGGCAACCCAAGAGAGACTCTCAGGTCGAGTTCCGCCCTGCAAGGCGATTACACGGTGGTGGGAGGCGGACGAAGTAAGGGCGTGCACAAGAGGCGGGAGGTGCGTCTCTGTGCCCCACTCGTTTCTCCTTGGGCCAGGAGAGAGAGACAGTCTTTCAGAAGCGCACGCTGCACTTGCTCAGTGTAGAAGGGGTAACGCTCAGCTGACTCCCTCCTAGACTGGGGACTGGCTCTGCAGGGTGTGCGAGCCACAGGGTGTGCGAAACTCTCCAAAGGGAGTTGGAGAGAAGTACGTGACCCGGGGTGCGCGGCCACTCCCAGTCGCGCCAAGCCCCGCGCAGGCACGCGCCTGAAGCCCCGCCCCGCCCGTGACGAGCGCGCGCGGGGCCTCCGCCACATCCCTAGCCCGCGCGTTCCCCTCCACGCTGCCTCCGCCGTTTCCCGCCCCCTCGCCTCAGGGGCTGCCCTCGTAGCTGCCTGACTTGAGGTCCGGCAGCTTCTGCTTTTCCTGCCCCTGCCGAGGGATCGAGGCAGCTCACCCCGTGGGCAGAGGTGCTCTCGGAACACGTGGCCGTTTCGGAGCAGGTTGGAGTGAGCAGCGGACGGCGCTGCGGGGACAGGCGCGGCGGGCAGCCCCAGGGGCAGCGGCAGGGTCCTGGCGGGGGGAGGACAGGGTTGCGGCGGGCGGAACGGTGTCTCCTTCACTTCGCCCTCCAGCCGCGGCAGCTGCAGCGGGACGCAGAGCTAGCCGAGCGGCCTCAGCTGCTAGCGGAGCGGCAGCGGTGCCTGCCCCTCCCCCCAGGAGACCATCAGGTACCGCCGCGCCCGCCTCACTCGGACCTTGGGGCCTAGGCTCCGGCGGCCAAGCAGGACGCCTGAGCCGGACTCGGGGTCGGCCCCGACTCCCTAAGATGGCCGCGCTGCCCCGCGGCCCCTCTCCCCTCTGTCTGAGACCCCCTTCTGATCCCTTGATTCGCCTCTGAGCCCCGCTGACCGCACTTCTTGTTCCTCCCTCAGATCACCTCTCCCCGCGGCCTCGCTATGGCGACCTACGGACAGACCTGCCCACGGCGTAAGTAGAGCGGCGATCTCTGCGGGATGGGGCGGCGGTGTCTGGGTAGCCGAAGCCTCCCGACGAGAAAATCGCAGCTTCTTTCCCCCTCTCTCTCCAAGAGCTTGGAAGTTCGCCCCTTTCGGTAGCCACTCCACCGTCTGACTTCCCTGGCTTTGCGGCGGAGGGGCTGGGTGGTTGGATTTCGGATAGGGGGACTGACTAGGCCTGGGGAGCTGGTCTATGGCCGCATTCACGTTCAGCTTTGACGAACTCAGAAGCAGAAAGTTATTAATTATCGGGTTCAGCTTTTGCAGGATTGGATCAGTCACTTTTTTAGAGGAAGTAGTAACCCCCCGTGTGAGGGCGCAAGGTCATTCATTACATGTGCTCCTAAGGGCGTGGACGTGCTATGTAGGATGAATGAGCTGGTGTAACGACCTCAGATTGCTTGCCCTTATGCCTCACAGCGTGGGCCGAGGACTTGAGTGTCATATTAATATGTTTAAAGTGCATTTGATATTTAGTTGATGTAGGCGCTTGAGTGAAACATAAATGGGTGTATTTTTTTTTTAAGTTCCAATATTTAAGTTTCAGAAATATGAATTATCTTTCTCTTTCTACTTCAGAATATTGGTTTTGATCTCCTTGAGGATACTAAAGGATGAATAGGGGGGAGAGGGACTTGTCTTAGTTTTTAATTTAATCTCATTTGGTTAAAACAGCATATTCCAGTGAATTTTGGCAGGTATATCTGTATGTACAGATATATACGTGTGTATGTGTTTGATTCTTTGTACTAGTCCCATCCTAGGAAGTGAGGCTACAGGCACTGTGTAAATTTAGGAATAGAAAATCTTTTTACATTTTGGAGGGAATTTCCCAAGTTTGTATAAGCACTTAACTGTGATTATCTATTTTAGGAATAAACCTTTGGTGCCGATACCTCCTTCATGGATCGTACTAGACTACAGTGTTATTGTAGCTTCTAGTGGTATCAAAACCAAGTTGGACTGCTTGGATTTAAAGGTAGCAGTGGGTCATAAGCTAGTTCTTGGACAGACTGGGGGAGAACAGGGACATTAACACTGGAATGTTTCTTCCCAGCAGCAATGTGTATTCCTCCATCATATGCTGACCTTGGCAAAGCTGCCAGAGATATATTCAACAAAGGATTTGGTAAGAAATGTTTTAAAAATTTTAGATCTGAAGCGAAAATGTGTGTTTGGATTGCTCAGTGAATTAGTAATTTCTTCAGATTGTAAATACCTTGCTGCAGTAATTCTTCTATTAGCTACATTTAAGATAATATTTCTGTTAAAAGAGTACTGTAACAATCCACATTCCCCTCCATCCCACATTTCCTTCCTCCATCCCAGTGTCCTCCATTTTTTCATACTTTAGTTCAGGGAATTTACCTTTAAGAAAAAAAACAATTGTGCTTTCATTTCGTTCGGATATAGTTTAGGCCTTGGTTGACTAGAATTACGATGTTTTACTGTTTTTTGCATTTATGGTGGTGACTCATAAAGGGTTATGGGTTTTTGCAAATAAATATGGGTTTTCTTAAAGATTTTGTTCCACACCCCACCCTCCCTATCCTTTAGATTATTTCCCCAGTTGTTCAGATTATTAATTCCAAAGCGAGGTATGCCTTTGGGATAAATGTTCTAAATGCCTGTATTATAATAAACTATTGACTGTTCGGATAGTCAAGTTGAATTGATTTTCTGATCTGATGTTTAGGTTTGAAAAGCATTTTTTAATAAATGCTTTGATAAGATGATTTGAAAGCTATCTTTGAGGGTGGGTGCCAAATACATACCAACATACTAGGCAAAGCTTCATAGAGGTGTTCTGTCCTTTACATGTTATTTACATAGCATAATTTAAATTGTTTTCATTTAAATATTGTATATCAACACACATTTTTATCCCCCTCTGAATATGTGAAATCTTTCTGGTTTTTGTTTTTTTAAATGTAGAGTCAGCTATTGGTATGCATCTTTTATACAAAAAGATCATTTTGATCTTCTTTTGCTCTCTACTTGAAGGTTTTGGGTTGGTGAAACTGGATGTGAAAACAAAGTCATGCAGTGGCGTGGTGAGTGTTAGGTATTTGATAAGTTCTGACGAGCCTTTATACAATTTTTCAACCCATAAAATAGTCATAACTGAAAGATGTCTACCCATTTTATCTTAAAGAAGGAGCAAAAGATAATTTCGTTTTAAGGGAATTTTATCTTGATTTATTTTGGCTTTGGATATGATTTCTGATTTTCATGTGGTCTTTTGCCATATTACTTTGTATGCACAAGGAACTCAGGAAAGACTCTGGTCATGTGGGATTCTGTTTACTCAGTAAGGTTGCAAGCTTAAAGGCAGGGAACCTGTTATACTTTTTTGTAACCCCTTCTTTTAATGCCTGTGAAAAACATTAAGAGTTCTGGGCATAAAAATATTCAGTAACTCTTAATTTGAGTGTACTAATCATTTATGTAATGGTCATATTCTAGCAGCCCGCCTTGGGGAGGGTTTCCACGTGTATTTTGTGAATTTAGAGAGTCCTAAATTTGAGTATTTTTAAAGAGGTTACTATTTTGATATTTGGATGTCTTGATCCTGCCTAACACTCCCTCAAAGAGAGTAAAGTAAAATTTAATTTTGTGTAATTTTTTTCTTCGAAAATTTTTTGTTTTGGGATTGTTTTGGGGATGGGTATAGTGTGTGCATATTGAATATTATTGGTTATTTTGATAAATTCTTCCTATAGTTGTTAACGCCCTTAGTGCATATAACTGGTATTTATTTAAATTAATCATTTTGTAGTTTCTCAATGCCTAGACTGGGATTTCTGGGGTTTTATATTGGTCACATCTGGTTTTTGGTTTCTTTGGTCCGAAAGGAAGCCTGAGTATTTAGTGTGGTTGAGTGACTTACTTGCTCAAGGTAACAGGTTACAGAGCAGTGACTTAGTGTTTGTTTTGTGTTCCCTCTCTTAACCTGTTGCCCCTTATAAACCACTTGCTGTGTATTTGCTGAAACACAAAAGGCCTTCTAAAAAAAGTAGAACACTCAATTCTTGTGTTTAAAAAGCTTGTTGGCTGGCTGGAGAGCCAAAATAAACTTTAAAGTGGGGAACAGTCAGAGCAGTATATCTAGTACTAGATTGTTTGATAAATCAAAATCTTTGTTGGAAAGGAAAGGCTTATTGTGGATAGGAATTTTATGAAATTAAGCTTAAGAACATGAAGGATATGTAAGAGCTTGATTAGATATAGTATGTTTTAATTTACATTTAATGTATGTAATTCAAAAACATGGTACTGATCTTGTAATATGTACCTGGCCCCAAATAGTCCCATTTCTCACCTGAATTGCAAAGATGTCTGGGCCACTGCAGAAGGTAGAAGCCTAAATGTCTTGGTGAGGAGTGAAAGGGAGGGTATAAGCTCTACCAGTGGTGTCATCTGACCCAATTCTGGTCCCAGATCACAGTGTGATCTTCTTGGTTTTGTGTCTTGAGGACTCCTTGGCATGTACTTAGCATGTATATAAGCTGGCTCAGTCTGTGGGCTGATGGGTGGCAGTGGGTGGGGCCTCAAGAATCATTAATCATTGTCACTCAGGACTAAAAATAGCTACTCGTACACATTTGCATTTCAAATCTGTTAGAGCGTGGCTCCATATATATTTTATTGTTTTAATAATGCATTCTTGTTGTGTAGAGCATGTGAAAATGTGCAGAGCTTTCAAAGTCTCAGTCCAATTTATCCTCCAGAGGTAGGTTTTGTTATTACAGTTGAGGTAACTGAGACCCAGAAAAGTGTCTTCCTCAGTGTTACTCATTTGGTAAATGCCAGCCAGAACTGGATGTCAGGACTCCTAATTTCATATCCAGTGTTCTTCCCTAACACAATCTGGTGCTTTTTAGTATGGGCATTGAGTGCCAAGCTTTGACTTGAAATTTCTGTTACTGAAAGCATCTAATTTCAGGAGATTGTATATAAGACCTAAAGAATTGAGTCTGTTTCACGGCAGAGCAATAGTTACACAAATGCTCTGTTTTCTAAGTGAAGGATGATTGGTCTTTTCTCCTATTGATAGACTTTTTGATATTTCCTCATTCTGCAGGTATCACAGTTTCAGGTCGAAGGCTTTTCTTTATTAGATCAGATTAGCCATCTTTAAATTTGGCTTTCCAATGGCCTTAAGAGTATAACCATCATTAGCAGTCAGATCAGAACCCTCAAACGGCATTTTTAACATTTTATCTTGGAAGATTTCATTTTCTTGCCTGTATACTAAGCTCTGGAAGGTTAGATTTCTGGATTATCTGTAGCAGATCTTGAATTTCAGTTAAGCCCTCTCCATATTATGCCTTTCTTTTCAGTTGGTGTGCAATTAGGGATTGGCAAGTTATTTATATTTGCTACAAACATAAGATTATATAGTGCACTTCAAATTGATCACTGCATAGGTTATTTTTTCTACTAATATCATCAGTTTTACAGAGTATAGTTTATATTATGCATGATATAAACCAGTTATAGAGTAAATCTATAATTGCCCTCCCCGTTTTTTTTTTTTTTTTTTTAATGAGAATGTGAAAGATGGCTGGAAAGGCATTAAACCTGATGAAGACTCTTTATGTCAGAAACAATATTGAGGTTACCAAAGAATTAAAAAAAAAAAAAACTTGTTTGTGGCATAGATTCTTACAGTGGGATGCTTTCCTTTTAAGGATTTTCAGGAACCATTTCATAGTAAATTGTGTATAAACTCAGATTTTAATGAAGGGGGTCTGATTAGCCATACTGACCTATTTAGTGTTTCATTCAATATCAGGCAGATTGGAAGCAGTACTAAAACATCCATCCACCCCCACCTACCTCCCCCACTGATTTTTTTGAATCCCAAATAAAATCACCTTAGCAGAAGTTTCCTTAAAAGTTGTATAGTTTGTTGTTCACTTGAGAATCAGAAACAAGTAACTTTTGATCCATTGGTTGGAAATGTCAGCGGTAGTAAGGTGTAGTCAGTAACTTACAGGCTAATTTGTCGCTCTTGTATATACTCAGTAGCAGAGGGTAGGAGTGTTTGGGAAGCTAGAAAAAAGAGGATTAGTGAAATTATTGTGTTTCAGTGGGTTTTTGTGTGTGTGTGTGTAAATTAGGAAGTGGATTCTTCTAGGCTTACGAGAAAGTTCCTGAAGTTTGTCTTGTCTTGTTAGGAATTCTCAACATCTGGTTCATCTAATACAGACACTGGTAAAGTTACCGGGACCTTGGAGACCAAATATAAATGGTGTGAGTATGGTCTGACTTTCACAGAAAAGTGGAACACTGATAATACTCTGGGAACAGAAATCGCTATTGAAGACCAGGTAACATTTGAAAATGTGCTTTAGTATTAATTATTTTATTTTTGTATTTCAAAAAAGAAATAGAGCTGAAAACAAATTCTTTTTCTCTCGAAATAGATTTGTCAAGGTTTGAAACTGACATTTGATACCACCTTTTCACCAAACACGGGGTAAGCATGGACATTTTTATCTGCTTTAAATTTAAAAGCATTCTTCTTTGGTATATTTAAGAAAGGTGCACATTCAGCTGCCTTGTGGTGGTGAATTTCTGTTTCTGCCTTTGGAGCATGAGCAGTATGGTTGTTGGCTTGCCTTCAAATATTTGCCTCTTACTGTGACACTAACTTGGGTACCTAACATGTTTTTTGTAGGCTTTTGTGACTGATAACCAGTTCTGCAAAGCAGTCTTCCTATGGTGGTGGTGGTCCAGTTGCCCCATGTGCCTGTCTTTCAGTTCATTGAGCCATATTTTTTTTTACCTCTTATGATATCTTGCTACCTCTTATACAGGCATACCTTGGAGATATTGCAGGTTTGGTTCCAAACCACTGCAATAAAGTGAATATTGTAAAAAAGCGAGTCATACGGATTTTTTGGTTTCCCAGTGCATATAAAAGTTATGTTTACACTATACTGTTGTCTGTTAAGTGTGCAGTAGCATTATGTTGGGGAAAAAAACAATGTACATACCTTAATTAAAAAATACTTTATTTGTAAAAAATGCCAACCATGATCTGAGCCTTCACCAAGTCGTAGTAGTAACATCAGAAGATCAGTGACCACAGATCACTGTAACAACTGTAATGCTAATAATAATGTTTGAAATATTGTGAGAATTACCAAAATGTGACACAGCAACACAAAGTGAACAAATGCTGTTGGAAAAAACACCCAAACAGATTTGCTTGATGCAGGATTGCTGCAAACCCTCAATTACTACAAACAGGTGTGGGGGGGAGGGAAACACAGTAAAGTGAACTGCAGTAAAACAACGAAGTGTGCCTGTACTCCCCAGTTACAGTGAGGTTCATTTAAATCTGTTTTGTGCCCTCTGTGCAGAAGTTATGTCTGTAAATCTTTCCCACTGACATCAGTTTTAAGACAGTTTGTTCTTTTTCCAGAAAGAAAAGTGGTAAAATCAAGTCTTCTTACAAGAGGGAATGTATAAACCTTGGTTGTGATGTTGACTTTGATTTTGCTGGACCTGCAATCCACGGTTCAGCAGTCTTTGGTTATGAGGGCTGGCTTGCTGGGTACCAGATGACCTTTGACAGTGCCAAATCAAAGCTGACAAGGAATAACTTTGCAGTGGGCTACAGGACTGGGGACTTCCAACTACACACTAATGTGTGAGTATTTCTTTTGTGGGATATTATGATGTAGGACCTCAAAGTGGTATTGATGTCTCCTGTCATCTCCTGTGAATCTAAGTACAACCTAAAGGAGTTCTCTTAACATAAAAAGATCATCCTTGGGCATTTCTAGAATGCCCTTCAGAAGTGTACAGTAAAAACCATTAGTCTGAGTTTTGGTGCTGAGAGAGTAAATGTTCATTTCGCATGAGGCTTGATGTGCTTTGGATTTTTAGAAGAGGCTAAGACGGGAGTTCCTTGGTGGTCTAGTGGTTAGGATTTGGAGCTTTCACTGCTGTGGTCCGGGTTCAGTCCCCGGTCAGGGAACTGAGATCCCACAAGCTGCATGGTGCGGCCAAAAAAAAAAGGCTAAGACATTGCCAAACTCTATGTGCATTCATTTGACTTGATTGTCTGTGATGTGTGAGGTGCTCATTTGATAGGATTACCTAAAATGTATAGAGTTTTTACCTAACCCAAATTAAATGTATATGTAGAAAGGACTTAAAAAGAATTTTTTCCCTTATAAAAATGATGCATTGGTATATAACAGAAGTACAAAGAAGAAAACAAAAATTTTTCATAATCCCACCATCTAGATGTATAATTTTTGTTAATTGTTAATGCTTTGCTGTTTCATCTTTTTATATGTGTGTATATAAAATACATACCAAAAAGTCTGTTTTGTAACCTTCTCGCCCACCTTAATACATTTTGATCATTTTCCTATAGCATTATGTATTCTTAGTGATTGTTAGTGGCTGCATGATAATTCTGCTGGATAGATATACCATGATTGATTTGACCAATCCGTGTTTTTGGACATAAGTTGGGAAAAGACCATTGATGACATTTTTTAAAAAAATTATTTATTTTATTTATTTGTTTTTGGCTGTGTTGGGTCTTCGCTGCTGCACGCGGGCTTTCTCTAGTTGCGGTGAGCGGGGGCTGCTCTTCATTTCAGTGCGCGGGCTTCTCATCGCGGTGGCTTCTCTTGTTGTGGAGCACGGGCTCTAGGCGTGCGGGCTCTAGAGTGCAGGCTCAGTAGTTGTGGCGTACGGGCTTAGTTGCTCCACGGCCTGTGGGATCTTCCTGGACCAGGGCTCGAACCCATGTCCCCTGCATTGGCAGGCGGATTCTTAACCACTGCGCCACCAGGGAAGCCCCGAAAAGACCTTTTAAAACTAAAGTTTTCAGTGGAATACTAGAGACCCATGTAAGCAATGGCTTTTATTTAAATGTAATGCTACAATATCAGCCTTGTGCCTTAGACTTTATTACATTGTCTAGTCTAGGTTGACTAATTTAAAATATCTTATAGCAATGATGGGACAGAATTTGGAGGATCAATTTATCAGAAAGTATGTGAAGATCTTGACACTTCAGTAAACCTTGCTTGGACATCAGGAACCAACTGTACTCGCTTTGGCATTGCAGCTAAATATCAGTTGGATCCCACTGCTTCCATTTCTGTGAGTACTGCTGTGGGCTTAGAATGGGATTTTGGTTGTGGGACTTAATCTTTGGGTATATTGGATTGTGTTGAAAATTTGAACTGTGGTTCACACAATTCCCAATTTACACACAGATTGGGACTAGAACTCGGAATGCTGTTTTTTTTGTTGAGACGGAGATGTTTGCTATCCAGGCCACAGGAGTTTGTTTAAATTAACTTCAAAAGCTGCTGAAGTAGTGTAGATAATAACTATGAGGGCCAAGCCTGTCCAAACCCAGGGAAGCCAGTGTTTTGGGCCCTGGGCAGTTCTCATCCTGGTTGGAAGGTAATACTACTCTGTTACTTTGTGTTTGTCTTTAATGGTTTACAAAATATCTTCAGATTTGATCTGAGCAGCCAGTGGTACACATGCTGTTTTGCAAGTGAAGAAACCAAAGTTTGGAGAGAGGAAGGACTTAGACCACAGCTAGGGAAGGAAGGAAAGAGAGGTAGGGCCAGGACTGGACTTGCATGTCTTTTGATTTCCCTTCTGTCTAGGGTGACGAGGTAGCTCATCCTGCTTTGCCCGGGACTATCCCAACTTGAGCACTGAAAGTCCTGCATCCCAGGAACTCCCTCCCCTCTATTGTGGGTTGGTTGGGTTGCATGGCCACCCTAGTCCTGTCCTTACACTCTTTCTGCTATTTCTTCCTTCAGTCATAGTGGATTGTGGTAGGAGGGAGTACAGTGTCTGAGGGTATAGAGCGCTGGCTCCAGTTTCAGGCAGATCAGTAGCTCTTCTTGCGTGTTAGTTGCTTACAGGTCAAGCACTGTATGTACTAGAATGAAAGAGAGTTAAACCTTCCATGAGAGTTATTTCTGTTACATAAAGTCATCTTCATTCCTGAGGACGATATGGTTTGATGATTTAGGCAGTTAAGTTTTAGCCCCATTCTTGTTTTAGCTTAGCAGAGTTGTAATCAGAGAGAATGAGAAGCACCCGGAATGCTTTTCCTGTTGGCAAGGCAGTGATTCATTTATTTTTCCCTTCTCTATTTCTAACTACACTGTAGCAGTAAAATCCTTAGGATTCACACAGCACACTATTCTGTGGTAGCTACATTGCTAGTCTCTTCAAATGTATGTCTGTGGCACCATCACAGGTTTAATGCCAGCAGAAGATGCAGCTCTCTCACAGTCTAAAATGGGAAGGCAGCTTGGGACCTGTGTGCCAGTGAGTGACTTCTGGGGATTAGTTTGGAAAACTATTGAATATTTAGCATGGTCCATCTAAGTAGTGCTGCTGTTACCCTAATCAAGCATAAAAGCATTGCGTAATGCTCCATTAGTTTCATGGTTGACTCCTAAAATAGTAGGAGCTGTTTTATTGTTTGGGGCTCTTAATTTGTTTGGCACAAGATGGTTACTAGTGGGGCATTTCTTCCTTAGACAGATAACTCGCACGGTCATTGGTGGCTCATGAAGACTTGGCTGTAGTGCCAGGTGAATACAGGTGTTGTTTATGTGACTTTTGCCTGTATAGTTGGATCATTTCTCTCTCAGTTGGGCTGTTTTGATATACATTACAAAAGAGTGTAGACATCAAATCATTTCCAAGTCTGTTTTGATCCCAGAGGCTGTTTATTATCTTTTTATTACCATAGCGCTCAAAATGCTGAAGAGCAAAGTTGCCTGACTAGGCAACCTAGGCCATGGAGAGCAGGGTGAGATGCCCCCATTTACAGCCATAGGCCTGTGGTATGGTTTAAGTGATGTCAGTGGTGGGAGAGAATGGAGCTAGAAGCTTTTCCTGACCATGTCTTGCTCTTCAGGATTCCTTCCGG
This sequence comes from Balaenoptera borealis, assembly GCF_965194805.1. Lineage (NCBI taxonomy): Eukaryota > Metazoa > Chordata > Mammalia > Artiodactyla > Balaenopteridae > Balaenoptera > Balaenoptera borealis. The sequence continues at coordinate 59,997,566 of NC_138874.1, forward strand.
CCCTTTAAAGTCTGTGACTAAAATCCTAAAATAGTAGAATTGTACAAGGAGGGAAGGGTCTGGATTGGTAAATGATGCCCCTTTGGAACGTCTTCTTAAGCACAGTCTAGTTATATACAGCCAAGACTCAAGGGCATTAATGAGAGGTGTGAGAAAATGAGTTAAAGGAGTTGTAGTCGTCTCTTTCTTCAGAGGAAGTGCTTGTCATTTGGAGATTTAGAACATGCATGGTTTAGATTCTTTAGGAATACCCCTGAAAGTAGTGTGTGTCGTAGTCACAAATTTAAACTGTACACATGCCATACTTTGAGGGTGGTGTGTGTGTCAATGTCATGTAGTTAGTGAGCCTGGTGAACTTCCATTACCCACATTCTGGTATGGTTTTATGTGCTAGATTAGACTCAACAAGGACAGTTTTTATGAGAGTGCTTAGGCTTTTGTGCTATATGGACAATTTGGGGTCTGTGGACACATCCCAAAAGATTGAAAGAGTTTTGTGTCCTGCTGACAATTTGAATTTAGTGGATGAGGATTAAGTGGCACCTAGTTTTTGCTTAGCTTAATACAGTATTAAATTTTATTAACTCGTGGAAAAGTGAACGCGTCATAATTGTATGATAGGGAAACACCCAGGGGCTTTGTCTCTCCATTCAAAAATTTGTCTTACATTTGTTTTTGCATTTTATCTTAGGCAAAAGTCAACAACTCTAGTTTAATTGGAGTGGGCTACACTCAGACTCTGAGGCCTGGTAAGTATTAAGGATTGTTCTGATAGTGGTTTCAAAATTAGTTTCATTTCTCAGCTTCTTTTTTTTTTAATAGAAACTTGAGTTTATGCTTCAAAAGGCAGTATTAAGAGAAAGAAAAGACATACCATAGACTGAGAAAAATGTTTGCAAATCATACAAAGGTCTTGTGCCCGTAACACATAAAGAATTCTTACAACTCAATAATAAATATGACAAACAACCCAATCAAAAAATGGCAAAAGACTTGCAAAGACATTTATATGAAGACATACAAATAGCTAATTAGCACAGGAAAAGGTGCTCAGTGTCATTAGTCATTAAGTAAATGTAAATTAAAACCACAATGAAATACCACTTCTACCCACTAGAATGGATATAACATTAGAAAATAACAAGTGTAGATGAAGATAGGGAGAAGTTAGAGCCCTCATACAGTGCTGGCATGCACATAAAATATTACAGCCACTTTGGAAAACAGACTGTTAGATATTTTTTTTTAAATAGATCTTTATTGGAGTATAATTTCTTCATAATACCGTGTTAGTTTCTGTTGCACAACAAAGCGAATCAGCCATATGCATACATATATCCCCATATCCCCTCCCTCTTGAGCCTCCCTCCCATCCTCCCTATCCCACCCCTCTAGGTCATCACAAAGCACCGAGCTGATCTCCCTTTGCTATGCTGCTGCTTCGCACCAGCCAGCTATTTTACATTCGGTAGTGTATATATGTTGAAGCTACTCTCACTTTGCCCCAGCTTCGCCCTCCCACCCCATGTCATCAAGTCCATTCTCTGTGTCTACCTCTTTATTCCTGCCCTGCAGCCAGGTTTATCAGTACCATTTTTTTTTTTTTAAGATTCCATATATATGTGTTAGCGTACGGTATTTGTTTTTCTCTTTCTGACTTCACTGTGTATGACAGACTCTAGGTCCATCCACCTCACTACAAATAACTCAGTTTCGTTTCTTTTTATGACTGAGTAATATTCCATTGTATATATGTGCCACATCTTCTTCATCCGTTCATCTGTCGATGGACATCTAGGTTGGTTCCATGTCCTGGCTATTGTAAATGGTGCTGCAATGAACATTGGGTTGCATGTGTCTGGTTTTCTCAGGGTATATGCCCAGTAATGGGATTGCTGGGTCATATGGTAGTTCTATTTTTAGTTTTTAAAGAAGCCTCCATACTGTTCTCCATAGTGGCTGTATCAATTTACATTCCCACCAACAGTGTAGGAGGGCTCCCTTTTCACCACACCCTTTCCAGCATTGATTGTTTCTAGCTTTTTTGATAATGGCCATTCTGACCGCCGTGAGGTGATATACCTCATTGTAGTTTTGATTTGCATTTCTCTAATAATTAGTGATGTTGAGCATCTTTTCATGTGCCTCTTGACCATCTGTATGTCTTCCTTGGTGAAATGTCTATTTAGGTCTCCTCATTTTTTAACTGGATTGTTTGTTTTTTTGATATTAAGCTCCATGAGCTGTTTGTATATTTTGGAGGTTAATCCTTTGTTGTTTCATTTGCAGATATTTTCTCCCATTCTGAGGGTTGTCTTTTTGTCTTGTTTATGGTTTCCTTTGCTGTGCAAAAGCTTTTAAGTTTAATTAAGTCCCATTTGTTTATTTTTGTTTTTATTTCTGTTGCTCTAAGAGGTGGGTCAAAAAAGATCTTGCTGTGATTTATGTCAAAGAGTGCTTTTCCTCTAAAAGTTTTATAGTATCTGGTCTTACATTCAAGTCTTTAATCCATTTGGAGTTTATTTTTGTGTATGGTGTTAGGTAGTGTTCTAATTTCATTCTTTTACATGTAGCTGTCTAGTTTTCCCAGCACCACTTATTGAAGAGGCTGTCTTTTCTCCACTGTAAGTTCTTGCCTCCTTTGTCGTAAATTAGGTGCCCATATGTGCGTGGGTTTATCTCTGGGCATTCTATCCTGTACCGTTGATTTATGTTTCTGTTTTTGTGCCAGTACCATACTGTCTTGATTACTGTAGCTTTGTGGTATAGTTTGAAGTCGGGGAGCCTGATTGCTCCAACTCCGTTTTTCTTTCTCAAGATTCAGCTTCTTCTTTTGCAGACCTTTCAAGCATACAGAAGAATTGACAGAGAGTACAATGAACACATGTTTACCTTTTGCCACAGTTTTTTATTCCTTTCCTTTTTTTTTTTTTTTTTAATGCTGAGCCGTTTGGAAGTTGCAGCTATCATGACATTTCCCTAAATGCTTCAGCATGCATCTCCTCAGAATAAGAACATTCTCCTGCATAACCACAATACTGTTATCACACCTGAGAAAGTTAACAGTGATTCCATATTATTATTTAATATCCATTCTCTATTTACTTTCCTCACTTGTACCTGAAATGTCTTGTAGTAATTTTTATTTCTCCAGTCATAGTTCACTCATAGCTTTGGTTGTTTGGTCTCTATAGTCTCATTTACTTTGCATAGTATTTTGAGCCTTGCTGTGGTTTCTAGAGCAGTACTTCTCAAATAGCAGTGTGTGCATGAATCACCTTGGGAATCTTATAAAAATACATAGGTCTGGGGCGAGGGGTTCTGACTTTCTAACAAGCTCTTAGGTGATGCCAGTGTTGCTGGTTCTTGAACCACCAGCTGAAGAGCAAGGTTCTAAAGCACTTGGAACTTTTTCCCCAGACTTTTTGACTGTTTTGAAACCTAAAGAAAAGAATGGTACTACGAACACTCATACCTTCCCCACATTGACCAATTACTAACATTCATCTTGTTTGTTTTATCTCTCCATGTCTGTATACATAATCCTTCTTTTCTTTTTTCCCCACATATCCTTATGAATTATTTAAATATATGTTTTCCAAACACACAGACACATCAGCCCTAGTAGCATACATATCATGAGAGTAAGACATTTTTAACTGCATCGTTTTAAAGACATCATAACTATAATACTGTTTTCACAGCTAAGGAAATTAACAGTTTGAAATGGTACCTAATATATAGTATATATTTGGATTTCTGCACTTGTCCCAGAAATGTCTCTTAATTGTAGCTTTTCCTTTCCAGGATCCAGTTATGGTTGTCTTTTAGTCTGGGTAGTGTATTGAACATGATTGTATTTTCCAGAGCTGTTTGAGCTTTATTATGAACGTTCTTATGCTCGGGGACTAGATGCCTTCCTTACTGTGGATGTGCACATGAATTGTCTGGTGTCTCAGATACTCCCAAGCGCCCTCTGGTGGCTGGCACTAGTAGGTCATCTGACAAGCTGAGGAAAAGTGACAGGTTGTGGCGTGACTGCAGACTCCCATGAGGTGTTTCAGGCACATGATGCTTGTCTGCTTTTGTTTACAGGTGTGAAGCTTACACTGTCTGCTCTGGTAGATGGGAAGAGCATTAATGCTGGAGGCCACAAACTTGGGCTTGCCCTGGAGCTGGAGGCTTAATCCAGCTGAAAGAAACCTCTGGGAATGGATATCAGAAGATTTGGCCTTAATATATTTCCAGTGTGACCAGCAGGCTTCCCCCCCACCCCAAGAAGGTGATCAAAACAAAGGATGATCTAAACAAGAGCTGTATTTTAAATATTTAGGCAGTTACTTGTTAGCTGGTTTCTAGTTGAATTGGTTATCTATCTAGTTACCAGTGCTGCAGTCGTGCAGTCACCTATACATTATTTAAATGTATTTAACTGTTAAATGCGCTACCCACCAATAATGAAATAGACCTTTATGAAAACTGTGCAGTTGTGTGCATGTTTGTTTTTATGTTTCTTTTAACATTGAATATTGCCATTGAATGAGATGGATCAGTGGATGTTTTAAGATGAGGTTAAAATTTTTTGTTAATTTCAAACATCATTAGAATTACTTTTGGTATCCCAAAACATTACAAATTATGAATAAAACAAGTATACATAATTTATGACTCTAAGTATTTGCAGAGTTAAAAACTTGGCAGCTAGGGTCAAATCTTCCTTGTATCTAGCTAGTACTTTATTTTTCCAGTGAGCATTTATTTTGCTCTTTTCATAAATCTGTGCCACAAAGTCCTCTGACCCGAGAGTAACTCCATGAGATTTTTAGACTACAATAAAGTAAGAAGATACATGCCTTTATATCTTCAGTTTGTAAATTTGAAAAATTACATTGGATCATCGTGAACTCCAGGAAGAGTTAGCAAGTGATGAAAAAAGAGAAATGAAGGGATGGTGCTGAAGGTTGTATACACCCACCACACCCCTTTGGGTTATTGCTTTGGAAATGATCCAGGCCCTAGTCAGGTGGGATGGGACGAGGTGTAGGGAAAGGGAGCAAGGCATAGACAGACAGTGTCAGTACCCAGAGGGTCTGTAAAATGGAAGTGTATGGGCCCCAGTGAGAGGTCGTTACTCATTTCTTTTCAGGCAGACACTGAAAAGCTTGGGCCTAAGTTTGTGACCAGAGTGCCTTCAGGCTATGTGGCCATTGGCCTTAATCTGGACTTGAGCTGAATGATAGAAATTAATAGATGATTCTGGTTGGAAAAGTAGGAAAGAGGAATTTTGATGGGAGAAGAGTTAGATACCATCAAAGGTTAGAGAAGGGTTTTGTTGAACAAATTCATAATACTAGATCTGTGGTATAGTTTGAAGTCAGAGAGAACAGATAAGAAAATGTAATACTTACTCATTACCCAAAAAAGTGATACATGCTGAAAATTTCCAGGTCAAGAAGAATCTGATGAGAGATTAGCAGCCCAAACAAGCTTTCCATACAGGTGGAATGGGGGGCACAGAGGCCCCTTGTGATCTCACTGTTTGTCCTAAGGGACTGGCTGGAATGGCCCATTGAATAAGACACATAACTTAATGGCAGTAAGTTGGAATTTGAACCAGTTTGTTTGAATCAGGCAGGACCTATTGCTAGGTAAGAAAAAAAACAGGAAAGGGTGTCTGCAAGCTAGGTATGAAAGCGTCTCTTGTGTTTTCAGGATAGATACTTAAGAGTAAAATGGACCTATTCACCCATGTGCTTCTTATATACTTTTATAAGTGGGAGAGAGGAGGATAGTTTACAGCCAGGTTCCTGAGGGTTGTCTGAAATGCAAGTATATATCCCAAATGCTGTAGGGTTGTGAAAGTTGCCAACTGTGGGCTCATGGGGCTCCTGTGGCCTTGATATGTTAGAAATTAATAGATGATTAATTTATTAATCAGCAGCCTCCAGGTTCAGTTCCACCACCCAGGCCTAACAGATGGTGGCAAAACCTAATTCTAGGCTGATGCCATTTCTGCCTGAGGCCTGAGGCAGTGTTGATGGAAAGGACACTTCATATCTGAGCCTGATCTTCATTTGTGGTGTGGAGATAAGATCTTCCTATGGATTGTGGAGGTTTAAACCAGAAGAGTGAAGCACCTGGCTCCCTCTCCACTTTGGCTCATAGGCTCATAGATGTTTGTGTCGGAAAGCTTAACTTTCTCTTCATCTTCCTCTGGGGAACTTGTTAAAAATTGCCTCCTACCTATTGGCCTGTCTGCTTCACACCTCTGGCCAATGATCCCACTCAGTCTCTCATGTTCTTCAAGGACTTCAGGGGGAGGACAGGATATATACTCCAGTCAACCTTGAGGTCCTCAGGTCTAAGTCAAGTGGCCTGGTCTCAGGTGATGTTGACCAGGGCCTCCACTGCAGAGGTGAGGCCAAGCTGACAGTTCGTGACAACATGGGCAAACGGCCAGCAGAATTGGCATAACCTACAACACTTACACGGAGCAAGGCCCTTTTCCTGCCATCGGATCCCAGATTGGTCTCAACTAGTTCCAGCTGCACTGAACAGGAACTTCATTCATTTGCCCCTCTTAGGAAGAGGTGTCGGAGGGAGACCACAGGGGCTCTACCAGGCTTCCAGCCCTCAGATCCTGTGGAGGCAAATCTCCACAAGGAGCTGGGGTTTCTGACCAACTGCATGTGGGCAGGTCAATTAAAACTTCTGATATCCTGCTTCCAGTCAGCTGGAAGCTCCTGTGGTCAGGCCACAGCCCTGGTGCCAGAGGGTCCTCAGGAGTGTGCCAGGGAGGGGATGAACATCTGTGGCCTCAAGGCTCCCTTTTGTTGAAGATGTAGCCAGTGCGGGGCCTTCCCTCCCTACCCCACTTCAGCACATATGGAGGCTCAGAAGATGGTCGTGTCCCAGGCCTCACTTTATTGTCAGATTTAAAACTCGGTGTTGATGGCTGGGGGTCCCAGGGCCCCTCCCTTGAGGCCACTCGCTAGGGGCCAGCCCTAGATCTTGAAGGCTAAGGTGAGGCCGTCGCCCAGGGGCAGGAGGCTGATGTGGACCCTAGCGTCCCGCAGAATGCGCTCATTCAGGTTTCGCACACACTGGGCCGCCTTGTCCTGCGGTTTAGCCTGCAACACCTCTCCACGCCACAGGACCTGCGGAGGGGCGGGGCATCGTGGGGGCGGGGCCTGGGGGGTGCCTGAGCAGGAGGCGGGGTGAGAGCTGGAGACCCAGGACCTGAGCAGGGGAAAGTGGAAAACCTGGGGACTCAGTTCGAATACCTGGGGGGAGGAGCTTACGTGATTGTACTAGGCGGGGCTCTGGGGCAGTGGGGCGAGGAGGAGCCCAAGGAAAAGACGGACCCAGCTCAAGAGGGTCTTTCTTCTCCCCCGGGGCTGTCCCTTACACTGAGCACAGCGAGGACGCCTCCGGGTCGCAGCAGCTGCAGGCACCGCTCGTAGTAGGCGGTGCAGTTCTCCTTGTCCGCATCCACCACGGCCACGTCGAAGGTGCCGGCCTCGCCCGCGGCCAGGAGCTCGTCTTGCGGGGTAGGGAGGGGCAGATGCAGCTGAGTCCGCAGGCCCCAGCGGCCGGAAGCCCCCGCCCAGGCCGGCCCAGGCGCTGTGACCATTCAGGTACTCGAGGGCCCCTGCCTGCCACTCTGCATGTGGCCGCGTACCGGGTGGCGGGGGGGCTGTCATTGCCCAAGCCCGCCCGGCGGACCGGGTCACTACCTCGCGCCGGGTGGTCCCATTTGGGAAATGGCGCCAAGGCCCTTTCCGCTCCGTTGCTCACCCAGGGTCTCCAGGGCGGGTTTCAACCGAAGTTCGATCTTGTGCTCCTCCTCGGCCTGCGTGCGAAAGGAGCGGGGTCAGAGTCAGCATGTCCCTTCTCCCGGGGCTGGGAGTGGCCGGGCTCCAGGGGCCCGACGAGGGCCTCAGGTGTGTGGGACACTCACCTGCCTCCACAGGGGACGTCCCAGCTCCGGGGGCCCTGCGTCCACCTCGCAGGTCACCACGCGCCCGGCCGGGGGCAGCGCCAGAGCCAACGCTAGGGCTGAGTAGCCTGTGAAAGTGCCTGGGGACGTGGACACGGATAGGCTCAGGCCAGAGTAGGGCGACGGCCCGGTGACTCCGGCCCCCAGTGACCCCAGCCGCGCGCCCTACCCAGGTCCAGCGCCTTCTTAGCCTTGATGAGGCGAGCCAGGTTGGCCAAGAGCTGGGCCTGCTCACAGGTCATCATGGAATCCCCCTGCGGCTGCTCCAGGGTCAGCTGCTTGGGGGGAGGAGAGGGTCGCACTAGCCCTGCCAGTCACCCAGCTGAGCCCCAGGTTTAGAGCCCCCAGAGGCGTGGCTGTGGGCGTGGCCCAGGGGCGGACCCTCATGGAACGCCCAACCATGGCCGGCCTGCGCGGCCAGGAAGCCCAGACGGGGCCACCGACCAGCCCAAGGTCACACAGCCACGTGGGTCCCTCCCGGCCCGAGGTGGGCGCCCGTTCCCGCTTCCGGCCCTGCTGACCAGCCGCAGGCTCCGCAGCGCCGGGTGCTCCCGCATGGAGCGGCTCAGCAGATACTGCCACAGGGGGCTGTCCTCAGGGGGCAGCAGGCGCTTCTCTCGCCAGTATCGCCATGGAGGGAACCGTCTCCCTGCCGGGGAGGGGTGGTGCTGGGTCAGGGCCTGGGGCTCCAGGGCGCCAGGGGTGAGCCTCAGCCGCAGCCAGCCTCGCGGGTTCACGGGCTCTGTTCCTGCGTCCGTCCGCCCGCGGGGCCTCTGCCGAGGGTGCCGAAGGCCCGGCCCTACTCACCCAGGAAGAGGCCGCTGGCGAAGGCAGCGCCCAGCGCGACCGAGCCCAGGGCCAGCGCGGCGGGCACAGAGAGCCGTGGCACGGGCTGGGTCATGGTGCGGGCAGGAGGCAGCGGCGTCCAGGTCACTTGCGCTAGGGCTACTGGGACCGCCCTGGGACCCGCGGGCCCTCGCGCCTCCAACTTGCCGGGGCAGTGCCCTCGGAACCGCGGCCTCGACCACCATCTGGCGGCCTCATGGCCTTACTGCAAGCCCCGCCCGCGTGGGTCAGTCGTCATCTAGTGGCCGCTTTCGGAACTGTGCCGGCGGCTCTGCTGCTTCCTCATCGCTACCATTTTTGCTGAGAACCCCCAGGGGCGTATGTGGGTGGGCGAGTAGAACGTCGGTATAACAGGATACGAACAGGTACAAATGATAGAAATTAAAGGAACCCTGGGAGGGACCGAGAGGATCGGGGGGGGCCTCTTGGGGGAGGTCACCAAGGATGTCAAGTTGAAGGAATGTATGTTTGGGGGGAGTTGGGGTTTGGGAGCCCTGGGTCAGGTCTGGTTGATGGGGTGCTGAGACAAGACCCTTAGTTAAAATCATGCTCTTGGGTGCGAGGTAGACTTGGGTGTGAGATCTTGGGCCCATCAGTCTCTGAGCCTCAGTTTCCTTTGTGTAAAACTGGGACCACTGTCTTACTATTAATGGCACCAGATCCCATAGCCTGGCACACAGTAGCTGCTCAAGAAATGGCAGCCGCTGTTATCATAAGTTGAAGATATCTTGGGGAGGAAAGATCAGAGGGCAGGTGAAGTCCCCTTGTAGGGCTGTTCCGCAGGGACGCTATCCAGTGAAGTGATGGAAACACCGACTGTGTGCCGAATGGGGCGAGGCGAAAGAAGCTGTCCTCGCTTGTGTTAGTGAAGCTGGGCTCAGAGACCACAGAACACAGGGAACTTGTGTGTCCCGGCTTCACAATTTCCTCTTCTGTAAAATGGGTTTCTTAATAGTCCTGACCTCTCGGGAGATGAAATGAGAAAATCCAGGTGAACGATTCACACAGGGCCTGGGACTTATTGGGCTATAGCTGTTCCATTTAAAAGGAGTCAAATTCCATCGGCCGTTGCTCCGCGGCTGTCCCCTGACACCAGCCTTCAGCAACCACACTGGGCAGACTGGAGCCCCACCGGGGGCTTTCTAGGCGAGGCTCAGCCCCCGCAAGGCTCAGGGACAGGCTTGTTGGGGGAGGTTGGTTGAGGGAGCGCCTTGGCTGAGGCTGAAGACACGGGGCGAACTAAAGAAGCCCGGAGCTCAGAGCACGGGACTGACCAGAGCTGTGGGAGCCCTGGGCCCGTGGGAGGCCACGCAGGAGCGTGGACACACAATGAGCTCTTTTGACCAGGAGGAAACCAGAAGTGCTTTCATGGTTTCTCTGCTGAGATCCTTCCACCAGGCCAGGTGGCACCGGGGCGCTGGGCTCAGCCGGGGCTGCAAACCGGCGCTCTCTTTCCTTTCTGGGGGTCTGGGTTTGGGCAGGCCCCCAGCTCACACCAGAACCTCCCTCCCCGTGCCTGGCTTCAGGCCGGAGCCTGTGGAGGTGGGAGGCGGGCGGGGAGGGGAGGCATGTCACCATATATCCCCCTCAGATTAAAAAACTAATTTGAAAAGATTAATGTATTCCATTCTTGTTACGCTGGCTCTGATACCTCTGGGCCTGCGGCTGCTCTGCCTCCTGATTATTGAATTTTTATGGCCTGGTAATTAATTGCAGATTCCCTGTTTTGTTCTATTTCTTTTTCTCTGACATTTTAATTTCAACAAAAAGCAGTGGTCTCCATGCAGGTTCTCTCTGGAGATCCTAATGGTCTATAAAACAGAATGACTTATAGATGTGGCACCCACTTCAGTTGGCGAGCGATTGTTTGAAACCTTGCTGATCACGCAAAATTTAATTTTTCCACCTCCCTCCCCCGTTCGCTACTCATTTCTTGTCTCTTCCATTACAGCGCCGGTGTCTCAGTTCACAATGAAGGGAGCAAAGTGTCGCCTCCAAATCTGTTACAGGGCCTTTTCCTAGAAGACCAGGGGGCTGAAGACAAAGTAGGTTTGGGTTCTTTTCCTTGGAGGTGGCCCCAGTGGTGGCGGTGGAAGCTGGGCGTCCCCAGAGGACCACGTGGATGTGGGCAGCTGTCCCCAGGGGTGGGGGAGGATCATTTCTGCCTCTCTCAGTTGCCCTTTTGGCCAAGTGCAGCTGCCCCATTAGGCACCAAGGCACCTGCTGGTCATGAGGACAGAGAGGACGCGTGCCCATACATGCTGTTGGGTCGACACCAGGAAGTCAGGGGGTTTAACCCCTGCCAAATTCTTAGCCAGACTGGGTCACTGGAAACAGCTGTTCACAAAAATGGATCTGGTAGAGGCCCCTGAGTTACTAACCTAATGCCCCCAACCCCTACTTCTCCCAGCCCTGCTAACTTCACACAGGCTGGGCGCCTTCCCCCAGGAACCCCTAGGACTGGGCGGGGTAGGGGCAGAAGAGTAAGGTCATGGAGTCAAGTTGGGCCTAAAGGATTGGAATTCAGATATCTTCAGGGGTCAGGCAGGCAGGGGAGGGGAGGGAGGTAGGGAGCAGTGGGGACTGTGGCGCTCCAGAACTGATGCCCCATCAGGTGTGGCAGCCCCTCAGCTCCCACTCATGTGACTATGTGGGAAGAAGAGCATATTGTGGCTGGAGCTTCTGATTTTTCAAAAGAGGTTGGAAATCTGGCTTTTAATGTGAAATCTCACAATTTAAAACATTTCGGTTAGACTTTTTTTTTTTTTTTTACGCTCCATATCAGCCAAACTGAATACATCTTTGATCTTTGTGTCTGACCTGGCCCATAGGACAACTGTTTCTTCTGATTTGGAGCATAGGTCAGAGAAGTTAGGACATAGGAGTGGAGTCTGTCGGGGCCAGAGAGGCCTCACTGGCTGGCTGATCACCCCCAGTCCCCAGGCCCTGCGCCAGGAATCCTCCTCCTACCTTTGGGCCCTTCAGTCCCCTTCCTGCACTTGTGGGCTCTTCCCCGGCAGCTGTGGTTCTCCCAGAGGTGCCTGTGAGCCTCTGTCCAGGGCTTGCCTTTTTTTGGCTGCACCACATGGCTTGTGGGATCTTAGTTCCGCGACCAGGGATGGAACCTGTGCCCCCTGCAGTGGAAGTGCAGAGTCCTGACCACAGGACCACCAGGGAAGTCCCCAGGGCTTGCCTTCTTTCGGCCTCCTCTCCCCACAGACAAACTTGCAGCCTGGAGTCTGACCACATCTAGGTGAGGTCTGCCGAGCTTTTCACCTAAGACTTCGGCGGGCAATGCTGTGACTCTAGGGGCTCCAGGGGCCGTGGTGGGCCGAGTGGGCTGATGCAGACAGACCATGAATCAGGAGCTTCTGGGGCCCCTCAGATGAGCGGGGGAGGACGGGGGCCACGGCCTGCTCCCGCCTCCTCTGTGCTGAGATGCTGCGGAGCTGGCGCTGGCAGTGCCCTGGCCTCTCATGCCTCAGTTTCCTCATCTGGACAGGCCGGATGGGAAGTGACAGCATGGGCTCCGGAGTCCGAGGGACTTGGGTTCAAACATTGGTCCACCACTCACTTTGTGGCTGTGTGAGCTCAGAGTTTCTCAGCTAGAAAAATGGGGATGATCCTTCTGTCTTAGTGTTCTGTGCTGTGTAACAAACCACCACATGCTGAGTGGCTTAAAACAATGCCATTTTTTATCTCGTGGTTCTGTAGGTCAGGAGTCGGGCCAGGCCTGGCTGATCCTCTGCTCAGGGTCTCACCAGCCGGAAGGCACCTCGAATACTTCTGGTGCTTCAGATCACTCTGCCTTCCTTTTCTGCTTTTCAGGGCTCACGTGATTCCAGGGGACCCACCCGGCTAATCCAGGATAATCCCCCCATTTCAAGGTGAGCTGGTTAGTGACCTTAGTTCCATCTGCAAAGTTCCCCTTGCCATCTGAGTTGATGACCGAGAGAGTAACATTGGTGGTAGAGATCATGAGAGAGTGGTCAAATTCTGCCACAAACTCCAGCCTCTCAGTGTGGTTGTCAGGATGAAGATAACCCTGCCCCGTCCCCCCTCTTTGAGAACCACGGTGTGAGGTTTTTGGTTTGTTTTTATTTTTGTCCACGCCACGTGGCATGCGGGATCTTAGTTCCCCGACCAGGGATTGAGCCTGGGCCCCCTGCATTGGGAGCGAGGAGTCTTAACCACTGGACCACCAGGGAAGTCACATTAGGTATTTAAATACAGAGGATTCCCTGCTACTGCATAGACAGAATGGGCGGGGGGCATGTTCCTCACAGCCACCCTCTCAAGAAGCTAGCATTGCCCCCGTTTTCCAGATGTGCAAACTGAGGTTCCCAGATGTCAGATGACATATAAGTGGCAGCGCCAGGTGTGAACCTGTCCCTGTCTCAGCTTCACATAAGAGTTTGTCATCTCACCACTGGCCCAAGTCCAGAGCTCCTGTATCCCCTGGAAATTCATCGAGTTCTCTTGAGAGGCTTCCACCATGCACCAGAGATTTACCTGTGACCTGATTTCTCTGGTTCAATTCAGGTCCTGGCATTTGGGTGTCTCTGGGAGTCCCCAGTGGATGACTTAGGTGTGTGTTTCCATGGTGTCACCTGCTCCTTTCTTCTTCTTCTTCTTTTTTTTTTTAAAATAAATTTATTTATTTGTTGTTATTTTTGGCTGTGTTGGGTCTTCGTTGCTGCACACGGGCTTTCTCTAATCGTGGCGAGCGGCGGCTACTCTTTGTTGTGGTGTGCGGGCTTCTCATTGTGGTGGCTTCTCTTGTTGAGCACAGGCTCTAGGCGCGCGGGCTTCAGTAGTTGTGGCATGTGGGCTCAGTAGTTGTGGCTCACGGGCTCTAGAGCACAGGCTCAGTAGTTGTGGCGCACGGGCTTAGTTGCTCCGTGGCATGTGGGATCTTCCCGGACCAGGGATCGAACCCATGTTCCCTGAATTGGCTGGCAGTTTCTTAACCACTGCGCCACCAGGGAAGCCCTGCTCGTTTCTTCTTGATGGGATGGCCAGGGTGCCACTATCACAGCCACTCCTGGACGTCATCGCTTTTGCCGGACACCTCAGCTGACCCTCAGGAACCGTCAAATGGTCAAGACTTCATGGGGGTCCTTTTGAGAAATAGCAAAGAAAGTCCCCCTGCAGCTCTTCTCTCTCCTCCTTGAGACACTGGCCTGCATTGTGAATCCTTCCTTCCCCAAAAGAAGACAAACACACACGTCCCAGCCTCCCCTGCAGGTACCAGACCTGATGCCCGCAATCAGATGCAGTGCACAGGACTTGCATGCCAATGTGGCACGTGCGTCCATGGTTGGAAGGAGAGTGGTGCTGTGTCTCATCCAAGCTCTGGCCCTCCCAGAGTCAGCTGTTTGCCACAGAGTAGAGTTTGCTATTTGCAACAAAGTGGATTCTGTTATTTGCAGCAAAGTGAAGTCTGCTGTTTGCCACAAAGCAGCTTCTAGATTTGCAGTCAGGAGTCCTGCCTGGTACCTGCTCCTCTGTGGGACCGATTCTCCCGCCTCCAGCGCACAGTGTTACCATCCACTGCAGAGCCAACCCCCTCCTTCTGCTTTGCCAACAGGAGCCCGATGTTGTTCAGGCGACAACGTGCCCAGCTCCGGGGGGTGGACTGTGGTCACTCTCAGGCTGTCACAACCCCCCTCCCCCCAGCCCCCCCAGCCCAGTCCCTTTTTCAAGATACCCAGGGATATCTTGCCAGGGAAAAAGGGGTGCTTCTCAGGACTTTTTATTTCCTGATAATAAGAAATCCCCTCTTCTTGCTTAGCTTTTTCTTACCCTGAAGAGGCTTGTGTAAAGATGAAATGCTTGGAACTGTAGCAGCCATCTTGTGACCATGAGGCAACAAGGTTAAGGATTAAAAACAAACAAACAGTGAGGATGGTGATGGTCCTTGAAGACATTATCTAGACATTTAAACCACTCCCAGCAACTGTTTGCCTCTAGCCTCCTTGTTATTGAGAAAATGGAGCCCTTTGTGTTTAAGCAATGATTAGCTATTTATTCTTTATTTGAAGTTCAAAGCATTCCTAACTGATACAGGCACTCTAGCAGAGTGGCCTGTGCCCAGGGGTGATTGAGAGTTGGTGCTGAGATAACCCCTTTTGCTTTTTTTCAGGTTGAGTGACAGATTCCACACTGAACTCAAAATCACGCTCTCCAAAGGTGAGGCCTCGTTTTCCTCAGGGGTCAGTTTTCTGCCAGGGGATGCCCTATCCCCCACCTGACAAGTGGAAATGCCAGTACCGTGCACCCCACCCTTGCCCTGCTGCAGACTCGTGGTGTCTCATCAAGCCTCCCCAGTCCCTGGTGAGGCAGGCATGATCACCCACCCTCTACAGATAGGAGACATCTGGGGTCTCATAGGCAGGATGTGGGGATTGGCTCCAGTTCTGTATGGCACAAAGCCTAGGGTCTCCCCACTCCAAGGAGAGTCTCTCTATTTGCATCAGAGCCAGGGGTGCAGGGGCTTCTGGGACAGTGGATGACCAGACAGGGTGGGAGCTTCTGTGCAGCAAGCTGGGTCCAGGTTGGGGAAGCCCACGACCTCCCAGCATAGCGGTCAGGTTTCTGCTGCAACATTGCTGTGTGGCAGCCCCAAGTCTCAGCAACTTCCAAAATAACCACCTACTTTTCTCGCTGCTGGGTCAGTGGACCAGCTGGGCTATTTCTGCTTGGAGTTGTGGGTCCAGATCATTCTGAGACCAGCAGCTACCTGGGGGTGCTCTTTCCCAGGGGACAGCATGGGGGCAAGAGGCCAACCACACAGGTGCTTTGAAAGCCTCTGCCTCAGTCAGGTCTGCTCATGTTCCAGCGGCCCCAACAAATCACTCGGCCAAGCTCCGCATAGGGGGCAAGTGTGTGTACTCTGCCCTCTCTGTGGGGTGGCCCTGTGAGCTCACGTGGCAAAGGGTGTGGCTGTGTAGCCCTATTATGGGTCAGGGAGAGAAGAGTCAGGATCATCAGTTCAATCTACACACAGATCCCAAGGGCCCCTGGGTGTCCCCAAAGCCGTGGGTGCAGAGATCCCCACAGGGCAGGGCCTCAGCAGGGGCAGGAGGGCCAGGCTCCCTGCCTTGTGCCTGAGCTGAAGATTCCCCAGTCTGTTTCTCAGAGGAGGAACTTGGAGCTCTGGGAGTCAGAGTGTCACCTGAGGTCGCAGGGCAACCTCCTGCCTCTGTCCACCTCACTGCCATCCTGAACCCAGGGGGGAGGGAGCAAGGGGTCAGGCTCACCTTCCCTGGGTTCAGCCCAGGGCGCCTACCTCCCTGGGGAGAATGAGCCCCTTTCTTTCATCCCCACGCTCAGCATATGCTCATTTTCCTCCGAGACACCAGGACATGGAGCCTGGAACTCAAGGATTCTGATTGCATTGCATGGGAGACCTCTCAGTGCTTGTTTACTTCTGGTGGCCCCTGAGCTGGCCTGGAGACATATTTTGTTTGCCTCGATCAGTATTTTGTTTATTCGAATGGAGCCAACACTAAACAATCAGAAAATTTCACAAAGAATTCAGATTTGATTTCCATTTCTTTTGAAAGAGCAGCAGATTTGACAACACTGGGCCAATTTTGCTGCAGGACAGGTTGGCTGGTGCTGTGTGGTGCCTCCCCCTATCCCCCACAGGTCATGTGCCCTTGCCCCAGTCCCCACCACTCCCTGCTGCCTCAAACCCAAAGAGGTTCCCTCATATTCCACATTGGTCTTTGAGCTGCTGGCGCATGAGCTGTAACCTCTGGTTTAATCCACTCCCCAGAGGCCCAGAGAGGAGAGACACCTGCCCAGGGTACACAGCCCATCTCAGGCTTTTGTTTCTCTTTCTCGCTTCCTGAGTAAGAACTTCACCTGGATTCCAAAGAGCAATCCCTCTTGTGGGCTCCAAACAAGGATCCCAGACTCTGCTGCCCACCCCAAGCAAAACTGTTCATGTCATGGTTGAAACTCAGAACACCTCTGGTGTTGCTACCCTGAGAGCACAACCACTTTGAGGGGAAAATCTAGACTGAGATGAGCTTTGGGAGATGTTACAGGGACCCAGGTCCCTGAGTTACATAGGGAATCCCCCTAGATCTATAAAAATGAAATACTAATGGCTGATATTTATATAGCAATTACTGTGTGTCAGTCACTTCAATTACTGTGTGTCAGTATAGCAATTACTGTGTGTCAATTAAACTTCATATTAATTCACTTAATCCTCACATAAACCTTGTAAGGGGGAAGGTACCATTTTTATCCCCATTTTACAGGTGAAGAAGCTGCAGCACAGAGAGGTTAAGCAACATTCCTAAATTTGCACAGCTTATAAGTGGTAGAGTTGGAATTTGAACCCAGGTTCTCTGGTTTCAGGGCTTATAGTTCTTAACCACTGACATATCCTAGAGGAAATACCTACTGAGGTGGCCACTTTTCCTGTAATAACTCATTTCACCCTTGGACTTGCCCAACAAGGTAAGGTTGAGTTTGGCTGTGAGAGAAAGAAAAATCCAAAAAAGAAGTTGGTTTCTACTTTATACAGATGTAACTTGGAGGTTGTACGGAGGCTCCAGGGTCAACTGAGACTCAGGCTTCTCCTCTGCTGTGCTGCCATCCTCATCATGTGGTGTCTTCTCATTGAACAGGATGACTGCTTGAGTTCCAGCCATCACACCTTCAACCCAGTTTTTAGGAAGAAGAAAGGGACAAAATAGAACTAACCTCCTTCCTTTAAGGACACTTCTTGAAAGTTTCATAAGATACTCTACTTGCATCCCTTTGAGCAGCACTTAGTCACATGACCACACTTTGGCCTGGAAATAGTCTTTATTCTAGAGGGTTATATGTTCAATGAAAAAATCAGTTCTATCATTAAATTTAAAAGGGAGAATGGATACTGGGAACATTCAGCATCATCACTGTGTTTTTTACAGATAAAGAAACTGAAGCTCAGAGAGGTGAATGACCTTCTGGTGGTCACACAGCCAGGAAGAGGTGGAGCCTGGATCTTCTGCCTCTGGGCCCTTTGGAGCAGGTGGGCTCCAAAGATATACTCTGCCGATTTCCTAAGGGGTGAGGAGGGCTGTGGATATGTGCATAACCCCCTCTCCAGGCCCCAGGAACACCCAGTGCCCAGGTCCTGCCAGCCAGGCAACCTTGTGCCTGCAAGCCCTGGCAGCCTGTCCGGGCCCAGATCCATCACCCCGGCACCAACCATGCCCTGGGCCTGACTCCATCCATCCCTCTAATGCTGCATCGACTGTGCTCGGGCACGTTCCTGAGGCGGCCTCAAGAGCGCTGAATAATTCAGTTCTGCGTAATGGGATAATGAATTTACTGACAACCCAGTGTGGTCTCGTTACTTACATTTCAAGAAATACTGACTCCCTAGGCCTGCTCTGCAGGCTGGAGACGTACACGTGCCAAGAAACTGTTGCCTTTACTTGCCTCGTGGGGTTCAGGCTTGACTGAATGGAGACCCTACTCTGGTCTCACTGATTCTTAAACTGCTTCGGCTAGTGGGGAGCCTGGGGGTAGGGGGACTGCCTGGTTGGAACTTTGGGGCGAGGTGGAAGTGGAATCACAGACGCTTGGACATGCAGAGCTGGAAAGGACCCCTTGGTCCTGCATACCCATTTTACGAACCGGGAAACTGAGGTTGTGGCAGGGACGGGCCTCTGCTCCTGCACACTGTGTTCTGTGGCTGGGAACGCCGGGATGCCTCGGAACTCTGGGGGAGGAGGCCTGCTTGTTTTCCTTCTAACCCGCTGTTTTCCCCGTCCCCCCAGCTGCTGAAGGGTTGCTGCTAATGACTCCCAGCTGCCCCTTCGCTGGAGGCGAGCCCTCAGCCAAACGAGAGGCGTCCCCCGGAAGGCCAGCCCACCCTGCCTTCCTTTCCCGACCTGGGCAGATGATGGCTGATGACCGGCTGATGTGGTGCAAAAGGCCACCCCAAGCCTCAAGGTAGGACAAACTCTGTGATGCTATTAGGGGTCCAATATCCTTGGTGGGACTGCGGCTTGACCCCAGCTGAGACTGCGTTCTGGCTTAGCTTTTACCCCTTCCCTATCCTGCTTCCCTCACTCCCTTTCTCCTCGGGGCCTTCCCTCACCCCATAAATCATCTGAATGGGAATCCCTGGCTCAGGCTCTGCTTCTGGGGGATGCTCCTGAGACAGCTGCGTTTCCTGGTCTGAGCCCTCCTTTCCGAGGACTCCTCCCAGAGCACTAAGAAAGGCTCAGGGCCGGGAATCCTTGCCGCTGGCTCTGCTGTGTGATGGTGAGGAAATCACTTCTCCACCCTGAGCCTCAGTTTCCCCTTTTGTATGGCTGGGGTTGGGAGAGCCTCTCTCAGGTCCCTTCCAGCTCTGAAGGTCTGTGATATGACCTGAGGTGCCAGGAAGCCTTCTCCTTTCTTAACTAGCGCCCCATGTGCATGGAGTCCTACCATCGGGGACTTTTCTCTGAAGGCTTTTTCAAAATGCAAAAGCATCTGAGATGAGAATGAGTTTCACGTTAGGTGATCATGCTGCAGGGCAGACTCTCTAAAGGTGGGATCCTTGGGTCACCTGAATCCATCACCTGAAGGGGACTGCCTGGTTGGAACTTTGGGGCGAGGTGGAAGTGGAATCTCAGAAGCTTGGACATGCAGAGCTGGAAAGGACCCCTTGGTCCTGCATACCCATTTTACGAGCCGGGAAACTGAGGTTGTGGCAAGGACGGGCCTCTACTCCTGCAGACTGTGTTCTGTGGCTGAGAACGCCGGGGATGCCTCCGGGCTCTGGGGAGGATACCTGCTTGTTTACCTTCTAACTCGCTGGTTTTCCCCATCCCCCAGCTGCTGGAGGATTGCTGCTAATGACTCCCAGCTGCCCCTTTGCTGGAGACGAGCCCTCAGCCAAATGAGAGGCGTCCCCTGGAAGGCCGGCCCACCCTGCCTTCCCTGACTTGGGCAGACTGCAGCCAATGACCGGCTGATGTGGTGTAAAAAGGCCACTATTGGGGACTACCCTTGAGTCCTACCATTGGGAACTTTCCTCTGAAGGTTTTTTCAAAATGCAAAAGCATCTGAGATGAGAATGAGTTTCACGTTAGGTGATCATGCTGCAGGGCAGACTCTCTTAAGGTGGGATCCTTGGATCACCTGAATCTATCACCTGAAGGGTGCTTATTATTAATATTTCCCTTCCCTTCTTCGTATTTCTTTGAATGTGGTATGTGATGTCTGGAGCTGCAGCAGCTATCTTTCAGTCATGAGGAAACAGCATGAGATGTAAATAAGCTAAGGAGAGTGAAGCAGAAATATAGAAAGAAACTGATTTTCAATGGCATTTCTGAATCATTGCACAAAAACTGAAAACTACCTGTAGAATCTCAGTATGTGAAATAATTGTCTTTACTGCTCAAGCAAGTCCTGGTTGAATTTTCTGTTATTTGCAGCCCAAAGCATTCCAAACAAATCAACAGTCTTTATCTCACTGAATCATAATAATAGTCTTTTTAAAAATTTATTTATTTATTTATTTATTTATTTATTATTTTTGGCTGCGTTGTGTCTTCATTGCTGCGCATGGGCTTTCTCTAGTTGCGGTGCGTGGGGGCTACTTCTCATTGCGGTGGCTTCTCTTGCTGCAGAGCACGGGCTCTAGGCATGCAGGCTTCAGTAGTTGGGGCACACAGGCTCAGTAGCTGGGGCACACAGGCTTAGTTGCTCCGCGGCATGTGGGATCTTCCCAGACCAGGGCTTCAACCCGTGTCCCCAGCATTGGCAGGCAGATTCTTAACCACTGCGCCACCAGGGAAGTCCATAATAACCGTCTTTTAAAGTAGGGATTATTATTATTGGCTCAGAGAGGTTAAGTGACATAGCTAAGGTCACACAGCTGACAAAGGGCAGCATCCTTTTGGGCTGGAGCTTTTAGGTTGGGAGGAATTTTGATTATTGATGAAAATTTAATTCCTGTCTCTGTTGTGTGTGTCCTATTGTAATCTAACCATTGGGAATAATCTCCTTCCTTCTCCATTCTTGTCTTTGGTCATTCTCTCCCTATCCATCCCACCCTAGGTCTCAGCTTAGAGACTCGACAAAGGTCCCTTGTGAGGTGGGGAGAAGGAGGTGGCAGGTAGCCACCGTCCATTCCTTCATGGAGTTTTCCAGATGAGTGTGGCCACATTCTGGTACCAAGGACGAGTGGAAGGCTGAGCCCGTTTTGGAGTGATTCTGGCCTCTAAGCAGCCCTAGACTCCTGTGTGGGGGTTACAGTGAAAGACGGAAAGAACGCAGACAGAAATAGACAGACAGAGGGATGGAAGGAGAGGGAGAGAGAGGCAGAAGTCGAGGAGGAGGAGGGCGAGAGGAAGGGAGAAGAGAAGAAGGACAGGTCTTAGAGATAAACGTTGAGACAAACGTGACAGTGAACCTCAAGTCAGACACAAGCTAGTCCATCACCCTGCCCCCGCCCCCGTGCCGCAGCCGCAGCTTCTTCACTGTGTAATGGAGTAGACTGGGGCACCGGCCTCGCAGGGAGGTCGGCAGGGACGGATGGCTCAGCACGGACCTGGAGCAGGCGCTCCGCCAGCGGGTGCTTCTGCCCCACCCAGACTGGTCTGATGGTTTGGTTGCTGCTCTGAAGGTGGAGGGAAGATGATGTGACCTCAGGTGAACTTTTGTCTCACCTCTTCTGGAGAGCAGTGGCCTCTTGGAGAAAGGGGAGCAGCGTTTGTGTGTATGTGTATGTGTGTCCCAGACTAGGTGCTTTCAGGTTATCAGAAGGCTGTGTATTTTGCTTGACGGGAAAGTGGCCTCCTGGACTAACAACAATACCAGAAACGCATTTGCCTCCTGACCAAGAGGGTGGGGTGGGGGAAGATTTTTAAGGAGCCATCAGAAGGAAGGGAACTGGGGAGCCACAGCTGGGGTTAGCTGGGGGGAGAGTCACTGCTCCAGACCCCGAGACTGAGCTCCCAAACCTCGGGGGTGGATGTGTGTGTGGGGAGCCCTCTCTGAGGGGCCTCCCGTCTGCCCCAGATTAATGAGGAAGGCAGGGACAGAAATGGCCCCAGACTAAGGACAAAAAGAAGGATCTCTGAGTGGTGGGGTGGAGGGGGCATGAATTGGGAGATTGGGATTGACATGTATACACTAATATGTATAAGATAACTAGTAAGAACCTGCTGTAAAAAAAATAAGATAAAACTCAAAAACCAAAGTATTCATTAAAAAAAAAAAAAAAAAAAAGAAGGATCTCTGTCAGGAAAACAAAGCACCTGTGAGTGGTGGGCAGCGAGGAGCCCAGGGATCGCCTTTGGCTTGGGTGCTCTCTGGCAGAGTCTGACCTCCAGGGCCTGGCGTGGATCCTCAGCTGAATGAGTGAGCCCTGGGCTCCGCCAGGCCTGGAGGCTGTGAGCAAGGATGAAGGGAGCAGTACTTCAGCATCAGCTGGGAGCTCAGGGCTGGGGCAGGAGGGGGTAGCTCCTCTCCCTGGCTCACGCCCTGCTCACCTGGCTAACTCCTCATGCCTGTCAGGGAGGCAGGCAGTGCTGTCTCCCCCAGGCCCGATGTGCCCCTGACTGAGCCGGTGCAGTGGCTTAAAAATGTGACTGAATCCTTAGACCCTCCTCTCATCAGGAGGTGGGGGTCTGTGTCCCCTCGCCCTGAACTGGGGCAAGCCTCCTTGAACAGAATGTGATGGAAGCGATGTTCTCTGACTTCTGAGCCTGGTTAGAAAAGGCCAGGTAGCATCTCCCAGGTTCTCTTGGGAACTTGCTCTGGGAGCTGTCAGCTGCCCTGTAAGAAGTCCATCTCTGCGGAGGCCGCCTTGTGCAGGGATCACAAAGAGTGAGAGAGATGCCTGAGGGGCCCCAACTCATCCATCCCCAGCTGTTTGAGTCTCCCCTGACCCAGATATCAGACATGTGCATAAGGAAGCCTTTGAGATGACCCTAGTCGCAGCCACCAAATGCCTGCAATGCATGACAGACCCAGAGTGAGAGCTGCCTGCAGTCCAGGCGACCTCCGGATTCATGAGTGGAAGACAAGATCATATATGAGTTTCCTAGGGCTGCCTAGGTAACAAATGGCCACAAACTGGGCAAAACAACAAAAATTTATTCTCTCAGAGTTCTGGAGGCTAGGGTCCAAAATCGAGGTATTGGCTTGTTCCTTGTGAGGGCTCTGAGGGAGAATCTGTTCCCTGTCTTTCTCCTAGCTTCTGGTGGTTGTAGGCAGTGCTTGGCTTTCCTTGGCCTGTAGGTGCATCACTGTGGCCTCTGCCTCCATCTTCGCATTGTGTTCTTGCTGTGTCTCTGTGTCCAAATCTCCCTCTTCTTATAAAGGACACCGTCACATTTGATTAGGGGCACCTGTACTCTGTATTATCTCATCTTGACTAATTACATCTGCAATGACCCTATTTCTCAAATAAGATGACATTCTGAAGTACTGAGGGTTAAGACTTTAACATATCTTTTGGGGGGACATAATTCAACCCGTGACATATAGTTATCATTTTAAGCCACTATTTTGAAGTGATTAGTTATGTAACAGTAGTTACTCAGAACATGAGAATTAAAGGATGGCGAGGGAAGCAACTGAAACATCAGTGGAAATGTAATTTACCAGAGCATCCTTCTAGGAGGCTACTGTATGTGGTTGGGATAATTGATTTTCTAAGTAGCTTGGGGTCGGGTCTGGATCCTCCCTACAAAAGATGGATGTTCCAGCAACAACATGTGCTTGAATAATAACAGACAGCTTCCCTAAAGCCTTCTAATGTGGGAAAAGATCTTGAGTTTCGCTTTGTATTCCTCCCCCTTAAATAAATGTTGAATATTTACTTAAAGAGAATCAATGTGATTATTAGAGTGTTCCTGGCCTCCATATATCTCAGCATGGCCTTGTTTACTAACACCTACCCCGTCAGAGCACTGGTTAACCGTGGGCTACAGTTGCCTGGTTAAGTGTCTGGTTTCTCCATAGACTGGAAGCAACCCTAAGAGCAGGGACAGGCTATGTCTTGTTCTCTCCTGAATCCCCAGCACAGTTCTTGGCACATAGTAGGTGCTTAATAGTTAGTCTCTGAAAGCATGGATGTTGGAAAAGGAGCAAAGGGACTTAAAATCTATATGATGATGAAAGGTATACAAATATATCAGCTACAGAACATCTAAGGATGCTAGAAAAAAATATTTTTGAAATTTGAAATTCTTTTCTGTTAATGGAAGAGCCTATAAGCAAATAAGGGAATTATGAGAGGCCAGGAACAAACTGGAAACATCAGTCCAGGGAAGTAAAGACTGCTGGACACCCTGAGGACTTCTACCTTGTTGGGCAGCCTACAACTTCCACACCTTGAGCTTCTGTGGCACAAGAAAGACAAGGAAGAAGCAAGGGATGATAAACATGACCAGGAAGATTTGAAAAAGAACCAGACAGAGGTTCTAGGAATTTAAATATATCACATACGAAATTTAAAACTCAATGGAACAGTTAAATAGAATAGACACTGCTGGAGAGGGAATTAGTAAACAGGAAGATAGATTTGAAAAATTATACATAATGCAGTACAGAAAGAAAAATGAAACTATGAAGAAGAGGTTAAGAGACATGGAGAGTGGAATGAAAAGCTCTAATATATGTCTAATCAGATTTTTGGAAAGTGATTATAGGAATAATGGGAGAGAGGTATTATTCAAAGAGATAGCAGCTGAGAATTTTCTATGATTATTAAAAAATATGAATCTTCAGATTCAGGAATTCCAGTGAATCCCAAAAAGGGTAAATAGAAAGAAGTCCATACATAGATATGTCATAATCAAATTAAAGAATATCAAAGACAAGTAGAAAAAAAAAAAAAAAGACAAGTAGAAGATCTTAAAAATACCCAACAGGAAAAAACTTTGTTGTTCACAACTTCTCTAATTAGAAGAAATTAGACTAATGGTGATTAGTTATAATAGTATGAATAGTCACAATGAAAAACAGAATAACGATGACTTTAAAGGGTTTTTAAAATTCACACCAACTAGGGACTGTATACCCCAGTCCCTAATAAGACTGAAATAATTTCTTAAAAGATAATTTATCTTTTAAGGATAAATGTAGATCCTAAGTATGTACTAAAGAAAATTGAAAACATATATTCATACAAAAACTTGTACACAAATGTTTATTGCAGCATTATTTATAATAATGAAAAAGTGGAAACAACCTAAATATCCACCAACTTATGAATGGATAAACAAAATGTGGTATATCCATACAGTAGAGTGTTACTTGCCATAAAAAGGAATGAAGTTCTGATCCATGCAACAACATGGATGAACCTTGAAAACATTATGCTAAGCAAAAGAAGTCAGACACAAAAGTTCACAAATTGTATGATTTCATTTATATAAAACGTCCAGAATAGGCAAATCGATAGAGACAGAAGGTAGATTCGTGGTTGCCAGAGGCTGGAGTGACATGTGTGGAATGGGGTTTCTTATAAGTACACTAAAACCACTGAATTGTACACTTTCAAAGGGTGAATTTTATAGTATGTGAATCATATCTCAATAAAAATGCAAAAAATAAGAATAAGGGTAGAAATAAGGACGTTTTCACTTACAGGCATACCTTGGAGATGTTGCAGGTTCGGTTCCAGGCCACTACGATAAAGCGAATATTGCAATAAAGCAAGTCACAGAAAGTTTTTTGTTTCCCAGTGCATATAAAAGTTATGTTTTGGGAATTCCCTGGCGGTCCAGTGGTTAGGACTCGGCACTTTCACTGCTGAGGGCCTAGGTTCAATCCCTGGTTGGGGAACTAAGATCCCACAAACTGCGTGTCGTGGCCAAAAAAAAAAAAAAAGTTATGTTTACACTATACTATGTTCTGTTAAGTGTGCAATAGCATTATGTCAAAAAAGTGTACATAGCTTAATTAAAAAATATTTATTGCTAAAAAATGCTAACCATCTTCTGAGCCTTCAATGAGTTGTAGTAGTAGGTTGTAGTACTACTTAGTAGTACTAAGTTGTAGTACTCTACAACTTACTACTAAGTTGTAGTAGTAAGTAAGTTGTAGAGAGCACTGATCACAGATAACCATAGCAAATATAATAATAGTGAAAAAGTTTTAAATATTGTGAGAATTACCAAAATGTGACACAGAGTGATGAAGTGAGCAAATGCTGTTGGAAAAATGGCACAGATAGACTTGCTTGACGCAGAGTTGACACAAACCTTCAATTTGTAAAAAAAAACACAGTAATGAAGCACAATAAAATGAAGCTCAATAAAAGGTATGTCCGCTTACTATAACTGAGAGAATTTATAAACAACAGACCCCCATTCAAGGAGTTTCTGAAGGATGAGCTTGAGAAGAAAAATGATCTGAGGAAAAAAGTCTCAGATACCAGAAGTGATGATGAATTGAGAAATAATAAAAATATGGGTAAATCTAAACAAACACACTGATTGTCCAAAACAATGTCTGTTCTGTGAGGTTAAACAGGAGATGGAACTAAAAGCCTGGACCGTAAGTATAATAAATGGAATTAAAGCTTTCAAAGCACTTTGCATTGTTCAGGAGAAGGGTAAGATATTGATTAACTTTAGACTAAGTTAAGTTAGGTAATAATTTCAAAATGCTAAGTCACCAAAAAAAAAAAAATAATAGAATGCCTATCCTCTACACAGTAGAAGGGGGAGAAATGGGATGAGTAAAAAACCTCAATTCAAAACAATGCAACAAAGAAGATGAAAATAAATCCTTAGGAAGCAGGACATATTAAAATAAAAACAAAACAAAAACAAGATCATAGAAATAAAGTCAAATATATTTGTAAGCTCTATAAATATATATAGACTGAACTCTCCAGTTAAAATTATATACTCTCAGATTGGATTGAAAAAAGAATAGGCAAATGTTGCTTACATGAGACACGTCTAAAAGAGATAAAAAATTGTAAGTAAAACTGAAAAAAAATCAGAAAAATACTAACCAAAAGAAAATTAGCATGGTTATATTACTATCAGACAAAATAGAATTTAAGGCAAAAAGGCATCATTAGAGATATAGAGGGTCAATGTATGAAATTTAAATTTACCAGGAGAAAATAGTAGTTCTAAATTCATGGATACCTAATAATGTAAGTCCCTTATCAGATATATGACTTGAAAATATTTTTTTCCCATTCTGTGGGCTGTCTTTTCACTTTATTGATGGTGTCCATAGAAGCACAAAAGTTTTCAATTTTAAGGTCAATTTATCAATTTTTTTTCTCTTTTTTCTCATGCTTTTAGGGTCATATCTAAGAATACTTTGCCAAATCCAAGATCACAAAGATTTAACCCTATGTTTTCTTGTAAGAGTTTTATAGTTTTAGCTCTTACATTTAGGTCTTTGATCCAGTTTGAGTTAATTTTTGTGTATGGTGTGAGGTAGGGTTCAACTTCATTCTTTTGCATGTGGATATCCAGTTGTCCTGGCATCATTTGTTGAAAAGACTATCTTTTCTCCATTGAATGGTCTTTATACCCTTGTCTTTACACCCTTGTCAAAAGTCAGTTGACCATAGATATATGGGTATATCTGTACTTTCAATTTTAGTTCACTGATCTATATATCTATCCTAGTGCCAGTACCACACTAGCTTGATTACTGTTGCTTTGTAGCAAATTTTGAAATCAGGAAGTGTAAGTCGTCCTACTTTATTCTTCTTTTTCAAGATTGTTTTGGCTATTCCTGGTCCCTTGTAATTCCATGTAAATTTTAGAATCAGCCTGCCAGTTTTACAAAGAAGTAGCTGGGATTCTGACAGGGATTGCATTGAATCTGTATTCAAGTCTCACATCTCTTTGCAAAGTGAGCATATCTCCAATCAGCTGGTCCACGAGAGTAGGACCAAAGGACATTCCTGACCAGGCTGGTCTGGTGTGCCCCCATGTATGTGTCCTCAAGAAGCTACGTTCAGTGTGGGTATCCCTGGGACTGAATGCGTGCAGTAGGAGTGTAAATGACTGATACAGGAACCCAACTCTTCAAGACCTTTCCAAGGTTGTCCTCATGACTGTAGTAATGGATGATCTTAGGTTGGGTCCCCCAAGAAGCAGACCTTGAGGCAAGAATTCGCGTGAAAGTAGTTTTGTGGGAGGTGGTCTCAGGAAGTTCTGGAAGGGGAGTGAGGAAGGTGTCCAAGGAGGGGAGAGAAGTCAGGAGTGTGTGCCTAAATGAGCAGGTCGTTGCTATGGGCATCTGGGGCTCCATCCCGCTGAGGACCTCTGTGAGAGGGTAGAGAACAGGGTTTCTCAACCTCAGCACTATTGACATTTTGGGCTGAATAATTATTGGTTGTGGGGTGCTGTCCTGGGTGTTGTTGGATGTTTAAGCAGCATCCTGGCCTCTACCAGATGCCAGTAGCAACCATCCAACCAAAATGTCTCCAGATATTGCTGAATGTCCCCTGGGGGTGCAAAATTGTACCTGGTTGAGAATCACTGGTATAGATGTGTCTCAGAATTGTCCCATCCAAGAGGGGAGAAGGTAGGGGGGATATATACACCAACTCCCAGTCATCGTTGTTAAGGCTGCTTCTGAAGGTGTCAAATCCTTGCACTTCTGGCCTGTCCTGAGGGTCTCCCGAGTCCTAGGCCAGAGAAAGCTCTCAGGCAGCAGAGAAACTGCCCATAGTGAGAAGCCTCCAGCATGCGTGGAAATAACGAGGGCTGCAGGGATGTGGGCCCCCACAGTGCAGCTACCTGGATTATGCTGTGTGAGGCTTTGGAGACCCCAGCTCCTTCCCAGATCTGCAGCTTGGCCTGGACTTCCACGTTCCTGGGGCTTTGCGGGTTCCACTGCATCAGTGTGTTGAAACCAACCCACCCCCGAGCAAGGCTTTAGCCCCTCAGCTCACTTCCTAGTCTCTGCATCTGTCACTGCTCCTGCAGGATGAGCAAAGATGGCTTGAGAAGACTGATAGACAGAAATGACCTAAGTGATGTTTCCCCAGGTGGAAGGCACTGGTGGGAAAGTTGCTCACAGAACTCCCCTCCTCTTCCTGTCTCAGCTCCTTGCACCCACTAGAGACGCTAAGGATGTTCTCCTTTTTCAGTATGCTGTGTGACTTTGGGCAATCACACCTCCTCTCTGGGCCTCAGTCTTCCTTCTATAAAAAACACGGGTCTCCTGGGGGTGGACCAGATGACCTTGAAATGTCCTTCCATCTCGAGTGGCTGCTGAGAGCCCTGGGAGGCGGTGGGGAGTCACCAGGCAGCCAGAGCCTGGGGGCCGGCCAGAAAATGTGACAGCTCGGCCCCCAGTGGTGTTGCTGGCCTCTGATCTCCACTGTGTGCCCGATACTCTGGGTCTGGTCACAGCCCACTGCGGCCCCTCGCTCACTCAGGAACATCTGCTACAGCATTTACCACGTTAATAGATTAGCTTTGAGAATCGGGCAGGTGTTTTCCACCCAAGCCAGAAAACATCAAAATCAGATTGCTCTCCAAGACTTTCCGCACAGGCAATCGAGTTAGAATGACTCGTACGGTCTAACAGATAATAAAACACACATAACATTTGCTTTAAGGTACAGGCAGGGGTATTTTGTCCCATGCTTAGGAGAAACAAAAACTCACTCTATTTGGGAATAGGGTAATTGAATACAGATGGGAGGAGGTAAATGAAAGAATTTAGCAAATATCTCAGTGGAATAGCTAATGGGAATGAGACAGAATAGGAAATTAAAAATTATTCGAAGCAGATGGACCATTCTTTGAGTTTTTAAAAATTTATTAGGGCTGCGAAAAAATGTGTCTGTTTATTTTCTACGGCCATGAAATTAATGACTTGGTGAGTTTTGCTTGTGCAATTTTATGACTGCCATGTCATCTGTCATAATTTGGGGGCTGTTTGATATAGATTTATGAATGTCCCCACCCCCGCACCCCTCCCTGATTTATTGGCGTGGGTCAGACATGAATTAGGCTGTCCCTTATCAAGGGAGCAACGCCAATGGCAGCGTAACCCCACAGGCCCTGGGTGGGGGGCCTTGGGGGATTCTCAGCCCAGAGGTGAGTGGAAAAGCCATGGAGGGGCTGTGGGAAAGGGGTAGGCCTGACCTGGCTGAACTTCCTCTGCAGGGATGACCCCAGCCTGCCCGGGCTGGGGAGGAGGTGTTGGGAAGGGGTTTCTTGCAAACTATGGGGAGCAGGAAGCCAGCCCGGGCTGCTTGTGCTGGGCTGGGAGTGAGGTGAGGGCTGTTGCTGCTGCTTCAGCCCAGCCCAAGGGCCACCTGGCTTCCTGTCCCTTCAGCCCCCATAGCTGGGCTCATCTGCCTCCAGACCTGAAACTCAAGGAAGGAGAAGAAAATTCACCAATTGGGAATCTGTGTGCCTGGCTACCTGCTGGGGGCTTACGTGCATCCTCTAGATGGTGGTTAAAATAGGGCTTTACAACCAGCAGATTTGGGTCCAGTTTCGCTCTGATTCTTCCCAGCTGTGTGGCTTTGGGCTGCTTACTACCCTCTCTGAACTTCTTTCCTCCTCTGTAAAGTGAGAATAGAAATGCCTAATGGAAGGGATGTTTTGAGGCTCAAAGGAGATAATGTAACATCCCAGCACATAGCAAAGTGCTGGTAAATGGTAACTCTTATTATTATTAATAAGCATCTTGAGGTGGATATTATTATTTCCACCTGACAGATGGGGACACGGAGGCTCAGAGAGGTTAAGTGATTTGTCTGCGGTCACATGGTTAAAAGGATGGAGCTGGGCTTTCTGCATGGATTTGCTCTTCCTTCCATAACTCTGACACCCAGCCTATTCTGAACTGAGAAACTCCAGACCCCTGGGGGCACAGTTCAGGGCTACGGACTCATGACTCTGTTCTCTGCTTCCTCTGCCTGGGCCTGGCCTATTCCCTGCCTGGCCTAGGTGTCCACTACAAACTTAGTCCTGGTGGTCAGTCCCTTCTGCTGCTCGGGCTCCCTGTGGGAACAGAGAGCCTCTTCTACACCCCATCGCTGGGGTAGCTGGGCACCTTGTCTAGGTGTGGGTGGGAGAGTCTGTCCATCCTCAGGACCAGGCGCATCCCAATCCCTTACCTCCCTCCCCCTGACGCAGCTCCCGGAGGGCGCTGCAATGAGTGGGGCTCGAGGGTCCCTCAGGCTAGGGAGTTCTCTAAGGGCAAATCCCTGCCTTGGCCGGATGCCACGGTATGTGGTGTGTGGCCTCTGGACAGGCTGCGGGTAGCTTTGAGTCCCACCTGAGCTCTCTTCTCTTTAGCCCCACCTGTTCCCAAAGTCCAGGCCCTTTCATGCCTCTCTCAGCACCTCCAAATTACTAACAGTAATAACTCCTATTTCCCGAGCACCTGTGAAGGGCCAGGCACTGTGCAAAGTGACTTGTTCATGCAGTCAGCCATTTATCCCTCCATTGTTTCAATATTTATTGAGTGATTTCTGTGTGCCTGGCACTGTCCCAGCACTGGGGATACAGCAAAGAATAAAACAGATACGGTCCCTGCCCTCACTGAACTTACATTCCAGTAGGGAAGATAGGCATTCGGTAAACATATTACTCTCTAATGTGTTAGGTAGACATAAGGGCTTCGAAGAAAATTAAAGCAGGGTAAAAGATAGGAAAGGAGGTGGTGGGCGATGAGTGGTAGTAAGTGGTGGTGTCTTTTTTTTTTTCTTTAATGTGTACACTTTATTGAACTGGTCTCAAGTCAGTGTACAGGTAAGCCCTGGCTACCTCCGCACCTCAACCCGCTCCCAGGGGGACCAAGAGCCTTCATACATCTCAAGTTGGGGGACAAAAAGGGGGGCCACGATGGCTGACCATTCAAAATAAAACAAACAAAAAGAACACGTATTAAAGCGAAGATTAAAAAAAAAATTTTGGAGTACATAATTTCCGCAAAAGCAGTGCTATCACCCTCCCCTGTGTGGACTCGGGCGAGGACTGGCCCTTCTCCTCAGGGAGAAGCGGGGCAGCTTTTGGGAAGGCAAGGGACTTCCTGTAACAATGCATCTCACGATATTTGGAATGACTATTAAAAAAAAAAAAGAACAATGTACAATCAAAGACCTCGGCTACCTTGTAGAACTTTGGGGATGCTCCATCCAACCAACTGCTGTCACCTTCACCATTCCAGTTTTTAAATCCTGAGTCAAGCACGCACACACACACACACACACACACACACACACACACACACACACACGAATCAAAAAAGACAAAAAAAAACCCAACCAGATAAAGCCATGCCAGTCTCATCTCGTTTTCTGCACGAGTTAGGTTTTGTCAAGAAAAGGGTGTAATGCAACTAACCGTCCACCTAGAAGCATTTGCGGTGGACGACGGAGGGGCCAGACGCATCGTACTCCTGCTTGCTGATGCGTATCTGCTGGAAGGTGGACGGTGAGGCCAGGATGGAGCTGCCAATCCACGCGGAGTACTTGCGCTCAGGGCGAGCGATGATCTTGATCTTCATTGTGCTGGGAGCCAGGGCGGTGATCTCCTTCTGCATCCTGTCGGTGATGCCTGGGTGCATGATGGTCCCGCCAGACAGCACCGTGTTGGCATAGAGGTCCTTGCGGATGTCGACGTCACACTTCACGATGGAATTGAAGGTAGTTTCGTGGATGTTGCAGGATTCCATGCCCAGGAAGGAAGGCTGGAAGAGACCCCTCAGGGCAGTGGAACCGCCCGTTGCCAATGGTGATGACCTGACCATCGGGCAGCTCGTAGCTCTTCTCCAGGGAGGAGCTGGAGGCCGCGGTGGCCATCTCCTGCTTGAAGTCCAGGGCGATGTAGCAGAACTTCTCCTTGATGTCACGAACGATTTCCCGCTCGGCCGTGGTGGTGGAGCTGTAGCCACGCTCCGTGAGGATCTTCATGAGGTAGTCCGTCAGGTCCCCACCAGCCAGGTCCAGACGCAGGATGGCATGGGGGAGGGCGTACCCCTAGTAGATGGGCACCGTGTGGGTGACCCTGTCACTGGAGTCCATCACGATGCCAGTGGTGCGGCCAGAGGTGTACAGGGATAGCACAGCCTGGATGGCCACATACATGGCTGGGGTGTTGAAGGTCTTGAACATGATCTGGGTCATCTTCTCACGGTTGCCCTTGGGGTTCAGGGGGGCCTCAGTCAGCAGCACGGGGTGCTCCTCGGGGGCCACACGCAGCTCGTTGTAGAAGGTGTGGTGCCATATCTTCTCCGCGTCCTCCCAGCTGGTGACGATGCCCTGCTCGATGGTGTACTTGAGGGTCAGGATGCCTCTTGCTCTGGGCCTCATCACCCACATAGGAGTCCTTCTGGCCCGTGCCCACCATCACGCCCTGGTGCCGGGGTGCCCCCACGATGGAGGGGAAGACAGTCCGGGGAGCATCGTCGCCCGCGAAGCTGGCCTCACACATGCCAGAGCCGTTGTCGACCAGGAGTGCAGCAATATCGTCATCCATGGCGAACTGTGGGGAGAGCAGGACCATGAGCCGGGGGTCGGGTGGGCCGCCCTCGCCCTACCCACTTCCCTGGTGTCTGTTTTAGATAGGCTGGTCTAGGAAGGCCTCTCTGACATGGTGACATTTTTTTAATATATAATTTTATTTATTTATTTATTTTTAAAATTTTATTTATTTATTTTATTTTTGGCTGCGTTGGGTCTCCGTTGCTGCACAGGGGCTTTCTCTAGTTGCGGTGAGTGGGAGCTACTCTTCCTTGCAGTGTGCAGGCTTCTTGTTGCAGTGGCTTCTCTTGTTGCGGACCATGGGCTCTAGGGTGCAGGCTTCAGTAGTTGCAGTATGTGGGCTCGTAGTTGTGGCTCGCGGGCTCTAGGGCGCAGGCTCAGTAGGTGTGGCTCACGGGATTAATTGTTCCGTGGCCTGTGGGATCCTCCTGGACCAGGGCTCGAACCCATGTCCCCTGCATTGGCAGGCAGATTCTTAACCACTGTGCCACCAGGGAAGCCCTGTGGTAACATTTTGAGCTGAGACCGGAAGGAAGTGAGCTATGCATATGGATATTCAGGGAGAGACTTTCCAGGTATAGAGAATAGCAAGGGCAAAGGCCCTGAGGTGGGAGGATGGTTGGAGAGTCTGGGAAAAAGCAAGAAAGCCAGAGCAGAATAAATGAGGAGGAAAGTGATTTTAAAGTCCATTATCTCATTTGAACCCTACCACAGTTCCCCAAGGTGGGCGTTATTAACCATAGTTTTACTGATGGGGATACTGAGACTCAGAGAGGTCAGGTCACTTGGCCAAAGTCACACAGCAGAGAAAGCTTCCAGCCTTGCGCCTCTGTGAATTTTTCCCGCTGTACCACATTACTTCTCTGGACATTACAATTGGGTGGCACTGCAGAGTGGGAACAAGGATCCAGAGAGAGGGTGAGAGCTGGAGAAAACTGCAAGGTGGTTTACAGTTCCTGAGATGTCTGGAAGGTGTGGCTCTGAGTGCAGGCAGGGCTTGCTCCTGTGGCCAGGAGGCCCATGGCAGCCCAAGCTGTAAGGATTCTTTAAGGCCGAAGCGCTGGGCTGTGACAGGGCAAGATGGATGAGAGCACTGGGCTTAGTACCCGACTGAATTTCCTGAGCAGTTTTCATCCAGATGGTCTGGGAGAATAAGGTTTAAGAAGATTGATTCCCTGGGAAGGGAGGACAGGAAGGAGAAAGGGCTCCTGGCCTGTCTGCTCCCAGTGGAAACGTCTCTTGTCTTTGAATAAAGGAAACTACTGCTTTGAAAGGTGTGACTGGACGGGCTTAGTGGCTCGTGTGATTTGCAGGCCTCAGGAGTGGGGCAGGAGGCCAGGAAAGGGGGTGGTGATGGCTTTCCCGCCTGGGAGGAGGGCAGAGGGGGAGGCGCCCCTCCTTCTGGGCAGGGGCACCTGCATCCCGTGCAGTGCTAGGGGTCCACTCGGGTGCAGTCTCCTCAGCCCCGCCTGGATTTCTCCATCCCCTGCTTCCTCTTTCACCTGTGAATGACTTCAGGTCTCCTGTTGACCCCAAGTGCTCACAGCTTCATGCCTCCAGGTCTCTTCTCATGCTGAGCCTGGGCTTGGAAGGCCACCATTCTGTGGTGGGGCGGCCAGTGAGGTGGCACTTACTGTGTGTGTGTGTCGGGGGATAAATGATACAGGGAACTGGCAACATGGCAGGAAAACTGGCATGAAAGTTGCAGAAACCTTCTGGGAGAGAAAGGACCAAGACTTGAAGGTATTCAGAACTTTGGGAGCGTGTATGTGAAATGCTGTGAATGTTCTGAAACTAACTTGGTGATGGTTGTACATTTTTGTGACTTGACCAAAAACCATTGAATTGAACACTTACAGCGGATGAATCGTGGGATGTGTGAGTTATATCTCAATAAAGTAATTATTAAAACAACACTAAAAAGACCCAGTGGCAGGGAAGGCTGTTGAGGTCCCTGAGATAAAAATCATCGTGGGACAGGCTTGGGACCGGTGGGTCGGCTGGTGGCAGGGGAGGTGGCTCTGCGTGGGGCAGAGAAGGCAGCAGAGACTAAAATCTGCCTCAGTCCAGTTGTTCTGGTTTGTGTCCTGGGATTTTGTGTGTAGCAAATTATTTTTTTTAATATACTTTTAGAAAATTTCAAACAGACGAAGATACCAAAGGATTCATTAAGAAAATGTCAAAGGGAACATTTTAACTATCCCAAAAGAGAATAGTATAATGAACTCCTGTGTACCCATCATCCGACTTCAACAATTATCAACTCATGGCCATTGTTTTTTTCATTCACATCCCCGTTCACTTCTGCCCTTTCCAGCTTATATTGAAGCAAATTCCACACATCATATTTCATCTGAAAATAGCATTATTATACCTAAAAGAATTAATAGTAATTCCTTAAGATCATCAAATATCCAGTCATTATCCAGATTTCCAAATGCTCCATTAATGTCTTATTTTTAAAAATTTTAGTTTGTCTGAGTCAGGATCTAAATAAGGCCACACATTGTGATTAGTTGATATATCTCTGAGTCTTTTTTAAAAAAAAAAAAAAAATTTATTTATTTATTTATGGCTGCGTCGGGTCTTGGTTGCTGTGCACGGGCTCTCTCTAGTTGCAGCAAGCGGGGGCTACTCTTTGTTGTGGTGAGTGGGTTTCTCATTGTGGTGGCTTCTCTTGTTGAGAAGCATGGGCTCTAGGCACGTGGGCTTCAGTAGTTGTGGCATGTGGGCTCAGTAATTGTGGCTCACGGGCTCTAGAGCGCAGGATCAATAGTTGTGGCACACGGGCTTAGTTGCTACACGGCATGTGGGATTTTCCCGGACCAGGGCTCAAACCTGTGGCCCCTGCATTCGCAGGCAGATTCTTAACCACTGTGCCACCAGGGAAGTCCCATCTGAGTCTTTTTATAATCCATAAGTTCCTCCTCTTTTTTTTTTTTTCTTTTTTCTTGAAGTTGGTTTGTTGAAGAAACTGGATTGTTGTTCAGAAAAGTTTCTCACAGGCTGAATTTTCCAATTGTATGTTTAGCAATCTCCTCTGGACTCTGAATTTCCTGTAAACTGAAAGTTGGGTCTCGAGGTTTGATCAGGTTCAGTTTTTTTGTTTGTTTGTTTTTTTCTGTTTTTGGCAAGGCTATGTCGGTGGTGGTATGTTATTCCATCAGGAGACACATAGTGTCTGGTTGTCTTTCTTTTTGTGATACTCAATGTCTAGATCCATAAATTCATAAGGGGCTGCAAAAACTATCATTATTCCTTCTGCATTTGTTAGCAAAGAGAAACTTCTCCTTACCTACTATTTGGTTTCTCAGTGGTACAATTCATATAGGAAAGGCAGGATAAAGCTGGATTTATCCTTTTTTCTACCAGTCTTTAAAAGAGTGAGTTAGTTTCCTATCCTCCTCCTGAGTTTGTTTGTTTGTTTGCTTGCTTTTAGTATCATTATGAACTCATAGATTTAAACATATTTGGTGGATTTCAATCCATTGCAGTTAGTTTTATTATTGATGTCTTACTTGTCCCATCTTTGTCCAGTGGGAACACTTCAGTTGGCTCCCGAGTCCTTTTGACGCCACCCTAGTGGTCTTTGAAGAGTCCTTGCTGGCTGATATGATATGGCTCATCTTGTCCATTCCCTGCCTCAGAATTGGGATCAACCATTTCCTGTGGGTGAATAAACCTAGGTACGTTTGTGGAGAGGAGCATCCTCTCTTACATCCTGTGTACCATTTTGGCTTGGGCACTGCATGACTCAAAGAGCTCAATCTGGTCCTATTGCTGTGGACAGAGCAAGTGGCCGAGGTCTCAGCGTAAACAGCACTTTCTCAAGAAAGTCCTCAGTGCTCCCCCAGACCACATCAACAGCCCCTCTTTTACATTTCTTATTTTACTCATTTTGGCAACAGTCAACATTGTTGGTTGCAAGCAACAGAAACTACCTCTGCTAACTTAAATGGAAAATGGATTGATTTTTAAATTTTATTTTATTTATTTATTTGGCTGTGTTGGGTCTTCGTT
Organism: Balaenoptera borealis; assembly: GCF_965194805.1. Classification (NCBI taxonomy): domain Eukaryota; kingdom Metazoa; phylum Chordata; class Mammalia; order Artiodactyla; family Balaenopteridae; genus Balaenoptera; species Balaenoptera borealis. The sequence goes on from NC_138874.1 coordinate 60,034,885, forward strand.
TCTGTGCGAGGGCTTCCTCTAGTTGCGGCAAGCGGGGGCCACTCTTCATCGCGGTGCACGGGCCTCTCACTATCGCGGCCTCTCTTGTTGCGGAGCACAGGCTCCAGACGCACAGGCTCAGTAGTTGTGGCTCACGGGCCCAGTTGCTCCACGGCATGTGGGATCTTCCCAGACCAGGGCTCGAACCCGTGTCCCCTGCATTAGCAGGCAGATTCTCAACCACTGCGCCACCAGGGAAGCCCGGATTGATTTTTTAAGAAGTATGTATTAGGGTGTTGGTTTGGCTGTACTGACAGATAAAGATAGAGCATTTATTTCTCTCTTGTAAAAATGTAAGATGATAGGCAGTTGGAGCAGCGGAGGCTGCAGGGTGACTCTGCTCCTCAGAGTTGTCCAAGGACCCAGGTTCCTTCTGTCTTGTTGCTCTGCATCCTCCATGACAGTGCTGTCCAATGGAATTTTTGGTGATGATGGAGATGTTCTTTACCTGTGCTGTCCAGTACAGTAGCTACTGGCCACATGTGTCTATTGAACACTTGAACGTGGTTAGAGTGACTGAGGAACTGAGCTTTAAATTTTATTTTATCTTAATTAATAAATTTAAATTAATTTAGGCTCATGTGGCTAATGGCTCCAGGGTCAGACAGCATATGTCTAGAAGTTGTCCTCATCTGCCTGGCTGTGAAAGAGACTCTACCAATGTACCTTGTAGATTTCAGGATGGGAAGAAGGAGGAGGGGCAAGGAGCTTCCTTCTGAGGACACACATCAGTTCCTGTCCCTTCCCATTGGCCAGAACTTACAGGGTCAGGCTTTGCTGCAAGGGAGTCTGGGAAATGAAGTCTCTAGCTGGAGAGCAGTTGCTGCTACTAAAAGGAAGAAGAGGGAGAATAGATATTGGTGGACAATTAGAGACAAGGAAACTGGGTAGCTTTAGACTGTTGCCAGGAGGTGGGGACAGCAGAGAATTAGGTTTTGAGGCCCCCAAGGCAGACATCAATCTCAAAATTCTCACTGTGTTGCTGATCCTGTATCTTGCTCACTCCGTGTCTCCTGGGGCACAACTGAGGGGTTAATATTGCCACCCCAAATCTTGCAACAGGATCCCCAAATTCCACAGCTAGCTGTATGGTCATTTCATTATTTAATCCTCAAAAAAAATTCTAGGAGGAAAGAACTATCACTATTCCATCTGCAAATCTCAGCCTCCATCTTCACATCACCTCTTCGTGTCTGACTCGAATCTCCCTCTGCCTCTCTCTCATAAGGACACTTGGCATTGGATTTAGGGCCCACCTGGATAATACAGGATAAGCTACTCTTTTTAAGGTCCTTAACTTAGTTGCATCTTTTGCCATATAAGCGAATACTCTCAGGTGCTCAGAAAGGACATAGACATATCTTTTTGGGGGTCAGCCTTTATCCCACTACAACCCAACTCACAAACCTGGTAAGTAGGTCCCTGGGTTACACAATTGCAGACACATGGTGTTTAACGTGGTGGCCCTATTGGTGACAGCAGAGCTGGGATTTGAATCCAGGCCAGCCTGATTCCAAAGCCCACTGTTTCCATCTAGAATTTAACCTCTAAAGGTTTGAGAGTTAGAGCAGTTCAAGAACAGATAGCCGTGGTCAGCCCAACACTGGTTAGATTCACACTGAAGGCTGGATCTGAAGTTCTCATCCCGGATGAACTTCTCAGCTCCAGCCAGGATCAGGGGTTTTCTTCTCTGTCTCTCTTCCCCCTCTTACTGGTTCCTCCACTGCGCTGGTGGGTTGTGCTGTACCTCTAAAAGAGAAGAATTCCTCACATCTGTAAAGTGATTTACCCTTTATAAAGCAATTTCATATAATATAAAGTTGAAGACTTTTTTTTTTAGAATTGGCGCTACTTATTCTTCTTGATTTAAAAAGCAGAAGAGTTGAGATCCTTCGGCATTTTTAAGGAAAAACAGCCCCCAGATTAAGTTGATTTTGTAGCTGACCCTTGCTTGATTCCTTTTTAGGGTCAGTGGCCTTTGATAGAAAAAAAATACCCTCACCCCTGCAGCCTGAGGAAGTGGAAAGACAAAGGAGGCTTGAGCAGCTCAAGGCAGGAAGAAGGCAGCCCAGCGTGGGAGCTGCTCCCCAGGGCAGGGGGCTGTGGAGAAGGGAGCTGCCCAAAGGCCTTGCTTGCCTCCATGGGGAGGCTGGTTCCAGGCTCTTCAGAACTGGGTGCCAGGCTGGGAAGCAGTACCCAGGGGACCAGCCCCTGACTGGTTATGGCTGCTTTTCCCCAAATCCTAGCATGTGCAGCCTCAAGAGCACTCATGCCCATTCACTGCAAAGCTGCACACATTTCCATACTCAGAACGCATATCGACATGCACTGGTGCACACACACACACACACACGCACACACACACACACACACACACACACACACACAGGTCTATTTTTGAATAATACTTGCTAGCACTTATTAGGCACTTACTGTGTACTGGCACCATTTGATCAAGTGCTTTTCATTCATGAATTGGTTTCAGTCATTACTACAACCTTGTAAGATAGGTAATATTATTTTTCCAATTTAACAGATGTAGAAACTGAGGCACAAAGAGACTAAGTCCCTTGCCTGAGTTGGATTTGAACCCAGCCCATCTGGGCCTAGAGTCCACACTGCTTCACCCAGGCCCCCATCTACTCTGGTGTGACACATATGCATGTACACACACACACACATTGTGCCACTCACAATGCTACCAGTTTGTGTGCAAATGCACTCTGACACACACACTTACTGCTGACCCTACACGTGCACTCCTGCTGCCCCTCCTGCCTTCCTTCCCCTCCTAGGGACCAGTTTTCTTCTGAAGCCAATGACGGAGGCCCGGCCAGCCGGGTGTCAGGGTCAGGACGGGGGCAGGGTGGCCGCTGACAGGGTGATGGAAAGCAGGAAAGTCACAAATAAGCAAACAGCCCTGCCTGGACACAGCCTCGCAGAGCGTTTCCTGAATGTCCAGGGACATGTTTATTTTTCGACGACTATCCAGAGCCGACCCCAAGTCTTTTCCTTCCGAATGGCCGTCTTGATGGAGCCATGGTGCTGTGGGTCTGGCTTGTTCAGAGCTGATGTTTACAAAAGTCTCTCTTCTCTAACAGAGGCTGGGAGGCCCTCGTGGGGTGGGTCCCGTCTTACTTTTCAACCTCATCCCTCCAACCCCAGGTTCCTGGCTGCTGGCTCTCTGACCCCACACCCTTCAGCCCACTCCAGCGCCCCTTCCTTTGTTTGAGCTGTCCTTTGCCTGGGATGGACAATTCCTGTTTTCTAGGTAAATCCTACTCTCCTTCCTGGGTCTAACTCAAATGACACTTCCTCCAGGAAGCTTTCTAGGATTCTTTCAAGGTATAAGGAATCTCTTCCTTTTCATGGCACTTAAAAAAAAGTTAAATTTTAATTGTGAAAATACATATAACATAAAATTTACCATCTTAGTCATTTTTAAGTGTACAGTTCAATAGTGTTAAGTACATTCACACTGATGTGCAACCATCACCACCATCCATCGACAGAACTCTTTATCTTGCAAAACTGCAACTCAGTCCCCATTAAACAGTACCTCTCCATTCACCTGTCTCTCCAGCCCCTGCAACTACCATTCTACACTCTGTCTCTGTGAATCTGACAAATCTTGGTACCTCATATCAATGGAATCGTACAGTATTTTGTGTGTGTGTGTGTGTGTGTGACTGGTTTATTTTACTTAGCGTAATGTTCTCAGTGTTTATTCATGTTGTAGCACACATCAGAATTTCCTTCCTTTTTAAAGGCTGAATAATATTCCATTGCATGTATATACCACATTTTGTTTATCCATTCATCCATCAATGGACACTTGGGTTGCTTCTACCTTTTTGCTATTGTGAGTAATGCTGCTATGAACATGGGTATATATCTCTTTGGTACTTTGTTCTTTTAACACAGCACTTGTTTGTCCATTCATTTGTTGATAGATATTTGACTATTTTCCAGGTTTGACTATTACAAATAAAGCTGCTATAAATGTTTGTCTACAAGTCTTTATATGGACCTATGCTTTCATTTCTCTTGGGCAGATATCTGGGAGTGGGCTGGATATGCTAGGTATATATTTAACTTTCTAAAGAGACTGTCAAACTGTTTTCCAAAGTGGTCATACCAATTTACATTCCTAGTAGCAATGTATGAGAGTTCCTGTTCCTTCATATCCTCACCAACACTTGGTATGATAAATCTTTTCTATTTGAACTATTTTAATAGGTGTGTAATGGTGTCTCGTGGTTTTAATTTGCATTTCCCTATTGACCATTATTTCTCATTTCTCATTATTTTTCACTTCTTTGGGAAAGTGTTCAAATCTTTTGCTGATTATTTTTTTATTGGGCTGTTTGTTTTCTTATCATTGAGTTTTGAGAGCTCTTTGTATATTCTGGATATAAGACCTCTATCATATGTGATTTGTAAACATTTCTCCCAATCTATGACTTGTCTTTTTATTCTCGTAACAGTATCTTTTGAAGAGTAGAAAAATTTTACTTTGTTGAAGTCCTATTTATTATTTTTTCCTTTATGTATATGCTTTCAATGTCATATCTAAGAAATTTTTGCCTACCCAAAGTGACAAAAATTTCTAGAATTTTTTTTTTTCCTTTGGGGCTCCACCTTTTAATTGTCACATTTTAGGGAAGCAATGGAGTAGGTGATGTAATAAAACAAAACAGTAGGCATTTCATCATGATCACACCAAACTGGAAAGCAAAACGTATCACTTGATAGCCTTGGAGGAGTGTATTTATGGAAAACTCCAGGATTCTCTGGAATTCACACTGTACAGGAAGCCCTAGTTTCTCATCTCTCCTTAGCAAGGTAGAGAATAAGAGAGAAAAGAAGTCACTACTGGCAGACCGAGAAGAGGGCAGACTAGTGTCTCCGATAAACCACCTTATCGGGGTTAGGATGCCAGTTTCTTTTACAGCACAGAAAGGGGTTAGAGGCGAGGAAGTAAAGTAAAAAGGCCATACGTTTTGCAAATATCCCCTGGAACTGCCAGCCTGGGTGAGGGGATGTGTTAATGTCTTTTTTTTTTTTCTTTTTGGCAGCCATCCACGGGTGGGCAGGGTCAGACTGTCTCCCTCTGGGTCCCGACTCCCGGAGGTGGGAGGCAGCGACTGCTGAACCCGAGCGTGGGTGACCGTGGCTCTCCACGTCCTTCCCTGACAGCTTCCACCCCGCAGGCCAGCGGGCAGCGAGCCCAGCGTGGACGCCCTCCCCACTAGAATTTTTATAGTTTTAGATTTTACATGTAAGTAATGATCTATTTTGATCTAATTATTTTACATACATATACATAAGTATATATATTCTTTTTTTACATTCTCTTCCATTATAGGTCATTACAAGATATTGAGTATAGTTCCCTGTGTTATACAGTAGGTCCTTGTTGGTTATCTATTTTATATATGGTAGTGTGTATATTTTAATCCCAAACTCCTAACTTATCCCTCTCCCCTCTTCCTTATTAGTAACTGCAAGTTTGTTTTCTATGTCTGTGAGTCTATTTCTGTTTTGTAAATAAGTTCACTTGTATCCTTTTTTTAAATTCCACATATAAGCGATATTGTATGATATTTGTCTTTGTCTGGCTTACTTCACTTAGTATGGTAATCTATAGGTCCATCCATGTTACCGCAAATGGCATTATTTCATTCTTTTTTATGGCTGTGTAATATTCCATTGTATATATGTACCACATCTTCTTTATCCATTCCTCTGTCAATGGACATTTAGGTTGCATCCATGTCTTGGTTATTGTAAATAGTGCTGCAGTGAACAATAGGGTGCATGTATCTTTTCAAAATATGGTTTTCTCCAGATATACGCCTAGGAGTGGGATTGCAGGATCATATGGTAGTTCTATTTTTAGTTTTTTAAAAGAACCTCCATACTGTTCTCCATAGTGGTTGTACCAATTTACATTCCCACCAACAGTGTGGGAGAGTTCCTTTTTCTCCACACCCTATCCAGCATTTGTTATTTGTAGACTTTCTGATGATGGCCATTCTGACTGGTGTGAAGTGGTACCTCACTGCAGTTTTGATTTGCATTTCTCTGATAATTAGTGATGTTGGGCATCTTTTCATGTGCCTTTTGGCCATCTGTATGTCTTCTTTGGAGAAATGTCTCTTTAGATCTTCTGCCCATTTTTTGATTGGGTTTTTTTTTTAATTGAACTGTATAAGCTGTTTGTATATTTTGGAGATTAATCCCTTGTCAGTTGCATTGTTTGCAAATATTTTCTCCCATTCTGTGGGTTGTCTTTTCATTTTGTTTATGGTTTCCTTTTCTGTGCAAAAGCTTTTAAGTTAAGCTAGGTCCCATTTGTTTATTTTTGTTTTCATTTCCATTACTCTAGGAGATGGATCCAAAAAGATAATGCTGCTATTTATGTCAAAGAGTTTCTGCCTATGTTTTCCTCTAGGAGTTTTATAGTATCCAGTCTTACATTTAGGTCTTTAATCCATTTTGAGTTTATTTTTGTTATGGTGTTAGAGAATGTTCTAATTTCATTCTTTTACATGTAGCTGTCCAGTTTTCCCAGCAGCACTTATTGAAGAGACTGTCTTTTGTCCATTTTATATTCTTTTCTCCTTTGTTGTAGATTAATTGACCATATGCGCGTGGCTTTATTTCTGGGCTTTCTATCCTGTTCCATTGATCTATATTTCTGTTTTTGTGCCAGCACCATACTGTTTTGATGACTGTAGCTTTGTAGTATAGTCTGCAGTCAGGGAGCCTGATTCCTCCAGCTCTGGTCTGCTTTCTCAAGATTGCTTTGGCTATTTGGGGTCTTTCATGTTTCCATACAAATTAAAAAATTTTTTGTTCTAGTTCTGTGAAGAATACAATTGGTAATTTGATAGGAATTGGATTAAATCTGTAGATTGCTTTGGGTAGTATAGTCATTTTGATGATATTGATTCTTCCAATCCAAGAACATGGTATCTCTTTCCACTTGTTTGTGTCACTTTTGATTTCTTTCATCAGTGTCTTATAGTTTTCGGAGTACAGGTCTTTTGCCTCCTTAGGTAGGTTTATTCCTAGGTATTTTATTCTTTTTGATTTGATGATAAGTGGGATTGTTTCCTTAATTTATCTTTCTAACCTTCCATTGTTAGTGTATAGAAATGCAACAGATTTCTGTATATTAATTTTGTATCCTGCAACTTTCCCAGATTCACTGATGAACTCTAGTAGTTTTCTGGCAACATCTTTAGGATTTTCTGTGTATAATATCATGTCATCTGCAAACAATGACCGTTTTACTTCTTCTTTTCCAATTGTATTCCTTTTATTTGTTTTTCTTCTCTGATTGCTATGGCTAGGACATCCAAAACTATGTTGGATAATAGTGGTGAGAGTGGACATCCTTGTCTTGTTCCTGAACTTAGAGGAAATGCTTTCAGCTATTCACTGTTGAGTATGATGTTAGCTGTGGGTTTGTCATATATGGTCTTTATTATGTTGAGGTAGGTTCCCTCTATGCCCACTTTCTGGAGAGGTTTTTTTTTTTATTTTCATGGACTCCTTTAATGCCTCCAACATAAGTTTGTTTTTTTTTTTTAATTGAAATATAGTTGATTTACAATGTGGTGTTAGTTTCTAGTGTACAGCAAAGTGAATCAGCTATACATATACATATATCCCCTCTTTTTTGGATTTCCTTCCCATTTAGGTCACCACAAAGCATTGAGTAGAGTTCCCTGTGCTATACAGTAGGTTCTCATTAATTGTCTATTTTATACATAGTATCAATAGTGTATATATGTCAATCCCAATTTCCCAATTCATTCCACCCAACATAAGCTCTTAATCTGAGGTCTGTATATGCAAAATGTGTGCATATGCATTATTCTAGGAAGAGCCTGGAGAGTTTTTTTTTGTCATAAATGGATGTTGAATTTTATCAAAAGCTTTTTCTGCACCTATTGAGATGATCATATGGTTTTTATTCTTCCATTTGTTAATGTGATATATCACACTGATTGATTTGCAGATATAGAAAAATCCTTGCATCCCTGGGATAAATCCTCCTTGATCATGTTGTATGATCCTTTTAACGTATTGTTGGATTTGGTTTGCTCGTATTTTGTTGAGGATTTTTGCGTCTATGTTCATCAGTGATATTGGCCTGTAATGTTCTTTTTTTGTGGTATCTTTGTCTGGTTTTGGTATCAGGGTGATGATGACCTCATGGAATGAGTTTGGAAGTGTTCCTTCCTCTGCAATTTTTTGGAATAGTTTCAGAAGGATGGGTGTTAATTGATCTAGTTTTTTGCACATGGTTTGAGGTATTGATTGAATTTCATTTTTTACATATATGTGTTCAGTTGTTTCAGCATCATTTGTTGAAAAGACTATCTTTTCTCCACTAAGTTACCTTTACATCTTTGTTGAAGATTAATTATTCGCTTATTGTGGGTCTTTTTCTGTTCCATTGATCTATTTGTCTACCTTGATGTCACCATCACACTATCTTGATAACTGTAGCTTTATAATAGGTCTTGAAATCAGGTAGTGTTATACCTCCAACTTTGTTCTTTTTCCAAGTTTTCTGGGCTACTCTAAGTCTTTGTATTTCCATATAGATTTTAGAATCCGCTTGTCAACTTCTAGAAAAAAGCCTGCTAGGATTTTGATTGGGATTGCTTTGATTCTGTACATCAATTTGCAGAGAAGTGACATCCTAACCATCTCTGACCTATGAACATGGTATTTCTCTATATTTATTTGGCTCTTGTTTATTTTTCTTTCAGTAGTGGTTTGTAGTTTCTAGTACACAGCGCTTACACATCTTTTGTTAGATTTATCCCCAGGTAGTTCATATTTTTGCTGCTATTGTAAATGATATTTTTCAATTTTAATTTCCAATTGTTTATTGCTAGTATATAGAAACACAATTGTTTTTTTTTGAAATTGATCTTGTATCCTGTAATCTTGGTAAACTTACATATTAGTTGTAGTAGGTTTTTGTAGATTCCAAGGGATCTTCTATATAGATTATCACGTCATATACAAATAAAGACAATTTGCTTCTTCTTTTCCAGTCTTTCCTAAGATGTCTTCTTAGAAATCTTTCCTTGCCTTATTGGCTTGTCTAGAATCTCTAGTACAATGTTGAATTGGAGTGACAAAATCTAACATCCTTACCTTGTTCCTGATCTTAAGGGAAAAGCATTCAGCCTCTCACCGTTAATTATGATGCTGGCTGTGAACTTTCCATAATGCCCTTTATCAAGTCAAAGATGTTTCCTTCTGTTTCTGGTTTCTTGAGAATTTTCATCATGAGTGGGTGTTGGATTTTGTCAAATTCTTTTTCTGCATCTGTTGAGATAATCAACTGGCTTTTAGCCCCTTCTTTCTATTAATGTGGTGTATCACATTAATTGATTTTTGGATGTTAAATCAACCTTGCATCCTTGGGATAAACCCTTCCTGGTCATGACATGTTACTCTTTACATATTGATGGACCCAATTTGCTAAAATTTTGTTAAGAATTTTTTTATCAAGTTTTATAAGGGATATTGGTCAATCGTTTTCTTTTTTTTTTAAATTTATTTATTTTTGTTTATTTATGGCTGTGTTGGGTCTTCGTTTCTGTGCGAGGGCTTTCTCTAGTTGTGGCAAGCGGGGGCCACTCTTCATCACGGTGCACGGGCCTCTCACTATCGTGGCCTCTCTTGTTGCGGAGCACAGGCTCCAGATGCGCAGGCTCAGTAATTGTGGCTCGCGGGCCCAGTTGCTCTGCGGCATGTGGGATCTTCCCAGACCAAGGCTCGAACCCGTGTCCCCTGCATTGGCAGGCAGATTCTCAACCACTGCGCCACCAGGGAAGCCCCCGTTTTCTTTTTTAATAACGTCTTTGGTATCAGAGTAATGCTAGCTTCATAGAATGAGTTCAGAAGTATTCTATCCTCTTCAGTTGTCTGGAAGAGTGTGTAGAATTGGTATTATTTCTTACTTAAGTGTTTGATAGAATTCACCAGTGAAACCGAAAGTAAAATAGTTAGCTAGCTAGTGGGAAGCAGCAGCATAGCACAGGGAGATCATCTCGGTGCTTTGCGATGACCTAGAGACGTGGGATAGGGAGGGTGGGAGGGAGGCTCAAGAGTGAGGGGAGCTGGGGACATGTGTATGCATATGGCTGATTCGCTTTGTTGTACAACAGAAACTAACACAGTATTGTGAAGCAATTATACTCCAATAAAGATCTATTAAAAAAAAAAAAGAATTCACCAGTGAAGTCTCTGGGCCTGGGAAGTTTATAACTACAAATTCCAATTCAATACATATCTATAATAGATATAGGAATATTCAGGATATCTGTTTCTTCTTGAGTAAGCTTTAGTAAGTTGATGAAAAATTTTGGCCATTATCTCTTCTTTCCCTTCTCCTTTCCTTTAGGGATATATTCATATAATATTCATATACATATTCATATAATATATATTATATGTATGTATGTGTACATATACATATATATGTATATATGTGTGTGTGTGTATATATATATATATATATATATATATATATATATATATATACACACACACATATAAGGCTGCTTGAGTTTTTCCACAGTTTATTGATGATTAGTTCAATTTTATTTCTCTAGAGTTGATTTGGGTCTTTTTTATGTCTTCTGTGTCTCTTCTCAACATGTTTGCTCTTTCCTCTAGCTTTTGAATATATGGATACAGTTATGATAAGTGTTTTAGTGTTCTTGTCTGCTACTTCTAATATCTGCATCATTTCCAGGTTTTACTGATTGATTCTTATCTTCATCGGTTGCACTTTCCTACTTTTTTGCATGTGTGGTAACTTTTGATGGATGCCAGACATTTTGAAGTTTACTTTCTTGCGTGCTTTGTGTTCTTATAAGTCTTCCTGAGCTTTGTTCTAGATGCCATTGTTACTTGGAAACAGTTTGATCATTCTGAGTCTTGCTTTTAAGATTTGATAGGTAGAACCAGAGTAGTGTTAATCTAGGGCTAATCTTGTCTCACTGCTCAGACAAGACCCTTCTAAGTACTCTACCCAATGCCTATTGGAAACCAAAAATATTCTTGGCCTTCTAATCTCTTCTGATAGTTCTTCCCCTGGCCTCAGGTAGCATCCTTATACACCACGCACTGCTCAGTACTCTGCTGAGTACCTGAGGGGGAGGTGCTCATCTCTTGGGTTGTCTCTCTGTGCAACCCTCTCCTCTCCAGGGCTCTATCCTGCAAATGCCAGGTGCCCGGGTTTCCTCAGAGACCATCTTAGCTCCATCTCCTTAACTCATCACATTAACTAAGCTCTGCCTGGGATTCCTCCTCCCTTTGTGGCATCCTGGAAACTCTCTCAAGGCAGTGGTTTGGGGAAAGTGCATGGCTCACCTTGCTGATTTCCCATCTCGGTTGCTGTATGTTCAGTGGCTCGAAAATTGTCTCATATACTTTGTACAATGTTTTAGTTGTTTCATGTGGGAGGGTAAATCCAGTCCCTGTTGTTCTATCTTGGGTGGAAGTGGAGGGCGCTCAGTGCCCTTTGGCTTTTAGCAATAGTGCCGTCAAACCGGGAGGCTAGCAGTTCTGGAGGAGACTGAGGTGGGTTATGGGGTTGGCTGGAAGAAGAAGGGTCAGTTTATACAAAAGGGTGAGCATCTCTGTGCCCGTAGCTGTGTATCTGCTCTCCCTGACTGCACATCTGTCTGCACGTCTGAATGCATTCTGCTGGAGTCTGGGAAGCTGTCTGTGGCTGGCCCCCTGGAACAGGGTCCCTCCTTTTGTCTGCTCAGGTGAAACTCCAGGCTGCTCATACAATCACTCTGCCAAATTTCTGGATGTCCCACACCAGAGTCCATGAGGCCTGTGCTGGCCTGGGTACAGCCTGCAGATGAGGCAAGCAGACGTTGCCTTTTGTAGTCAGGTTGGGAAGACGGGGTGGGGAGCAGAATGGCTTTCCTGTGTTGAGTCAGCTGGGGCTGATCTAGGGACCCTGTCTCTCCTTTCCCTTACACAGAAATCCCATAGGCCCCAGGCTGACCCTTCTGTGGTTCCTGGCTTGAGTGCTGGTCTCTCTGGGCCTAGGATGGGTCTGGTTGTTGCTATCAGCCCAGCCCAGGCCAGGCCTTGGAGGAGCACGACCTGGTGTTTTGCACTGTGGATTTTTCCATTGGCCTCCAGGGGAGCCAGTGCCATCACACTTCCAGGCCATCTGGCCTTTCCCAGAACTCTCTGCTTTTCCTCTTTTGCCCTTGTCACTCATGCCAGCAGGTAAGCAAAGGCTGACATTGCCCAGGCCACCTCCACAGCATCCAGCTCATTCTGAGGCCTTTTTTTCTAAGGGTGGACAATAGCACATAAAGCTGTGTCCATAGCAGGTGGCAAAGTTTCCATGATACTTGGAATAGAAGAAAGGTGTATTTTAAAAATCAAATTAAATTTGGTTTAAGGCCCCACTTGTCAGGACAGATAATTGGCCCTAAAATTCTAGAACTTGTGCAGACCAAGAAAAGGGGGGGGGATTTAATCCAATTAAGTATATTAGGTATATAGATCCCTAATGACCTGAGAAATCTGTATTCCAGGGAAATTTTCTCACACATCCATAAGGGGCATGGACATGTTCACTGAGGCATTGTAGATAGCGCTGTGGAGTTGGCGGCAATCTGGCTGATATCCTGCCTGAGGGGGTATGAGAACCAGGTGCAGGGAAAGTCTTACAGTGCAGTATCTCTCACTCTATGATGGCCTTTGTTTAAGCTCCTCCTGTGACGGGCAGCTCAGAGTGACGTGTTATGTTGCTGGGAAGCTCCAATTGTGCCAGAATTACTTCTCACTGCAGACGATCGCAGTGAACCTGGTGGAGGTATGCATTTGGGAGAAACATCGTGTATTCATTCATTCATTCATTCATTTGACAGTCGTGGGTCAACAGCCTCTGCTAGGTTTTGGAGATGCAGGGGTCTCTGCTTACAATCTAGTGGGGAAACAGATATTAAACAAACATGTCATTCAAATGGATGATTCTATCAATAAAGAAAAATAACAGCATTGGTATAATAGAATTAAGGTTCCTGGGGGATAGATAAAGGAAGACACCTCTGAAAAAGGAACACTGAAATGAGACCTGAGAGCTGAGTAGAACTAGGCTAGAGAGGGAGCAGGGACAGCGTGTTCCCGGTGGGGTCCTGAGGCATTGGCCCCTTCAGTGAACCCTCTGCCTGGCTGGAGGGAGGTGTGTGAACCAGAGGGAGCGGAGGAGAGGAGCCTGGGGACAAAGAGAGGGAACATGCAGAGCCTACTGCTTGATAAGGTGACCACATAATTTATCATCCAGACTAAGACACATTTGAGACCGAAAGGGGTGCTACTAATAATAATGTTGGGATAACAGGTCACCCTACTCGTAGGTCAAGGTAAAGCGTTTGAGTTTTATTCTCAAGGTTATGAGAAGCCACTGGGGTCTGGAGGAAAGGGAGATGTGACCCAGTTGGCACCCGGAGGGCCTGAGGTGGGACCATAGCACTCAGAAACCTCCCACCATCCTTCCCATCCACATGGAGGAGCCTCTTGAGAAAGGTTTGGGAGATATCAGAAATCTGCAAGTGACAGCAGCAGCCAGGAGCACAGAAATGGCCTGTGGAATCCGGTGGGATTGGCAGTAAGCTGGTTACTGTTACTGTGTAGCAACCCGCCAGCCCCAGTGGCCCTGATTTAGGTTCTACCTGTCTCCTGCCTGCTTACTGACAGATGCAGCTCCCAGCAAGTGAATCTGCCCCTAATTGGATAAGGAGACAGTGATGAGAATTTTCTCATGGGTGCCACAGGCTTGGGGCATTGTCGGGGGGACACCCTGTCCTGCCCCAGCTGCAGGTGGAGGTGGGAAAGGAACAACCCCCTTATAATAGCCTAAATCAATTTGTCTGTCAAAGATTTTATCAAGCAAGAGTGTGGGATGTATGAATAAGATGATAAGGCTTCCATTTTGGTGCCCTTGATCTCTAGCACATTGGTTTCCACCTTCCCGTGGGGAAGTCTGCTGGGAAGGGCTCCTCTTCCCAAACGAAAAGACAAAGTTTTGACTGGAGAATTCCTTTTTTCCCTCTCTCTAACCCCTTTTCCCTCCCTGGACTGAAGACATGATGCTTGGTGGTACAGCAGCCACTTTGTAACCAGAAGGCGAGAAGCTAGAATGCAGGGATGATGGAATGGGGAGATACAAAGAGTCTGGGTTCTTGAAGTCCTTGTTGAGCTGCACCAGTCCTGGACGACCTGCCTTGGCCTTCTTGTTACAGGAGACAATTAACCTGTACTTGTTTAAGCTGCTGTAGCGGGCATTCTGTGACACACAGCCAAAGTCTGGCCTTGACTCCCACCTCTATGAAGCAGCTGAGGCTTCCAGTTTGGGGAACCCCTGTCCCTATCCTTAAAGGAGGAATTGAATGGCACAAAGAATTGAGAGACTCCCAAGATCATGAACCCCAGCTTGGCCTCTTCCCTAACAGGATGACCTTGGGTGAATTAACCTTGCTGGATCTTGGTTTCCTTGTCTGCACTTTAGAGGCAATAAGTAGTACTTTGCTCATAGAGTTGTTGTGAAGGGAATGAGGAAATAAATGGGATAATGAGGAATCAAGAAAGTTATTCTGGAATCCCTGGATGTAAAGTAGCTGTTCAATAAAAGTCAGCCCCCTTCCCTCTCTGGGAGTTACAGAGAACCACCCCTCCAACCCTGGCTGTCAAGTCACACACACACTCACTGTGCATGTCACCCTTCTTGCCAGGAGAGGATTTTGCATTATGGAACCTTGAGTTTTAAATTAAGTGTCAAATATAATTTGGCCACACTAAGAATTAATTATGTGACTGCCCTAGAAAAGCCAGGGAGCTCAACTCTTGACTGTGAAATTGGTGTCTGCCCACAAGGGAGGGACACACTCCCCCCGCCCCAGGGAAGTGAGTGGAAGGGGACGGGCATGGTGCTTTGCACACTCAGCATTTCCCACCTGGACCCTCAGCAGCAGGGCTCCTTGAGGAGTGACCAAGCAGTGGGGCTGAGGGGTGGAGAAGAGAATATTTCTAGGAGGTGTCCCATCCCCCCATCACAGTGGCCCTGCCTTGGGTAGCTCCGCCCTCCATGGCTTGTGCACATCTGTCAGCTGCAGACACACATGTGGCTGCTGTCAGTCCTTCCCCTTTAAGGGAAGGGAAGCACTTCCTGAAAGGGTGGTGGGGGGAGAGGGAGACATGCGGCCAGCAGAGAGGCCACATTTGTCTCGATGGCAAACCAAGGACAGAAGCTCAGCCTGGAGCATTGCAGGAGGGGCCTGCCTCCTCCTGAGGATGGAGAGAGCCATCCTCTGCCGGCCTCGGGGTCCAGGACACGTTTTGAGGAGGGGGAGACAGTGTGCAGGGAGTGAGCAGCTGGGCCCGGGCATCCAGAACCCAAAGCAAGTCAGCAGCCGCCACCCCCAGCCCAGGCCTCCCCAAGCTGAGGAGTCTGGGTTTAATTTTCTGGTCAGTGCAAAAAGGAGGCGGAAGAGGACGAGGAGGAGGAGAAGAAAGGAGAGAGTTGAAGTTCCAGTGCAGTCGGCTGGGATCTGTCACTCAGCGCACAGCCCGCTGACGACTAAGGTCAGCCGAGCTGTAAGCAGCCCATGATTTATGGACACCGAGTGAACTCCTGCGGCAGAAACCAGCCTTGAGATCAGAGCAGCAATAGGGCCCTTTTTTTGGCAGGAGACAGG
The DNA here is from genome assembly GCF_965194805.1 of Balaenoptera borealis. Lineage (NCBI taxonomy): Eukaryota > Metazoa > Chordata > Mammalia > Artiodactyla > Balaenopteridae > Balaenoptera > Balaenoptera borealis. Next base: position 60,050,694 of record NC_138874.1, read on the forward strand.
GCCTGCATTTTTCTCATTCATGCCAAACTGCTTTGCACGGCAATTAGCTCTGTCCTCATTTAGTCTCCAGTCCCAAAGGGTAATGAAAGTCATATATCATCTTCAAGACTGCTAATTATTGAGCTCGCTTACAGGTAGGCTTTGTAGCTGTGAGAAGGGCCCGTCGGCCCAATATTTATTACTCTTCCAATAAGTAAGCAAAGAGGGGGAGGGTGCTGAGGGGAGAAGGGGGAGAGGGAGGGAGGGAAAGAAGGGGGCACAAGCAACTTTCTTGAGAGACCGCCCAACCCCAGCCTGGGATCTGTGACATACCTTCTGCAAATGTGCTCATCAGAGGGGAAACATCTTTATTCCACGGAGCCATTTTTCACGCCATAACAAACCAGCCTTCGAGAGAGAGGAGAGAGCCGAGAGTGGGGAGGGGAGGCCTGTGGAGGGCGTGGCTGGGGTCTGCTCAGGAGGGCGGGGAAGGGGACTGAGGCGGGCCCTGGGGAGGAGAGCACAGGAAGAGACCAGAGCGGAAGTGGAAGACAGAATCCACCCAGCCCCCACCCCGGTCCAGAACATTCCGCCTGTCATCCCTGGGCCTGCCAGGTGGATGGCGGGGGTGAGGGTCAGGCCCCGGGCTGGGATGAGCAATGTCTGTCACTTCAGGGCCTGGCGTGTGAAAGGCTAATGCTGGAAGTCGGAGCCCCTTTGCCTTTATTTAGTTGTCCTGCAACCAAGTGGATTTACCGTCTGGATTGTAATCCCAACCAGCAGATTTCCGTGTGTGTGATTAACGAAGGGGAAGGTAGGCCCTTATTTCCACTCAGACGGACTTAAAAAGTGTAATGACTTTTTAGAAAAGCTGAACATAAACATTAGCCAGGTTACTGATGGTTGTTTTAAAACAGAGGGTGCGATTAAAGCAAGAGCTAAAGAAATACAAATATTTAAAGACTGTTAGATGCCGTACTCAACATGCAGTTAATATTAATTGAGTGCTTCCTCAGTAAATGTATCAGGTATTGTTCTACATATGGGGATACAGCAGAGGTCATGATAGACCGGGTCCTTGCTCTCATGGAGCTTCTGGTCGAGCGATCAATCCCTGTATGATCATGGTTTGTTTTCTACCCGACTTAAATGGTAATAACAGCTAACATCTGTTTAGAGTTTATTATGTGCCAGGTACCATGTTGAGATCTTTGTGTTCGCATTTCTCATCGAATCCTCATAACCGTATGTGGTTGGCCCTGGTGCCATCCCCATTTTACAGATAGGCTAAGTTACGTATCCAAAGTCACACAGCTAGTTAGGATTGAAAACATACCATCTGACTCCAGATTCCAGATTCCATTCCCTAAACCATGGCAACGTATTTTCCTTAATTCATTCTGAACCGTTTACATTTCTAGTTAATGACTTTGGTGTACTGGTCTGTTTGGCATCAAAAGCCCTTACAGACAGACTTTCCTCTTCTGCCATCAGCAACCCTTTCACTCTGAGCCTCCGTGGATGGCAGGCACATTGATTTCAGGCTAAATCGCAGGAAGACTATTAGGTTGACTGGAAAGTCCTTGCAGTTAGCACCAGCTGCTCTGGAAACTATCCTTGACTGTGGGAGGTTCAGTGGTGTGCTGGAGTCCTCCCAACTGCATGCAGGGACATCATGTTGGAACACTGAAATTGACCATAGTAGGAGTATTTACACTATGGAAAATGGCAGTTGCTACAAGTCAGGTTTTTTGTTGGTTTGTTTGTTTTCTGAAGAGATGGTTATTAAACATTTACCAGCACACCACTGGGGAGGACCCAAGGGAAAGGGGAAAACATGATGCTGTAGCTCATGGTAACCTCTTGGTAAGTTCTCTGCATCAGACGGAAGTGTGGAGAGCACTGGAGAGGGAGTCAAGAGACCCGAGTTCTAGACCTGGTTTTGCCCCTGAGGGATCCTGACTTGAGTTCTTTGTCCTCATTTGCGTCAGTTGGCCTCTTAGGTGCCACCATAGTCATAGGATTAGGTACAAAAATACCTTCACAAAGAGCCTAGTGCTACAAAGTTAAACTTAAGTTTTTGCTCACAAATATAAGGCAGCTGCATCAAACGTGTATACAGTGGGCTAGGGCCGTGGGCATATGTGCAAAACATGTGTTGCTCTATGAACTGTAGGGCGTGGCGGATGTTCCTTCTGCTTCCTCTTTCTTTCTTCACCATTTCTGGAGCTAGACAGACCAGGGCTGAAAGCCACCTCTTCCCACCTCTGTGACCTTGGACAAGTTGCTTATCTTCTCTGTGCTTTGGTTCTCTACCAAGGCACAGAGAAGCTTCTCCTACCCAGCTTCTCCTCACAGCAGGGGCACAGCTGCCAAAGCTGTGGCCTCACATCAATACCCTTGGAGGACAAAGGCTGTCTATCCCTGGTCTAGTTAAAAAATCCTGGGAAGGACTCTGTTGTCCAAGCCTGGGACCTGTGCGCAACTCTGGACGCACCACCGTGCTGAGCAGACGGGGTTCTAGGATGGGCCGGGCATGGGGCCCCTGCCCTCTCTTGTTCGTGGTCAGGTGAAGTGTTGTCCAGAAGAAAGGGGAAGCTGTGCTAGCATGGAAGCGTGCCTCTACTGCAGGTGGTGATGATCTGCCGCCATTCCACAGTGTTAGGGCAGTGCCGTTGCTGACAGGCTTAGAAGTGCAAGTGGCTTGAGCTTGGCCTGGGAATAGGCTGGCCGCCTGGCACGAGGTCTAAGGTCACAGGGAGGACTGAGGGGCATAAAAGGTCAGAAGAGGCTCACTGCAGCCCTCCTTGTTCTGGGCCTCGGCAGACTCTTATTCATGGACGTATATGTAAAAAAAGAGTAGAAGCATTTATTGATTTTAGGTGAATCCTCCTGAATTGACACATCCCCAGTGTGAGGGCTCTCTCTGGGTTGCAGGTGACAAAAACAAATCTAAACCTAGTTTAAGCAAGAAAGGGAATGTGTTGGCTCACCTGCTGGGAAGGTCAAGGGTAGAGTGGGCTTCCGGCTTGACTAAATACAGGGACCCGAAGAAGTCATCAGACTTGTCTTCAGTGGGCCCCACTGCCCTGGTTGGCCTCATTCGCTCCTGCAGTCAGCTGGTTTCCTCCAGGCAGCGACAGCCCTGGTTCTGGCAACTCTGGGGTCCTAGCCTTACTACTCTCAATCCAAAAGGAATGGAGGGCTTCCCTGTGGTGCAGTGGTTGAGAACCCGCCTGCCAATGCAGGGGACACGCGTTCGAGCCCTGGTCCGGGAACATCCCACATGCCGCAGAGCAACTAAGCCCGTGCGCCACAACTACTGAGCCTGTGCTCTAGAGCCCGCGAGCCACAACTACTGAGCCCACGTGCCACAACTACTGAAGCCTGCGTGCCTAGAGTCCGTGCTCTGCAACAAGAGAAGCCACCACAATGAGAAGTTCGCACACTACAACGAAGAGTAGCCCCTGCTCACCACAACTAGAGAAAAGCCCACACACAGCAACAAAGACCCGTTGCAGCCAAAAATAAATAAATTAATAAACAAAAGGAATGGAGAGCATCTCTCTTTCAGAATCACGATATGAAATCCCAGGGAAGGACTCTGACTGGCCTGACATGGGTCCCATGCCTATCTCTGGGCCCATCTGTATAGGCAGAATGATGGGATAGAATGACTGGCCAGGCCTGGGTCACATGTCTTTTCCAGCGGTCAGCTATCTCATAGGCATCCAAGGACAGGAAGCAGTACAACCAGGACTCAGGGGACAGGAATAGGCAAGTCAGGAATTGAAGCTATGCTGTCTTCTGGGTCTACCTGGCATTTCTCATCTGCTTCTTTTTGCCCACCTGCTCATTCTCTTACTTCACTTTGAAGGTCAGCTTTCCCCCCCAAACCCTTCTCCCAGCATGTACATGGCTCATAGTGGCTTCCTCAGCCCCAAACACTACCTGACTTTCAGGAGCCCAGCACCACCTGTGGCTGAGTTCAAATTTTCAAGGAAAAGAGAATCTGATTGGTTGCAGGGATAGGCATTCACTACTGGAATGTTCAACTGTAGCAAAAGGTAGGGTTATATAGTGCAGACATTCCTGTGAGGTCTTCCCCTTGAGCAGACCTAGTAGGAGTGGTACCTTAGGGAAGTGGGCTATGGGTGGGGCAGGCATTTCAGAACAAGACATCATCCTGTTCCCAGGTGACCCAGAGAAGAGCAGAGCATGGCGCCATCCCAGGCCTCAAGTAGCTTCCAGTCTAGTTGGGCAGGCAAGATGCTCATCTGAGCCAGGGGTCACAGGATTTCAAGGAGGGCAAGGTCATTGTAGGCCAGGGTAAGCAGAGCAAGTAGAACAGGTGGTGGGAACAGAGCTGGCCTTCTTCGCACCTGAGCTGACTCACCTGAACCAATTTGCAAATGTACTTGAAGTGTATAGGCCTTCCTACCTCCACCCCCAGGTTCCCACCAGACTCCTCTTAACACCCTTGGTCCCTGGCTGACCATGAAGTGACCCGTCCCCTCTGCTGCTCACCATCTCTGGACCTGTGTGTGGAGGTTGTAGGGAGTTTTTCATGACTTTCTGGAAAGTCAGGGAATGTCTTCTCTCCCCCAAAGCCAAGAATGAAAACAAAATACAAAAAACCCCACAAAAATACCCTCCAAGAATAAAAAGAGGAAAATAACATTTTGCATCTGGAGAAGGTAAAGAGACTCGTTAAGAGCCCTGAAATAGAGACTTCTACTCCCATGTTTGGATGAAGAAATAGAGGTCCAGGAACCTTCCGGACTTGCCCAAGTTCTCGTGGTGGGAGTGGGACCCTGGCCTCTCACCATGGGCCCCTGCTGACCAGTGGGGAGTGGGCCTGGCAGGGGAATCTGTATGTGTGGAGTGGGGGGATGCCCCACCTTCACAAGGCGGGAATAGAGGCTCAGCCCAGGAAAGTGTGGCCCAAATCAAGTTCTGTTGGGAGCCCTGGAGGGTTCAGAGAGTGGCTAAGAGGTCTCCAGCAGCTCGTCAGGCAGCTGGGTGAAGGTCCATCCAATATGCTTTATCTGGGCAGATTTCATTTCCTGTTGGAGGAAAAGGAAGAGATCTTTGTGTTTCTCTGCTGTTTTTTCCCTTTCAGACAGATCAGAAATCAGATCCTGTCAGATAAGCCCAGATGAAAAGAAAGTGGCAGAGGCTGGCCCAAAGAGAAGGTTCCCTGGCCGAGGTCACACAGGAAGAACCCAGAGAGACCCTCCCCCTGCAGAGGAGGGAGAAGGGGGTTCATGTGGTCCTCACTTTCCCCAAGGACCTTGCTTTAGACTTTTAATATTTCCAAATGAGGTTTTATAAACAGTGATTGTATTATTATTTTTTGCATCTGGTTAAAAGTGACAGATTGTTAAATATAAACTTGAAGACTTCACTCTTCTCACCCAGAAGCAGCATCTCTTCACGGTTTCAGGCAGGGGCGACCTAACCAAATGGAAGTGGCTCAAACCTCAGTTGACCTCTGAGAGGCCCAGAAGGCAGTCACGGGAGGGCAGGGAACAGGGAGGAGGAGGGGAGGAGGAGGGGAGGGGGAGGGGAGGTGGGGAAGAGAGAGCGGGGAGAGAGAGGGGAGAGAAGCCGGCCAGAGCCTGGAGAAGAGGCGTGGGGGAGTCAGGAGGGAAAGAAAGAGGAAAACGCGAGGGAGGAAGAGGAGAGAGGGCGAGGGCGAGCCGGGGAGAGGGCAAGGTGACCGCAGGTATCAGCGAGGGGCCAATTGTCAAGGTTCTATCTGCGCGATGATTGATGCGAGCCTGGGTTTTTCTGTCAGCCTGTCACGGCGCAGGAATGTTTAATGTTCTCATTATTGGTTACGCTGTTGTGTATATTTCTCTGTCAGCACCGCGGACCCAGCTGAACTGGCAGAGCACTTCAAAGGCCTGCGGGTCATTCATCATCCCCATGACGCTCCGGCAAATGCTCAGCTTCAGCTCCGCGCCAGGGATTTGTTATGACTTGCGAGCCGGCTGACAGACAGGGCTGTGGCGGCCGTGGGAGGGGACGCGGGAGGGAGGCGCGCAGCCCTTTTTGTCACTCTGGGCCCGCGACAGCGCCCAGCGCCTGGACTCGGCGGCTCCCAGGGGCGGGCGGTGCAGACCGGCCCGGGGTGACTCCCCGGGGGGCGGGGGCGGACCCAGGCCCCCCACCCCCCGCACCGACTCTCCCCTTAAGCCCAGCCGGCGCCCTCTCCCTCCAATCCCACCCTCCTCCTCTCGGCTGGCGGTGGCGTCTCCAAAAGTTGTGCTGAAAACCCAGAGGTTGGGGGAAAAAAGAGAAACTTTCAACGGTCCGGGGGCCTGGGGAGGGGCGGGTGGGGAGGGGTGAGGGGAGAGCAGAATATCGGAGCTTTGTTTCCTTTCCCAGGCCGTGACATGATTAATCGTTTTCTTCTGATCTAATTTTGGAACATGAAAAACAGCACATTTGTCTTGAAGAAAAATGATGTGCCGAACTGCGCAGATGGAAATTTCGAGCAATGAGAAAGATTAAAGTGAAACCCCACTCCTTAGACCTAATCATGAGTTGTAGATTATTCTGTCGGCCCAGCCAGATGGTAGCTCTGATTCCACAGCCCCTTCTTATATTAATGAATACTAGACTGTTATATTTGACTTAGGTAAGTGAAATGTCTATCAGAGCTAATGGACTGCCAGCCAGCATAACACATGTTGTACCGCTAAGGGTCCTTGCTGCATTTTTCATGTTTTATACTAATGTAGAACATTTTGTTTCCTACTGTTTTTCATCATTGTCACTGTTTGCTAAATATTTTCACATGGAAGCGGGGAGAGGGAGACAGAGTCAGTAGGAAAAAGAACCCCCCTCCAAACTTGTGTCCAAAGCTAATTTCCTCCCGTTGGGCTTGGCTATAACTCTACAAGTAAAACAGTCACCCCGAGCAATGCGTACAGGAACTCAATAGTAACGTGATTAAGTTCCTAGTCAACAAGACTACACTCCACTGTATGTTAACAAACCTAATTATAGCCCCGTGGTGATAAATTCGGCCAGGGCCCTTGCTGCACATCTCTGAGGTCATGTCTCCAAGAGCAGCTTGACCCTCATGTCCCAGGGGAGAGGATTGTCCGGGAGAGGAGTCCCAGCCTCAGCTTGGGGGGAGGGGCTGTTCCTCCTTCACCCCCTTGTCCAGTCCCTGGGGAAGGTGGGCAGATGCTAGGAAATACTGCAGAGCAGAAGGTCAGAGGTCTGAGCGACTGGGCAGTAGGCGTTCCTGGCTGAGGCTGGGATGGCATTGGGAGCCGTTGGCCCCATCCGTGTCATAAGCAGTAACAGGATGCCTGAGAGGGGAGTGTAGCGCTCCCAGCCTGTTGGTTCCATGCAGGCCTGGGGGCTCACCCACTCTGGGCCCAGTAGAGGGTGGCTCAGGCCCTTCCCCTTCTTCCAGATGCCTTGTCCATACACTGGAAAGCCCCTGAAGAGCTAGCCGTGCAAAAGGCAATCCTCTTGTTTGTGAAGGACCCAAGCCTGGGTGGGGATGGTGTCCTGGAGAAAATGAGTCCCGGAGATGGAATCTGAAAGGTGTCTGGGGACAGATAAGATGGAGGCAGTTGCGGGACGTCTTCAAGGGGTGGTGTCTTGAGAAAAAAATGGAAAGAAATACATAGACAGGGAGGAGAGACCGCGAGACATGAAAACACATGGAGAGAGATGGAAGGAAGAGACGAATGCACAGAGAGAGAGACATAGACGTAAAGAAATGTAGATACCAACAGAATAGATGGCTTGTGAACTCAGAGAAACTCTTCTTGCTCCATCCAAAATGAGTTCCCTAAAAAGCACATCTGACCCCTGCTTAAAAATTCTCTCTTGGCTGTGATTCCCACAGGAGCCAGTTCAAATGTCTTGGCTGGGTATAGATGACCCTTTTCCATTTGCCCCTAACTTACCTCTCTGGCCTCTTCTCTCATCTTGAACCCTGCACTTCTGGATATGAACCTCCACATGAGCCTTCTCCAGGTCCCCAAGAATGCCAGGCTCTTTCAGAACAATGTGCTTATGTCTGTGTTTATCTCTACCTATCCCACTTCCTTGCATTCTTTCTCTGGCAAACTCCTACTCATCCTTCAAGACCCAGCTTCCATGTGTCCTCCCCTGCCACATTTCCCTGACATTCCCCAGGAGGCATTATTTCACCCTCTGGCCCCCCCATAGCATTCTGTCCATATCCATGTGAAAATATTGTCCAGGCTGTATTGAAAAATGTCTGTGTTTACAGATCTCTCCCTCTATACCTCCTTTCCTCTACAACTGTTCCTTTGTTCATTCATTTGTCTGATTATTCAAGAAATATGTATTGAGAACCTACTACATGCCAGGTATTGTTCTAGGCACTGGGAATTCAGCGATGTACAAAATCCCCTGCCCTCTCAGAGCTGACATTTTGGTAGCTATATGTGTGGGTATATTAGTGAGGTTTTTTCCATAGTGAAAAACAGAAACTCACCTAGGCTAGCTCTAGTAGTGGGGGTTATTGTAAGATGGTGGCAATAAGGACACAAAAATCTTCTGGGGACCCAAGAACAACTGTATAGCTGAGCCTCTCAACTTTTATAACTCGTAACTGGCTCATTCATGGCCTCTCTGAGCTCCTAATGCCACTTTTTAAACTTTTTGTGGTATAATATACACACAGAAAAGTACATGTATCATTAGAATATAACTCAATAAATTTTCACAAACTGTAACCCACAATGAGCTCAAGAAACAGAACATTCTGTACTCCAGTACTGCCCCCCCCACCACTAGTTCCCCTTTTTGTTTAATATTTAAGTGAAATTCCCATCCCAACTTTTTTTTTTCTTGTTCCATGATACTTTTTTTTTTTTTTAACATCTTTATTGGAGTATAATTGCTTTACCAGGTTGTGTTAGCTTCTGCTGTATAACAAAGTGAATCAGCTATTTGTATACATATATCCCCATATCCCCGCCCTTGTGTCTCCCTCCCTTCCCCCCTCCCTATCCCACCCCTCTAGGTGGACACAAAGCACCAAGCTGATCTCCCTGTGCTATGCAGCTGCTTCCCACTAGCTATCTATTTTACATTTGTTAGTGTATATATGTCCATGCCACTCTCTCACTTTGTCCCAGCTTACCCTTCCCCCTCCCCGTATCCTCAAGTCCATTCTCTAGTAGGTCTGCGTCTTTATTCCCATCTTGCCCCTAGGTTCTTCATGGCCTTTTTTTTTTTTTTTAGATTCCATATATATGTGTTAGCATACGGTATTTGTTTTTCTGACTTACTTCACTCTGTATGACAGACTCTAGGTCCATCCACCTCACTACAAATAACTCAATTTTGTTTCTTTTTATGGCTGGGTAATATTCCATTGTATATATGTGCCACATCTTCTTTGTCCATTCATCTGTTGCCCATCCCAACTTTTGCCCACTATTAACTATGACATTTTGATTTCTGTTTTCAGTGGGTTTGGGTTTTTTTGAACAGCTTTATTGAGGTAAAATTTACATACCATAGAATTGCCCATTGTTAGTGAACAATCTGATGATTTTTAGTAAACTTATAATAGAGTTGCACAACTGTGGTCACAATCCAGTTTTAGAACATTTCCATCATCCCCTCCAAATTATCTTGGGCCATTTTCAGTCAATCCTGGGTTCCAGCCCTAGGCCTAGGCAACCAGGTTTTAGATTTAGGTCTGCGACCCATTTAAAAAATATATAACAACTGTTTTGAGGCATAACTCACATGCCATAAAGTCCATTCTTTGAAAAGGTAAAATTCAGTGGTTTTTAAATATATTAACAAAGTTGTATAAATATCACCACTACCTAATTCCAGAATATTTCATCACCCCCCTCCCCCCCAAATAAAACATACCCATTAGCAGTCAGTCCCCATTCCTCCCTCCCCCTAGTCCCTGGAAATCACTAATCTACGTTTTGTCTCTATGGATTTTCCTACTATAGACATTCAATATAAATGGAATCATACAATATGAGGCTTTCTGTGTCTGGCTTCTTTCACTCAGGATAATATTTTTAAAGATTCATCCATATTCTAGCATGTCAGAGAACTTCATTCCTTTTTATGGCCAAACAGTATTCCACTATTAGGATTTACAACATTTTTTTTTTTCCATTTCTCACTGATGTACTTTTGGGTTGTTTCCACTCTTTGGTAGTTATGAATAATGCTGCTATGAACATTCATGTACAAGTTTTTGTGTGCACATATGTTTCCAGTTTTCTTGGACATATATCTAGGAGTAAGTAGGATTGCTAGGTCATATGATAACTCTGTGTTTAACTTTTTGACTGTGATTCATTTGAAGTTAATCTTTGTGTATGATATGAGGTAAGAGTCTAAGTTCATTTCTTTGCATGTGGATATCCAATTGTCCCAGCATAACTTAAAAAAAAAAAATCATGAATTAGCACTGGATTTTGTCAAATGATTTTTCTACATCTACTGACTGAGGTATTGAAATTTCCAATTATTACTATTTGTCTATTTCTCCTTGAAATTATCATGAGTTTTGTCCTTTATTCTCTTAATAATGCTTTACTATATTAATTAATCTTCAAATATGTATAAACCAACCTTACATTCCTATGATAAATACCACTTAGTAATGGTGGTGTATTTTTCTTAAGTTCTTTTTTTGATGTGGACCATTTTTCAAAACTTATTTATTTATTTATTTGGCTGCATTGGGTCTTAGTTGCAGCATGCGGGATCTTTTGTTGCGGCGAGCAGGCTCTTCATTGCAGTGCGTGGGCTCTCTAGTTGTGGCGTGCAGGCTCAGTAATTGCAGCACACAGGCTCTCTAGTTGTGGCATGTGGGCTCTAGAGTGCGCAGGCTCAGTACTTGTGGCACATGTTAGTTGCCCCGTGGCATGTGGGATCTTAGTTCCCCGACCAGCGATCGAACTCACGTCCCATGCAATGGAACACGGATTTTTTTTTAAAGATTTATTATTATTTATATATTTATTTATTTTTGGCTGTGTCGGGTCTTAGTTGCGGTACATGGAATCTTCTTTGCGGCATGGGGGCTCTTCGTTGTGGCACGCAGCCTTCTCTCTAGTTGTGGCAAGCGGGTTTTTCTCTCTCTAGTTCTGGTGTGCATGCTCCAGGGCATGTGGGCTCTGTAGTTGTGGCATGCGGGTTCCAGAGCGTGTGGGCTCTGTAGTTTGCAGCACACAGGCTCTCTAGTTGAGGCGCATGAGCTCAGTAGTTGTGGCACGCACGTGGGCTTAGTTGCCCCATGGCATGTGGGATCTTAGTTCCCTGACTACGGATCGAACCCACATCCCCTGCATTGTAAGGCAGATTCTTTACCACTGGACTATCAGGGAAGTCCCTGGAAGGCGTATTCTTTTTTTTTTGGTCTGTTTGTTTGTTTGTTTGTCTATTTTTTTATTTTTGGCTGCGTTGGGTCTTTGTTGCTGTGCGTGGGCTTTCTCTAGTTGCGGCGAGTGGGGGCTACTCTTCGTTGTGGAGCACGGGCTGCTCATTGCGGTGGCTTCTCTTGCTGTGATCATGGGCTCTAGGTGCGTGGGCTTCAGTAGTTGCAGCACACGACCTCAGTAGTTGCGGCACGCAGGCCCTAGAGTGCATGGGCTTCAGTAGTTAACAGTGCGTGGGCTCAGTAGTTGCAGCACGCAGGCTCTAGGGCATGTGGGCTTCAGTAGTTGTGGTGCGCAGGCTCAGTAGTTGTGGCTCGCAGGATCCAGAGTGCAGGCTCAGTAGTTGTGGCACATAGGCTTAGCTGCTCTGTGGCATGTGGGATCTTCCCAGACCAGGGATCAAACCTGTGTTCCCTGCATTGGCAGGCGGATTCTTAACCACTGCACCACCAGGGAAGTCCTAGACTTTTCTTTGTGGGAAGATTTTTTTTTTCTTTTTGAGGGCGCGCCGTGTGGAATGCAGGATCTCAGTTCCCTGACCAGGGATTGAACCCGTGCCCCCCGCAGTGGAAACCCGGAGTTTTAACTACTGGACCACTAGGGAATTCCCTGTAGGAAGATTTTTAATTCCTCTTTCACTTTCATTTTTCATCATAACTTTTTTCAGATTTTCAATTCTCTATGAGTCACTTTTGGAAATTTGTGTACTTCTAGGAATTTGTCCATTTTATCTTAGTTGTCTAACTTGATGGCATAAAGTTGTTCATCTTTTCTCTTATAATCTTTTAAATTTTTATAGTGTCAGTAATGATATACCTTCTTTATTCTCAATTTGGGTAATTTCTGTTTTCTCTCTCACCTTCTAGGTAATCTGGCTAAGGGTTTGCCAATTTCGTTTACTTTTTCAAAGAACCAAGTTTTGGCTCCATTGATTTTCTATACTTTCTCTTCCATTGGTTTTTGCTCTAAGGATGTTGTTTAATGTACTTTTTTTTTTCATTTTTCCATAATTCTTTCTGTTATGGATCTTTAATTTAGTCTTATTGTGGTCACAGAACATACTTAATGTGATTGCAGTCTTTTAAAAGTTATAAAGAACTGTTTTGTGGCCCAGAATATGGTTTATGCTGGAGAATATTTCATATGCCCTTGAAAAGAATGTTTATTCTGCAGTCTTTGGGTGGAGTGTTGTATAAAATGTCAGCTAGGTCAAATTGATTGATAGTGTTATTCAATTCTTATATGTCCTTTCTGACTTTCTATCTGGTTGTTCTATCAATATTGAGAGTGGGATGTTGAAATCGCCATTTATTATTGTTGAATTGTCTGTTTCTCCTATCGTTTCTTTTAGGTTTTGCTTTATGTATTTTGGGGCTCTCTTGTTAGGTGCACATACATTTATAATTGTTACTTCCTGATATATTAACTCTTTTATCATAATAAAATTTCCCCACTTTATCTCTATTAATAGTTCTTGTCTTAAAGTCTATCTTGTCTCATATTAATATAGCCACTCCAGCTCTTTTATGATTAGTATTTGCCTGAAATATGTTTTTCTATCTTTTTACTTCAACATATTTATGTCTTTGAATCTATGGTCTTGTTGACTGCACCTGGTTTGGTCTGGCTTTTTTTTATCCAGTTTGACAATCTCTGCCTTTTGAATGGGGTTTTTAGTTCATTCCCTTCTAATTTAATTATTGATATGGCTGGATTTACACCTGCCATTCTTCTGTTTTCTACCTGTTTCATGTCTTTTTTTTTTTTTTTACTGTTCCTCCTTTACTGCCCTATTTTATGTTAAATAATTATATATTTAGTTAAACAATAAATATTTTAATTTTTCTCTTGTTTTCTTACTGTATTGCTTAAGTTATTTCCTCAGTGGTTGCTCTAGATATTATAATATGCATTTTATCTTATTTCAATCCATTTCAGAATATTACTACCTTAATTCTGGTAAAAATATAGAAACTTTGTTCTAATACATCTCCTTTCATTCTCCTCTCCTTTGTGCTATTATTGTTATATATATTACATCTATGTGTGTTATAAATTCAACAATACTGAGTTATAATTATTTATTATTACAATCTTGTGTTTTGTTAAAGAAGTTAGGAAAAGAAATGAGAAAAAATATATACAGAGTCTTTTATATTTACTCACACATTTATCTTTTTTGGCACTCTTCATTCCTTTTTGTGGATTTGAGTTATCAATTGGGGTCACCTTCTTTTAGTCTGGAGGACTTCACTTAGTATTTCTTGAAGACAGGCATGGTAGCAACAAATATTCTAAGTCTGTTTATCTGGGAATGTTTTTATTTTACCTTTACATTTGAAGGATTATTTTAGCTGGATATGGAATTTATTTTTTTAATAAATTTATTTATTTATTTTATTTTTGGCTGCATTGGGTCTTCATTGCTGCGTGTGGGCTTTCTCTAGTTGCGGCAAGTGGGGGCTACTCTTTGTTGCAGTGCATGGCTTCTCACTGTGGTGGCTTCTCTTGTTGCAGAGCATGGGCTCTAGGTGCATGGGCTTCAGTAGTTGTGGCATGCAGACTCAGTAGTTGTGGCTCATAGGCTCTAGAGTGCAGGCTCAGTAGTTGTGGCACACGGGCTTAGTTGCTCTGTGGCATGTGGGATCTTCCTGGACTAGAGCTCGAACCCATGTGCCCTGCATTAGCAGGCGGATTCTTAACCACTGTATCACCAGAGAAGTCCCTGGATACGGAATTCTTTTTTTTTTTTTTTTTTATACAAATTCCTTCTCTTTGCCGAGTCCTAAATTATGTAATGGGATTTTTTTAAAAAAATTAATTAATTAATTTATTTATTTTTGGCTGTGTTGGGTCTTCGTTTCTGTGCGAGGGCTTTCTCTAGTTGCGGCGAGTGGGGGCCACTCTTCATCGCGGTGCGCGGGCCTCTCACTATCGCGGCCTCTCTTGTTGCGGAGCACAGGCTCCAGACGCGCAGGCTCAGCAGTTGTGGCTCACGGGCCCAGTTTCTCCGCGGCATGTGGGATCTTCCCAGATCAGGGCTCGAGCCCGTGTCCCCTGCATTGGCAGGCAGACTCTCAACCACTGCGCCACCAGGGAAGCCCCGGAATTCTTGATTGAACATTTTTCTTTTCTTCTAGTATTTTGAATATGTCAATCCATTGCTTTCTAACCTTCATTGTTTCTGATGAGAAATCAGCTGTTAATTGTATTGTTGGTTGTAATTCCCTGGCAGTACAGTGGTTAAGACTCCACTCTCTCACTGCTGAGGGCCTGCATTTGATCCCTGGTCTGGGAAATAAGACCCCACAAGCCACACAGCATGGCAAAAAAAAAAAAAAATTGTGTTGTTGTTCTCTTGTATGGGATGAGTTGTTTTTTGCTTGCTGCCTTGAAAATTTTGTCTTAGGCTTTCAACAATTTGACTGTGTGGATCCAGCTGTGAAACTCTTTGTATTGATGCTACTTAGGATTTATTGAGCTTCTTGGATATGCAGATTAATATTTTTATTACATTTAGGAAGGTTTTGGTCATTATATCTTTAAATAATTTTTATACCCCTTTCACTTTCTATTTTCTTTCTAAGATAACAGTTACAGATTTGTTCGTACCCTTAATATTGCCTCACATCTTTGCATGTGTGCACAGTCTCTGTTGGCCAAGGATGTGTGGGCATCTCTGGCCCTCTTTGGTCTCTGCTATTCATGCACACAGTCTCTGGTCATCCCAGGGTATGTGGGAAGCTCATCAAGCCCCTGATGGCTGTCTTACCACCTGCAACTTCTTGATAAATTCCTGGCTAGTCCACCAGTCCTTTGCTTGTCAGAACCAGCCTAAAACCTCAGATTAATGGAGAGGATGCTCCTCCGTTTGCTAGCCACTGAGATTGTCTCTTCAACTGACAGTGCTCCAAATAAAGTGCGCCCCCTCCAGCATCAGTGGTGAAGTTACTGGTTTTCATGGCATTGACAAAGCTGAGGGAAGGGGAATGGGGTGTGAGCAGCCATAGACTCATGGTGTTCTTACCCAAAGCTTGGTAGTTTTAATAAATAAATTTTTCTTAGTTGTTGTATGCCTTTGGTAGAATTCCAGAGTGTGAAATGTTCTGTTTGCTTGCTTGTTTGGCTTGGTTTTGTTTTTGTTTCTGCTAATTGACATCCATTTAAATATTTCTTTATTTCCTCTGTAAAACATATGGACTTATGCCCTCAATACGATAAACACTTGTATGCTACTCTCCAACATGTCCACCAGTTGTGTTGTCTGCTTACTACAAATTAGTTGTATGTGTTCCTAAGCCTGTTTAGGTCAGTTTTACTTGAATTTTAATTACCTTATTTATTTAAATATAAACTAATAAAATGTGACTATAAAAATTTTTTTATATTAACTAAATTGAATGTTTTAGAAACACTTGATAAAGACAAGTAGCAAAAAATTTAATGTTAAATTGGGTGTGCATGTAGCAGCTGGAAAACACTGGAGGAAAAAAATCACAAATATCCAG